>NW_027142388.1:3307140-3907140 GCF_026170545.1 Melanerpes formicivorus | reverse complement strand
CCCCATTACCCTCAACAGGAAAAGCAAAGCTTCACAGAGATAGGCAGGTCCTGCCCACTGGAATGTTTCCCGCAACCCTTGGTTACTTCCTTGGTACACTCTGGTGCTCTACAGGCTCCTACAGGAGAGGGGTCAGAGCCACCGTGGGTACATGTCTTGCTGTCATCTCTCTGTAGCTCTACATGCAGTCATGCCTTCTGCATGCTGCCTGTGGCACTCACCAGTTCCTTCCAGTTCATGCAACTGCCAAGCTGGTGTGGGCAGTTCTGGGCCAGGAGCCACTTGTGCCTTCTGCTTGGGTATTGAACCTGTTCCAGTCTCTCTTGCGCTCTCACTAGAGGGCACTGCACAACATGCTGCAGCCTAATAAATAACCTCTTAACCTGCTTAGCTGCTTTATGCTCAGTGGCATGTTTTACAACGTTACCTGGAGTCCTTGAATGCTGGTTTCCATGGCAACCTGATATAGCATTTTTATTCTTTATTACTATCACTGTTTTATTGCTGCCTTGCTCAAATGTGCTGTCATCTTTATTTTGCCTTGGTGTGTGTGTGCGTGCGAGCCACGGATCTGTTTCTGCAAATTGCATTATTAAACCATTTAGTGAATTTGGGGGAAGGGTGATGATCTGTCACTGTCGATTTTGAGATGAAATGGAGAAGCACGCCATAAATGGAAGCAAACTAGAAAGCAAAACTAAACTGGCAACCCAAATATTAGTACAGACAGCTTAGGATGTTTGGTGGAAACTCAAATGCTCAAATGGTAAAAGCAAATTAGGAGAATTACTGCTTCTGTAGGGGGGAAATCATAGTCTGGATTTGAGAGAGGGGATACTGACAGTATGCAGATGTTCTTCAGAGCAGGCTTTGGCCAGAGACAGTGGTGGGACCATGAACATAAAGTGTCATAAGGCAAAGGTTGAAACGTCGTCAAAAGGAGCTGTATGGCCCAGTAGGGAACAGCTAGAAATTAAGCTGGAAATAGGAAACCTTAATATGGATCAGGCTGTGGCTAATTCACTGTCTGCACCATATTTATGCTGTATTAATCCTGTGGCTGACTTGCCCTGCTTCTCTGCAAGGACCAAGAAAGATTTCTTCTATTAGACCTCAGGAGTGGAGGCAGGAGAATTCCTTATGCTGAAGGACTGGAGGTGAAGCTAGAGATGAGTATGCTGGTCCTCCCACTGATGCTCAGTGCCTAATTGCTGGGAAGGAAAGCGGGATTAACAGAGACTCTGGGGAGATGGTTTGCTTTCCTTCTTAGTGCAGGGCATGGTCCGTGCCCTAGAATTGCTGGGGACTTTACCAAAACATCTTTTCCTTTTTTGCTGTTACAGGAGGTAATGAAGCCATGGTGGTAGAGGCAATAAGGATTTGGAGGAGCTGAGCTGCATTTCTGTTACAGGAGAGCTGTCAGGACTTAGCCAGGGTGCTTGTAGCTCCTTTAGGGCTGGGAGCAGCAGTGGGGCAGCCTGGTCTGTCCCTTGGGACATGCCCCATTGAAGCCTGGATTATGGGAGCTGCTTGGGGCCAGCTAATCACAGTGACAGTGGGATGGGATTTTCCTTCAGGGCAAAGACTGGGTTTCTGGTAAGAGCAAAGCAGAGTTAAAGGCAGTGTGATCTTGTGCACACAGCAGCCAGCTGGCAAACCCCAGATAACAGATATCTTTCTAAGCACATGTTGGGAGCAGTGCTGTTTTCAATGGCTGCCTTGTACATGCTGTTGTCATCCTTCCCTACTGTAAGTATTAGGGGGCTGCAATAAAAATATTTGTTCTTTCTTAGCTCCTCTAAGTCTCTTTCCTATCAGCTGCTACTGTGCAGCTAAGCACGGCAGTAGGATATAGGTATCCCCTGTGCAGAGAGAGGATGTTGAAAGGACTAGGGTCAGGGCTGCCTCCTTGAGGGTGATCTCCTGTATTTAAGTCATGGAGAGGCATCATTTGGAAAGGTATAAATTATCTAGGACAGCACATAGAATTTAACAGCCTGTACTTAAATCCTTCATTATATCCTGTGCCAGCAGCAAGGAGGATTCTGCAGCTTTTTGTAAGGACACTAACCTAGAGGTTCAGATGCTTTAGAGGATGTGTCTGTCCTTCCAGAAAAGTCTGTGGAATTTTTTTTTCCCCCTCCCTTCATTCTCTGCAAATTCCTCTCTTTTGGAGTGCTGCTTTGTAGCAGGGCAGTTTGGGCTGTGTGACTTCAATAGGCAAATGTCTCAGAGATGCTTGAGGAACACTGTTGCTCATATCCAGAACTCAAAGCTGACCAGATACAAACTGATCTGTAACTGGAATTCACTTCCTTGGTTGGGAAGTTTAGGGAGTTAAGTCTGAGCAGAACAGCTTCTCTGAAATACACCAAGTGTTGGAGTGTTCACCTGCTATGTAGGGAATGTGAGCTGGGATTAGACCATTGTGAGACAGGTTAGTTTTACCCTACTGAAGATTTGTTGCACATCATCTGGATCACCAGACTGGTGATTACTAAGCATTAGGGAGAGCAGCGTGGGTAGGATAATGGGGTTTGAGGAAGGGGATTTCAGTCAGCTCAGAGCTACAGTCTTGGCAAGTGAAAAGGAAGTTTAGGAGAGTTGAAAGTTTCTTAGAGAAGCAAATTTAATGGTGCAAGTATGAGCTCCCTTAATGGAGAGGACAGATGGGACACGTAGTAAGAGATTACTTTAGCTAAATCACAGCTCTTTAATGACCTGAAACTCAAAAGCAACATGAAATAAAATTGGAGAGGAGGTTGAACTGTTGAGAGCAATTTTAGCATGAACATGCAAAGAAAAATGAGAGGGCCAAAGTCCAGATGAGCTACAACTGGCAAAAGACATAAAGGGCAGCCAGAGGAGTTTCTATAAATGTACTTGTAGCAAGAGCTGGGCCAGGGAATGAGTTAGTCCACAGCTCAGTGGAAGGGAAAAGCTCTCAAAAGATGGAAGTGAGAAAGCAGAAGTGACGAATGACTTCTTTTACCCTTTTTGCTCTTCCTGAGAGGGTCAGCTGCAGTCATGCAGCCAGCAGCTCTCGGCAATGAGGCAGAGAATAGGTTTGAATACTTCAGTTAGCAGAGCCTGGAGGATTTTGGCTCTGGGTAGTCAGGAAACTGAGTGAAGCGATTTCAGTGCCATTAGCAATAATCTTGGGAAATCTGTGGAAGACAAATGAGGCTTGAGAAGACCAGAGAAAAGAAAACTTAATGGGGGGGATATCTTTCAAAAAGGGAGAAAGGGAGGAGCTGTAGGCTGGGAAGCCTGTAATGCCACGAAAAAGTATGATAAAGATGACCAAGTTGTTTCTAAGCACATAGAAGGCAGCAGCCCCTGGATGAGCTGGAGATGTGCAGCTCCTGCAGTAGTCATCACCTCTGTTAATACTCGGCTGACATACCAGAGACCATGGCTATTCACTCTGCAGATCCTGCTAAGCTGAGACAGGTACAAGCACAGCTGAGTTCAGGACTAGGATTCAGAGAGATCTGAAATAACAGAAATGGAGGGGAAGGTGCAGCTTAGCAGTGCTAAGCAAAGCAGGAATAAATGACTGTAAAAGACCAGAAAGGGTCAGGTACCTCTTATGCAGAATTATAACAGAAAGTGTAGGTGGAGGGTTTCAGGGTTACAGCAGAACAGTAAATATCCCTGGATCTGTAATGCCACTTCATTATAGGCCAAAAAAATAGTCATCATCAGGACATAGAAATATGAGTTGCTATAAAATATGTAAGGCATTCTGTTCCTTTAATTTGGTTCTGGTGGTGGCTGCAATCTGTTCTGTTCTGAATGTCACTGTTGAAGGAGGGTACTGGCTGGTAGAAGAGTCATCAAGAAAAAGCTGCACCAGCAAGGCTGCTACTAAGCATGGGGACCACTTGCCCTGGGGAGGCTGCAGCTGAAATGAAGCAAGGAGTAGCCTCAGGTGATTTTTGTTTTTCAACCCAAGATAAGATATTTAGGTTTTCTTTTTAACAAAAGCATCCTTTTACCTTGTAGCAGAATAGCTGAGAGATTTATTCACACCCAGGGAGTGGTAGCGACAAGTAAATGAAAACACAGAATTCCAACTTAATTGGAAGAAAAGGCAGCTTTTTGGATATGCAAGTAACCAGGTAAGACAGGAGCTTTTGGGCAGCTCCTGAAAAGACTGTGAGACTCTGTACCTGCAAACTGCTTTTTCCTTTTTTTTGCCCTCCAGGTAGCCCAGCTGACTAATAATCAAGGTCCAACCTCTTCCTGTGACTTGTAGTTGCCTGGGATCCTTAGACTGGTGCAGCTGAAGCAACAGCAAAACGATCAAATATTCTTGTGGGGTTTTATGTGCTTGAAAGTTAAATTTTTTGCATTTTATACTGTGGACTAAATATTAGCGAGACAGGCCCCCAGTTTAAACCCTGCTGTTCATGAAGTGCTAAAGCATGGAGCCTGGAAACTCCTTGCGTTGTTGTTGATGTTTCGTGTCTCCTGTCTAGCTCCAAGGGTGCCTGAAGACCTATAAAAACAACAAAAAAACCCCAAATAGACAGAAATTAATACCAAGTTCTTCAAAAGGGAAATGGGGAATATAAGTGGTGTCTGGGGTGACTTCAACATTTGGATCTCTCTTTCAGTCTGAAATCAGGCTTAGAATGGAGTGGAAAGAGCATCCAAGAGTTTTCATGGCAGGAAGAGTCTTGAGACATCAGAAGACTCTTTAATTACGGGCAGAGTGATTCATTCAGTGGTCAGCATCTGTATCTCATTAAGATATTAAATCCTTCACTGTTTCTTCTTTAACTATGAGGATACCCCTGATTTATCTTTTTTTGGCTTAGCAGAGCTTTATTTGATGTCAGAGTGAACCTGAGTTGTGTGCAGATTATTTAATGCTGAAAATGTTGAGCAAATGTAATTCACCTGTGTCACTTTCTCCACAATCTTTTCTCCTTCAGCAACCAAGTGCAGCAGAAAAGCAGCTTGAAATGAAAGTGAAGGATTGATTTCAAATTATTTGGAGAATTGGTGTAATCAGTAAAAATAAGCCATTTATGGCTTTTCCTGCTGAGCCCTAATCAACAAGTGAGCATTTTCCTGAAGCAAACTATCTCAGTGGGCCCAACTCCTACTAAAATTGATGGTAGGGCGTGGAAAACAATCTCCCATGGACTTCAGTGAGAGGAGTCTGCTTTGAACTGACTTGTATTGTGGTGGGAAAATACGCATTGTGTCCACAAGAGATGGATTACCAGTACCTGTGCAGATGAACGCATCTGCAGCTTGGTACAGCACTCTGAAGCTGCATGGGGGTCAGGCAAAACAATCATAGCTGAAAGCCTTTTGTTGCTTATTCAGGGTAAAAGGCTCATCATAACTTGCCAGAATGCCTCCATTTTTTTTTCCCCCAGCATGCTGTGACTTTTTCAGTGTTGGAAAGAGGGAGTGTGCACACAAAATTTTACAACAAATTAGAAGCAATTAAGTGTGTTCAGGTTTTTTACATCAGTTATGATTAGTGCAGAGGCTTTCTACTCTAGTGCCTCTTTCCAAAATGCATTGAAGTTGTCAGATGCAAATTGGGGGCATCAAAGCGCTTTCTCCATTGGGCTACGAGCCGGTCTGCAGTGCAAATTGCTCTGAATTATCCCAATGTGTTCAGTGCCAAGCACAAATTGCATTTTTAAAGCAATATTTTGTTTGGCCAGTGTCTATTAATCTCACTATATTCAGCAGCTGTGAGGTTAAATTCTGGTTTGCCACTTGGTTTTAGGGTTTGAAAGAGGAAACAGCAGCAACAGGTTTCTCAGCCTCGCCTGTGACAAAATGATGCTGGAAAGAGTGGGAAAGGAGAGAGCGTGGAGATGCCTTGATTTATCAAGGGCAAGCACACAGCCATTTGTCGTTCTTCAGTGGGTGTTATGATCTGCCCAGAAATACTGAAAAGATGGAGAACTAGGTGGAAAGTTGGGACAAAAATATATAAGGAGTTGGAAAGAAGGCTGGCTGCCAAAATCTGTGGTGTTACAGTTGGCCCCCAGCTTTGCTCCTTGCTTGTCTTGGCGCTCTAGTTGCAAGACAAATATATTTGTTTTACTGTTGTTCATGAAATCTGGCTGGCTGCAGAGAAAGTGGTGCTAAGCAGTAGGGAGAACTCATGAGTCATCTCGGGGAGTGAATGGGCTGCGGGGTGGGAGGGTGGTGATTTAGGTCATGCAGTCTGGGGTTTGGATGCTTTCTTTCTTAAGCACTTCATCAGTAAGAAATGGCCACAGGATGAAGCCTTCTCTTCTGCAAATTGGGGCAGCAATACTCTGCTGGTCTGGAGCTGGCTGATAAAGCAGAGAATTCAGTATGAACCACGAACTGCTTCCTGCTGTCTCAAGGGGAAGCAGATGTGGGGAGTAGGAAGGAGAACAGTCAGTGGTTACAGCATCCTGATTCTGGAGATGAGGTCTCCTCAAAGCCGCAAAGGAGATGAATTCAGTCTCTGAGCCTTGCTCTTTATCTGTCTAGCAAAAATCTTGCCAGTGCCCAGTTCACCAGAGCACTCTGAGGATAAATCCACTGAGGACTCTGAAGTGCTCAGATAAATACCTGCAAGAGCACAGGGAGGCATTTGTGCTTGTCTGAGGGATAAGTGCTTTATTAGTAATGACCCAGAAAGGACAGAGCTACTTGCTGGTATAGGAAGCACAAGCAAGTGCCTTCTGGAGTTGTCAGGCTCTTGGTATAAATCATCTGTGGTACAAATGACACGAGAGAATTCATTCTTCCTAGAGAAGGAAATAGGTTTACTGAGCTTAATAAAAATGAATATTTTGTAGTGGATAATGTGAGTCCAGAGGGTCACAGTCTGCTCAACAAGAGCTGCAAGGTCACAGATTAAGTAGGTGCCCGAGCTGGTTGCAGAAATATACAGGAGATGACTGAAGGAAGATGCACCCTGGGAATTTCTTCCACAGAATAGCAAGGTCTGGGATGGTTGTAACTGGGGTTTTGCACAGCACAATTCAAGAGAATTACTGCAGCCAAACCTAGTGTATTGGACATTATGCTTTAAAACAGCCTGGGTGGCTTCCAAGATCCACTACTTCTGAGCTTTTGAAGGTCCCTGGAAAACAGGGCATGAGGAGCTGGTCCTGTGCTGTGCCAGCCCATGTGCATGAAGCCATGGAAGCCATGCTTCTAGCACGTGATAGTCTCCTGCTTCCTCCTTCACGCTTCCAGCCACATGTTCTTTTCTCTCCTGGATTCTAGCCTTTGTGCTTAGAACTGCTGCAGAGAGCTTAACCAGCCCAAACCTAACATGATTTAGTTTATTTTGGGCTAATTTCCTGAATTGTCTCACCACTTAATCATAAAGGTACCAGTGCAAAGGAGAAGGTGGCAACATGGCTGGGGGCAAGGGGAAGAGTGGGAATTGGTTAGCTTTTATAACTTCCATCAGCTAAAGCAGCTGTGGGACTGTCAGGTCTGGACTGTTAAGGCTGTCTCCTTGAAATGGAAGAAATGCATCAAGCTGAGGTCAGGAGTTCCTTCTGCTTGTGGCAGCGCCGGGAGCACCGCTGAGCCGTGGTGCCTCTCAGTCTAAATCTTACCCCATGTGTCAGTGCAGTCAGCTTGGTGTTTGCATGGCCTGCTTCAGTGAAGGGGTGTTGGAAACAGCATCCTTTCCCATGTTCATAGAATCAGAGCATGATTTGGGTTGGAAGGGACCTTCAAGTGTAATCTAGTCCAACCCCCTGCAGTCAGCAGGGGCATCCTCCACTAGATCAGGTTGCTCAGAGCCTTGAATAGCTCCAGGGATGGGGTCTCAACTCCCTCCCTGAGCAACCTGTTCCAGTGTTCCCCCACCCTCATGGTAAAGAACTTTTTTCTTACATCCAATCTAAATCTCCTCTAATCTAAAACCATTGCCCCTCATTCTATCACTACAGGCCTGTGGAAACACTCTCTCTGAAGCCTTCTGGTTACTAAATTATTTGAGAAAAGGCAGAGGCTTTTTTTTCCTGTTTTAATAGTTCAGCTGCCTTCTGCTGGTCTAATTCCTCCTTACTCTCCAGAATTCACATTCTTCAGGCCTATAACAACTTCTACCAGTAATTTTCCCCACTGTGATCGCTCCAGAGCCAAGTCATACGCCTCATGTTGTAGAAGTTTTCTTTCCAAATTTCAGTAATAAGTTGGGGATGTTTTCTTCCACCAACTTTAGTAGTATCTGACAGACAGGCCAGTGTACAGCACTCAAGGTGCACTCATAGTGTCAAGAGGTGCTGTTCTCTCCCTTCTCCATGTAACAATGGCTTGCCTGTTTCCAGTCAAAGCTCCACTTTGCCCTGCTGCTGGTTCTCCTCACCACCCTGGAACACTGATTGTGCAAGATGTACTCATAGTTCTTGAGACACAAAGCCACAACTGGCTACCTCTTGCATTACTTTGCAGTGTAACTGTGTCACTAAGGTGTTTGCTGGCCTGGTAATCTCACAGCTAAGCCCGGAGGTATTGTGATTCAAGAAGGAAACTTTTGTTACTGCGCTGAAGAGAGAAGCATAGAAGGAAATAATTTGGAAAGAGCATCACAAAGTTTGTGTATGCCATCCTGCTGCCAAGATATCTTGCCATTTGAGTGGTAGTAGCATGGTTTTTAACTTCTCTCTCTCTGTACAAACAGGATAACTTAGCCTCTTCCTCTTTATCCCTGAATGAAAGAAAAAGCTGGTGATTGGAACAGATGTTTTGCAAATTGGTAGCTGGCTCGTGGTGCAGTAGGGAAGCAACATGGTCTTTGCACAAAGCTTTGTCATTTGCCCTCGGTGCTTCCTGTGTGTACACTTGTGCCTGCAGGGGTCCCTTTTCCAAAGGACAGGGATCACAGAGCAAATCCAAAATGAGTGAAGCTCACAACAGGGAAAGCTGGCAGGTTGTGCCCCATAGGGAACAGTCCTGCTGAGCCCTCGAGAGGACAGGAGAAATATCATCAGAGGGTATGCCCTTGAGAATGTCTGTGGGAGACACTAACTTGGCTACTAATGATGGGAAGGCAGCACCAGAGAGGAAAAGATCTGGAGACCTGGAATTGTGTAGTGTTCCTTGGGCAGAGGGGTGATGTGAAGATGTTTTGGACATATACCAATGAGGCAGAATCTGTCTGCCAAGTCTGCTGTGGTGGCCGGAATGGCTTCTTCCTTGCGCAGCGTGAGGAGGATGCCACAGCACTCCTAGACCTCCCTAGTCCAAAGAAATGGCAGCAATTTAGCAGCATCATTTCCTGAGTACACATAGTTGAACTGGTGTAGTCTGTTAGCATGAATGCTCAAATTGGTTTAAGAGTGGCTGATATAGCTCAAATGTATTGGAACTAGCTAATTCGAGAGTGTCCATGCAAGGGGCCTTTGCCAATTTAACATCATCAATTTAGATGCCAGCGGTTGAATTAGTGCAGCATTTGGATGCAGCCTAACAGGGAGAGCAAGTAGGAAATGGCTTGAAGAGGCATTTTCCACTGAAATGGTGTGTAAAGCTGCTAAAATTAATCAAATCTGTGAGTTTTTATTTATAGCAGGTAATTATGGTTTCATCTCACAGAGGCTTGATTTTTCTGGGGGAAGAAGGAATCTTAATTTTTTTCATCTTTTTAAAGGCAAGAACTACATAATTTGTGTCTTATGCTTGTGTCTCCTACAAGCTTTCAGAAACAGTCTCCCCAAAATGGAAGCCTTGAGAGTCTGAGAGATAGATTGGGGTCTGGATGACAGTCAAGTGTTCCATCATATGGGATTATAGTCTAAAATGAGCAACTGAGTCTAGTACGTTTGCACACACAAGTGGGTGGCATCCCTCGAGGCTGCTATTTGCTATCAAGCCTAACCAAAAGTTGGGAAGGCAATTTCTTTCTTTCTTTCATCCCGCACTCAAGAGGTCTCTTCCCTTCCTCCCCCTGCTCCATGGTGTTACTGTGCTTCCCTAACTACAATTAAAATGTTGACACCTGGCTTGGCTGTGCAGATTAGGATTTGATTTTCTGTAATTATATGTTATCACTCACATTCAGTGGCAATTTTACCTTCTGTACAGTATGATAACACTTATTAATTCAATAAAAGAAATCAATTCACAGGCAATTTCAAAATGTAACACCTTGGTAACTGAGTACTAGCCAATCAGATTATGCATCTGACATTGTGCCTTGTCACTTAATCAGTAATGGGTGATTGCAAAAGCAGATATATGTCAGATGTTAATTAAGAATAGCACAGTTTGGGACCATAATGTTAGCAATGCCTGTTTTGTTACGATGCTGTGCTGAATGCAGCTAATATTTGAGCTGCACTTAAGTATTATTTACAGTAAATGGAAGGATAAGGATATTTATTCTGTCTCTGTGTTCAGACAGATGTATTACATTTTCCTTTTGATCAGTGGAACGTACTGAGTGTTAATGGACCGCCGCACAGCGTGGGATGTGGAGGTGGTTTTGTTTATAGCGAACATGCTCCGTCTTATCTTCTGGAAAGTTATATAGTCTTGGTTTCCCAGGGCTTTTGTTATCTCCTCCAAGTGTCTTAGTTGGCATCTGTCAATCAACTCTTTCTGTCAGGTTATTGTTACAGCGTTGAAAAATAAGTGTGAAGGGGTATGCACCACCTCCAAATCTGCTGAAACCCTCCCCTCCTCATCCCCTGCAACAGAGACAGGTGAAAAGCGCTCTCCTTCACCACAGACCCTTCCTGGAGACTGCTTAACCATGGGCAGATAACTGGTAGCACTTCTGACTTCATTTGCACTGGCCATTCTTTCCCCTTCTGCACATCTTCAAGTTCACACCTCATGGTTGTTCACAAGACTGAAACTGGAGCACATTCCCCTCCTTGCTCTGGGCTGTCCATTTGATTGGGACTGATCATGGTGTCTATCCTAATCTTCAGCTGCTGTTCAAAGCAGCTTGATGGTCACTGACTCCCAGTGCTTTTACTGGTGATGAAGGACATGCAGGATGTGGCCCTTTATTTTATCTCTTAACTTTAGAGACTCATTTGTTCTGTGATTAGGATCTATTAGTCCAGTTAAATTAAGATGAGAACAGGTGAAATATGCCTGAAACCGACATTTCAGCTTAGCCAAATGTTATCATGCTGACACAACCTTCCTTTCTGATTTCTAATTAAGTTAGAGCCAAAGCCACCAGCTATTAAACTCTACAAAGCAAACCTATAAGATGCAAAGAGTCTCCAATAAAGTTGTAAACTTCAATTAGATGGCACCAGCCCAGGGTCCTGAGCTTTCATTGGACAATTACCTAATTTTATTATAACAGCAGCATCCTAAATGAGCAGCTCGGGGCATAGTCTATTCATTTCACAGTCTGCATATTCATTAAATCTTACAAATTGGCATCAGAGTTTTGTTTTTACAACTTACTCATTTGAAAGAGGGGTGCATGTTTGGCATTTTGTCTTTGGTAAACCATTTTCATTCAGAGCTTGCCTGAAATGCTCCAGTTCGTATGAGCTGGGGTAGATTTTTCCCATTAAAGTGATTCGCTAATGTCTGGTAAAGCAACACTGAGCTTGTAAAACCATTTGCTGTGACATTTCAGCAAGGAAAGAGCTTTCTCCTTTGCCCCAAGGTATCACTGATTTCAGGGAAGCAGAGGGATTGCAGGTGGAGATGGCAGTGGAGGTTTCCTACTTTTTTCAACAGTAGTCTCCTTTCCCCTCCCTCCATTTTACCATTAGACAACTGCAACAGTGGTTTCTCTAACATATTTATTAAAAATAAATACCTAAGATCTTACTTAGATATTATGATCTTTTCTTTTGCTGTGGCTTCCCAGAAAAAAGAACTGCTTCTTCCATCTAATTCTAATTTGCCGGGTGCTGCACTTTGGCCACGGCAACCCCGTGCAGAGCTACAGGCTGGGGTCGGAGTGGCTGGAGAGCTCCCAAACAGAGAGGGACCTGGGGGTGCTGATTGACAGCTGCCTAAACATGAGCCAGCAGTGTGCCCAGGTGGCCAGGAGGGCCAATGGCATCCTGGCCTGCATTAGGAATAGTGTGGCCAGCAGGAGCAGGGAAGTCATTGTGCCCCTGTACTCTGCATTGGCTAGGCCGCACCTTGAGTACTGTGTTCAGTTCTGTGCCCCTCAGTTTAGGAAGGAAATCGAAACACTTGAACATGTCCAGAGAAGGGCAACAAGGCTGGGGAGAGGCCTTGAGCACAAGCCCTATGAGGAGAGGCTGAGGGAGCTGGGGTTGTTTAGCCTGGAGAGGAGGAGGCTCAGGGGAGACCTCATTGCCCTCTACAACTACCTGAAGGCAGGTTGTAGCCAGGAAGGGGTTGGTTTCTTCTCCCAGGCAACCAGCACCAGAACAAGAGGACACAGTCTCAAGCTGCACCAGGGGAAGTTTAGGCTCAAGGTGAGGAGAAAGTTCTTCACTGAGAGAGTCGTTCATCATTGGAATGTGCTGCCCAGGGAGGTGGTGGAGTCCCCATCCCTGGAGGTGTTCAAGAGGAGATTGGACGTGGCACTTGGTGCCATGGTCTAGTCATGAGGTCTGTGGTGACAGGTTGGACTCGATGATCTTTGAGGTCTCTTCCAACTTTAGTGACACTGTGATACTGTAATTTTGTCTAATTTACAGTGAGGGTGGGGAGGCACTGGAACAGGTTACCCAGGAAGGTCATGGATGCCACTTCCCTGAAGGTGTTCAAGGCCAGGTTGGATGAGGCCTTGAGCAAGCTGGTCTAGTAGAAGGTGTTCCTGCCCGTGGCAGGGGGGTTGAAACAAGATGGTCTTTAAGGCCCCTTTCAACCCAAAGAATCCTGTGAATCTGTCATGTGCATGCCAGTGCTGAAGCCATCCCATACTAGTGAGTGTCAGGAGGGAGCCCAAACCTTGCAAAATGGCAGTTTTAAAATTCTCCTTTTACGCTGAAGTTTAGGAACCACCTTGTCCCTTCAGGAGGCCTTATTGTGCTGTATTATGCATTACTATAATGAAATATTAATTATTAATATGAATTATTAATTTAGCTTGGAGAAGGATATTGGAAACTTTTTTAGCATAAGAATTTTAATCCCTACTTTGGTCTTACTACAAAGTTTTCTCAGTGCCCTTAAGAGAGTGCCAAAAGCTGTTTTCATTGCTTTACTTTTTGCTGCTTGTCCTGCCTGTGCAGGGGCATCTAAGGTGACTGGTAAAGGTTCCCAAACTGTCTTTCCATGGAAAGAAAATGATGCTCACAAAGCTCTGGTGGATTGATCCATTTATCCAAACACCTACAGACTCCACACCCAGAATGCTGAAATGATATTAAATATTGGATGGTGAGCCAAGAATGTAAAATTATCCTCCAGTAGAGGCTTTTTATAAGTTACCTTAAGAGCTGTGGTTTTGCTATGTGAATTTTCCTAAGGGGAAGATAAAGATCACAAAATACTTGGTTGGTTCAGCCTGGATTGTTTGGCATAGAATCAAATCATTATTTCCTTATTAGCTGCTTCTTTTCATAAACTGAAGAGCTACCCTGGTTTTGAGTCCACAGCAAGGCAACTTGTAGCAGTCTGCTACCTGTAGCTGTCTTCTGCTTGGGGAATGTACTTTGTAATTTGCACTCTATTCAAAGGCAAGTGATCAAGAAAGGGACCTGTTCAATAATGGAAAGCAAACATGTTTTAAACCCTTTCCTTAGTGCTGAATTACTGCTTCTACTGAATAAGAAAATTATCTGTAACTTGATAGGATCAGCCGAGACAATCCTGTGAACACCTGTAAAATAAAGCAAGCTACAAGTTCAGCGGGCAGAGGCAGGGTAGGTGGCCAACCCAACACCCGCACAACCAGAGCCACCATAAACAGTAGGACTTTGCTTCCTGTCACTCTTCCTCTGAAAAAGGGCCTGGCTGCAAAACATGACCCTGGTGATTCCACAGCAGGGTGTGGTTGATAAATAAGTTGATAGTGGAAATAATATGGAACTACTGAAATTAGGTCAAGCTGCTGGTTTGTCAGTGATACGGGCGGCTTCTGTTTATCCTTTACAAAAGGATTGCTAATGGGATGTGCTGCGTATTTGTGCGTATTGGAGAAGCAAATCGTGGGCTGCAGGGTTTGATCAAGCTGGGACAGAACAGTGATTTTTAAAAGGCAGTGCTGGCAGAAGCAGTGAAAATTTTATGAATGCACAACTAACCCCCTGTCACACAGGGATTATTCCTTTAATGTGTTTATGCCTTTATCAAGGCTAGGATGGCTTTGTTGCCTAGCTATATAGCATTAACTTGCTACTATCTCAGAAATAATACCCATTAGCAAGTTCTGACTTATGTATTTATTCCCCATGTTCCTTATCTGGTGTAAGTTGATATAAATCCTTCTCCCACCAAATCAGAACATGGATGAGTTTCCTCTGGCAAAAACTGATACTGCAGCTCGTCCTTTAGCTCTCAGGACTCGCGGGTTTAGCATCAGTGTTTTGACCTCCTCCTGTTCAAAGGATAAGGTGAGCATTGCTATCTGTAGAGGTGCACGATGACAGAGTAATCATACTTTGTCCTGAAGATTGCTATGCATTTGGCAGTCACAGATAAACTCAGCCTCACAAACTGAGCATAATGATTTTATGTATAACTGCTTTCTATTTGAAAGGGGGGCGGGAGGAGGGAGAGGAGGAAGAGGGAGGGCAATAGTAGAGATAAATGCACGTAAGGTCAGGGCTGGGATAGAACTTGACTCTGTGTCATGTATTCTGACCCCTGGGCTGTCTGCTGCACGACTGTCTTGTGTTCTGTTGGAAAAGCAGATGTCCTGGAGAATGAGATTGCTGTCATGGGCCGGATGGCAAGAGTCCAAGATGCTCTTTGACACGGAGGCTTTGCCTCTATTATGTCTCCATATGTGTATTTTCCTGCCTAGGGATTTCATGGAAATGACTGCTAGGTGTTGAGAAGAGTGAATTTCCTCAAGGTCACTTTTTCCTGCGAGTAGTTCGAGTTACACTGCTGCTCTTGCAACTGGTCACTGACCTGGTCCTCGCAAAGCTACACGGTGAAAAGCAGGAGGATCACAGAGCAGAGACTTCACACAGCAGGACTTATACATGCCAGTGAAACTGGAACTCAGCATAAAGTAATTTCTTTTCTAAATTATTTTGTTTATCTCAGTTGTTTTATGGCCACTGAGAAGGTTCACTAAGTGTGGGGATCCATTTATCCTGTGTCAGTTGTACTGACTTAGGAAACACACATCATCAGTTAGAAGGCAGGTAAAATTCTGACCTGCCATAAGCTCTGCACTTCAACAAGTTACATTTCAAGACTTCAGCATTCTCAAATAGATTTGGAAGGATACAGGACAGATCTTAAAATGCATGGCTGATTTAGTTTAAGCTGTGATATTAAAGATGGATAAAACCAGAAATATGCTCTCACTTTCAAGGTCATTATTTCTCAGTTCTAGGTTGCTTGATATACTTGCCAGCCCACTGCAGGCTCTGTGAGTTAAGTAACTGCTTACCCATAGTATCAGTTCTGCTTTACCCCACCCAGTAGTGCTGCTGGTTGGTGGAGTAAAACATGATTTTCAGTCACAATCTAGGGGCACAGAGTTACTTAGTAGCAAAACTAGAGTCTTCCCTTCTGTTGAAGTATGAGATTTGTCAAAGAATACTGTAAATTTTTACCGCTCTAGTTCAAAGCGGCTCTTTATCACCTAGTTTCTCCATGGGAAATCAGAAATCCATCAGAGCACCAAAGCACTTTATTTTATGGCAGTCTGTAGGTCTTGAGCAGATGGGAGAAACTTGGATTGAATTAAAGCCATATTGTGAGTGGTGGTCCTGAACTGACTTAGGAGAATGCTTAAGAGAAGAGGGAAAGCGATTGATGTTGTAAGTCGTCATCCTGGGAACACAAGCACTGGGGAGCTTTTTTCTTTAAGGGAGCTGTAATTCAGAGTTCATCAAGTAATTAAAATTAGTCTTCAAAATGCTGGTCATCATGTAACTATTCCTGTCTCAGCTATGCAAGGAATCTGTCTCCTGCCTTTCTGCCAGCACCCCTTCTTCCCTTTCACTTGCCCTTCCTCTCTGTCATGCTGTGCTGAGCTCTGTTGTTACTGAGATCTCAGTATGTTGTTGAGAAGATAAAGGGATTCTGAAAGACCCAGCAGGAAAACGCCCTGGGGATGAAAGCTGCATGGCCCTTGGTAGGTTACAGCAGTAAGCAGATTACGTGATAGGTGGTTTGCTGGTGAATGCCTACTGCAGAATTTGTTCCCTACTTAAGTCCCACTTAAGTCTTCAGGATGAAGCTTCCAGAGGTCTTAACGAACATGTAAACCTCGTGCTGATCCTCTGCAGACAGCTGTAGTTAATTCCAGAAGTGTGTTCCAGGTTGTTCTTCTCATCAGGAATGTGGAGAGAAAGCAATTTTGTGGGAAGATTGGAGCAGGCTCTGCATTCTCACACGTGAAACCCTGCGGTTTCCAGGCTGTGTAGGGAAGGGTGGTGGCTGTTTCAGCAGCAGAATGAAACCTCTTCAGCTCTCCTGAGGGCTGAACTTTCAAAGATTTGAACTTCACAGGACCAATCTGAGAGACTCCCCTGCCAAACTATGTGATGAAACCCAGAGCAGATGTCAAGTCTCTTAGAGACAGAATCATAGAATGGTCCAGGACAGAAGGGACCTCCAAAGGTCATCCAGTCCAACCTCCCTGCAGTCAGCAGGGGCATCCCCAACTAGATCAGGCTGCCTAGGCTCCTCGAGCCTCACCTTGAATATCCCCAGGGAAGGGGCTTCAACCACCTCCCTGGGCAACCTGGTCCAGAGTTCCACCATCCTGCATGTCCTCTGCATGATCACCACCGCTCTTGGATTGATCACAAGGAATTAAAGAGTCTTCACAGTGACTAAGCAGAGTTGTGGGTCTTTCCCAGCGCCACAAGCTGCTTCTGTGGTTTATGTTTCCATGGTATATCAGGAACAAAGGAGCCTGGGTAAAAAGCCTGTTTGAAAATTGATCCTCAGTGAAATGGGAATTCACAAATGTGGCATGTTCTTTTCAAAAAATAAAATTGAGCTTTACCCATATTACTATTAAAGTATAAAGCTTTAATTATGCCCTGAATCCTCTCCTTTAGCTGGGGGGCTCACATGTTTAGCAGCAAGGAAAAAAAAAAAAAGGAGAAGCATCTTGAGAGGCTGTGTGGTGCTGTGTTTTCCCATATGTGAAATTTTATATAGTACAAATTATTAAACACCAAACCTCTGGAGAAAGATTGTAATGAAAAATTTAGCACTCCCCCATCAGACTGCAACTAAATTGCCTTCTGACTAGATCTGAAAGAACAGAGTGCTGTGCTGGGGGTAATCTTTGATGAGCAGTTGGCAAGAAGAAGCAACTAGTATTATAATATAGTGCAAGAGGAGCAGCAGTGTTGCAGTTGTGGGGATAGTGTCACTGGGAGACAGTTAAGGTAAAAATGATGGCAAAATAAATCACCATGTTCAGTCAAGGACTGTGGGAGTATGTCCTGTTCTTCCTATTTTGATTTTGCATCAAGTTCCTCATTTTCATCTTGCAATGCTTTGTAACAAAAATGTTTGGAGGGAGAAAACCTGGAACGGATGTCGACTGGCTCATGCGTTGGGTGATCCTGTCTTGCTCATCCCTGTGGCTGTGTGTGCATCCTCTTTCCTGGGAGATGCTGCCCACAGCACACCATGCTCAGACCCTGAGGCATTTAACCATCCACACTTGGGGCTTCAGATGTGAGAGCGAGCACAGCAGCTGCTTAGGAACCAGTGTTGCACCAATTGCTGGTACAGCAGGGCTGCAGGATCCCCCATGCTCAGCCTCCTGTGCTTTAGGGTGCAAACACAGGAGGTGGGGTGATTTCTTGTCTGTGTGAGCTGTGTTCTGGTTATCTACAGGTGTCTGCTCCTCTGAAATATACCAGCAAGCCATGACCGAGAGGCATGGCAAATCCATGCTACTGTTCAATTCCATGCCACTGCTTGTCCTGCTTATAGATGCCACTGGTTCACTCAGTAGAGGCAGGGACTGTTCTCCAGGAGGTTGTGTTGGGGTTGAGAGAAATATGCAGCAAAATGTGGAATCTGCCTGTACTGGGTTTACATTGTTATTTGTGGATGAGCATGGGTTAGGATGTCCTTTAATACTGTTACTGAAGAGTTTCTTCCTTTTCTTTCATTTCCTTTTTTTTGGGGGGGGTTGTCCTTCTTCTTTCCCTTCTTTTTATTTTCTTCTAAGTTTGGTCCTGCAGAGTTTTGAAGGCATGCTCGTAGGTTAAGCAAAAGGATAGTAAAGCTAGCCTGAGGGGACTAGAGGGCACCCACTATGCAATCTCTGTGATTAACCATCGTTATTCTGTGCTAAGTGCTTATTGCAATTAAAGTCTTCCTTGCCAGAGCTGCCTGAGTCATCGCAGTTGCTGCTTTGGTGCTATTGCAGCACAGACCAGGTACTCTAAGGGCACCCACCTTTGTGTGGCCTTTTTTAAACACTCTTTTTGCTAACAACAGAAAGGCTTCTTGGGTCTCCATACAGTTTATAATGTCTTGTCATAGCTGGAACATGATTTTACCAGCAACGGGGAGTCACCTTGTCACAGGCAGTATGTCCACTGGCTCAGCCCCTGAATTTCCAATTTCCTGGAAGGAGAACTTCCCCTACCATCCATAAGTTCCTGTTTGCCTTTAAAATTCAGGAATTGTTTTTCCCTGGATGCTACAGAGAGAAAGGGCTGTAGGCACAGAACCCCCTTTCCCCCCAGAGTCGACCTAAAATCCAGGTTTTACAGCATAAGTCCAAGGAAACTCTGCGCCAGCAGATTGCTCTTGGCCCCTGCCTGGCAGGGTGTTGATTAATAATTTGAACCTGCAAATCCTCTTTCAACTTCTGTGAAATCTAAATTGTCCATCTGAGGCTTGCTTCTTTCAAAACAGTTCTACTGTGATTTTTCACTGCTAGCATAATTCTTTGTAAAATAGATAACCCTGTCAGTGGCAAAGCTGTGCCGCACACCTGGAAGGCAGCACAGCTGCCGGAGCGCTGGCGTACAAATGTGGAGAGCAGGCAATGACTGGAGAAGATCAGAATTTAAACTGAGTTCAGTTCAGACACAGCCAGCTATATTCTGCTTCCTTTGCACTGTACTGTCTGTATTTGTCTGTTTCAGGAGATTGTTATTATTTTTAAGACTGAGATCTTGAGGGTAGAACATGAGAGAGAGGAATCTTGATGCCTTTAGGAGACAAGGTACCCTGAGGCACTTCAGAAAATCTCAGCTATAGGGACTCACCAGAAGATAACGGTTCAGCCACTTACTCAAGCAAGTCACTGTTTGATCCTCCTGCTGCTGCGTTCTCCCTGTGAGCAGGAGGAGCTGGTTTCTGGGGATAAACCAGCAGGTTTCTGTGAGAAGAGAAGAGCTTTTGCATGGGTGGGCTGTGAGGTGCGAGTGTGCTGGTCCTGCTACCTGGACAGCTCTTAGGAAGGACAGTACCAAGCATTGACAAATGTGGCACAGTTTGTGAACTCGCCTTGTGATGAGATGCTGTCATGTTTTATGCTTCTCTGTTCTGTTTCCATTTGGGCTGCTTTCTTTCTATGGTTACAGGAAAAGGATATAATTTTACTCCTGCATCAGTGCAAATCCATAGTAATTCTATTAATGAAAGTGTGTGGGGGAGGGAAACCAACAACCCAACCACCTGGTTTTAGAAACCGTGAGAAAAAGAATCACCTCTGGTGTTTGTGAAAAAGGACCTTGTTTGCCCAGTAATTCAATATTACTCTATCATCTCAATAATGAGAGTTCAGCTCCTAATGGAAGCATGCTATGAGAAAGGCTGCCCGATTTAAACGTGCTGTAAATCCAGCTAATAAGAATGAATTGATTTTTAAGGGTGGAGGGGAGGGAAATATGCACAAAACTGTTCTCCTGCCATATGTTTCAACTCTTACCAGAAACCTTACTTGAACAATATTTCAATGTGCTTTTACCTATTGTGGTGCAAACTTTTTGTTTTGTTTTGTTTTGTTCAGACTCTGTCAAGTTGTACTAAAGCTTTTAAAATACAGATGGTGGTAAAATCCCCAGTGGAAAACAGACTTCTATTCTTCTATTTCAAACTTCAGTTCTGTTTTTTTCTCTTCTAGTTCATAGCAGATTTTGACAGATCAGAAGAAATATTCACAGCTTGATGCAGCTGGATTCTTCTTTGGCATGAGCAGAAACATCTGGCCCCAAAACAGTGCATTTTACCAAAGGGCCAAAATACATGCACATGCATCTGTTGTGCTAATATATTTTCCTGTGAACTCAGATGTTAATGGCTTTGTTTTGCCAAGCAAACAGTGTTGGTTCAGTGAAGGAGATTGTTTCCTTTAGCTGTCTGTTAATGGTTTCCTTGAGCAGTCATATTGTTTTAAATAGAAAGCTGTCAGGAACATTGTCAATAGCAGTAAGGGAGAATGTTTTGAACAAGAATGTTTATAGTGCCATGGTATCTAGATGTGTATGGTACATAGAATTTGCATATCAGCTGAGACAACTATTAGCACAAAAGCTCCAGGTGAGACCAGTTTTACATCTGTAGATGTGTTCAATTTTTGCATTGCAATTTCAGAGGCTTTTGCTATTCCCACTTGCTACTTCTGGTGTCCTCTTGCCGCTCATTCACAGGCAGCAACAAGGGAACATTAAAGATCTGAATGGTTACCTGGGTATCTGTCTCTAGCCCTAGTTCTGCCTTGGTGAATTTTGTTAATTTGGGCTTTTTTCTTTCTCCCAAACTTGCTCTTACAGAAAGAGCTACAACTCACTGAAGTCCTTTTCCTGACTTTTGATCTCTGGATTGAGCTCTCGATTTTGTTCCCCCTGGTTACAGCTGTTCTGGGTCCTACTGCTGCTTGTAAAGATCCTGTGGTGTGACAGCCCTTGGTAATTCCCCAAATCTATATCCAAGGTACTTCAAAGCCTGCTGCCATCAGGCATCACTCAAACACAGGTCTTTCTGCCCAGAGTAAAACCTCACTATCCCAAGTATCAAGGGCAGTCCTGAATCCCATCATATCTTCCAAGAGGCAAAGACATGCTCCCTTAACCCTCTTCCGCAACCTTTACCGGACTGTTTTCTCTGGAGGCACAGGGTTTCCATTCAGTGTCCAAAAAAAGCAACAATTCCTTGTTTTGCTTTCTCAGCAAGCTCTACTCTGTTCACATTACACTTTCCTTCTAACAAATACTTAGACATCATGCAGGGAGAGTGGTCTTGTGGTTAAGATGCAAGATGTATTCTATTGAAAGCTGTGGTGTCTGTAGCCATCCAGTTCTCTCCACAGATGTAGTTGTAGCCTTATCCCAGGTCCATTGCTTGATGCTCCCAAAGTCGTAAGATGTTCTCATTCCTTCCACTGCACATCCTTGCTGGTTAAACTTGATGGGTATTTGCAGACTATTTGGAGATGCTCTCAGGAAATATTAGCAGGATCATTCATAAACGCGTCTTGCTTTTACTCCATGATCCTCTGTGGTGCTGTTTGTGTATCTCCAGATTTTCCCACTGAACAAGTAGAGAAAGCAGATGCTTATTACTGTTTAAAATACCTTTCTGCACCAAATGTGACAAGGGAGATAAGCATTTCCTGCGGCTAATACCATTCTTACGGGATGGACTGCAGCAGTCTAAGTTAAGTGGGCTGCTACTTTAATTTTGCTTTAAAAGCTGCTCATTCCAGTTCAAGTTAGACTGATTCATTACTTATTAAACCCAAACAAAACTGAGGTTTGGCTTAAAGCTTGATAAGCATGCTATAAAACATTGAGAGGAGTTTAAATCAGCTTCATATAAGGGCTTCTTGTTAAACTGGTGGCCTCCTTGTGCCCTCTGTGAAACAATTCTAGGTGCAAAGGCTTGTGTTTATCTGGGGCTGTCTTAGTCATGATTTCCCTCCTCTGAGCCCAGCTTATCCCCAAACACAGTCTAGCATCTTTCTGAAAGACACCACAATGTTGCTCTCCAGAATCAGGGAGCAGAGGCTGTGTCACCACACAGAGACCAGATCAGACCAGATGAATAGCCTTCAGCAGATGGTGTAACTGCCTCATGGTTGCTTCTGCAGTTTGCCCAGTCAGCTGTGTCAGGATGCAGTTTGCAAATTTAGAGGATCATGGCCTCCCACTTGAAGGGGAAGGATTAATTTTCATCAGGGAATGCTTATATGTGGGATTTTGATGTTCTTTTCGATCTGTAACCGTCACAAGAGGAATAATCTAAGCCAAACAGTTTGGGGTTGGATTTTGGAGGCATACAAGTCAAGAGCAGCACTTGAAACAAGGGCACTTGAGTTAGCTCTTCTGTCATCACAGAAAGTAGAGTATGAAATCCAGATCATGTTTTTTGCTCCAAGCTAGTGTTCCAACCACTCTTTTTGTGTTGGAGACATTTTAAAAACTGTAGTTGTAGTGCCCAAGCCACTGTGCTGAACATGCTAAGAATACAGTGTAGGCCAACAAGAAGCACTTTTGTCCACCATAACTGTGGACACAGACTGCAGTCTGTGTTAAATAGGAAGAAAGTAGAGCAGACTCCATCCTTACTGAGCTTTTTCTGGGCTTTCTTGACTTGTTTGCATCCTTGGGTAATGTGCTGCATCCTTTGATGATAGCAGGTGTCAAACAGCTATTTCACAGAGCTCTGGGCTTAGCCTAGCAGCAGTGCTGCCTTCTAAAGAGCTCCTTCATGTTCCTTAGCTGTGAATGTTAATCTCCAAGTTCAGTGATCATTAACTAAAATAATTGTCACCCCTTTTTAGTCATTCAGGGCTGAAAATTACCAAAGGGCTTCACCTTAGTTGCTTCGTCTGTAATTATCCTTGGATTTTTGTTTTCTTCAGGAGTTGAACAGCAAACAGGATGTCCCCCGGGCATCCAGAGGAAATTGTTTCTGTGTTTCCTTGTGGAGCTGGCTGTGCTTGCTCTGCTAGTTACAGCAGTGTTTTCCTAGATCAAAAATCTTGCATTAGTGGTGCCAGGATCTCATGGCCTTATTGAAAGTTTCCTTGACAACACCAATGTCTTGACTGATCACAATGTGTGATCACAAGCAGCCAGCAAAGATGTTTCAGATTGCCTCTGCTTCAAGTGCAGAGACAGGGACCCGCTTTCCAGACCTGCAGAGATGTAAGTTTTGTTCTGATTACTGCCAGAGTGGCTTGGTTCATCTGCTATTGTGGGAAGCCTGAAGAAAGTTACACTGGTTCTGAAGTGAAGCAGCTGTGGGTAACTTTCCATTGCCTGTGGGTGGCAAGGTACAGTTGGCTTGGACAAGAAGACCTCTGCTATGGAATGGAAGGGTCCCAGGAAGTCTAGACAGACTGCAGATAGGGGTTTGGTAGAGTTTGAATTAGCAATAAGAGCAATCTGTAGGGCTAATGAGAACATTTCAATGGTTGAAGTTTGAATGAAAGTATTCACGGCGGTGTGCGCGTGGCCTGTCTCTGCTTTGGAGATTCATACCGTACCGTAGCTCGGGCCAGCCAGCTGTTCCCTCTGTACTGGGGGGATAGTTCTCTTGCCTCTAATCCCAGCTCTTCCCCAGCTGCTGATGTGCTGGAGCATTGCTCCTAGATTTTAGGTGATCTTCAGATATCATGGGGATGTGACTGTGGGCTGGTTTGTGGAATGGCTGAAAACACAGAGTATGAGGCCTGATCCTGTCTGCAAACTGTCTGCTGTCTCCTGTGATTTAAAGTAGCTACTGTAGCTTAGCCTTACTCCAGTACTAGGCAAAGAAACCTGGTTGGGTCTCTGTTTGACATCTGTTTCTGCTCCATGCAAGTTCTCTGTTCAGCTGAACCGAGCCCAGGGTGTGACCATGCTGCTGAGGGCATAGTATGAGCTGGCAGCTGTGGCTCTGTCTGCTCAGCCCTGTGATCTTTGACAGTAGCTTCTGCTAAATTCATCATTCCCTGGGCAGCCTTTGTATTTACTTATTTACTTTGTTTCCTTTCTTCTTTCACTTCAGCTTATTAATTGCACGTGTGGCTTTAGCTGGAAAAAATTGCATGCAGTGTATGCATGCCTCCAGTAGCATGTGTTTTACATGCTGGCTTTATAGGGATGGTACTGATTCCTGAGCTAATTTGAACAGCAAATTGTTGTTGTATCTGCACGCAGTATGTCTCTTCTTTTTTTAACATGTATTATATGACACACATCTGGTGGTGTTTTAATTGTGTTGCTGTGGTGCCTCAGAGTCCTAGTAATGAATTTGAAACCCTACTGTACTAAGCATGGGGTTTTCACATGGGACGCTTGGAGGGTTGCAGTGAATTGTTGAGAGAGAATGTGGAGGCTTTTGTCCCTGCTCTGAAGTACAGACAAGAACCCCCAGGGTTTGCAAGCTGCCATTACAAAATTCGCCTTTACCCAGATGGTCAGCATCAGGATGGTAACTTGTTCCCAGCTCGAAGGAAGGAGAGAGCTGCAGTACATCTCACCTGGATAGTTGCTGGCAATTTGTGCTTGTTCTAATGGCTTTTTGATTCATCTCTGTGGTCCATGTGAGGAGGACAATGTCCAAGTTTATACCATAGATTGTCATAAGATGTCTGTTCAGAAAAGCTTTGCCTTGGATTTGCCTGGAGAGGCTGTAGAAAGAGCAAGCCTTCCAACATCATTCCAATCAATATCCAAGGGAAAGTGGCCTTTCTTCCCTTGCTCAGGGCCTGAATTAGCTCTCTTTGGTTATGGCATTATGCTGGAAGATCATATGGAGATGCTTGTCCAATGTGACCCTCCCAGCTTTTCCCAAGCAGCTCTGTTTGGCAGTGTATTCTCTTTGATAGTAGCTGCAGGCGGCTGCCTTCGTTCCTCACAATCATGGTGCAGCTCTGCTTTGGGATGTTTTTCCTATTGAAGTGTTTTTTTCAAGGCATCTAAGCCACTGCCTGAACCTGCCTTCCTCTCCTCATCCTTAATTATTTATAAACTGGTATTGTTGCCATTTATAAATTGCATCTGCAGCAGAATTGACAATATTTTTCTGAGCTATTGATGGAACTGTTGAATAACTGCAAGCCCTGTTTAAATCTTCTTACCTTCTGTAGCAAACATTGATTATTTATTGACACTGATTTTGAGGACTTAGACAGTATGTTCCCCACTTTAAAGTATGCTTCATTGATGGTTTTATAGCACTAATTTTTGTCAGAATGTCTTGCAGTGAGTGCCTCAAGAATCCTAACTGTAGCACATTTATCCAGCTCCCTTTTCAACCAAACTTATCAAAGAAATGAAACTAGGCTTAATCAAGAAGCTTATTTTCCAGAAAATCTTGTTGATGGAAATAGTTTAATTTAGTCAGCTGAATCCAGTACTGTTGGGTTTGGTTTTGTTTTTCCCTTCTGTTTAAGCCTGGTATCACAGCAATGTGCCTGTGGCTGCCCAGCCAGTCCTGGTTGCTCCTTTGAAATATTTCTCCATCCTTGTCCTCATTTTCAATTTTCCAAGGTCTATTGAAACATCTGTCTTTCCCATTTTAGGGCTGTGCCACAGGTCTCCATTTTACTCTTAGCAAATGTTATCTAGTACCTCCCTTTCTGTAATCAGAAGGCTGAAAAATGAGCCTGTTTTCTTCCTGAGGATCAAGCAGAACTGCGTTGACATAAATAGTAACGTGTTTACCTTGCCTTTTTGGGGTGGTCTTTTACCAAAATAACTTTTGAAGGTTCTCATCACCTTTTCTTTTTGATTCCAACCCCTTGCTTTTGGTGGGCAATAGTATTAGAAGAGAAACACCACAGTATACAGACGTATTTTTCTTGGTTGAATTTCCTAATATAGTTTGAAACGTCTCCTGCAGCTTTGGACAATTTAATATGTATATTAAATCTGCTTTTGCTTTGAACACCACAGCTGTTGATATTAGCCTTTAATAGATGGTATCTGTATGCATAGATGGCAGCAATGTGAAAGCTGTCAATTCTGATTGCCTCCTACATGGTGTTTAAAAGCACTGTGTAAACTCAGCCTAATTTAGTCTGTTGGCTGCAGCTGAACACAGCTCTCTCCTTGCTAAATGGATGCTTAGTCAATCGTATCTCCATCCTTCTCAGAGTTACTTCCCTTACAGTAATCCTTTCGATATGGTCAGCTGCACTGGTGTTGGTAACACTTGATGCATCTGTTGTAAGAGTCCTGAACTGATCTTGGTGTGTCCTTTTCTTTCCCATCAACAAAACTGTGCAAAACCAACTTTTCATTTGGTGCCTATTGGCTGGCATTTTATAACCTAAAGTCACAGGTCTGAATCACCTTAATGTGAAACTTGATGCTGCAAATCTTATTTAGTAACTTGCTCAGAGGCTTTCAGCTCCCTCATGGAGTATTTATTGGATGCTATCCCTTTAGACCTGTCGCTAAATTAAAGTGTAGTTAGAGGCATCCTATTCTGGCTGAGTGTTACAGCGGATGCAGTAATTATTAGGTGCTGCCTTTTAGTTGATGGTGACTGTCCTTTGTCCAGCTATGGTTTCATTATCATTTATCTTTGCAGGCTGCTTCACATACAGCCTGGTGACTGAAGAGTCTTTTTAGTGTGTGTGTGCTTGCAGGTGCCTTCATTTATTTATCAGCACAGACTGAGATGCCTCAGTAGCTTTACTTGATTTCTCAGCATTTTCTTTATGGAAGGAGCAAGCAGAGTCCTGACTTCTTTCTCTGGCAATTGCTATAGTCTGCCTTTGCAGCAGGACCTGATAAGTCATCACTTGTAGTGGGCACTGTTTTGTTATGTGTTTGTGCTGTAGCCCATGAATCACAAAATTACATGTCACCTCTTTGTCAACTTGCCTGTATCCCCAGACAGCCCCGAGGGCCTGGAGATACTGCCTGTGTCCCCTGTTGTAGAAGGCAGATTTTAGCTAAATTGGTTAGGAATGCTATTTACCCTTCACCAGGCAAAGTCTCCCTCCTGCACACATGCTAGCGAGCTGTAACCTAAGCAGGTCTACACTGACACAGTTTATCACTGACGTATGTCAAACCCAGATTTTCCCAGCTGTCTACTACCATCTGCCAAGTACTGCTGGGGGCATGCAGAGTGCAGTTTGCTGTGCAGGCCTGATGGCAGCTGTAAAATTGAGCAGTTTTGCCTGCTTAAGCACCAGCTCTTTTCCAAAATAAGCATTAGCTCTCGCGTCGCAGCGAGCTTCCCGCTCCGGAGAGCGCAGGCCGGCGCGGGGAAGCGGTGCCGGCCCTGCGCCGCAGCCGAGGCCACCTGCCAGCAGGGAAGCTGTGAAAAATCTTTGCGGCGGTTCCAGTGCATTAGTTGAGCTGCAGAAATGCCAACCCTCGGGCTGCTTATGGCCTCTCAGCGCCCAGCGCTAATCAAAAAGGCTTCTCCAGCCTCCAAGGGCACTGGCCCACTCTTTTGGCCACATGTCTCAGAACTGGTGAGATCAAACGTGGCTTTTCTCGCTGGTTAGGTATTCAGAAGGGCAAAACAAGTCAGCAGGTATTCAGCAGAGCCTGCATGGCCACTGCAGAGAGCTTGAGGCTGCCCTGTGCCTCTGTGATCCCAGCATGGGAAGGAAGGCCTTTGCAGCACTAGTGGTACATGCAGCAGTGTAGAGAGAGATGAGAGCCCAGACCTGGAAAAGTGACTCCCGGAGAGCTGAAGCAAATGTGCTCAGTTTTCACTTGATTCTAAAGAGTGGAAGATGACCCTCATGTCTACCAGTGAGCACCAAAATGCAAGGGTGGGTTTTTAATGAGTGGTTAACATTGCTCAAGTACCTGAGAAACTGACTTGGAATATTTTGATTTTTCAGTAATCATCTTTTTATTGCAGTAAGTTGTTGTACTTGCCTGCCTGCAGCAGCTGGCTCTGATGGCTCCTAAGCACAGAAATCCTTTGCTAACATTAATTCAACCTCTCCGCATCCCAGAAAGAGGTAAAAATTAACCAACACGTTCCAGACTTCTCAGCTGCAGTGCGGGTTAAGTAATTGAGAGAGAGGAAATGAATAAGCCAGGATTAGAAACAAGAAGTCTGTATACCATGAAATGTAAGCTTCAGGAATCCATAGAACTTTCTGAATTTGAAGTGGGCTTGATTTTTTTGTTTACAATAAAAAATGGGGGGGGGGGGGAGCTACTTTCCTTCTGTATCATAACACTGCTGTTTTCATCACAGTAAGTAAAAGTGGACATGTCACATTTAAAATGAGTTATAGCTGAGAGCTGATCACAACATCCACAGCAGCACCACCCAATTAGAAAAACTGCTCTGATCTGACCTGATGGGACTGCCATTTGTTAAAATGAGTCCCTGCTTCAATCATAAAATCCTCAGACCATAACATTACTTTCTACACCATAGGTCCTTATTTAGAGGGGGGTGGGGGTGGGGGTGGAATGATTGCACCCTTAATTCAAAGGGAACGTTTCCCTCTGAGCCAGAACGCAATAAAATGTATCAAAAAAACTGTGGAAAAGGGCAAGCAAAGAAAATCAAATTGCGGCATGTGAAACGATTTAAGGAGGGACCTGGGGAATACATAATCTCCAAACTGCCAAGTTAGAGCAAGTATAAAATATACAAACAAGCCTGATATTTTTCCCAGTTGATCTCATTATGAGGTATGCTTGGGATAGATAAATTTTGTTAGAATGTGTTAAGGCTGGATTTTCAAGGAAACAAGTCAGAAGTAATGTGTTTAGCTGATTCCACCTTGTTTTGATACATGGCTCTTTTCAGGTTTAAAGAAGTACATATTTAAAGCAAAATGGTTTGTTTTGTTTTGAGCATTAAAACCAGAGGCAACTGGGTGCCTTCCCCCCCCCCCCCTTCCTTTCTGGAAAACAGACATTTATAATTTCAGTGTGGTCTTTAATCATTGCAGTAGAGCTCTGTGCAGTATGTTTCCCTGCCACTTACTGTTGCCTGCTTAAAATACACTGAACTAGCCTTGAGTGCAATCCCTTAACAGACTGCTTGGTCCACAAGTAGTACTTTTTCCAAGCCTCCAATATATTTTAATTAAATTGTCCATTTGTATGTATTAAGACAGTTTACTGTCTCCTGCTGCAGAAAGCTGCTACTGCTGATAGTCTACCAATAGAAACACAAGCTTAGCTAGGAGTCGATGCTAAAATGCAGGCATATGTTAGCAAAAATGTCTGCCCAAAATATTGTTTAGGCATCACTTCCACCTTTGGGAAGGGGACAGGCCATGCAATTAGTTCTGGTATGTTTTTGAAACAGTTGCTCTTGGTTCTTGTAGCTGTGGGAAATCATAATCTTTGTGAGTATGAAATGTATCTGCAGAAAATTTTTCTTCCTTAGATTGACCCTAGAGAAACAGTCGAAAAAGGATCCTTTGGCAGAGCAGATGATAAAGTCATTACACACTGATGAGACGTAAAGTGGCGTTCAGCAGCATTACTTTAGATAGATGAGCATGTTAAGGTGGATTCATCCCTGTCTCTGGTGATTTCAAAGCTTGTACCTAAACTCTGGGACTTGGATGCCTCTCAGCTGTACCCTCTTATCTCCAAGTAGCTTCTGACAAAATAGATTTGCCTTGAAGTCAGGAAAATCCTTAATCTGAAGGTTGTTTTTGCTGTGTCCTTTCTCTCAGGAAAAATGAACGCTCGTTTTCCAGAACTCTATCAAGAAATTAAACTTTTTTTTGCTTGAGAAGTTAACATGTTCCTGATAGGAGGCAACTTGGCTCAGTGCTGCGTGGAGCCCTTTGCCCATGCTGATCTGGAAGGGATTCTTTTTCTTTCATGGGACCATTCACTGCTCCGAAGTCTAGCACAATGTAGGTTGTGCTGGCACCTGTCCAGTGTTGGAGGTGAGAGAATCAGTGGATTAACAGACCTATCTGAGCCACCAGCACAGGCATCTCTGAAATGAATATTTTAATTATGCCTCTCCCTAAGGGCACTGCTTTCATTTTTTGCCTTCAGAACAGCAAGGAGGGAAGTTGTTGGAAATTTCTTTTCCCACCACGTGTGTTTGCAAGACCTGTGTTGTAAAAAAACCCAGACACAAACCCAAGCAACAGCAAGATGCTTAAAATCAGACTGCTGTGACTTTAAGAGCAAGGGGGTGTGGGGGGGAAACTGTTAAGGAAGGAAAATAAAAATCCCACAGCCTGTTGTAGCAGCTGTAGCTTCAGATCGTGTGGAAAATGAAGGCAGATGATTCAATTTGGCCTGTGCCCCGAATACATTTCCAAATGCTTCTGTGTGTGCGCAAGATAATGAACAAATATATTGAGATGGCACAAGATCAGTCCGAGTTTGCCGCTGCGCAAGCCGTGGAGCTCCCAGTAGGAGTGCACTAGCTGCGCTGGGTTAATGGGGGTGAGGGTCGGCAAGCCCAGCACCTTTCAGAACAACTTAAGAAAAGAATTTGTCTCCTTTCGCCCCAGGCTCCCCATGGCACTCAAAGGGAGCTTGTGATAAATCGAAGTGTATTTATTAATAATGAGCAGGGGCAGTGTGCCCGTGATTTGAAAATAGGTATGCCAAATAAAAATGTGCTTTCCTCTGACATCAGAAGAGCTTAAGTAAATGGAGAGCAGGCTGATCTATTATGATTAAAAAATGGGGGCTGAGAGCCAGCATAGTGGTGATGAAAAAGCCCATTTAGGGAAGGAAGACCTGTTCTGCCCATTCATATATTCCTCCACCCCCACCCCATAAGAAGAAATAGGGAGGAGGAAGTTGGGTGGGAGAGATGAAAAGGCAGCAGCAGCAGTGCAGGATAGCAGAACTGAACTTTAATGAGAGCTAGAGTTATTACCAGGATGAGTTATGATATTTAATCATGCTACATGATGTCCAACAGCGCAAGGTTCATAATTCTTGGCTCTGAATGTGGCTTGGGACTGTCCGCGAGCACCTGCAGCATGCAAATTGATCATGGCCTTACAAACCTTCTGTACCTTGCCCTTGGCTGCTGGCTGCCAAGCCAACCCGATCTGCAGCACTGGCCCGCTCCCACAGAGCTGGGAACAGTGTCTTTCATGCTCTCAAACACAAACTGGCAGTGCCTGGTAAAAACTGGACTGGAGCTATTGCAGATAGCCAGTATTGCCTACCACCAGCTTTTCTCTGCCAGTTGTGCTGGTGTCAGGTGTGGCACTCCTCTTGTGGGATGCTGTGTTGGTCTGGGTTTTAGGCAGTCTTGGGGTTAATTAATGCTTTTGGAGAATTCTTTTAACCTCTGTGATGAGGTAGGCTCTATTTGAGTAAAACTTCTGCACCTATGTAATGTTTCAGTGAATACATACTGACATGAGCATAGGATTTGGATGAGGACAGGATTTGGTCTTTGGAAGAACATAAATTGCCAAGTAACTTCAGTTGTCCACTTGTGCCTTTTTATCTTGTTCTAGCATGGCTGTCCTGAAGTGACACAGTAGTTAACCTATCTTTAAGAAAGAATTCCCTTCCACCTCCAAATCCTCAGGAGAGGAGGCCAGGCAGCACCATTCCAAGACTCTTTCTTGCTGGGCTTTGGGTATAGAGATGGTTTGGTTTGTTGGAGTCTTTCTCCATCTCAGATGAGTCCTAAAGTATTTTGGGCAGACCTAAAGGCAATGCTATCAAACGTGTTCAAAGTTGGCCTTCGTGTGCTTCTACCTGCTGTTTGCTGAGCTGCTGTTTCAGCTCTGTTACGCTGACTGGATGGAAAACACCGTCTGGCAGGGGCTGGCAAGGGGCCTTTGCTGCCTCCAAGCAGAAAATAGCAGTGGGCTGTGCATGCTCTCTGTCAGACAGGCCAAGTCAACAGGCTGTAGAGGGGACTTCTTCCTAAACGTTGCTTGATTGTGGTTTTACTGCTTTTCTGTAACAGTAGCGGGGCAGCTTTATCCAAGTGGAAAAGCAGCTTCTCTTCAACAGCCTTCTCCTTCTCACGGTGAGTTACTTGGATGGGTTAATTTGCTCCACCTGAGGTGCTTAATAACGGTGGCTGGTGTCGCTGCAATGTCTGTGTAAGGATATGGCACTGTACAAGAGGAGGTGGAGTGTTTTGCCTGTGAATTGGGGAAATGGACATAAACTACAGCACAGCAGGTTCCACCTCAACATGGGGGGGGAACTTCTTCACTGTGGGTCACAGAGCACTGGAACAGTCTACCCAGGGAGGTTGTGGAGTCTCCTTCTCTGGAGACTTTGGAGACCCATCTGGGTGTGTTCCTGTGCTGGATTCTAATGGTCCTGCTGTGGCAGGGGAGTTGGACTCAATGACCTTGAGAGGTCCCTTCCAACCCCTGTGGAGGAGTTGCTTGTTTGGGTCTGTGCTGGTGCTGAGGTGGCCATGGTGATGCTGGGCTGGGCATGGGCCTGAGGCCTACCTCACCTCTGGCCTTCACAAACGCTACAGAAGCAATAACCAAAGGGAGAGGAACAGGGTTGTTTGGGTGTTTATTATAGTAAAGCTCAGTCAAAGAACATGGAGCTGTTTAGTCTTGAGAAGACTCATCAATGTGTATAAATACCTGAGGGGTGGGTGTCAAGAGGAGGGGGCCAAGCTCTTTTTGGTGGTGCACGGTAATAAGACAAGAAACAACAGGTTCAAACTAGAACACAGAAGATTTCACCTCAACATAAGGAGAAACTTTTTTCCAGTGAGGGTGTCAGAGCACTGGAACAGGCTGCCCAGGGGGTTGTGGAGTCTCCTCTGGAGACTTTCAAAACCCACCTGGATGCATTCCTGTATGGGCTACCCTAGGTGATCCTGCTTTAGCATGGGGGTTGGACCTGATGATCTCTTCAGGTCCCTTCCAACCTTTGATATATATACTGTGATACTGTGAATTTCTGCAACTCAAGCAAAACACCCAGAGAAAATCGCTAGAAATCAAGCAGCCAAGCCAGAAGCAACTTTGGGAAAGAAGCTTTTCACCGGGTTGCTAATGCCCAGGTCTGCAGAGAGTGCCTGTGAAACCAATGCATCCATTTAGTGGAACAACTTGTCCTCCTAGTTGGGTCCTGCATGTGGCTCATTAGGGTAATTACTGCTGAATTAAGGCAGCTTGGCTGAGCGCTGGGGCTGCGGGTGTGCGGGCTCCCCTGCTGGCAGGCAGCAGGTGTAAATGAACAAGATCTGTCAAAAAGGCTGATGACCCTCTTAATTCACAGCAGCAAACTGGGGACAGAGATAGTGCAGCAAGTTTAATAATTGATATTTACTTGGAAAGGTTAATGGCAGCAGTGATGCTTCTAATTTGCCTGCCCGTGCAAGACCTTGTCAGGTCAAATTGTCTCAATTTGTTACCGTGGGTGTAGGTGTAGTTTGCCTTTAATGAAATTTGGAGCAAAGAAACAGGTGGTATTGGGAGCAGACTGTAATTCAAGAAAACAGCAAAAGGTTGGAGTCTGGTAATAGGTGGGGTGAGTCTGTGCTAACTTTAAACAGCTGGCATTTGAGGCCTTTTGAGTAATTCTGGTGAACATTTGCACTTAGGAAGGTGAAAGGATTTGGAATGGTGTAATTTGTTTTTCCTTTAATTTGCAGCTGTCTAGGAGCTGTATAGGTCAAAAGTGCAATAATTTTGACAGGCTTTGATGTGTGGGAGCGCTAGGGTTATGGATCAGAAACCAGAAAGCTGCAGAATTCAATGGGTATTTCTCTGCTGTATTTAGGGAAATTGTAACTCTGTCCTGTAGTAGTTAAATGGTTCCTATTTCAGGGAGAAACAAAGCACCTGCTGTGTCTGGAAGCTTTGAAATTGGTGGGTTGGATACTTTACACCCAGGAGTTTCAGAAGAGCTGGCTGATGACTGGGCACCATTCTAGGAAGATCTAGATGATGGAAGAAAGTTGGTGTGCCAGTGTTTTTGAAAAGGCTGTAATTAATGGGCTGCTACCATTTGTCCTGTTGGTTTGGCATCAATCCTAGGCAAGATGATGAGATAGCTGAATCACAGCTGTTTAATAAAGACCTAAAATAGAGTTAAGTCAGTCAATGACAATTTTTTTTTAATGTACTTAGGAAAAAAATTTTATCAAATTTACCTAATTATGTGTGAGGATTAACATTTTGATGGATAATAGCACAGTATTGGTGTAGTATAGTTAGAGTTCTGTGCTTGACGCTCTTGGCTTTTCTGTTACGAGAACAGAAATTCCTCAACATGAGGAATTTCAAGTGGATTATTTCCTGCCTTTATACCTGATGCTGGTAGTTGTGAATGCAGGCTCACTGCTGGTTGGAAATCGTTCTAGCAGATTCCAGCAGGGATTACCTCTGATTGCTGTGCTGTTTGAACATTTTTGACATGGGAGCAAAGATGAAAAATCAGTCCTCATAAGTTTGCAAATGGGCAACACTTTTGAAACGTGGTTTACAGTGGATGAGTCAGGACAATGATGCTGAGAGCTGTGGTTGTGTGACTAGGTGGCTGTGAGTATATTTGTGTTTCTAACACCTCAATGTGGTTGAGTCTAGCAGTCTTATCTTCAGGAAGAAAGCATACTGATGAGGTGTAAAGTGGCAGAAAGGCATGCAGAGTTGAGCACTTAAATCGGAAATGCGCTCTTGCTTGAGCATGATTCTTCCTTCATCTCCTACTATACAGGCCTCTACAGGGCTGTTTACTCCAGACTGGATGAGTACTGAAGCTCATTCTCCATATAGTATCCTGAATATTGTGTTAAAATATTAATGGACTGTGGGGCACCTAGCTGGCAGTGATGTCAACATCCATGGGAGTGCAGTGATCCGTGTGCTCCCCAGGCTTCGCTTGCAGCGCCTGCGTTGTGGCAGCATTCCCGCTGAGCGTGGTTTCCTGTGCTGCACTACTAGGGCTGCTTGAACCTACTGGGGTTATATCAGAGCACCATGAGCAAAGCCTGCTAGGTACTGAGACTGCACTGAAATAGGACAGAAAGGAGCAAGGGGATTTTATTGCCATTAAAAGTACCAATTTGTACAAGCCGACATTTTAAATAGTGCAATTTAAATAGAACCAAACTGATACGAATAGAACCTATTAATAAATTAAACACTTCTTTCCACCCAATATTTCACAAGGGAATTAGCAGAATAATTTGTTAGTAAATGAACCCAGGAATGAAGCTGTGAATGACACATCTATCCTTCTCCTCCCCCTGTAACACTCTTTGCAGATGAGAGCAAAAAGTTGCTGGGATTTCAAACACTGGTGCCTCTCACTTATGGACAAACACAGCTTCAAGTGAAGGAGGAAGGATCAGTTAGTAGTTAGAGAGCCACCCTTGGCTGTAAGAGTTAATCATGCTCTGCTTCATGTTTTCTTCATTGTCCCTTGTGGTATTTAAGCACATGGCCGCTGGGCCAGTACTGACCTCTCAGGGTGGTCCTGAAGGTGGCACTGAGACACATCTCCATACTAGGAACTGGACACCTGGCCACTGGGTCAGTCGTAGGCAGCAAGTGGCAGTACTGAAATACCAGCATCACAGTTGAGATCTACAGGTACTAAAGAGTGAAGGATATTTGTCTTCTTCTCTCTCATGTCAGGCTCTAGGACTTTTGTACAGCCATGCCTACTTCCAGGAGTGCTGAAAGCACCATTTCTCTCTCATGTTAGAGAAGAGCAATATGAAGACAGGCGATGAAGCACAACTTCAGAGAAGCACTGTGCGTTCAAAAGCATCCTCTCCACCCTCTGTGGTCCTAGGAGCGAAACATTGACTAAACCACTGCTGTCAACCTCGGGAACAGGTGGCAGAGCAGTGCTTGAAAATCTCCTTTCTCCCCCTTCTTCTTCTCTCTCTAGATGAAGGTCCCGACAAGCAGAAGTGGCAGAAATAGCGAGGAAGACAGCATCAGGGAGGCCACAAGCTCTCAGCGGAGCAGCTCAAGGGACCGTCTCAGTGATGTAAGTACCATTGAGGAGAAAGCATCGCTTCATTGCCGCAATTCCCGCTGCTGACATGGCTTTTCATAAATCTTGCTGAACAAATGTTGGCGTCCAGAGGTCACTGTGTAATAACTTTTTTTTTATGTCATGATTGAGTGTTATGGCTTAAGTGGTTGAGCTGCCTTACAAACACTATAATCATGGTGCAAATAATATGATAAGCGGAAGATCGGAGATGGGAAAACAAAATGGAATTGTTATTCCTTGGGGATAAATGGCTTGATGCTTTGTTTTGTTGTCTCACAGAAGTTGTGTTGAAAAGCTTTTTGCAGTGTCTTTGGGTTTAGCTGCTGAATATAATCACGTAGTTTGGGTGCAAAGTCAGTTCATTTAATTTTATGCTTCCTGCCTCCGAGATACGAAAGAGTTTTGGGGGAAAGCTGTCTTTCTCGTAGGAAATTTGATGATACGTTGAGTGAAATGTTATGATAAAACAAAAAGCAAACGGTGCCTTAGTGTGTAAACACACAAATGGGCTTTTGAGTCACCAAGAAATCAATGGCAGTGCTGGGATAATTTTATATGAAGGCTTTTTTGTGTTAGCAATTAGCATTTCGCCTTCATTAAAACATGATTTTTTACTAATTAGGACCTTTCCCGTTAGGAGAGATTTAAATGAAGAACAATAATCAAATGCTGGCACGAGCATGTCTGAAATATTAAATTTGCCATTTCAGTGGCAAGCCACAGAAATCCCAAAGCGAGTGGTTTTCATGTTGAGTTCTATTAATGTAAAATATGCTTCATAACTAAAACCTGTCACAGAAAACAGCTCACACCAGCTAAATTCAATTGGACAGTTAATTTAGCTTTAAAATTGAAAACACTACCTCCGCTTCAGGATGCAAAAGGAAGGGGGGGGGGGGGGAAGCCTTTGATAAGTGTAATGTATTTGCTATTAAGGCTTTCAGAGCCCATTCTACAGGAGGAGAAGGGAGAAAAAGGGGGGAAAATGGCTCCCACAAATGTGTTTAAAAGCTGAAAGTATTTATTAAAAATGTCAGCAGAAAAGTGCTTTTGGCAGATTAAAGCGGGATTCAGCTTGACAGCTCTGACAGGGAAATGTGACGAGGGAAAATTCTCTCTACATGTTTGGAGTGTGAATGGGGCGCTGTAAACAGCCAACGCAGTGGGAGGAAGAGAAGAAACAACGTGGCCTGTGATCCACTTCCAGGAACCAGAACCCACACACTGGTGTGGGGACAGGCGGCGAGGGGGGGCCCTCCGGACAAATCCCCTTGCTGCGGGGCGCCTCTGGCTGTGTTATTAGTCAATAATGATCATCATTTTTCGTACACACGCATTCGTGCAATTCTCTCCTCCCCCTCCCCTTGGCCACTCTTGACAGGTATGTGAGCAGGGGCGCCTGGCAGCATTGCTGTGCCATGACATGGGGCCTCGGGAGAGAAATAACGTATTCAGACGTAGCGATTAGCTAAGGTCAAAGCGTTAAGTGGGCTTGGAGACTTTTCTTGTTAAGCCGAGGCACTGCCAGGTTTTTTTTCTCCTCCTTTCCCTTTGCCCCCAGTGTTGCAGGCTGAGGCTGCAGGAATTGAGTCTGAGTGCCTAATTCCTGCAGAATCTTCAAAGCTAATTTAGCAGCCAGTGAGATTCAGCAGGGAAGAGGCGCTCTGTTATTTTTTTATTTATTTTTTGAAGTCAGCAGGGACATTTGGGCAGTGCCTGAAGGCTGGGGCATACTTTAGAGCTTTAGTGAAGCTGTTCTCATGACCTGGCAACCCATTGCAAATGAGTATTTTTCAGATTAGTAATTAAACAATTTGAAAAGGAAGGTTCATGAATCACGGAATGCTCTGCGTTCATTATTTGACGAGTGCAATTTAGCTTTAATTATGTATAACGTTTCCTCGTGTACCGGTAAATGTTCTGTAGTCTGTTTAGTGACTCTCAGAAAGTCTTGGAAGGCCCCATGGGTGCAGTTGGGTGGTTTTCCCCATTTGTGTGCAAAGGAATAAGGCACCAGACTTTGTCTTTTTGTGCAGAGGGAGCAGGGAAAGGGAGAGAAGACGACAACACCTTCTTGAGTGTTGATTCCTACAGACTGTTCTGTCCAGCCGTGCCTAGTCCCTGTATGGCTCTGAAGCTATGCTTTCCAGCACACTGTTTAAATAGGGGCTGTGCAGCTGAACTGATGCAGCCTCTTACATGTGGCCCTGAGAATTGAAGAGCTACAGGGCAGCAGGGATGTAAAGGGAAGGCAGGGACATTTTTCCCTCGTGGTTAGTAGTTAAAAATCGAGTCTCTAGCACACGACTGTGCTGGGGTGGCCGTCTGGCCTGACAGACGCTGTGTGGCAGGAGGCACCTGGGCTGTTTCTTGCTCTCCCTCAAGTAGCTCTCCTGCTGTTTTCTTGGTGCATTTGGCCTTCAGCATTGTTTTTTGTGCTGCCTTTCCCTCCCATCTCTTTGCCCATTAACTTGGGTGAACAATGGAGTAAATGAGGTGGGAGGCGGCAGGTTTGGCTGCTGTAGGGCAGCACACAGCAGGTGTGGTGGGAAATATGTGCATGGAAGTGTGGGCTGTAGCATTCAGTGCTGCCACCTTAGGAGCACTGGAGTCCTCCCTCAGGCCTCATTGTCGGTCTCCATTTAGAAGGCACTATTATGAACAGCTTAGCTCCTCTGTGTGATTTGTTTCTTGAGGTGACTTGTTCAATAGGGTGCCAGCAAGTTGTTCTTTATTTACATTAAGGCATGTCATTAGTCTCTAATGGACCATGAAGTCAAGAGGTGGCCTGGTCTGTCATGAAATAATTGCACTCTAAAGAAAACTGAAGCAAGTGATTGATTATGTCTTGCACACACACGCACAACCATCGGTCCATCCACAACAAAACCCAGAATGTTTTTCTGCTTCTTTGCCACAGTGAAAGTTCTGTGGGTAGAGTGCTACAACTTCATAGCAGGATGGCAGTTGTCTGTCTTGTATAGTTCTTCTTTCCAGACATTACACTGAGCACCATTTATTATGGGTCACTGGGGGGAAAAAAAACGCTTATTATGATTTAGTAAAGTCATCTCTGGATGCAGAGGGTTGATTTGTTGAGGCTTGTCTCTTCATCCAGATGATGAAACTTCAGAGCAGAATAACAAGAGTGTTAGCTTAGGTTTGCAGAGCAGGTAGCATGGTGTGAGGAAGAGGGGATGGGAATTTGCTACCGTTCCCAGTGTTAATGTAGAATTTCCTTAAAGCCTACTCCTAAAGCTGACATCCCTATTACACAGTAGTCTCAGGCCTTGTACAACCAACACAGAGTCAACAGCCTTTTTTTCCAAATGGGATTTTCCCCTGCTCTCTTTCATAGTGAGGTAATTGGAAGTTGCCAGAGAATTAAGAGCCAGATAAGCCATATTGCTATTTTGTTGTGTTGACCCAAGTAAAAGTTGGAAGGCTTGGGCATTTTGTTTTGGTTTTCCCCCATGTTCCATAATTGTCCTAATCTTTTCTGATGTCCTGAACGGTCCGAAAATCCGCACAGAGCCTTGTATAATGGCTTGGGGAAAAAAAAGGGTTTTATCTTTTTCTTGACCCATCAGCTTAAGAACTGCCTGCTTTTTAATGGATTTTCTCCCTCACTAAATTGAATGGATCGTCCCTCATTATCATTTAAATAGAAGCCTCACTCCCTGTGAACATGGAAAATTTGAATGTGGTAGTAGAGCTGTGATAATTTGAAATATTCGGAAGGTGGGGGCAGAGAGGGGGAGCAGGCGGCAGAGTGCAGAATTGCTGAATGTAATTGTCATGGATTCTCAATTTTGTTGCCACAAGATGGGAAAATAGACTAATAATTGTCTTCCAACCCTAGTAGAATAGTTGCCCTAGTTAGCTGAAGCTAACACTCTAATTGTCATGGGGGCACAGAGATGAATGAGGATGTATGCAGGGCACAGCCAGGGCTAAATTGAGTGATATACTAAGGCAAAGAGCAAATTGGCAATTATTGGCCCAGCTGAAAAGGTTGGCAGGTGTGCTGCTTTCTCACGAGCCCTTAGGGGGAAATTGGAAATATAAAATATCGACCATAAATACTCTCTGATTAGGAAATATGTTGCAAGAGGTGCTGGCCACTTAAGAGTCAAAACTCTCCTTTTCAAGGGATTCGCTTCAGCTGTGCATAAAGCCACCACGCACCGCTACTGAGTTCTTCAGAGCTTTTTCTTCTCGTCCTCCATCCCCAAGACTACCTGTTCTAATTTTTCATCATCCTATCCTCATATGTTTGTTTTTCTTTAAGCATAATACAGGAAAAGCAATCTTTTAGGAAACGCAGAGATTTTCCTCTCCCAAAATATTCTTTGATAAGTGTTTAGCATATCGTATAGACTAGATATAAAATTCTCTGCTAGATGAATACGAAATAACTTCTGTGATTTCTAATTCAAACAGTTCACTGTGATCTGCTTTTCTTTGTGTGCCATCACAGGCACTGTCTCCCCCTTTCCTCCTCCTTTCTGTGCCACGCTTTCCCTCCTGGGGCAAAGGGATTAAAGCAGCAGTGGGGTACAAAGCTGCAGGTCCGTTACATGTGCCTCAGGCTGAAGTACCTTGCCAGAAGCATGATCAAATGAGCCTCTGAAGTGAGAATTGGACCACAGACACACCACAGGTCTATTTTTATCTACTTTGCAAACTTTGGCAGGTGTTGGATGTCTGGTGTTGGCACCAGGTGGGGCAGCGGTGGGACAGCAGAGCTTGGCATGTCTCAGACTAGGTACACCTCGGTGCGGTAGGGATGTTTTTAGAAGGCCTGGGATAGCAACATGTGGACTGCAAACTCTTTGTGGCATCTGCTGTCCATTGTTCCCAGCATATAACACAGTAGAATCCGATTCCCAGAGAGGAGTAAGAGCATCACAGAGTTTAGTGAAATAAAGGTTGCAACAAGACAGTTTTCTGTGACTCTTGGGAAACTGGTTTGAGTCGACATGCTTGGATTATGAAACCCTTTGAGTCACCACCTTCTGGAGGCAAAACTTCTTGTCACTTTGGCATGCCATCTACTTTTATTTTTGTGTTCCTCAAAATAACAAATGCTTCCATGAAAACTGCTGCAGCAGAAGTTAAGAGCAAAGTTGTAATGACTGACTTTCTTCCCATTTATGCTCCCCTGAAGCTTCAAGTAAGTCTGGAGAAGTTTTAGCAAGGTTGGCTGAGGGAGGATGATGGTTTGAATGGGAGCAGCACTTGTGCATGTTTCATGTGCTTCAGAAATGTGAGGTCTTTTCATGTTGTTCCTGGCTTGATATATCTGGTGCATTTGTCCTGGCCAGCAGCCTCTTTTCCTTCTGCTGCTTTATGGCCATCAGCTGTAGGAAACTAAGTGTCTTGGTACAGAAGCTGGTTTGTGTCTTACCAAGGCAGTTACAGATCTTTAGACCTTGTGTAGTTTGATATCTTACTGAATTGATTTTGTAGCATTTCAAGCATAATCACCTCTTTTTATCCAACATAATAAAACAAGTGAATTAAGGAAGGAACACATTTGAGTTTTGCATGACATCCAAAATCATTCATCATGTATTGTGGTTATCTTGTCAGGTCCTGGTTTGTAATCTAAGTGAACATCAGATGCACTCTGTGACCTTTGCTAAATCAGTTGAACTCATTGTATTAAAAGACAGGAGTGTGACCATGGAAATTAATTGTGTTAAGAAACTTCTTGTTAAGGTCTGGGATATCTTCAGCCCTTGGCCCTTTTTGCCCTTCTTTCTACTTACTCATCCCACTCCAAGACATTTGAGTTCTAGAAGTGACTTTCTTGGAAAGGAAACACTTGATTTCTGTGGTGTTCAAAGCTGAACCAATGTCCTGTTGTTGAATATTCTCTGAACGGGTAAAGAGCCATGACTCCTTGTGCCCTGGTCCTATCTGACTGCAGGATTGAGCTAAATGGGAAACAGTCCAAGACAGGTACAGCTGAGGTGAGTTTTCACCCTGAACAAATGCTGTACATCATTAAAAAGTCTCTCCATATTATTATTACTAACTCTGCTGAATGCTAATTAATTAACTCAGGCTTGTGGCATTGGGTCATATGATACATTCAGACCTGTGATTCAGCAGGGCAAGATGAGGCACTAAATAGGAGCTGGAAAGTCGTCTGCAGTTCCGTCCTCTGTTGGAGACTCCTCAGCTGCCACTGAGCGTATCTAAGTATTTCTCTGCCTCAGTTTGCACAGTAACATGGGGGTGGCATGGAGGCTCTTTTGGGGGTCTGTCCCCTGCCCAAAATGGCTGTTCCAAGAGCTGACAGGGAGCCAAGAGAAGTGGCACATTTCAGGAAAGCTGGGATGACCTCTTGACATTTAGGTCTTTTAGGCAAAGAGGAGAGAAATTAATATTCACAACAAGAGCTGATTTTTTTGGACTGTGCTGCCATCACCTGCTTCTATGCAATCTCCTTACAGTTAGTTCATATATCAAGGATGGAAAAGATTGAAATTGAAACCTGCCTAACTCATTGAAAGTTGGGAATTGGCTCAAGGTGCCCTCTTACCTTCACTATTACTGGGTATTGAAGCCTTTCCTACTGTCTTTCTAGTTCAATAAATAACCCAATGGCTTTAAGAAACCCAACAGGATTCCTTGATTTCTTTTGCCTCTCAAGAACAGTGGATGGCCATGCTTTTATTTGTACAAGGGAAATAACTTTTCCTGTTAATTTAATAGTCTTGGAAACCCTGCTGCAGGTTATTGGTGAGGTTTTTGTCATGATGTGCTTTTCTAAATGGCAATTGAGGTGCTTATTGGGAATAAAGGAAGAAATCTTTTCAATGCAACTGCGGATTGCAGTGCAACTCAAACTCTCAAGGACATCAGAGGGGGAATAGTAGAGCCTTTCAACAGTAGGATTTTGTCTTTGCTGCCAAAAAAGGTGTTGGGTTTTTTTCTTTGTCCAGTGTAATTAACACAAGAGCTATCCCAGGGTAGAAATAATTCACTCTGTGACATAACTGAAATGTCTTGTCTCTGCTGTCTGGTTTTGTTTTAACCTTGGGCTTAAAAGGAACCAAAAATCTTCAGTTGTAAAAGAGCACATCATCTGCAAAATATTATAAGCCATTTATCTCTCTGCACAAATGCCATCTAGCACTGTAGATCCACTTATGTGTCATTAAATGCACAGACCACACTTGCTCTGCCCCTAACTAGTAACAGTCTCCCTTAGAAACCCAGGGTATTGCAGATAGTGCTGAAAGGGGCATGAGAGGCACAAAAGCTGGTGCTTAAGCCAGGCAGAGAGGGCCCCTGCCCCCCTGAAGGACTGCTCAGGATTGCTTCATGTCACAGCCGAAGCCAAAGGCAGCAGCATCTGCAAGCTTGTATCGGATGCACACACCACCGTGGCTTCACCAGAGGGCTGGCAGGCTGTGTCTGCTGGCCCCTGCCTGCTCTGAGCAGGCAGCACAGTGCTCTGCACATCTCCCACTTCTGCAGTGCTGAGGTTTGCACGTGAAGGGTTTGGGGAAGGTACAACATGGCAGCTATTCCTGTGTCTGGCTGCAGCTGGCCAGCTGTGGGCACAGTCCTCTGACACTCAGTTGGTTGTTTGGCTGCACCTTTCCTGCCGGCAGTGCTTTCCTCAGACAGTCTTTGACGGCTGGAACAGAGCCTGCTTGTGTTTTGGTGAGCTGGTTTGGGTTTTGGGTAAAGCAAACCCACTAGGCAGGTGCTGTGCTGGTCAGTGAATGTGGCTAGCTGGGTACTGTGGTGACCATTATACCCCACTGCTTCGGGTTCAGACTAGGAGAAAATTGACCAAAATAGAAGTCTTATTCTCAGAAAAGTCTATTTACTATGTCATCCCTCCATGTAAAAGCTCCTATCTTGTAAATAAGAGCCTCTGTAAGCCTTTCCAGCCAGACAAGCACTCATTCATAGTCAGAGAAGGTTCCTTCAACTTTGGGTGGCTGCCAAGTTAAACTTCCACTAAGATTTCTTATATTTGCAGCCACAATTGATTACTTTTCTCATTATTTGATCTTGATATAGAGACATATGGATTGAGCTATGTTTATATCAACCCCCAAAGATTTTTTTTTTTCCTTGGGAGCATCCATCACAGTTGCATGCAAACCATTCTGCTCCAGCACTCATAGCTGATACTAGTCGGGGCTTTCAAGGTTTCTACATGTGGCAGTTGGTACAGATCCTCCTAAAGAGCCTGCAGTGTTCCCAGCTAACCAAGAAAGCAGTAGTGGTTTGTTGTTTGTATGCATTTTTATGCACATCTAACTCTGAAGAGTGTGGTACATGGCTGTGCATAAACCTAATTGTTGGAAAGGATTTTATGAGTTGAATCCAAAGCATTTGCCAGTTACTGACTTTATGCATGCAATAAAATTCTGAGGAGGGGAAAAAACTCCAGCCATTTCCCCCCCGATTTCCAGGAACTACAGTGTTAAAATTTGTAAGGGAGGAAGAAGTTCCTCCCTTAGATGTCAAAAATGCCAGAGTAAATTGCCAGTTAATTATTTCTGATGTAAAACTTTATTTAGCAATTGCTTTTATTGTTTTCTACTCAGTGATTTTGAATCAGTGGTCTGCAGATTCCTGAGGTTCTTAGCTTGATATGCCTCAAAGTTATCTAAGAAAAGCAGATCTGTTGGTTAGCGTGTTTGAATTTGTTGTCCAAGGGGCTGCTCCATCCCATGAAAATATTTTGGGCATGCACAAGGCTCAAAGACTGTTAGAGTGAAAATGCTCTGAAAGGCTGTTTCCCCAGAGAGCAGCTTCTAATGAAACCTTGTTTCTGTTTTTGGTTCTTATTCCCAGTTTGTTAGACCTTGTCAGTCTTTGTTAAATCTGAGTTGATGGGGCAGGGGGAAAGATTGAGAACTGCCACCCAGTCTCCTTTCCTCATCCCCCCTCTCCAAGCACGTGATTTGCCTTCTCTTCATTTCTGTGTGTAGCTGGGGTGAACTACCTGCTGTCCAAAGTGTCAGAACAGATAATTGTGTTCAGCTGTTCAGCATGCTCATGTAGGTAGCAGGATATTGTTATTAACCTTTTTTCTATGCAAGGCTGAATTCTGTGGCTCTCTCTATGCAGGGCTATTTATTCCATGGCTCTCTCTATGCAAGGCTCTCTGTTTCATGGCTTGTTTGGGGGTTTTACAAAAAGTATTTAGAGAGAGGGGATAGGCTTGTCTTAGTTTCTCAAAACCAGAGATAAATGCTACTGCCCTTCATTTCACCATTCTGGAGCTTTATTTCTGGGGTATGTACATTAGAGAGATTTATAAATAACTCCTTGCTTTTTTTGTAGTGTTTGAAGGCAGAGGCCAAGTCAGTATGCAAAAGGGATAAGTTAAACACTGTTAGCAGTATGTTATTATCTCAGGCTGCCCCTTAGTAGCAGAACAGAGGTCTTCTGAGCTACAGCAGGACAGAGGTGAAGGCATTGCACACCAGGGACAGGGACTGGCACCCAGTCACCCAGTGGCTGCAGGGCTGTGAAGAGCTGTGCCACAGCTTTCCTTCTGTCTGGCGCCCTGGTTCCTGTGGTGAGAGGGTTCATGGGGAGCCCTCCACCCTCCACTTAATTGTAGGGCTTTGCTGTTGGCACCTTTTTGTTTTGGGAACTCTCCTCCATGGGCACTTAGCTGCCAAATTGCCTCCCTGGTGTCTAGGGCAGTTGCAGGATGGTGGCACACGGCATGCATGAGCAAACCAAGAAGACAATCAAGTCTTTCATTGAGTGCAGGAATCTGGAAAGGTTTTTGCGTATATCGAGATACCTTCTGATCAAAAGGTTTGCAAACTGGTAGTACAATGGAACTGTTATCTTACTGGTGGAAAATGGCAAGTATTTGCAGTAGCCTGCAATTAGTTTGCATTAGTCTCTTTGGGGGTATTGTGTTGTCGTGGTGATTTAGTAACATGATAACTGCTGCGCAAAGACGAACGGTCCTGGAGATCAGCCTGCAATGGTTTGGTATTTTTGTCTGGGCTTTGGTACCCTCTAGAAACAGGGCTGCTAAGACTCCCTGATTCTTGTTTAATAAAATCACGTAGTGCAGGCATTGTGGCTATAAATCACTCTTGGAAATGGGCCTGCAGAGTACTTGCTGGGTCGTGTGGTGTCATATGCCACCGCTGCTCCTGGCTTCTTTCTAATTTCCAAAAAGAAGGCGTAGAGCAGGAGCTGGAGATAGAGGTGGAATTCATTTAGCTGCTTCAAAAAAACTATTGCCAGTGAAAACAGCAGCTTGACAGCCTTGGGTTGTAGAGAGGGGAAGGGATCCAAGTGATTGGAGATGGTGTAATGAAAAGGAAGAGAACCAAATGATTTGGCAGCATGTGAAAGAGGTAAGGATGTGGTAGAGAAAGGAGCAGGAGGAGCTGAAATGAAAGGCAGGAGTAAACAATGTAATTTAGCTTATTCAAAGGGGACAGAATGCTTATTAAAGCTCTGAGAGATGATAAATTAGTGCTGTGCTGCTATTGTTGTTTCAGATAGAGTTGTCATATGGTAATGCAGCAATGAGGGCTGGAGGCTCACAAATTCATGGAGGGGAATGGAAAGTGGGATATATGGTTACATAATTGAAAGTTGGAGTTGATGAGGCAAAATGTTCGTCCCTGATTCAGGAGAGCATCCTCACACATTCTGTTCCTTGGAAGCTGCTGTTCCGTACTGAAGAGGGCCGGTTCAGAGCACCTGCTCTGCTGAGGTGGAGACGCATCCCATGCTGGGAGCTTTTACCTTGGTTGGGAGGGGCTGTTCAAGCCCTGCTCCAGCTTACGAAAGCCTTGTCTGACCTAGCCCCAGAGCCCTCACCTGGAAATGTTCTTCTGCTGTTAGTCCTGTGGCGGCACACAAAATGTCAGAAGACCATTTGAGGCTCTCTGGTTGTGAAGTTTTCCCCTAAGGAATCCTGGGCTGGGGGAGGGAATCGCAAACTGATTCTTATCTTACATTACACAGACTCTCTTGCATTACTTACTGTGGCATATTGTTTCCTCCCACAGAGTTCTGCTCAATCGCTTTCAGGAAGAGGCTACTCCGTAAGTCATTTTACAGCTAATTCTTTCACTTCTGTTGATGTTGATTGCAGAGGTTTCCACTACCTGTTGCATATCCACTGACACGAAAGAAATGCAGAACACGAAAAATAGGGTTAGACAACAGCACTGAAATGCACCTGGCAAGGGACAACTCTGACATGTGAGTTCACATTAAGAGTCTGGGGGCTTCTTCAGTTTGACTTTAAGCCTACAGGGGAGGGGGGTTTGTTTTGTTCTTTGGTTATATAGTGGATTTCACCTAGATAGTCACATCCTGAGGATTAAGACATGAGTGAGGAGAGTTTTCAACACCAGTGGGAGATGTTTCCCTTCCTCTCCTCTGCCCCCCATACAGGTTTTCATTTGTGCATTAAAGACTAGGATCATAGTTAAAACTACTCTGTTGAAGAAGAATTGTGACCCTTACAGTGTGAACAAAAACCAGTCAATATTCTCTTATTTGCAAGCTTTGAATTGCAAAACAAGCTCCCTTGTTTTCTGAAGAGGATGTTGCTGGTGTTTCCTCACAGGAGTGCCGTAGGTACCAGTGTTTTAGGGCTGCTGTTCCAGGGCCAGGGCACGTCTGCATGTGTGTGCAATGTACCAGTGATGCTTGATTGACCATTGCTGTCCACATGTGCCTTATTTGTATGTGCAATAATGACACTTCTTGATGTAGAGGTGGTGTAATTGTTTCTTTTGGGCTCCTTTGCTGCTCAGCTGTCCAGAAAGGCAGGCACATAGACCTTATTTTGTATATTAACAAGGAAGTAGGAGAGGGTGTGAGCGACTTATCAATGTCAACATTAAAATTCCTGGAATTCTGTTATATCTGAGTCTCATAACAATTGTTGATATCTATTATATCCTGTTTGTTCAGTCAATAAGTCCTGTATACCTTCATTGCTAGTGCAAAGGTTGTAGTTGAAAGCATATGCAAATCCAAAGGAGAATGTCTCAGTCAGGCTGCTCCTGCCGACAGTTGCTGACAATAATTGCCTCTTGCACAACCTCTGTCATGGTGAAGTTTTGCCTTCTAGGTGGATGGTCCCAAACTCTTTCTTAACCAAGAGCTATAAGTGCTCACTTTTCATAGATCAGAACAAGGCTGGATTTTATATACTTCAGGAAGTTGATGTGGAGACCTGGTAAACACTTTTTTTGGGGCAACAATCCCATGAATTACTTCCTTTCAGTCGTTTACGTTGTGTACTTAGAGTTGTGTGATGGAGCCTGTGAGCTCCTCCCCAGTGCTGTGCACACAGACAACAAGCTGCTAGCAGTGCAGAATTTATGGGCTGATCTCACAGAGACATGGTCTCATATTATCAGAAATTCACAATCCAAGACTAAGTATATTTTGACCATAAAGCCATTACAAAGTAACAAATTACTTAAGTTTTAATGAAATCATGTCACAAATTTTTAGACAGTAATGGCATGTCTCCCAAGTATTCACCTGTCTAAATGTTTCCAGACTCCCAGGTGAGTATCATTACTTAATTCACTGAGTGAGGAATGTGTGCTTTAGGACCAGTTGAGTGCTGCTTCCCATACACATGAGCAGTTGACTTCACTGAAGCTTCTGAATGAAGGCAGATGCTGTATCTCCTATTTGTCTGAAATGCCATGCGTGCCCGTGGCACCACATAAATAATAATGATCTCCACAGATTTTATGATTGAGGGCATGGTTTGGGAATTAAACAATTTCCCACTGGCTATAACATAGGTTGTGAAATCTTAATGGAAAAAGGCCAAAGAATTCTTTGTAGAGTCTCAAGGCAAATAAATCATAGGACTGTTTTCCTCCATTGCTGGCTGTTAAGAAACTTAATTTTGTCTCTCAGAGAAATAATGTTGTGAAAATGTCTAGCTCCTTCTCTGTACATGTGTGGGGACAAGGTTCTTTTATTTAGCCAACCCATAACTTCTCAGGGGAGGTAAGGGTTTTCTGTGTGCCAGGGCAGTGTTTGGAGATCACAAGTAGTGAAGTAGTGTGAGCTGGGGTTGCTTTTCCTTATTGGTTGTCATTTTCCCCGTTAAACTGCCTCTGCCTCACTGTGCACCAGCTGTTGAGGCTGACCACTTCCTTTAAGGCTCCAGTGCTGCTCTGAATTGATTTAGCATAAGGCAGAGCCTATCACTTCCAGCACTGCCAGACCTCACCGACCCAAACCTGCCGCTGCTCCCAGGTGGTAGAGGGATGTTCAAACCACCAGTTCAAAACAACTGGCCCCAAACCAGAGGTTGTCTATAAGATCTCATAACAGTTTTCATTTTCTCATGAAAGCAGCTGTAGGGGAAACACTAAATCAGTATTTTGGCTCTGCCCCTGTTTACATCAGATAGGTTGGTTGGCAATATTGTGGGTTGAAATTACACTCCAGCATAACATTTGCCAGACCAGCTCAGCTGACAGTAAACGAAGCTGTATTTACAAGCAAAACTACAATGATGAACAACAAAAGAACCCCCCTGGACAAAACCAGGGGGTTACCAACAGCTTCCCTCCTCTTCCCCCCTTCCTCCCCTGTACATGAGACGAGAAAAAAAGGAGAAAAGCAGAGAGTGAGCTTATTAATACTTAGCCACAACAAAGAATGCAGTCAAGGTCAGTGAGCTAGCAGAAGCACCAGTTAGTATCTGCTAGAGTCAAGGAACTGGAAAATAAGACAGAGTTTGTTTACAGAACTAACTTTGTTATTATCAGACCAATGGGATTCTTTAGACCTTACAATTATTTTCCCTTTTACATCCAATGGTAATTTATTGCATTCTATCATTTTGTGTTCAAGATCTGTGGAAAATATTCTTGGGCACAGCCTAAAACTACCACAGGTAGACATGGTGAAAGCATGGTGAAAAACAGCGCTAGCAGGAGGCAGGATGGAGACACCATTGCTGTATCAAGTGCCGCTCTGTGCACAGCTCACCTTGTGGAAGACTGTCACTTGTGGCATGATTATATATATCATGACTCGGCAGCGAAGTTCTCGTTCTGGGTTTCGTAAGCAGCTGTTCCAATACCACAAACTCTTTTCTGCATGCTCACTTCTCATGAGCTCATTTTGAATCTGCACACTTCACCCATTCGCTTGCTTCAGCTGGCCTGGAAACGCTGTCTTCAGAAAAGTTTGTGGCAAATGCCCATGGGAAGGAAATCTGCGTTCTGAGGAAAAGGGGCATTTGCAGGGAAAAAAACCCAAACCAAACAAAAACCAAACCAAGACATGAAGCCTGTAGTAACAAACTGGTATGAAAAAATCTCAGTCCAGGGGTCAGCTCATCCAGCTGTGAGCCACAGGACAGTAGGGGTTAGAAGGGATCCCCAGACATCATCTAGGGTAACTCCCTTGCTAAAGCAGGTTCATCTAGAACAGGTTGCGCAGGAATGTTTGCAGGAGGGTTTTGAGACTCCACAGCCTTTCTGGGCAGCCTGTTCTAGTGCTCCAGCACCCTCAAAATAGGGGGAAAAAAAAAACCAAAACAAAAAACCCCCAAACACACAGGAAATCACTCATGACCAAGGTTCAGACTCTAGTGCTAGGGTCAAGAAGAAAACTGAATGCAAATGAATAATAGTTCCTGGGTGTTCAGTATTCCAGCAACTTCATTGTGTTCTTCATGGAACTTTAGGTGTCTAAATAAGGACTGTGCTTGGAATAACTGAATTTCTGGTCTCACTGAAGTTTCTACATAACCTCTGATTAGCTTCAGCTGCACTTACACTTAAACTGTAGCACCAAAAACGGTGTTCACAGTGACCTGGTACATAGACCATGAAACTCTCTGTAGATATCTGAGACAACATTTTTTATAGATCTGATTCCCAACATAAAATTTTTGATGGCATGTACTTTTGTTTGGGTATCAGGAGACATATCTATGCCTGTGCTGTGTCTGCAGGCTCCTTATCAGTAGCATGTGTTTCATATCCTTATCTCATTAATTGTATACTTCCGCTGTGCTGAGAAACAGAATGCTAGTTTGTTTATGGAGGCTAATATCTTATTCCCTTTATGACTTGATGGTTACATATGGGTGATAAACTACTCTAGCCATTTGTCACACTTCCTGCACACACAAATGAGATTAGTGATTTTAGTCAGAAAGGTCTGCCTGGTCCTCTGAGCAGACAAAACAGATTGTCTTTTTGGTACCAGGATGAGAGGCCTGTCTGCTTGGAAATGCACTGATTTGTTTAAAAGTACTCAGAGAATTAGATATTAGGTGTTCACATCTCACTGAGGTTTATCCATGCTGTGGACCATTTGTCGAATTTATTTCTGATAGTTAAGTCAATTTAGGGCCTAACATAGTTAGAAAGCAGTTACATGAACATAAAATCAGGTGCATTAAGTTAGTTATTAGCAGCTAAAAAATTGCAACGGCTTATAAGGTTGAGCACATCAGATAGACCCAAGCTGCAGCTGAAGTTGACTCCATTTTGTAGAGTGCAGAACTGGGAATATGTGGTAGCCTAAAAAAATAAACAAAAGGCCTCTTCCAATAAGTTATGGAGTTTATTTATAGAGCATCTGTGCAGCTGTTCCTTGTCTGAAACGAAAGGGGCTAAAACGTGGGAGTGAATAAAAGAATAAACTTGAAGGCGTATGGCAAGTAGATAGGCAGTGAACCGTCCTGTCGGAGCTTACCGTGGAACAAAAGTACAGGAGGCTGAGATGTCTTTGTTTGGTTTTATTTGTCCTTAGAAGATTTTTCTTTTTAATAAAAACAGTAACATACACTTGGCAGCAGAGGCAGCTGATTTTTACTCGGAGCTTCTGTAAAATATCAAAGTCTTTGCAGCCTAGTCACATCGCTGGCAGCTCATCAAATTCTGTCGATTTTACATCTTCCTTGTTGAGTACCGGAAACCAGTGTCTCAGATAGCTTAGGCTGCAGCTAATGGAGAGAAAGAAATGTGCAAAACACCATAAGGCTTGCAGAGACACTTGGGTCATCCAGATTCAGCTCAGTGCTGTCTGCAACCTTCATTCCTTCTGATTGGTGGCATAGCCTGAGAATGACGTTCTAGTTACCCATATGATGCTGGGGTGCTGCAGGCAAGCAGCGGGTAGGTTTTGAGCACCCTGACCCTGCCGCACTGCCTGCCTGTACCACAGTCTGCTCCTTCCTCACATTCCCTCAAGTTGTGTTAGTGTTTTTCCAGTTGCTAGTGATGATCTTTACAGCCATCCAGGAATCCTCTCCTGGGCTGTGTGTTTGATGTTGCTGTACACTGGGTTGTCACACAACACAGCTGCCTCTGACCACCACCTTATCCCACTCTGATCTTTTTAGGTTGTATCTGTGAGCACACTTGCTGAGAAAGCAAGTAATTGACCTGATTTACAGCATGGAGGTAGTGTCCAGCACAAGCAGCTCAGTGGGAAAGAGGACAGATATGAATGAATGCAAAGAGCTAGGTAATCATCAGCCTACGAGCTGTTGACTCTTTGCAGGTTTATGTACTCATATACCCTGTAAAGCTCTTTTCATGGCCTGTTTTAGTTTTGTGCCAGCTCAATGCAGTTCTGTGAAACCCTGAAACAGATGGTCCCTGCTAAGGAGGCTGTTTCCATGCCAGAAATCCTCGGTGCATGCATAGGCGGGTTTCACTGTTTCAGTGTAATGGTTACAGAAGCTTGCTGAAGATTGTGCCAACAGCATTCCCTTGATCTGCTCTGTTCTTCAAGGATGTTCTTGGGCACTTCAGCTGGAGACCAAGTTGTCAGACTTGGAAAAGCACCTTCCACAGCATCTTCTCTGCACTGATCTTAAGTCAGTACCATTTCCTGCACGGGGCATGGTCCAGGACCCCAGGTGATGATCACACACTTTAGCACCTTTGAGTTTGTCACGGAGAAACTGGTGTCCTGAGGACAAATTTCTACATACAGACCGACCAAATGATTGCTGTGAAGCATATAAATGCTTCTGCTTGGGAATTCTTGAGTGGGCCTCAGCTCATGGGTGGGGAAGCACGCTCAGTGACCAGTGGCAAACTGGAATTGTAACTAATGGGGTTTCTCCACCTGCTGATTTGTCCTGCACTAATGAAAAATATCCCTTCGGTAGGTAGCTAACATTGCTTAGCTGGGCTGGAAAATTCATTGCATTTTAGGACCTCTGATAAATTAGCATTTTTCTCTGCCAAAAATCAATATTGGAAATGGGTCTCTCATTATAAATCTAAAACTCCTTGAGCTGGAGCCAGAGTTAAATGATAAAAGTGAATTTAATAAGCATTTCCTATGATAGTGTGCCTGTGGGCTGGCAACATGAGCAAGACTTTCTGGACAAGATTTATGAATAGGGGAGTAATAATTCCAAAATAAGTATCAATCTCATTTTGCCATGATGCCAGGTATGAAAGAGGGACTGTAATTGTCTTTTTTTTCTGGACAAGAAAATAAATGGCAGTTAGGTCCCCTTCAGGTGGAGCAATACTCTGTCTTCTTTGGAGACATACTTAAAAAGAGAAAAGAAAATGGGACTACAATAAAGTGATGTTGGCCTGTAGGAGCAAGGACATCACCAAAGATTACAAAATATAGAAGAAAAATTATAATAATATGTAATAGAAACATAAACAGTTTTGAAAGTTCTTCCTCTAAGACAACTGGAATTTTAGAGAGGCAGGAATGTAATGGTGTGTGTCAATCCAAAGCCTTAACTTCTGCTGGTTTTCTTTTCATGTGTACCTAAATAGCCTCACTTTACAAGGACTGGCCGCATACTTGAATTTACCTGGACAAGCTGAGTCCACTGAATAAATAGTTTGTTTGCTTGGAGTGCCTTGTGGGATGGAGCCAAGCTGCTGGAGGCCAGCTGAAGAGCTGTCTGTCCCCTTGACTCCAGAAGCTCTCCCGTAGCCCATGAGCTCAAATGCTGTTGAGTAATTAGTGCATATATTATTCTAGGTCCATGGGAGCTCTTGAGGGTTTTTGAACTGTCCCATGAAAAGCATAAGCAGAAGTACAAACATAAATAAACCACATACTTCAGCTTTACAAATACTGAAGTCCATGAACTTCCTTACAGCACATTTTCCTTTAGAAGTTCCCTTTTCTGAGAGTCTGTTTCTTCTTAGATGACCTCTGCTTTTAATTAGGATGAAAAGGCCCATAAATTTTCACTCATCTCCACAGCCATAAGTAAGCACAAAGGGTCCTGTCTGGCTGAATTTCAGTCTGCCTGAACTGGTGGCCTTGGCAGAGAGGCTGCCTGGGAGGCTCCCGGCACAGCCGTACCAGCAGTGGTGCCCCTTTGTCCCTAGGCAGAAGCAGGACGGATGATGCTGATTTCCATCAGCTCCCCAGCTGCAGGGGCAGTGCAGCCAGCTGACACTGTGAGCCCTTGTGAACCCCTTGAGGGATAGGGCATATGACTTTGTGTGGTTTTTGCCCACATTTTTAATCTCCTCTGCCATTGCCCTTGGCTCAGGGCAGTGGGGAGGGGGGGCAGATCAGTAATCTGACTAGAAAGCCACTATTGTTTTACAGACATCCCCCTGAATTCCCAGTGCTCCTTGGCTTTTGGGGCAGGATAACCTCTCTGCCACTGACCTTGCACACTAAAATGAAGAGCTGTCCTAAATCCATCTTGGATTCACCGGCCTGGAAAGGATTACATCCTGCTGAAGAGGAAAGGCTTTGAGAATATCTAGTCTTTATTTCTGGACCTTTTTGATTAAGACTGTTCCTTTAAAAGAGAAGCTTCCCTTTCGGTTGAGATTAACTGGGAGGCAGTTTTGTCATATGTATGTTGTAGCTTGCTTTGTATAGTAGGGCAAGGTATTTGCTTGTCTGTCTCAACTCTTTTCACGGTGTTATTTACTCTCATGACTCCGATCCATTGCCTTGTTTTAACTTGCCTTCCCTTCACCAAAACCAACAAAAAGCTGATTAAACCCGACAGCTGATTAGAATCAGAGCCACTCACCTGATGAGCACAGTGAACAGGGGTTAACTGTGGGACCTCTTGGGGGATTTGCTTTTGATTTTTCTTTAATTCTCTCATAGTTTTGTGCAGTGAGAAGTGGCATTGCCAGGGTTTTATAACTAGAGAAGGGGTTAAGACAGCCCATTTCTGAGGGCTGCCAGAGTGCGCTGGTGTTTGTTGTGCTGGGTGCTGTGGTAGGCTCCTCAGAGGAAATTCACGGGGTGTGGGGGGAAATAGGGCTTCACGCTTTATAGTTTTATCTTATATCTCAAAATGCCCTTGTAGAAACCTGCACCCAAAACCACGGGGTGCAAGGGGAGCAGCAGAGGAAATAACAGTGCCGCTAACTCAGAACACTTTTGTAGAAACAATGGACAAACAACATGTTTTTGTTGGCCTTAATAATAGGTGAACAAGAAAGAACAAGGAAAAACAAGGATCAAGTGCATCAGTTGTGCTTGTTGCTGGCGTTGGAGGACACTGTCCAGCAATTTAAAACATTCTAAGATTTAACATAGTGAATTGTCCAGCTCAGTGGAATGTTCTGTTGTAGCTGCACTAAGGGATTGATTGTCATTCTCCAAATGTTTTGTGGTTTTTTTCCCTCTGTTGAACGAGGAAATATACTAGTCTGGCAATGATATTTACTAGTCTGGCAATGATACTTACTAGTCTAGAGGAGGGTGAGTTACTTGGGTTGATGATAAACCTAGTCACTGCAAATGCAGAAGGTGAGAAAGTTTTCTGCAGCTTGGTGGTCTTCACTCAGTTTCATCACTTGCATTTATTTCCCTTGTCTCTCTTTTTCTTTTTTTAGCTGGAATACGTTTTTAAAGACTAAAAACAGATACTCAGTTTCTTCTCTGTCTTAACAGCAGACAAAGATGCAACTTTAATTTAACAAAACAACAGATGCAATCCTAAGTCAAATCTCACACCAAAGCAGGCTTTTACTAAAGGTGTGGTGGCTCTGCTGCGAAAACAGCAAACGAGGGGGAGATCTGCTGCAGGGTGAGGTTTCTCTCCTTCTCACTTCATATTTTAGGATGGCTGCTAAGATGTAAATACACCGGGGCAAGTAGTTGCATCTGCAGTGGAAAGGCAGCCTGCCTCCCTTCCCAGGGGGTGAGAGAACAGAGAAGTGGCACCATGCTTGCTTCTGGAAGAGCCCAGTGTTCCTGAGCTGCTTGTCAAAGCAGTAAAATTCTTGAAGAGACTGGATGTCTCATCTGCAGTGCCTTGCTGGAAGATGTGCATTCAGATGGAAACCCTGGTCAGACATGTGAAATGTTTTTTACACAGGGTCATTGTTTTCACTTCCCACTGTCCTAGTGTTTCAGCACTGCAGTGCCTTGTGGTCAGCTCCAGCCCCAGTCACAGCGACTTGCAGTATTTTCAGAAGGGTGTTTTTTGTCCTTTTTGTAGCAAATGGACAAATGAAAACTCTGACACTCCTTACACAATGCAGAAGGACCAGCTGCAATTCTAGAAAGCCAGGGAATGCAGGGCAAGGGCAGAAAGGTAAAGGAATATGTTGAGCATAATTTGTGTGTGAGACACAAATGATCCAGGATTGGGAGACCTTTCCAATACCATTTGGCAACTGGTATGGCCAAGTACTCTCTGCTGCTTTGGTTGTTTTCCTGCTCTTTGTTTTATTCAGTAGCTTTAGCGAGGCAGTGATGTAATTCTGAAACACAGGCATTGCCGTGCTCAAAAGCTGGTTGTTGTAAGTCTTGTTTTAAAGACTGTTGATCAATGAGACTAATTTCAGGGGGAAACTTCTAACTTGCAGTTCAGAATACCCCATGTTTCAGCTCAGTTTTCAAGTGATTATAGCTGTTCTCTCATTTTTCAGGTCATCACAGGCGTGTCATGGTAAGCCCAAATAGCCCCAGCACAAACCCAGACAGACACTAAGGTGTCTAGATATGGTTCCATTCTACCCCCTTCTTCCTGCAGAAAGCCAGGGTAATGTGGGAAAAGGAACAAAGGCGACAGGACCATGCATGTCTGGTAAACAACCCTGTATCTATGGTAAGGGCATGTGTTCTGGCCACAGCCTGGCAGAACCCCTTCCCATTGGGTAACTATGTGCTGGTTTTGGTGCCCTATTGGCCTAATTGATCTTGGGCAAGACTTATATACAGGCTGATTTCTAGTCACCTGTGCCTTGCTCAACCCTCGCTTAGCCGTGCTCAAGCCTGGCGTGCTTGGACCTTGTCTGGCGTGAAGTTGTCTCGAGTTGCATTGCCTCAAGTTGCCTGGTCCAGTGCCTGGGATATAGCCGTGAGCATACACATGGCATGCTATGAGAGAAGCCTTGAGCTTAGCAGTAGGAGCCAGGCCTGCTTCCCCTTGCAACCAGGATTTTGCCATGCCTCAGTTTCCCCAGGACAAAGCAAGCCCCCATCACGGGAGAGCGTCGTTAGCAGTCTGCTGTCTGCTGAAGCCAGAGCAGCCATTGACAACTGCATGGCATTCCTGCCGGCAGCCTGCCATGCCGGGTGCAGGAGCGCCCCAAAGCCTCTAATACACAGCAGCAGCACTCCCTACTTGGGTACAACAGGTTGTGAGTAATTAATTCACTGCCTCTTTGGCATAAGGGTTCTTGTCGAGTCTCCTCGCACTGTGGTTGAGCGCCGTTTCGCTCCCGGGGTGTTCTCTTTCTGTTATATTCCTCCTGGTTTGCATAAAGGAGTTAATATTGTAGCTGCCCAAATCCTGTACATTCCCTTTGCAAATATGTTCTAACCATACATCCAACCTTTTAATAAGTTTTAGCAATTTTCATATTAATGAAAGGTTATTGATATTTTGATTAATCTTGCCGCATTGTTTATAAATAAAGGAACTATTTTATCCCTTCAGCAAGGTCAAGCACTCAAAGGAACTGAGGTTGAGTAAAACAACTGTTCATCACACTGAGCTCTGCTTTGTTTCTGTGGGAATCATCTGCTTCTGTAGCACCTTTGGTTTCATTACTTTTTATAAAGAGTTTGGTTTACTAACCTGCTCTTGGAACAGATGCAACCACCAAAGCTGCTTCTTAATTAGCCCTGGGGTCCATCCGGTGTGTCTGTGCTAACGTCTTGGCTGTACGGTGTGCTTCCCATGAAAGGGAGCAGTCTGCCATAGAGTCTTGTAACCTTGAGGTCAGTCTTGAGCTCAAAATTGCTTTTGATTATGGTGTGTGTCTCGAAAAAAAAAAAACCAGCAAGCTCTAGTGGTCCTTACCTGGTGCTGCAGAGTAACAAACCCAAATGGTATCACAGCTAGATTTTAACAGTTAACTGCTGTACCTAGCATTCCTTTCCAGATGTGTCACTCTGCTCCTGGTTGTGAATATTTAGAGATTTGCAACCAGAAGGATGGAAAATTGGCATGCAGCTACATCACTGTGGACACGTCTGCAGTGGTTGCTACAGGAATGTAGCTTGATTCATACCTTTACCATCTGTGTTTCATCTTTGTGCTATGTGATGGATAAGACACTGTGTGTCTGGCCACTTGAAGCCTAGGTCTGTAGTGTCCTGAAGAATTTTGTCTGATTAATTCACCACGTGTGTAATCCATAAAGACTCATGATGTTGACTAGGCTTTGAGAAACCTGCTGGGACTGTTTAAACACTAGGTGTTTGCAAACCTCACTTCAATTCTTAGACTGGTACTTTGCTATCTGTAAGCAAAAAGCAGTGCTGTGGTTCTCAGGTTTTCTGAACACGGTCATACTAGCTGATGGAATAACTGGTGCCACCCTGGACATGGGCTAATCAAGCAGGACAATTTTTGGGCATATTGTGGCAACTAAAGTGCTGTAGATGAGGGATGGTAGAGACTGAATAGTGTGCAGAAAGGGACCTGGGGGTACTGGTTGACAGCAGATGAACATGAGCCAGCAGTGTGCCCAGGTGACCAAGAAGGCCAATGGCATTCTGGCCTGCATCAGCAATAGTGTGGCCAGCAGGAGCAGGGAAGTCATTCTGTCCCTGTACTCAGCACTGGTTAGGCCTCACCTTGAGTCCTGTGTCCAGTTCTGGGCCCCTCAGTTTAAGAAGGACATTAAGACTCTTGAACATGTCCAGAGAAGGGCAACGAGGCTAGTGAGAGGTCTCAAGCACAAGCCTTGTGGGGAGGGGCTGAGGGAGCTGGGGTTGCTTAGCCTGGAGAAGAGGAGGCTCAGGGGAGACCTTGTTGCTCTCTACAACTACCTGAAAGGAGGTTGTAGCCAGCTGGGGGTTGGTCTCTTCTCCCAGGCAACCAACAACAGAATATGAGGACACAGTCTCAAGCTGTGCCAGGACAGGTTCAGGCTCAAGGTGAGGAGAAAGTGCTTCACAGAGAGTTATTTGCCATTGGAATGTGCTGCTCAGGGAGGTGGTGGAGTCACCGTGCCCTGGACGTGGCACTTGAAGCCATGGTTTAGTTAGTCATGAGGTGTTAGGTAATAAGTTGTACTTGATCTCTGAGGTCTTTTCCAACCTTATTCTATGATTCTAGGATGCCCCAGGCCACTAAGCACTGTGTAACTGGAAGGCATTGAGTTGTAATGGGTGGAGGGTGGTCAAAAACATGTTCTAGGCATCTTTCCCTCCCTCTAAGGATTTGCTGTGCTCTGAAGAGCCCTAATCAGTTCATTTCTGGAGAGCTGGGCAAGAGGGCAAGGGAGAGTAATAAATGGTCCCTTGGAAACAAGAGTCAGTAATGCACACCATGTGATGACCTAGACAGCCTGTTTAACTGCAGCCAGTTTCCTGCTGAAGATTCATCTCTAAGAGATTGTGAGAGCATTGGAACAGGAAGCTGCAACTTCACCAAATGGTTTCAGTATCAGTGTGTTATCTGTGGTCATTCCCCTCTACAGCTTGTGGCTAGCTTCTGGTTAGCAGAGAAAGACACTTTGAGCTGAGCTGGCATCAGTTCCCACCTACTTAATCAGCTAAGTTGTGAGCCGTGTGGTTAGCTCGAATCCCCAGGTTGTCTTGTGGATTGCCAGTGACAGGAAGGTGGAGATGCATTGAGTGGTTCAGACAGGAATAGCTTGGTTATCTGATGGTCACCCCAGAGACTGATAAAATGATGTGAGCTCTTTTCTGAGAAGATATCAAAAAAGCAGAAACTGTTGTCGCTAACCACCTGAAGAGTTTACAACGTCAAGGGAAATTTTGCTTATCTTAAAAGCTTCAAAACTGTTAACCCATCTTCCCCACTGCAGACCACAGCAGTGCTTTAGGCTCTCTGCACAGAATGGAGCTAACAGAGTGTTGCGTGCAAGGCTGTAAAATCTTATTGGGGAAATGTTAGAGCTCAGATCTTCCAAAATTACTTTGGCCCTTCAAATTCAAAGGTGAACGACTGGAAACGCAGGAGAGGAACCAGTCTTCCTCTGAGGGAGTGTGCCTTGTATTTCCAGAAACCCTGGCCTCTCGGAGGCTGTCGTGCCGTCGGAGTTCGGGCAAGTAAAGCAATGAGTCACTTCTCAAAGCGCGGCCTGTTTAATGAGCCTGGACTGATCTGAAGCCAATGCTATGCTGTCTGTGACGTGGGCTTGCAGAAGTTACAACAGAGAAGGTGGTCATATCCTTGGGAGCACCTAGGGCACTCGATTTTTGTCATATATTTGCTGAGCAAACCTTGGGATTAAAATGGACCAGTTTCAGAGAAAGACCTTCAACAAATGAGGTTTTAAATTGGAGGCCTTGAGCAGGTTGCTCTAAGCCTCAGTGTCTGAGTTTCTCTAGCCTTAAAGTGGGGTTCTCATCTCTTGTAGACTGAGATGTACAGATGGACACTCTTATTACTATTTACTAAAATAGATAGATATGAACAGAAGGTTCACTTATTTTTTATGTCTTGTGTTTACAGTCTAAGGAGCTCTGGGCTGCCTGTCCCATCTCCCTGTCTGAGCATCCCTCTGCTCCAACCAGGGCCCACCACTGCAGCTTGCAGCCTTACTCCCCATGCTGCAGGTGATTGTCCTGGCAGTGGCTGACATCCTGTGAATGTGAGAATGGGAAAGGCAGTGCCTCTCACTGGGGCCAGTGGCTGGCATGCCTTACACTCATGAGGAAGGGGCTCCCTTGGGCAGTTCAGAGCCCTCATGCCCATCATGCTAGCACTGGGGGCTCCAGCCCCTTCCTCACCACCAGCCTTGGGGCACAAGCAAAGGTGAGCTCTGGCAGCAGACCCTCACCTTGTCCCTGCACATCATCACAACTTCATACTGAATTTGCACAGTCTGAGGTGTGATTTGCAGCTGTGATGATCACTGTAGTGCAGTCCTGCCTGTCTCTTGGTTAGGTTCAGGTTTTGAAATAAAGCTTATGTGATTGTGAGGACACCTTAAGGTGCTTTTGTCTGCTTCTGTTGCTTGGCTCAGCCTCTGTCAGAGACAGCCATAACAATCAGTGCCTTTTTGACTCAAAGCTATTTCCTTTCCTGGTACAGATTATGTCTGGTATGCATAACGTGTTAATTTAACAAAGCAGTTCTTTTGATACAGCTTTAATTTTTTAACAACAGCTCGGAGGCAGTGATGTACAGATTATATAGTGTCACTTTCCCAATTAAAGTTTTACAGGGAAATACTCTGCTCTTGCTTTAAGCCTGTGTTGAATTCTGCCTTCTGGCACTTGTGCAAATGGAAACTGTGCTATTGCAAAGCATCCATTTGAAACCTTGAAATATTTATTGAGGCTGCATTGAATACTGAAGCAGAAATCTTCCTGTGGGCTTGTTGATGTCTGTCATAGGCATATATTTTGTAATTAAATGTCTGCAAGCTTCTCTGTGTGTGTGTGTGTAGTTGGTTTCTTGTGTTTTGGGGTGTTTGCAGGTTTTGTTGGTGTTACACTGTTTTTCCTGAGACATGTATTTAACAAATCGTTTTAAGAGTTCCTGTGAAATCTTATCCAAGGCAAGGCCGTGTCTTTGATGCATAGCCATGAAACCACTGCTAATTATTGTGCAGAACACTGAGGAGGTGGCTAAACTGCTGCCCTTCCTAGAATGTCAGACCTTGTGAAGATCATTCCTGCGGCATACTGTGCCATTTGGAAGGATGTGGGGTGGAGAGGACCCCGAAGGGATTGTAAGAAAATATTTCATTCTTAAAACACAACCCACAAACTGAACAATTTTTTTTTTAATGTGTATATATATATATGTATTATTTTTTCCTTTGCCTTTCTTCTTTCCAGCCCTTTGTCTTGAATAATAGCAGGTCAGTGACTTTCCCCATTTCTATTACCTGGGAGCAACAGGGACTGACCACATCCAAAACTGCTGTCCTAGGAAAGCCTATGACCCAGAACATGCTCTGAGGGATGCAGTTGAATGTAGTGTAAGCTGAAACTCAAAGGACAAAGCAAGGTAGTACTGGCATTGGACAGGACTAGGAGCCATCAGCTCCAATGTTCACTCTGAAGCTGCAGGACCAAATGTCTGATGATATCTTCCTTGTGTCCTGGTGATGCTGTCAAAGTACTAGCCACTGCTCAGGCTGACCAGAGGCATGTCCCAGCTTGGAAGACTCTCATCCACCTAGAAGTTGTGTGATGCCTAGAAGAACTGGAATATCAGATATCTCATTTAACTGGAATGTCAGAAACCTGATTTCACTTCACCTAGAGTAGCATTAGTTATTGCCCAGATCTGTGAAAAAACACACTAGTATGGAGATCTCTGCAACTGCAGCTAAATCTGTTAGTGGGGAAAGTGCAGCTGCTTTTACTGGAGAGCAAGCATGATCTCTGAACTGGCGACGTCCCAGCAGGCTGGGACTGGGGCAGGCAGAGTCCTTGCTTTCAGAATGTGCTGAGAGTCTGAAATAATCTTTGCTGCCAAAGTGCCAGGGAAGCCACCTGGCCCACTTTGAAACCAAATGCTGCCGTCTCATGTGTTTATCACTTGCCTTGTTTTCTTTCCTTTTTCTCTTTCCAACCAGCCTCTTTGGATTACTCCTACTGCTAGATGATTATGACTTTCATATCTACATCTTTTTTCCAAGCTTGGCTGCATTATTTTTGGGGAGCTATTTAAGACTTTTATTATTTTTAAAACCTCTTGTGTCCTTATTTGCATTTCAGAACAAACAAACAAACAATGATATTTCTGACAGTATATCATTCTTCTGTTGGCTACAACTACCTGAAAGGTGGTTGTAGCCAGGAGGGGCTTGGTCTCTTCTCCCAGGCAACCAGCACCATAACAAGAGGACACAGTCTCAAGCCGCACCAGGGGAGGTTTAGGTTTGAGGTGAGGAGAAAGTTCTTCACAGAGAGAGTTGTTAGCCATGGGAATGTGCTGCCCAGGGAGGTGGTGGAGTCACCACGTGGCACTTGGTGCCATGGTTTAGTAGTCATGAGGTCTGTGGTGACAGGTTGGACTTGATGACCTTTGAGGCCTCTTCCAACCTTATTGATTCTATGATTCTTATATTTGTTCTTAACAAGAACTTTTCCAGGCATGCCAGAACCAACTTCGTTATATGAATCCTATTTAGAGATCCTTTTTTAGAGTGTTTGAAGCGAGGGAAATAATGGGGCTATTTCCACAAATACTGTATCTGGTACCATGTGAGAAGGTAGGGTAAATACTGATTAATATTTCATGGATGTTATAGTAGTTCCTTAGAAGAAAGACCTTTCTGTCTGTCTGCCTTTCATCTCAATGTTTCTTCTTATAGTCTCTGTGTTATTTGCTTCTATTCAGTGGAACAGAAACTGAGGACCTAAGCAGAAGGCCTGGGGAGCTAGGCTAGGTCTGCAAGGTGAGGGGCACCATGGAAGAATCTTTAGCAGACCCTAAACAAGATAAACACACAAATCAGTGACGTTGCTGCGGTATGATAGGCACAAAAAAATTAATACAAAAAATAGGCATTCATCATCAAAAGCCAAAGAAACTGGATCTGCAGCAGTGTTTCATTTCAGTGTCTTTATTTGTGTAATGGCTTGTAAAAAAGTAAAGTTAGTTGTTTTATCTGAAGGATGTTAGCACAAGGTGGCAATCAGGCTCTGCATTGCTGACAGCCCTCGCTGTGGTTGGTGCAGAGAGCACAAGTATTGTGGTCAGTGTGCCCCATCAGGCCCCGCTTCATCCATTACCTCAATAGGTTTTAAAGCATACTGGGGGACAGCAAACCATGCCAGGGGTTCTGGAACATGTTCCTATTGAGTTCCTCAGTTGAATAATGGTCTCTGGGCTGTTGAGTTGGCAGGATTGATATCACAGAATGTAAGGGATTGGAAGGGACCTCGAAAGATCATTGAGCCCAAGCCCCCTTCCAGAGCAGGATCACCTAGAGCAGGTCACACAGGAATGCATTCAGGTAGATTTTGAATGTCTCCAGAGGAGACTTGACAACCCCTCTGGGCAGCCTGTTCCACAGTGAAAAAGTGTTTCCTTCTGTTCACGAAGACCCTTCCCTGCCTTTTGGAACCAAGTGCTGAAATCAGAATAGTTTTGCAAATATAAAGGCAATCAGTCCTTCAAAAGCTTCCAGTGCTACTGCAGCATGGAATGAGCAAGAGGGGAAGTAGGCAGTATAGTTTAAGTGAAATGTGAGTGTTCAAACATGCATGAAGAACCATGCAAATGAGTTTTAGATTAATCTTAGAAGTAGTGTGGCATGTTTTTAACTAAAGTGTCCACATGCTGCCCACCTTGTCATCCCAAGGTGTAATGACACACCACATCAGCAACTTAGCCTTTAAAGTTTCTGTTTGGGTGGTTGGGTCAGCAATCCAAACAGGCTCACTGGGAAGAACAAACAGGAGGGCATGTTCTCAGAAGAGAAAGAAAAATTAGAGGGGCAGTTTGCAGTTTCATGTGAATTTTCTTCATTACTATTCTGGACAGACAGGGAAAGTGAGTAGGAGATGATTGCATGAAAGAGTTGGGTAGTCTTGAAGTGTGCAGAAACAAAGCTTCTGCAGGCATTGCTGGCAGCTCCTGGGTGGAGGACCAGTGGGATGTATCAAAGTCTGAGGTGTACAAATGGTTCAGTGTCTGAATAGCACATTTGGAACCTACTGGTCTTACTGAGAATTCTTTTAGGAACAAGGAAGGGGGGTTTGGATACTTTTGCTCTGTTTTAAAGGAATGGAGTGTGAAAGAAAAACTGTCAATGCAGCTCATTTCTGCTTTACCTCATGGATGTTTTACAGTTGATCTGATCAAAACTTTATCAGTGATCTGTCTTTGCCTTGGGCAAACATCCTTGTTGGTACTCTGTTCAGGTAGCTCTTTACCTCGCTGGCCTTGGACAATGAGTGAGAGAACAGTAGGATTTGTTTTTTCATCTCTGTCAATGACAGCAGCAGAAGTTGCAGGCATCCCAAGAAACCCAGTATATAGAGGGAGTGGGTCTTTGCCAACCGAGTGGGACCACGGCACAGCTGTGGCTTAGGGCTTTACTTGAGTGTGGTGTTTTTCACTCACCAGTGCCTTCTGAAGTTGATTGATTTTGTCAGAATTTGCTTTACAAGAAGTGAGTTCTTATCAGTGGTTGTGAAACCTAAGGCAAACTGAAAATAAGCTTACAATGGTTTGATCAAGATCTCATGAATTGAGGTTTTCAAACATTTGAATGTGTTCAATTGCTGTAAGCACAGGTAGGAAGGGCTTGTAATTACAGTTGCACTGTGAGGAGCCCAGTTCAGAACTTCAGGGAGCCTTGCTGCTGGCACTTGCTGATTTCAGACTTGTAGTAATGTGCTTTCAGTATTTTGGGGGTTTCAGTGTGGTCAGAGTTTGTTGCCATTCTACTCAAACCTCCTTTATAATGGTAGGTTTCTCTCATACCTCACTTACAGTCTTACTGGTGGTTTTCAACCTCTTCCACTTGGCAAACACCCTCAATGAAATGCCACTAAAACTGCAGAGACCTATATTTTAGACTTAGGGCCATCTTGACCGCAAACTTACCTTTCTTAGCTACCTTTTTACAGCTCATTTAGAAGTAGTCAGCAAAGCTGGAGGTCTGATGTCTCAGGGCTGGAAGCCAATAGCTTGATGAGATGGGGCCCTATTTCTGACTCCCACCTCTGAGCACTGTGGTAGCATGAATTACAGACTCAGAAAGCACAGCCTACAGAAGTTTAGTTTGATAAAAGCCTATCTTCAGTGTCAGTGCAGACTCTGTCTCTCACAGTGGGCTTTCTTCCTTCTGACTGGAGTTGGGGTTGGATTTGTTTGGATATTGTGGTGGTCTCTGACGCCTATTTAATTTCATTGGAGTGGTATTTTTGTTACACTGCAGTGCCATGAGAGTTGTAAATGATTCTGTTACTCAAGTAGACTTTATAATTTGGTTGGTAAAATTGCTTTCCAGTGAAACTCAGCCTGAAAGTTAACATGTTAATTAGTCACTGAAGTGGCCTGCAGTAGCACGACTTGTGGATTATTTTACAATATGTACATTTCTGGTTGCTTGCACAGACGTAATACAAAAGTAGCTTTTCTATTAATCTTTAAAGTTGCAGCCTTGAATGCTTATAAGTTCGGCATCCTGAACGTTAACCAACAAAGGAAGCGTGGTTTTGTGTTCAAAGCCAGGAGGAGGAGACAGGAGGTCTGCGTTGTATTCCCAGCACTCCTATAATCTCGCCCTGCCATCTCGGGCGTGCTGTTTGCTGTGCCTCAGTTAACTCATGTGTGGGGCAGGGAGACCTTCAGGGTGCATTGACAGGCCCAGTTGTGTGAAGGCTTAAATGGCCTGTGGGATCTGTTGGTGGAAAAAGTGTGACGTTGTACAGAGCGCATGAATTCTCAGGTTTAAGAAGTTGCCATAACAGTTAAAAATGGTATTTCATCCACTTCCATCCGGGGCTGGCATCTGCTGACAACCTCTTCATCTCAGTGTTATTTTCCTCCATCATATTTTTACATTTCACAGGGTCTCAAGGAGATGGGGTGTTTCGGAGCCAGTACAAGCACAGGTGATGGTTTATCCTTGAAGCCCACCTGTTCCTCCTGGGTATCCCAATCTGTAAGGTTACCTCTCTCTGAAAAGCTCCCGCAGAACCTGGCACATTGTGTTAGAGATGGCCCCTTACTAACTCTGAATTTCCCCAGTTCCTTTGCTTTTCCAGGTTTGAGTTAGACAGCTTGATGTTACTTCAGAGCCGTCCTTTTGATGGCTGGAAACGATAATAGCCTGTGTCATCTGCCCTTTAGATGGAAGGGTTATGCCTGGTCCTTTATTCCTCGGCTCTCCCTACAAAACCCGTCCCACAATGCACCCGAGCCGCTCGCAGGTGTTCCCGCGGATCTGCCCTCTCACATGCACCGCAAATTAGTAACAGAAGCTAATGGCCCAGCATGCAGCCATCAAAGGGCTGACAATTCCAGCCTTTCCAAAGGGCCCTTTATGTCAAAGCCCCCCACGAGACCTGTCCGGCTGAAAAGACTATTTGTCTGTCCCTGTGTGCGGGCCTGCTGCAGCGCCGCGGCCGGCTGCTGGCCTCACGCTGCGCCCCGGACTGTTGCTGCTAGCAACAGATAAAAATCACTGTTAACCACAGCGGGGCCCACAGCACATCAATCATCCAGCCCAGATAAAGGCCTCGGGCCTTTGGCCCTATCCTTTGCTTGTTTCTAAATAATTTCCAGTGGCTGAGCATGCTATGGTGTAGGCTGGGTAATTCAGTCCAGAAAACTTCATTTCACTAAAAATGCTTTGATTCTTTTTTTTTTTTCCTTTCTTTTTTTTTTTTTTCCCTTCTTTTTTTTTTTTTTTTTTTTTTTTCTTCTTTCTCTCTCCTTATTTCAAGACTGTTTTTGTTCAAATAGATGTTTGTTTCGCCAGGGGGAATTTAACTGATGAAAGGGATGCCGTGGAAGTTCAGAGTGAGAATAATAAATAAAACTGTGTGGTTAAATGTAAAGTACGACCAAACGCGCCGCCACAGGAATTAGCATTTACCACGAGCAAAGAAAGCAGCTCCAGACTTTAGAAGATGCCTCTCTCAGGCTCAGCGTCGTTCAGCTTCCTGAATTTATATATGTTTAAATAGAGATTCATCTTTATATGTGGATAACATCATTTCCACCACACCTTTATTAAAGAGATTTATAGCTGGGTATCAAGTTACACGTTTAATACGGGCCTAGTTGATTTTTTGGTAACAGCAAATCGTATTTGTAACTCCAAATAACTAAACAAATTTGACAGTAGCAAATTTTCTCCTTGACACAGCTAATTCTTCATCCTGTCTTAATGTTCTGCTGTAAAGCCATAAGAAATTGTGATGCTTAGAGCTTGACAGTCATAGGTTTTGTTCTCGCCACTTAGCAATCCTTCAAAGAAGAAACCATTGCAATTTAAATTGAGGGGCTTCACGGGCTCCATTAGCAGGGAAACACTCTCTGTAGATAAGCCCTGTTTTGCAACCTTGCTGGCTTGTGCTGTAAGGGTAGGGTAGGTAGAATGTAGAAGAATATTGAAGGCAAAACCAGGTGTTAGCTTGCAAATAAAATCTCTGTGGAAACCCTAAAAATTAAACCTCAGTCAGCCTGCCTTCTGCACAAGCATCTTTGCATACTAATTGCATGGGCCTTTGTATTGTTGTAGATACTAATTACTGCTAGTTCTCAGTGGGAATTGGACACCTAATTCTCTAATGCTGCTTTTAACCTCCCAGCTTACAAGCCTTGCATTTCAAGGCACCTCCATCGTGCTGGTATCCTGCAAGCACAAGCTGGAACCAGCACATGTGCACAGCACAGCTGATGTTTAAGTGATGAAGAATCTTGCAAAATTTTGCAGCATCGCCAACGTTTCTCGGTTGGATGTGATTGTGGACTTCAACGGAGCTGGAAAGGTTGATTGAACAGCAGTTTCTCCATGAGTCTGCTACAGTCATAACATAGAAGCTGGTTTACTTTACCTTTTTACTGCTCATATGGCTATGTTTAAGCTAAGAGGGGCACAAAAAGAGTTCAATTCTCGCCTTGTTGGTACTAATGGAAGATGAGCCTTTCCTTTCAGCCAGACAGAACTTCATCCAGAGTGCCTTCTGAAGTACAACTTGTTGCTTTGTGGAACCTGGTATATATTTTACACTTCACTGGGTTGTTGTGGTATGTATGAAGCATGTGAGCAGTTTTCTGTAGAAATAGGAGAGATGTTAGCCTGACAAATATATTTGTGCAGTATGTCCTTCAGTGTCTTCTTAGAAAACAAACCCAATTTGAAGACTGCTTCTGATGAATTTTGGAATAGGTAACAGTAAAATATTTTTCAGCCAGCAGGGTCACTGTAAATACAGGCACCAGATCTAAATGATGTGCCACCACACTCTTTCCCCCTTCCACCTTTTTTTTTGTTATTTGTTTTTTAACTCATGTATAAGGCTGCCTAAGAAATAATGCAGGGAATGACAGAGAAGGGTAGGCTTAAGTAACCCTGAGGGTGCTTATCTTCCTTGGCATTAACCTCATATCCGCATTCATTATGTGAATGGGCCAGGGAAACTGTTTCTGTGACAAATTGGAGTGCAGGATAGGTTGAACAGACTCAGTTCAATTTTGGGTAATGGTATACAATCATCTCTATGGCGATGTGCAATGCATGGTGTAGTCCCTCATTTAGAGAAGTTTGAATGCATAAAGCCCTATAAGAAACACTGCAATAACTCAGTTTCTTATTTTTAGGAAGAGTTGCAGTGCATACAATTAGCTCCCCCAATCCCACCCCTCCTTTCTTCTAATAACAGCAGTAGAGTTCCCTCAGTTTTTAATACTGCTTTGGCAGGGTTGGACTTTCAACATAGCTGCAGTTGCAAGGAGGATGCTGAGCACCTGAGAGATGCTCAGGCAGGAGATCGACAGGCATGCTGTCATACCATTATTATTCCAGAGCAGACAGGGTGGGTAACCATTGCACTGCTGTGTGTATACACCCGACAAAAGACAGTTTCCATGGGATGGGAAGATGAGTGGAGTTGGTACTTCACTGGAAGCTGCATGGTACTCGGGCAGAGTAGCCTCTGGAATCTTAACTAACACATCTGCTCCTTGCTGTAGAGCATGGCTAGTGTTTTGCTGGAAGGTTGCTTGTGGAAAATGTAACAGCACTTGTTGATAAATGTTCTTTGTGCTAATTGACCACTGTCTTTGCAGACAGCTACGCTAACCTAGAGCTTCCCAAGTGCTCGTGCAGATCCCTGAGATGGGCTAATTAACTTCTTCATCTTCATTTCCATGGCAAACGCCACTGAACAGAGTTATGCAAAACAAGTGAAAGAAAACATTGGCCTGAAAGTAGGAGGAGACTCAGGTTGCATATAATCTGTGTGTTAAGAACTGGGTATCTTCCTTCAGTGGGTTGACAAAACATTTGCCCTGTAGTGCATAAATAGTACAAAGAAGAATAAGGAATGATCAAAATGACAAGATGTTGTTACCCCTACCAGTTTTTAGACTATGTCATTTAGTGGAATTGAGGCTCTCAATGGTATTTTCAGAATTTCATTTGCTCCTCAGTAAGGTGATAGCAGCACTTTGAACCTAAACATGTCAAGGGGTCTTGTTTGGGCCAGATCTAGCAGATGTTGATCTTGGAAATAGTTCCTCTGATGCTGAGCAAATCACTCAAGTGAGAAAATGGAGTAAATACTTAGCCAAATTCAGGAAATTGGCATGCCCTGCTATGTGAAGGCATCCTCCAGTTGCTTGTTGCAGGCTATGCAGGCTCAGCACTTCACAGGGTTTTGGAGCACATTGAGGTCTGCAACTCTAAACAGTCATGAGGTGTTGACCAAATGGCATTTCATGTTCAAGTCTAAGCTAATCCGTAAGAAAAATGCCATGTGATACTGGAATAAAAACAAGTTATCCTTGTGCCTTAGCAGAATGTCCTTCCTTGGAATGGAAGAAACATGCTTTGTGCAGGACTTAGACATAACAGTTTCTTGATATTCTACATGGACTAGGCTATGACTTTGGAGAACAGCATTGTAAGTTATAAATGGCAGCTAATGTCATAGAATGGTTTGTATTGGAAGGGACCTCCAAAGGTCATAATCTATTACTCACAGTTGGTGTTGCTTGAAAGTGTGCTCTGGCACCACCCTCCCATATATGTTCTGTTTATTTCTCATGTATGGTGTGCTGGCAAAAGGGACATCAGAGCCAATTTCCTTCAGGGACCATCTGAAAGCCACGTCTACATATCAGCAAGCCCAGGAAGCTTCATCCTGCTTTTTAAGATTCATCTGCTAGGTACACTGTGGGAATAACTTTAATCACAGTGACTGCTGCTAGGCACAGGGAATTTTACTTAATTTTTTAAAATTAGATACAGATCTGCTGGCAACGTTTTCTTCCATTTGTGTTAGATTGATTCCTGACTTGACCTAAACAGTTCATGACTGTCATAACTTCCCAGTGTTACTGCCTCAGTTTAATGGTGTCCAGTGGTTATTGTGTGCTGTGTGTTCTCCTGTCAACCACCGCCCTGCTCAGTGTTTCTAATCCCACAAGAGGGTGAGGTGATGCTGTCACACCTGGCACCTTTCCAGTATGGGTGTGCTAACACTGCAGCCTGTCTTGCCATTTCTTTGAATGTGGTGTTGATCTCCCCACCTTGTGTGTTTAAATTATTGCTAAATTGCAGTGTTTTGAAGCCACAGGATTATTGCTTAAAGAACTCTTCTCATAAAACAGCTCATTAATATGTGTGCTATTCAGGGGTTGCCAAAAGTTTTGTGGTCTGTCTTGCCTCCTCCACTCTTCACTCTGCTCTGCCATCAAAATGTCTGCAGGAAAAGTGTGGGCAAAATTCATTCCCCTGTGGCTGTTTCAAACTACACAGTTCGGGCTCATCCTTTGATCCCTCCTCATGACTTTATTTCATTATCCCTTAAGTATAAGGAGGAAAGTTAATGACATCATAAAAACTAGAACTCTATAAAAGATGTTTCTGCTGATTTACTGCCAATGTACTAGCAGCATGTCATATAACTGCCCATTAAAGATGGTGAGTTGCTCTCCTGCCTGCAGCTTTCCTTATCACCAACCCTTTTATTTATGACCAGATTATAGGGATTGGGTGTGCACGGTAAAACATAAAACTTGTTTTTATCATGCATATAATTAACCCTTTATTTATGGAATGAAGTTGCATCCATCCCCCTTTTTTATTTAAAAAAAAAAAGGTATTGTTAAATATTCCTGTTTGTCTTCAAAGAGCTTAATGTGTTGCTGAGAGAATGCAGTTCGTGGTTTCTGGTTATACCACATCTGTCTTTCCCTTCCAAGTATCACCTAAATAGTTCTGATCAGTGAAGAGGCCAAAAGAGATAATAGAAACTTCCTTACTTAAATAAACAAAATCAGATTTCTTTCCTACTCAAGGAAGTCAAATTTGGTCTGTGGAAACCCTGATCTTCTTGCTTGCCTACTTTTTCAACTTCCAGCTCATTATACATTCTCCCTCCAGCCCCATGGGATACATAGTCAGCTTGGTAAGTAATTGTTTGAAACCACATTTCCCATCACAGAATCCATCACCACTCTCACTGTAATGGCCAGTTTGCCTGGTTGTGCAGCTTCAGGCTCTTCTTTTGTGCAGCATAGCATGTCCTTTGGTCCTTCTCACTGGAGTCAGTGCCTGCTGCTTTCAAAAGCAAGCTTGTCATTTTGCCTACCAGGAACGACTTTGAATGCCCAACACCCCCTCCCTCTGATATACAGCTCCAGATACTTCAATGTAAGCTTCACATTCTGAAAGCAAGGTCTTTCTTAAAAGCATTTCAAATTGTGGACAGGAGTGGGGAAAAGGTTGGCTGTCCCTAGTGATTCATTGCTCCTGAGAACCTTGGCCAGTGAAGTTACTTGTTTAAGATTAATCATGTTCCTTGTGCCTCTACAATGCAGTCATAATGGTTTGTTTGCTAGATACTGGCATTGGAGCTCAGTCTTGGGAATGCACTGTGATCAACTTTATACATTATTAAAAGATGTTTGTCTTACTGTCTTTTAGCAAGCTAGTTGTTCTGATTTCATTTTGTTGATCATGAGTTGCTGACAAAGACTAGGCATTCCTCAAGTGAAAAGCAGGATCAAAGCTTTTTGTTCATACCATCTATGTTACTCAGGCTTTAGCTTAATACCTACATAGTTCTTGAGAACATCTAAGAACAAATGTTCTTTAATAGCTGTTTTGCTGGGGTTTTGCATGGCTGTGGTACAAATTTAGGATTTCCATGTGCTGTGCTGATAGGCTGTTGTAAGGAGAGAGATGACAGAGTGGCACTGTGCCAGCTATGTATTTGTCAATTGTCTCGGATGGGAAAATCTCTCTGATAGTTTTCAGTGGTTTTGAGATGGCTTCCTCCCCCACCTTCCAGAAAAGAGAGGGAAATGTCATATATGATTGTATAAGCTTGTTTTTTACTCATGTGAGTGATGGAATAGGAGAAGTTCCAAATGAGGAAGTCATACAGAAAAATAATAAAGGAAGGAAACAATGAATTAAACTCCCAGTGCTTTGTTGCATGGCTGTGATTTATAAAGCGGTATTCATTTATTTCTTCCGGAAGGAATTCCATCGATGTATAGAGTAAGAAGAATATTAATGTTTAAAAATGAAGTATTACTGTGTCCATACTGGACTCAGGCTGCCTGTGATCAGCTCACATTCATTCTATTTAAGAAACAGTAGATAACTGCAAGCTGACAATAGCACTGCTGCCCAAAATCGAGACAAGAGACAGCAGCTTTAGTTTTGGGACAGCTCCACTTTTTGAGGAGTAAAGAATGGAAAGTCCCACACTGCTCTGAGGAAAGGTATTGAGCATTAAATACATTCTTAATTACAAAGCTGTTTTAGTTGATCTAATGGCTTTAAATGATGCAGTTCAACACTACTGCCTTTGAGGCAAACGTTGATACTTGGATGACTCCATAATAGGTAGGTGTTCAAATTGAATGGAGGCTTCCCAAGTCCCTGGGTGGCTAAGGCTGAGATTCAGAACCCGTTGAACAGGCAAGAGAAGCTTTTTGCATAAACCTCTTTACATACTGACTTTAAGGGAGATCTCAGTTTGTTGGCTTAATGAGAAAAGGCCTTCTAAATCATGAAGGTTAGATACTCTATGTATGCACCAGACCAGGTACTGCAGGAGCTCCCCTCCCCCTTGTCTGGGCCTCCAAAGATCCTATGCTCATTGAAAACTTAATTAATTAATGAGTAATCAGTTTTCAGCTCTAGGGTATCAATTTGAAGGAAAAATTGATTTTCAACCCCAAATGTCTTAAACATAGACTATTTATATTCTGAAACTACTGTGCATGTCATAGTCCTATTTAGAAAAGTGTCCAACTCTACTCAAGGGCAAGCAGCCTGAGGAATAAATTAATTCTTACCCATCAGAAGATGACTATTACAGAGAAGCTTTGAATATCAGTGTGCTAGTGAGAAGGAAGCTTGTGATTCTCATACCTGAAATTGGCCAAGTATTTAAAATGCACATTTCATTGCTGCCAGACATTTACCTAGCATGAACATTAATAGGATGAGAGGGGGAAAAATTAGAGGTTCAACAATAATTTGAAGTTCTCTGTTTATAATGTGAGAAATCATCAATTAATTCCATACCTGGAATAAAACGTGCCCTAAGGCCTACCATCTGCCCACATTTAAACTTGAAGATAATAGATTTGGAAGAGAAGTTTGTAATTATTTGCTAGGTGCTTCTGATTAATTTACAAGGAAAATTGCTAATACCGATAGTGTATTACCTTGGGGGCAAGTGGAAATCACAATATTGCAGCAAAGGATAACATGTAAATGATGGCTTGTGCATTATCTGTTAGGCTGATTGGACAGTCTGATTATTTTTCTTAAGCCACTAATGGATGCATATAAGATTAGAGTGTGCTTTGGACAACATGGCTATAATTCTCACCTAACAGGCTGTAGAAAATAGGAAGTAAATATACCCCAGTGGCACTCTTAGAAATTAAAAATGCTGAAGGCTAGATTATGAAATTAGAATAGATTTACACCAGCATGACTGAGATCAGAATCTTGCCTCGTAGCACTGAAAAATACATTTATGGAGTGATGTATGCTAGAAGCCTTGGAAATTATCATACAGGGAATGCAGGCAAGCAGTCGGCTCTGGCAAGTACCCGTGTGCTTCAAAGACGTGCTGAAAAAGCCACTGTAGAATCTTGCATTAAATTCAAGTTGAAACAGACTTTACTGGACTATAGCCCAGTGGGTATGGAAGAAGATAATTTATCTGCAACTCCAAACTATTTAGTTTTGGCTGCTATTCACTCACAGTGGAGAACACTGTGGCCTTCTGTGCGGCGTTCCAGTTGCAGCTGCACAGCACGGTTAAGGGCTGGCCTTTTAAAAAGTGTGAATCCTGTTCTGCTGAGGTGCAATTGGTAGAGCAAAAGCCACGGGTGGTGTACTCAGACCTTACAAGAACACAAAATGGTAAGATGAGGTAGACAGCCCCTGTCTCCACAGCTGCTGCCAGTCACTGATGTCAGCGTTGCTGTTTCTCTAGTTCCCTTCTGCTCCTGTGTGGTTTTCTTGGTGGTTGCAAAAGTTGAACAGAGAAGGATCCCTAAAGCATTATATGTGGGTCTTTAGATCTGGGTAAGACTGCCCCATCTGTTTAAAACTGCAGCAACCACCCAAACAATAGCTCCTTCACCATGATTGAATTCTCTGCCTTGTGTGGATTTCCAAAGAATGCTTCTCCCTGCAACTCATCCTCCATTGCCTGTGTCCCCTCCAATATCCCCCTAAATGAGATTTCAATACAGCAAAAAAATGAAGAAATGTAAGTAAATCATTACCAGTGAGGTGTTCTTGGCTTGGGGAGGGGGTTGTAAGCAGCAGTCTTGCTGTTCCTTTCCTCTGATCTTTGTGCTGGCTCGCACATAAATGCTGTAGGGGTCATTAGCTGTAGGTGTTACCAGTTGATGCCTAACCACTGGATCTCATCTGTTGTTTTAGAGACTGTAAATTTGCACTTCATTGAAAAAAAAAAAGTCTTGCATGCCTATACAACAGAAGGTTTGAGGCTTTATGCTGATATCAAGTAAATAGGTCTGAGGTTCACCTTCATGGGATAGTTGAACCATTCCCTTTGCCTCTCTCTCTGAAAAGTGATGTAATTTAATGCAGCCGGTGAGACAGCCACATTCAGAGGCTGGACACTGGTCATGGAAAAGGTTGAAAACAAATTCCAGTCTTTTCCAAATCTCCCTTTAAGTGCAATAATGAGACCTCTGCACTGTGCTAGGGAGAAATCACAGCTGCTAGATGAGGTGTGTGTTAGATGTCAAAATTCCCTTGTTAAAAATCTAACATATTCTTGTTTCCATTTACACAGAAGGTTCTTATATTCAGAATTGCAACACTTTCATAACCTGCTTTTAGTAAATAACAGCTCCTGTGTAGCAGCTCTTGGCACATTCAAGAAAAGTAATATTACTATGAGCGCTATTTTAGGTGCCTATAGAAATTATCAGCTTTGAAGGGCACAGAAAACTGCAAGACATTGTTGCTGATTCTTAGATTGACCACCAAGATCAGATGGTGCTGAAATAACCCAATAAACATACCCGGTGTGTTTAGTTAAAAGACAACAGAAATGTCTCCTTCAGCGATAGAGCACCTTGCTAATTTTTTATTGTAAGTGATAATTGAAATTCTCCTGTTATCCTGGAGGATTCAAGTGATTACTGCCTTAATATCAAATACAGGTCCTTGTACATCGCTGTGATAATCTCACATAGTTGGGATCGAGCCAGGAAGCAGCTCATATGCATAGCCTTGTGCCTGGTGACTTTGCTTAGCATCTCCTTCAATTCCATCAGACCAAATAAACTAGGAGCTTCAGTCTCTGACAGCCTGCTGCAGTTTTAGAGGGAAGATATATCAGTCAGAACAGAGGAAACAACAGATTGGGATAGGTTCTTGTTTTCCTTTTCTGTTTCCCCATCTTGTGTTTTCTCTTTCATTGTCTAACTTTCCCTTACCTCATCCCTTCTGCTGTGAGTTCTCCTAGCTGCCAGTCAGCTTTAAATAGTCTTGATAACTTGCAATATCAGTTTTGTGATGGTGGATTGTTGCCATACTCCAGTGTAAGCTGTCAGTGAGCATCTGAAGCCATCAGTCGATCCACTCTTCCCAGCTCCTGCTGCTGTGTGAGCCACAAAACATCCCTGCCTTCCTCTGGGGCTGAGTGTGCTTCTGGGGTGTAGTTGGTGGTCGAGGATGACCGTGCTGGTATCAGACCTTGAGGTGATGATGGTAGGGATCTGGGCAAGAATTTTTTTCCCTGATCAAGTGCCTAATTTTAGAGGAGAACTAGTGGACTGGCAAGAGGAGAGGCTTTGAGGGTGCAGGGTTGTCCCCATGCCCTGGGCACGGCCATAGCTGCACTCTACCATGACTGTGATGCAGGGGAATTGCATCTGCCTGGCAGAATGCTTGGGAGATGAGAGCTGCATGTCTGCCTCATTCTGCACAAACTTTGGCAGCGGGTTCAGTAATGATTTCGCCTGATTTAATTGTTGAGACAACTGTCTGTTTGCCATCAGTATTTACAGAGCTTTTCTTGAAGCTGAACAAACATATGCTCTGTGTCACTGTCATGGTGTCAGCAAAGTTGCAGGCACTTCATTTCCAGCACTTCCTTTTGTTGTCCAAAAACTGTTCTGGAGAAACTAGAAAGGGCTACCTGCCAGTTGCAGTCTCTTGTCTGGATCCACTTAATTATGCCTCAGCCCTTCATTTTCAGAGAGTTTTATCTGAGCATAATGTAAATTATTATTCCCCCCCCTCTCCTGTTAGTTGTTAATTAATACCCTGTAACTGCTTCAAACTTGGGAGGGAAGTGGGTTTGATTTCTCTTTTACTGGGTAATTTTAATTATTCACACCACTGACTTTGTTAAGTTAAAACACCATCATATTGCATGTGAAACATGATCTTTGGGACAAGAGAAAAATTTTTCCTACTTTTGGGGAAGCAAAATGGCTGAAATGCTGCCAAAGCCACGTGCCCCTGTTGCTCACAGTTACCCATGCTCTGCTGTGTCCTGGTGAGTGATGCCTGCAGTCTTCCCTCCTCTGCCCTGACCTGGAGGATTAAATACAAGCTGACATTACACTGGTTCCTGCTTCTGTTTGTACATTTTCATCTCTGTTCCATAGCTATGAGACTAAAACAAAGCATTGACAGGCACAAAAGGGGACCTTGGAAGCAGTATGATGTTTACTCTGTGATTATAGATATTCATCATCCCGTGGCATCCTGCAAGGCTGGTCATTGAAAGAACTTTGCTTTAGCAAAATCCTTTTAGTCCTCAAACTCTGGCATCTTAATACAGAAAGCTCATGTCTTGGTTGTGTCTCACAGCATCAAAAATTAAAATGTCCTAACTAGCAGAATCATAACCTCCCACCTATTGTTGTGGTTTTGCATTGTTGGCAATACTGCAAATGAAAACAGGAAAACGTGGCACCAAGGAGCATTGTTCCAGCAACTTCAGTGCTCCTTCAGTTGGGTTTATTTAGCCATTGCCTGTGGGTTTGGTTATTTTTAAGTTCCTGTTGTTTGTAGTAATTATGTTTATTGTGGCACTGTGTAAGGATCACACTTGCAAGTGCTGAGTCCTGTGTTGTTCAGGACTCTGTTGTTCTATTCAGTTCTACTCCAGCCATTGTCTGTGCTCTTATTTTTCAGACTGGCTGCTGATGTCTTGAGCAGCTTTTAGTCATTGTTTGTATAGGTGCTTATCATTTCAGAAATACCAGTGTCCACTTCTCTAGCATGAGTTCAAACGAGATGCACATGAGATGTTGAAATGAATGTCATCACGAAACCAAATTACCTCTGGCCCACAGCAAAGCAATGGTCCAGAGCAGCTCTTACAGCCCTCCCAGACGGGTGTGCACAAGGTGGGCAGTTTCATTTCTGCCAAGGGAGGTAGAGCTGAAGCCAACAGTTTGGTCCCAGCTGGCTGTGGGCAAGGTGCATGGTGGTGGCAGGGTTCTTCTGCACTCATAGGCAGAAGAGCACAGGGTTGTGGTCCTGCAACTGGCAGGCAAGCTGCCCTGCTCCTTCAGTCATGCAGGGGCCCTCTCTGAGCCACATGCACTATTTTGGAAGCGAGCATCCTAGTTTAGCTGCAGCACTGTGTCAGCAAATCCTGTAGCACAGCTCCGTTCTCTCACAGCTGTCTGTTCCAGCTAAGTAGATTAAATTATTTTTTGAAGAGTGATGATGGGAGCTTGTGTCTTCAGTAGATGGGTTTTGTCTTTTGAAGCAAAATAAAGCTGAGAGCTGCAAATTGTCCGTTAGTCATATAACAGGTCTGGTCTGAAGTGCCGCTGGGTCCTGTGCCCTCAAATCCTTTATCAAGCAGGACAAGAAAATTAGACTTCCAAGCTAATTTGACATTTAAAAGTATATATAAACAGGCAAGCAAGTATGTCCAAATCAATCCTTGACAAGTGTGTTTTGAACTGCAGAACGTTTCTATCCTCCCAGAATGACAGTTAAAAGATTGCTGTTAAAGCAGTACAAGGAAATTTCAGCTGCTTGTCAAAACAAGCAGCACTTTCCTTTTTGGGAGTGTGAGATGCTGAACAATAGGCAGCACCTTTCACAACGGCATCTTCATTATGCAGTCGGGTTTCTAGTGTAATCCTTGCAGCCACAAAGAGTGTATTATTTCTCCATAACATTTTATAATAAGTGGACGTTAAATTAATGCTACCTGACAATAGAATTCCTGCAGAGTTATGTGCTACTCCAAGATGAGTGCCAAAGGAATTTGGTATGATTAAAAGGAGACACTGGGAGTGGAAGTAGGGAGGCACCGATGGCTTACTGCAGGCGTCTCAGCTGAGCTGAGAATAACAGGAATCTTCCAGGGTTGCAAGCCTGAGGGAGGAGTAAGAAAATCCACAAGCCTAAACCTGAACTCAAACCATAAGTGTTAGGATTTATTTTCTGGCTCAGGTTGTTGAGAAAATTACTAATATGCTTTGTTACATTATTGCAACTTCAATCATTAAAATACCTTTGTCTTAATTGTGCACAGGATGTTCATGCGAATTTGGCTCTGTGGATCAAAGCTGTGGGAAGCTATAGCTGAGGGCTACATTTAGTCCTGTGTGTCATGAGAGAGTCCCCCAGCTGTTGCTGCCAACCTGCCTTCGGGTTGCTCTTGGACTCTGGTCTGCTTGGACTTTGCTGGTTGCTTTCCTGAGGTCATCTGGGCACAGCTGACACAACAGGTGACTTCAGTGCCCGCTCCAGCCTGACAGTATTGGGCCTTGTTCCACTAGAACTGCTTCCGTGCTCTCCTGGCATGCCCTGTTCTGCCCTGCAATTCCACCCAGGGCTCAGCTTGGGTGGTGCAGAGCCTCAGCTGTGTGTTATGGTAATGCCACCTTGGTAGGCTGCAGTGGAGTTCTCACACCCTTTGAACTGAAAGGGACAAGAGAAAATTACACTTGTCTCATGTCTGTATGGAGACGATATCAGCTCTTCAGGAGATCTGTGAATGGGGCTACACATGTCAAACCTTCACTGGCAAGGGATCTCTTTCCTTTGCTTTCTCCTATCCAAGGTACTGAGTTGCAGCATACTGATGAAATATATTTTTTAAGAGGAAACAAGAATCAGGTGTGAAAAAGAGCAACAGCATTCACTGTCTTCTTGAACATGATAAGAGTCCTTTGGGCTTTATTGCTGGAGAGAACAGGAGGAAAAACTTGTGTTCATTTTTCCATACAAAGTTGCATTACAAGCAGTAGAGAGTCCTGTCTCTCTCCATTCCCACTGCCCATCCCATTGTGCTGTCCCTGAAAGTACCCAGTTTAATCCAAGTGAGGACTCAAGAGCAGCATTTTCATGAAAAAAAGTAATAGATGTCTTTCTCTTGAGTATTATTAACAGCCTGTGGCAGTCAATAGGCATTTTTCTTGTATGCTAGAGAGCAGTAGCAGATAGTTAGCAGAGCAAGCATGCTGTATCATCATCCCTGCAGAGAACAGAAGTAGCAGACAGTTTCCTTCCTTCATGGCAAACAGCCTGTAAATGAAATCTTCTCTCTGAAGACATAGCAGGAGCCAGATGGGAGAGGAAGCCTAACCTGGAGTGTAAAAGCGGCATCCTGCTGCTGACTTCTTAGAGGACAACAAACAGTCAGAGGCAGCCTTTGACCAGCTCGGTTGGTGGTAGGTCCTGATGAGTAACTGGGCAAAAGGCAGTGAGTGCTGCTGTTTGCTGCCAATAGGACATATTTCAGTCTGAAGCAGGACATTTTCTTGCTGGTGAAGCAAGAGCTGTGTATTCCATTGAGCATCCTTTTCTCTCCTGGGGCTGCAGTGACACTGGCCCTAGGGGAAGCTGCAAGGCTGATCATTTCTGCTAAAGAAAGCAGGAGTTGAACAGTTCAGTCCAGAGAGCTGCAGCTCTGGTTGTCTAAAGAGATGCTGATTTCTGTTCCCAGATCTGATTTATCCACAGTGCTTACAAGAAGAAACTGGCATCATACTTCTGCATATCCTGAGTGCAAGCTGTGGGAGCAGGTGTATAATTGGCTCCCTGTTTTGCTGAGCTGTGACCTTCCAGAATGGGTCTCTGCATTGTGCAGCACTTGATAACAGATCTCGAACTCAATCCCAAAATCTCACTATGTCTTGGAGTAATCAAGAAAATTAAATTTAAAAAACTAAAGAAAGCTTATCCTGGTTAAAAAGTTGCTACCTGAGGCTGGCAAACAGCTGCTCTGACAGGATGCTCCGTTTCCACAAAGCTGTCTGTATTCAGGAGGGTATCAATGTGCAGTTCATAGGCTTGGCTGCTGCTTTCCACCATTTCCTGAAAGAGCTGCAGTCTCCTCAAGAGCAGATGTTACTAAATCATTCTACCCTAAGCCCTTTATAAAGTCTTTTCAGGTCTCTCATCCTTCTCTTTCCTGTTTGATGATCTGAAATACCTTTTTTTTTTAAACACCCACATTCAGCTAAGAAATACTCCAAATAATTTAGATAGTACAGAGCTCTTTCTTCTTGGAGCCTTAAAGTTAACAATGCCTGCCAACAGTGTACTCATGGAAAAAAAAATAGCAAAAAGTGGGTAGTCTGAAAGGATGTCTCAGAGAAGGAAACAGAGATAGACCAAAATCCAGAGATAAGTAGGTGCAAAGCAGCAACAGGAGCTAATTATTCTCAGCATATAATGGGAGATGAATTGCACATGTGTCATGTGCAGTTACCTTCTAGTGATCCAGAAAGTATAGATTAGTAGCAGATGGACCTGGTAGGTCTTGATGGTCTGCTAGGTTGATCAATAACATCAAGTCCTATCTTCCTTTTCTCTAGATTAAAACAAAAATGTCTTGCAGTTTGGTGGGCAGCTGAGCTGATGTCAGAGGAGGGGCAGGGCTCTGGGCCAGCCTCCATGTGGACTGTTAAACAATTTCTGTGACAAGTTTGCGTGACTTCTGGAACAAAATATCACTGGACAAATAGTAACAGCAGGAAACATAACAAACATTGCTTGAAAGGGTTTGGATCAGCAGGGGTTTTGTTTTCAACTGCATGGCAGTAAATGCAACGCATTGTGAAGGCAAAACTAGTAGTACGTAACCCATACCTGCTAGCAGATATCTCCTGAATGAAAGGGTGCAAGAAGAGAAAAGGTTCTTCTTCCTAATACTTTCCTTAGCAAACACCTTTGCCTTTCATGCTAAATTTTAGTATTTTTGTTTTGTTCCAAACTTTGAGCTATGTCCATGGACTTTTCCAAGCTTTCTTCCTTCCATCTGTGCCTGGCTCAGCCCTGAGTTCAGGGCTGTATGTGAAGCAAAGCCTGGGGTGGACTCAGAGCCATGTCCCTCTTCTACCCATGGCTCATGTTCCCATCATTGAAGAAGGTGCCAGCCACAGCTTTCACTGTCTTCTCCACCAAAATGCAGGCACTTCTTATGCTGGTAGTTGATTTTTATTTCTCTGTACCCACTCTCATTTTGTGATATTCCCACATCCTAGTATCCATCTTTCTGACCAGGCCTTTCTAGAAGGATGCTTTTATAACTTATGATGCCAAACTGCAGCTGACAATGCAAAGGTTTAGTTGCTGGCTGTTCAGTGAATCTATGATTCAGTTAACTTTCCTGGTCTAGATCCACAAGACACTGAGCTGATAATTCCCCATCACATGGGTAGAACTTCCCTTCTTGAGCAGGTAGATGCTAAAGACTTTCAAAGAAGAGAAGTGTGAAAGGGTAAATATAGGTGAGCTAGGAGTAGGATAAACCTGGGGATCTGGGTTGTATGTTGTGTTTCCAGCTCTGCTGCTATTTGATAACTTGGTGACCATATTTTGTAGGACAGGGATTCTGAACTTCATAAAGTGAGGTCTTTGAATGTGATTGAGTCACGAACTTTATTTAAATCAGTTACCAGTGTCATTAATGCTGAAGTGATCTAGGACATTGTACCTATACAGCTCCTACTTTGCTGCAGAACTGCATTGCTACGTAGCAGATCTGATCCTGGCTTGCTAACTTTCCTTCCACTCCATTAGGATGTGCAGGGAAGGTAAATGAAGAGCACAGTTTCTTCCCCATTGCCTTTCCCTGGGCTCTGTTCTCTGGTCTGTGACTTGGCAAGTAAAGGTCAGGATGGTTCATTGCCTCTCTCAGTCTTTTTTGCTTGTAAATTTATGCTTTCTTCTTCCAATTCTGCTTGAATTTAAAAAACCAATGGGCTAGACCTTTAGCTGCAGTAAACCATTGATTTCAACTGAGTGTGACAGCTTTCACTAGTGAAAAATCTGTCCTGGAAGCTGCGATGATTCACTTACAAAAACATTTGATTATCACATTTGTAGCTTTCTATTGTTTTAATGTACTGTGACAAAGTCTCTAGAAGGCTGATAGCTCATGATTCAATTATCTTTTTGTCCTTTTAAAAAATTTATATTGTTTTTTTGTTCCCTTAAGGAGAGAGAGCGCTCCTTCTCTGTTTCACAGTGAGGATGCTCTGTAAATGCTGGTGAAATCCAAGCTCCATGGGAGCTGTACAGGACCTTTTCCTTTAGAGTTATCACCTTAAACCACCACCTATATGTGACTGTGTTATGGGGACTTCTCATAAGGATGTCTAATGATAGCCTGAGGGGGAGTAGATTTAGATGGGATCTTAGGAAGAAGTTCTTCACTTCAAGGATGGTGAGACTCTGGAATAGGTTGCACCTCCCTTGAGGTATCACAGTATGACCAAGGTTGGAAGAGACCTCAAAGATCAAGTCCAACCTGTCCCCACAGACCACATGACTAGACCATGGCACCAAGTGCCACATCCAATCCAGGTTGGATGGAACCAAGTCTAGTTCAGAGGGTGCCCCTGCCTCTGGCAGGGAGGTTGGAGTAGAATAGAATAGAATAAACCAGGTTGGAAGAGACCTTCAAGATCATCGCGTCCAACCTATCATCCAACACCACCTAATCAACTAACCCATGCAACCAAGCACCCTGTCAAGTCTCCTCCTGGCTAGATGATCTCTGAGGTCCCTTCCAGCCTAAGCCAATCTAAGGTCATTTGTACTGCACCTGCACATTATCTGCAAGTAGTGCACAGTGGTGTGGGAGCACCTGTAAGTTTGTTGGGGGTTGTACAGAGGAGCAGGTCAGCAGCTAGGATAAATAGACCTATGTTATCTTTATTTCCCACTAGCTGGGAATATGGACCAACCTATGAAAATGGTTGTGGAAACATTTTGAGGTGAGATAATCCTCCCATCATGTGTTGGGCTGATTTGATGAAGACAATTGCAAAGCTGCGTGTAATAGTAGGGAGCGTGCTGTTAAAGGAGGTTGCGTCTCCTGTCATACTGTGCCATCCGCAGCTCCAGCCATTTCCCTCCAGAGCTGAGTGTGAGTCAGGAATGCTAAAGAAAATTGCATTAATCTTATGTTTGGATTTCTAGTACACAAAGAAAAAAAAAAATAATAAAGTTTTGCCTGTGCTTAGCGCACAGAGGAATTAATTATTCTGGTTTTATGCAATAGCTTTCCCCAAACCGAGCAGCACAGGGCATTTGTCATTTGCCTTTTTGACCTGGATTTTATGGCACATACTTAAATGCAGTTTAATTTCATCAAGATTTATTCACAGTAAATTTCCAATTATTACTCATGTCTTAATGGCTTCATCCAGAAAGCTTGAAGCTTCTCCCCAGCATATCATCAGATGTTCTTTAGCACTATAAAATTAGTTAGAAAGTAATTTTCTTAATTTGGTTTCTTGCAACCAAATAAATGAAAATCCATCTCCAGCTGAAGCTGCGGGATTTAGGGTTTTCCTTTATTAAAGAGAAATGATAATCTATAAAGCAGGGATGTGGCTGGGGACGAATATTAACTACTAAAAGGCTTATCTGCCATAATATCTTAGAGATGCTTCGTCAACTAGCGATTCCCCGGGGACATTTTTTTATACATTTTGCTTGCAGCAGGAAATAGGACAGCTCTGATGTATCCTAAGGAAAGAAATGGAAGATTTGGTTAAACTCCAGCTCTTCGTGACTCTCGACAAGCTAGAATGAGAACAGCAAGGACCCTGATTTAATAGAAGTTTGACACCAATTCAGGGAAGCATTTAAGCATTTGCTTAAGTACATTCTTGTTCAGCAAAGCACTTAAAATATGCTTAGCTCCAGGCACTTGCTTTAAGTCCTGTTAATTTTAATGAAATTTAAGCATGCACCTAACTTTAAATAGATGCCTAACAGCTTGCCTGAGTGAAGTGCTGCATTTTAGATATCTGACAGTAGTGTTCTTCTGGTGAAAAGAGAAACAATAATTCCCCATGGATACGACTACCGAAAGACATTGAGTTGTGCCGTGATTGACTGCAGGTAGAGCGAGCGAAATGACACACTGCAGGTGTTGCTGACAGGAGTTGAAGTGAAATTAGACTCCACCTTTCAGTTTGCTTACGAAGATGAGTTGCCTCTTCCATCCTAAGGCAGGTGTAGTTGTGATAGGTAGATAGGATACCAAGCATGTGCCAAACAGAGCTGCACTGGAAGTGCCTTAGCTAAAAATTGGTCAGTGACCCAGTCTTTGATGGCTAGCCCAAGCTGAGCAGACTAAGCTTCTACACAAGAAAACAAACTCTTAGAGATCCTCCTTACTTTAGACATGTGAGTCCTGTTTTTACTGCAGGGTGCTCACTGGTCACTGGGATTATTGCAGTGACAAAAACATGAGCTTGTTGAAGCCTGACTTCATATCTGAAATCCCAAGCTCCTCCAAAGCCTTGGGTGTCTTTGATCCTGTCTGAGCAAGGCTCGATTTTGAACCCTCAGGCTCTCTCCCAGTGTCGGTATTCACTACATGAACCCTATCCCTGTGGAATAAGATCCTGTCACTTTGCTCCATCATCTGTTTGTCAAATTTTCCATGTTTTGGTGATTGACAGCATTATGTAAGCTGACCTCAAGCCATTTCCATAAGCACAGATGATAATCAGGACACCCAGCAGCCAACGTTAACCATGCTGGCTCCTCATCTTCTGCAGAGAAATACATAAAATGTGATAATGAGTAAATGAAGTGTGAAGGCTTTCCTTCCTCTGATTTATGTGCAGAAGTGTTTCTAATTTTCCTGATGTTATCTCCCTTTACAGGATATAATTACCTGATTTACTTGATTGCCTTCTGGGAATATTTTTTATAAATTGACTTAAAATTGTTTATACTGTTGCAAACTGATAATTTCATAAAGAGCCTGCTAATCTGCTGGAGTTGTTTGTTGTATTTGATTTTGTGGGTTTTTTCCTCTTTGCCCTTCATTACTCCCATTTGTAGTTATTATGGGAAGTTGATATCATGCTTTGGACTAAGCTGAAAGTTGAATGGCTTGTCAAGCATTTTCATGGCGTTGTCTCAACGTGTTGCTAAGAATAGACACCCTTGCCAAACAAAACCAGGGCTTTCACTTTTAACATACATGGCAGCACCTCAGGGGGTCTTCAGAGGAGGTGCCCATCTGAACTGTGGTGGATAAGAATCCTTGTATCATTAGTTTAGTTATATCCAAGCAGGTGCTGGTGAAAAGTTCTCTGACTTCACCTGTCTTACATTCCTAAAATCTGAAGGCTGACTATGAGCAAGCAAATGTGTTTCTGCTGTACTCAAAGACACTGAGGAAGGGAACTTCAGGAGCAACTCTTGGGCTTCCTTGAATTCATGGCTAAAAGCCCAATAACTCTGGGCTTTTTTCTTTCCAGTCATTTCATTGGCACAGGGTAGCAGTTTATCCTTGGACAGGCATAAAGCTGTATTTGAGAACAAGCAAGCATGTTGAAAAGCAACAAGTATGGGGTTTGTATTCTACAACTCTAAATGGCTTGTAGATGTTATCCTTGTGAATACCTCGGAAGTCTTTGTATTTTCAGAGAGGAAAGCAATTCCTGTAGATATTTTATCTGGCCTTTATTCTGCTGCTGAGAACTCTGCATTTCTCTTTGGTGGTAGTGATGCCTCCCTGACATGTGGCAAATTGGTCTTTTGGCTCAGTATTCCTTCACGTCCTGGCTGGCATCTGTTCTGAGTGGTTTCACCTCTTCACCTCTCACACTGTATCTCTGATTCTTATTTTCCTATTTCATCCTGTTCCTCACTGTGCCCATTACCCTGCCATGAAGGCACCTGCTCTAAGGAGGTGCCAGAAACAAAGATGCTTCCAGCTGTCTCAGGGACAAGCTTATGTGAAGATGCCCATGGTGAATGGGTAAGTGGACCACCCCAAATCAAACTTGGTTGACCATGCTTGTGATTCTGTAGCTCTTAGTGCTTTTATTGGGGGCTTGCAGCTTCAGATCTGCTACAGTGAAAGAAGAGCTGACAACTGTTTGGTGTTGTTAAAGAGGGGGGTAATTATGATGTTATTTAATAGCTCCTCCACCATGCTGCTCTGTCTTATTACCATAAGCTGAGCACTAAGAGAAGTGAAGAAGCCTCTTCGTGGCTCCACTTGCTGTGTTTATTGGTATTGCGCACAAACCCTGCTGCCGGAGATGTCTCTCGCTTGATAGCTTGCATTTGTTCAATGATACTTTACCTCCAGCACTCCCAAAATGGCATCTGTTGCCCGGAGGCCACATGCTCCTCCTGTACAGGCAATTGTGAGATCTGTAAATAGCTATTAGACTGGCATGGCCTAAATTAACTGCAAATTGACAACTCAATTGTAAAACGAAAAATGACCTAGTAATTAACAGGATATTTCCATAAAGGCATAATTACCATTTAGCAGGGCACTATTTGTACTTCCCTTTATTCTAATAAACCCTTCCTCTTCTTTTTTCCCCCCATTCTTCTGTCACAGAAAATATTATTGTTCCATTTTTTGTCCATTTTTCAAGTTGACTTTAGAAAAATAAATGAGGATGAGTGAGTAGTCAGTCTCTGTCCTTCCCTTTCTTCTTCTATTGAGAAGAGACAAGATTGTTTGCACCGAACAACCTTTCCTCAGCAGGGGTTTGGTTTCTTTGTTTTAACTGGAAGATAGCATCTTAACTCTGCTGGTCAAAGTTAAAGGCCTTCCTCCTTTTGTCACTTGGAATCAATGGCGTGTTTGGCTCTCCCAGCAGCTCCTCTCCACCCCCTCGTCCCTTCTCCTCCTCCAGCCCAGGGAAATAACAGCACTGATGAGCTCTTATCTTTTTGTCACACTCCTGCCAGCAGAGGAGACAAATTGATTTATGTATGTGGCATCCTACTCCTGATAGTGCCATAATTTACCACTAAATATTGCTTTGACACAATAGTTTTGTAACAAATACATAATGCATATTGCTCTACTTTCCCTCCACCTCAATCGGTTTTTGAATTAATGGAGTGAGACTCCCTCAATTCAGAGGAATCTCTTGTCCAACGCCTGCCTGGAGCCTCACAGAATACCAATCTGCTGCCTCTCCTCTTTCTCTGCTTAGTGTCACCTTGAAATGGAGCTGGCTCCCCCATTAGGTTTTTTTCCCCTTCCTTGCACTGTCAAATGAGGCGGTTCTTCACTCCTTCACGAGGAGTGATGCTTTACTCAAAAAGGCCTGACTTGATTTATTAGATAAAGAAATAAATGGTGTAAAAGGCTGGAAGGCTTTGCGTGTCCTTGCACAGAGCCGGAGTGTTACACGGGAGCTTGCAGCCGCCGCTTTCATTAGACGGGAGCGACACACTTGGAAATGCAAAATCCCTTTTGAATAAAAGGGACAGGCTCTTTCTCTCTGGATTGATTGATACCCTGTGTTTGCCTCTTATCCTCACTGCCACAGCAGAACGTGTCCCACGAAGGGGATTCCACATCCTCAGTAATTACTTGGACAAGTGAGCAGTTCAGCACCGATTTTTTTACTATATATTTTTTTTAACAAAGCCATCCCTAATGATTCTATCGCCAAAATCAGCCTCCTGCGCTCGCCACACTTGATTTAGGAACAAAGCAACAGAAGCAAAGGTGAAATTGGGAAGTAAAGGGATTAGAGGCTTTTCAGAATATGTGGTATGAAATGCAGGCTTAAGCTGGAAATAAGACAAACTGGGCCTGGTTGACAAGCAGGAGGGATATGATGACTTTATCTCCTTTTTTTTCCCTGTGCTTGTTGGTCTGTGTCAGACTTAAGTACAGTTTTCCTCAGTTAACCATATGGATACTTAAAAAAAAAAAACAATAAAGGGAGAGATTTCTTTTTCCCTGTTATTCTGTAACTGTTCTGAAATGCAAGGGAGACTGTGCCCCCATGACAGCATTTGAAATTATTCTGCATTTGTATGACGAGCAGTCTGCTGAGGCTAATAGAAACCATGTAGTTTTGCCCTCCAGAGCAGTCTGGAAGTTGCCATAATTCCCAGAGCCTGCAGGCACGATGAAAACCCTGGCATTTTTATGTTAGCCTGTTTGCTGTGTTGTCCCATTTCTCTCATTCTCACTTGCCATTTCTTCTCTGCCAGCCGGGGGGTAGACAACCTTGAGGTGTGGAGGAGAAGTGCAAGGAGCAGATACTTACCAAATCCATCAGTAACACAGGGCAAGCCTGGCAGGGGCTGAAATGTCACGTTTAAAGGCAGGAATGTTGTGCTGCTGCTTGAGTTCAGGTGTCCTATGCCACCTTCTGCATCCCTTCTTGCAGTTCAAAGCAACTGTGCACCTGCTTTGTGCAATTACCCTACACTTACGTGCTGCTAATAATGGATGTTTGCTCCCTGCAGGTCTCATATTAATTCTCAGTTGAGCTACACTGTTGAAAGAGAGTAACTTCTGAAATGATTATGGGTTGTAAACTCTATCTGGCAAATTACTACATATTTCTAGCACAGTTTCAGTTGTCAGAGATACTCCTCAGCCTGTATGCTTCCACAGAGTCCTATCAATTAGGTTTCTTTTGACGTTTGAGTGGAGCTACTGTCAGCCTGCTTTGTAGCGGTTTCTCTTTGCTTTTGCAGCTTGCTTGTGTAGCCAAGTCCGAGAATCCCAGGGGAGCCTGAATCCTAAAACAGTCATAAATGAAAAGTTCTGTTCTGTATGATATTTTATTTTCTAGCTGTGAGAGAGGTTATTTACAGGCAGGTCAGATTTGAATTTCAAATGACTGTGGAAAATGGAGATGGAAAAGAGAGTTTGTCTGAGTGCATCCCCTTGCAGATAAGCAGACCGTGCCCTGCCGTGCATTGCAGCCTGGCTGCTGATGGCCAGAGCAGCAGCAGCAGCTATTCTTCCTGTCCCTGGGAAGGTTGCTGAAATCTTGCAGTTACTCTAAATTGCCTTTTATTTAATGAACCTCCTGATTTTTCCCTTACACACCAGTCAAAATGACAGCCTCAATACTTCCCCTTTGTAGGTGCCTACATTATTCAGCATATTAAGTTGTAGCTTTTCTTGGCATTGTTTTAGCAGCAACATACTTCCTCTCCAGTGCTGCATTCTTGCAGGGCTACTGCTGTCAAGGCCTTCTCGTGCAATCCATTTTGTCACAAGTCATGAGCAGATTGCTTTGGTTCCCTAATTATTTTTGCTGTTTGATTCTCTCCAGTCGAGTAACGTCATTGTAATTCAGGAAGGTCTGTTGCTGACCGTGATCTTCAAGCAGTGTCAGAGCTGTCAGACGCAGAGTGATGGATTCCCCATTGTCATGTAGTGTCTGGGCATACGTCAGAGTGATACATCATTACTATAAGTTTTTTAAATCAGTGTATTGAGCTGAAAATGTATGAGCCAACCAGTTAGTCTTAACTAAGAGTGATATTGATGCTTGTGATTTGGAAGCAGGAGACAGCAATACTGCAGTGTTATGCATGTATGACAACTGGGCTATTTGTTCTGGATAAAGGAGGGAACATCATTTTTGTGAGGCTACCATAGGTGTGTGCTAAGAAAATGGTACTGAACACAACTCTTTGATGTTTTAACAGACCTTGACTGCTGCCCATTTCATGGTTTTACTGTCTTTTCTTTTATTGGGCAAGGTCTATTGCAGCATCTTTGGTTTGTACCTTTTTATTATTTGACTCCAGGAATTGTGATGTTGCAAATGCTTGTGCATTGGAGTGGGGGTTGCTGTTAGATGTGATGCCTTCAGCAAACTCAGGAGCTGGTAATCTCTAGTTACATACAGCCATGAAAATGTGTTACCTGAGCTCAGTAACATTTATAGATGTGGGATATTCATATTTCTTTCAACTTCCTCATTTACAAAATGCAGAAAGCAGTGCTGATGAGAGTTATGTGCAGTATTTAACAAAGACAAGACTGTCAAGCACTGGATTACTGCAGTTTTCTTAATTTTCTTTTCTCCTTGAGAATCATAGCATCAATTTACTATAAACATTGCCTAAGTAGCCATCACTGAGCCAGCTCTTTCCATTCCTCTCTTTTCTGAGAAATCCCTCCTTAAATTGCTCACTAAAATTATAGCATTTAGGGAGAGGGAAAGAGCTCACAGTCATCAACATTATCTCTTCAATCTTAAGAATACCAGTGTCTTATCACTCAGGCAGTTGTTGAGCAATTCATTTCTCTGTCTCTATGCAAGAGGAAACAAAACAGCTGGGTGCCTATGAGAAACATTCATTATAATGCCAGAGTAATTAAGAGGTTCTCTTAAATGATAACTTTGCAGAGCTTTCAGATGTTCCTAAAGTAGGATGCCTGCTAAGGTTGCAATGTACAGGCTACATTATTGTCAGGCAGTTAATTACTGTCCTACAAATCATTTCAAGTTTAAGAGAGGAGCAGAGCTGCTTGCTGCTGGTTTTGTGTGTGCTTACAAGTACACTACCATGGAAGAGCAGCAGTGAAGGCAGTGAACATTTTGTACATCTGAGAGGTTTGGTGGGATCTACACTAGTCACAAAAAAATCCCTCTAAACCCTTCTATTTGTATCTCCTCCTTCAGTTCCCTTTCATTTGTATCATACCCAGGAACTATGACTGAGATTTGATTTTGCCACAAGGAAAAAAGGGAAAGTTGGAAACTGTGATTTATTGAGTGGTTCTAACACACAGGATTATTGTGTGCGACTGCAGGTAATCCCCTTTGAAGCTTTTAGTTGATCTTGTCAACTAGATCCTTAATTGTCCCCAGAAGAGTAGTATGCATGACATTTACCTTTGTCTTTAGAGTTAAGGCTACATGCATGTACTAGTCTCTCTTCTTTCTCCAGTTTTATCACTTCTTGCTGCTGAAGGGAAGTCTGAAAGATGGTTTCCTACCCATGTGTGCTAATTTTGAGCGAAATCTCACAAGAATCTGAGTTCTAATTGGCATCTTTTAAAACGAGCAGCTTTCTGAAAGCAGCCTTTCCCATTCCTCATGTTTAAAGTCTCCCTCCTCTGGTATAGGCGAAGGAAATGAGCTTGTTCCTCACAAAATTGTCTAGAATTTGACACACCTCAGGAAACTGCCATGCCTTCAAAGTGGGGACCAACACCAGCCAAGGTATTTCTGCTGTAGTTCATGGCCACCTTAATATTTCCAGTCAGGGGTACTGACAGTTCAAGTACAATGCAGCCAAGTGCACTGTCTAATAAGGTTGTATAATTTTGATATAACAGCCTAGCTCTGTTGTACTATTAAAGCTTTAAAATATTAATGCTCGTTAATGGTGTCACTCAGCCATTTTATATGATTAGTTTTAAGTCTCTCTTGGGTAGGCAAGAAGGGGAATTTTTAATGAAATGTTCCCTGCTCATCTGACCTGCTGTATTACTGCATGAATGCCATTTTTATGAGGCAGGTTTATGACGTTCATTACTCTGCTCCTTGAGCCACTTCATGGCTGCTGTAATTTTTAAAGAAGAGATAAAAATAAGTCAGTTCTTTCTTTGCAGTCAAGAAGCTCTGCATTCTAGCTTTGACCTTTAAGCTGTCATGCATGGATTAATCACATTTCAGCTGGAGATTGTTTTAGACTTAATACTAGCAGTGGACTGATTAGCTTACTTGCCTTACTGGCTACTACTTAAGGAGGTTTGTCAATGATTTAGACAAAAAAGACATCCCAAGTAGTCCTCCATTTCTAACCTGCCAGCTTTGTGTCTGTGTAGGTACACTTGCACATGTCAAATCTACGTGGTAATGCATAGATTCTGTATGTAGATGTCCTTAGTACCACAACCACAGGCTGTTAGCACAGAAAATAGTGAGTTGAGCAGCACTAGAATAGGAAACAAAATCCGTTACTCCCACTTCAGAGGTCTAACTAAAGAAGTTTGTGGGGTTTTGGTTTGTTTTCTTTAGGAAAGAGAAAGAAACTGAAAAAACCACCCAGTGTCACCCCAAAACATCAGCAGTTGCACAGCCGTTTCCAGGTGAAATGGTAGCATGTTGTTATCTGCTTTAAATGGGATCAGAAGTTTAACTGTAGCCAGGAGCTCCATACAGAAAGCTGGAAGAACAATAACATGGAGCTGCTGCTGTTATTAGCAGCAGCCTAAGGTTTATGACCTTTGATAAGCAAATCTGGTGGGAACACTGCAGTGAAGTAATCAGGACTGGCAAACCCAGAGTATTTCATGATTCAGTTATTGTTTCAAGAAACTTCCTGAAGTAGAAAAAGAAATAAAGTGATGCCTTATTCAGCATCCCAGGGCAGGAGATGGAACTCTGTCCTTGGAAAGTGCAAAGACAAATAGAAGGAAAGCCTCCAACATGCTAAGGAATTTACAAATCTGAGTAGTCCTTAACTCCTTTAATAGAATGGTTGTTTTCCTTTGGTGTCAGAGCATTCCTGTAAGCACTGGAAAGCACACTTGCTTCCTAAACCAGACGTTTTGAGGGCTCCAGTGAGAAATGGCCAGCAAAGGCTGAAAGAGTTGAGGTTGTTCAGCCTGGAGAAGAGAAGGTTCTGGGGAGACCTTAGAGCAGCCTTCCAGTACTTAAAGGGGGCTACAAGAAATCTGGGGGTGATAGGACGAAGGGCAATGGTATTAAACTAGAGCAGGGTAGATTTAGATTGGACATTAGGAAGAAGTTCTTTACTAGGAGGGTGATGGAACAGATTGCCCAGGGAGGTGTTTGATGCCCCATTCCCTGGAGACATTAAAGGTCAGGCTTGATGGGCTCCAAGCACCCTGATCTAGTTTGGGATGTCCCTGCCTACTGCAAGGGAGTTGGACTAGATGACCTTTAAAGATGCCTTCCAACCCAGTGCATTCTATGGTTCTATGATTCTGTGAAATCACATTATAAAATCTCTTAAGCAGTGAGAACTGTGGAGTTACACAGTAAGTTTTTTGCCAGTATGTAAGGTTTGTATCTGTTTTCTTACTGAAAAGGTCCTGCACCTCAGTGTAATGTATCTCTTTATTAGCCAGCTGGGTAAAGACGGCGACTTAGGTCAGCAGCAGCTGTTGGGAAAAGATGAGGATGAAGTCATCTGGTGACCCTCCTGCTGCTACTGTGCAAAGCATCAAAGAGCAGCTAGTAGGACCATGGCAAGTGTTGAGACGGAGGAATACCTAAATGAGGATGACAAGAAACTAGAGAGTCACAAAGCTTAGTCTGGGTCTCCTGCACAGAGGAGCAATGCAACACCCTTGTGGTGTGCTGTAGAGTGAAAGAAATAGAGACCACAGCTTGTCAAACTGCAGATAAAAGACTCCCTTTTACTGGGGGTTCTGTGGAGATAAAATACATCGTGACAGCAGAGTCAAAGTGGTTTGTGCATTCAGCTAGAAGAGCCCTGTGATAAAAATAAAGCTGCATAATACATATTATGTAGATGCACTTTACTGTTTGATACTTATGTATCAGTGAAAGGTGAAGATACTTTATTCCAGCTTTTAAAATTCCTGTTTGCAAGTGGCTGGATGTGTTTTCTCCATGATGCCATTGCATTTGTATGACTTTCTGTGAGCTCCTTTTTCTCCCCTGGTGCCCTGCTGCCTCACTCACATTGTAGTGATTTGGTAGGGGGAGTTGCAGGAACGCTACAGCAATATGGTAGCTGAATTTCTCCTCAGTCTTTCAGAACCCTACTTTGCATTCGTGACAGCCATTTGTGTAATGCTGCAGTATCATTGCTTAGTGAAACAGAAGGCTCTAAAATACACTGGTTTAGAGTCCTAGTTGAGAAACAAACAAATTATGCATGCATACAGCTGCTTTTACTAAAGTGACAGGTACTAACTGTGCTGCTCTTCTCTTCCATTCACCTTTTTTAATATGATTATCTGGCTGCTTCAACAGAGCATAATTTGAGGAATGGATTAGATACTGAGCTTTCTTAGTAAGACATGATAAAAGAGCAATTCCTTTACTCCTCCTCTGTTTCACATGTGCTGAGCAATATTTCTACTGGTTCTTCTTTTGTGGAAAAGAAAAAAATCATCTGTCTCCTGCATCCAGTTTTCCTATCTTTATAGGTAATGAGACAAAGCCTGTTACAAATACCACAGAATCACAGAATGTTGGGGGTTGGAGGGGACCTCAAAAGATCATCCAGTCCAAGGCCACTCCCAGAACAGGATCACCTAGAACAGGTTACACAGGAACACATCCAGACAGGCTTTGAATGTCTCCAGAGAAGGAGACACCACAAACTCTCTGAGCAGCCTGTTCCAGGGCTCTGTCACCCTCACAGTGAAAAAATTTGTCCTTATGTTCCATTATGTTATGATATGATATTATCACATCAGTTAGCTTCAAAGGAAAGATAGTAAGATTAATCCTGGTTTTATGGAGAAATTGAGTTGTTCTTACATGTGGTCTCTTGTTATGAAAGAGAGTTAAGTCACCATCCCTAGAGGTGTTCAAGAGGGGATTGGATGTTGCACTTGGAGCCATGGTTTAGTCATGAGGTCTGTGGTGACAGGTTGGACTTGATGATCTTTGAGGTCTCTTCCAGCCTTGATTCTGTGAAACCTGAAATTCCCTACCAATGGCCCCTTTCCCCTGAGGAAGATGTTTGTTACAACAGGGCCAGCCTTGCTGTAGCTGAGGATGAGGTCAGGAATATGCTACTTCTCCACTCAGAGCACAGACCATCCTACCTGTCATTGTCCCTTGATGATAACGCTTAACTACCTCCACTCTTGCATTTGAAGCCCTGCTAGCTTAATCCTGACCCTTCCCCCCTCCCCCCCCAAAAAAAAGATGGTGCAGTGATTTCCTCTAAAAGTCAGCAGCTGTAGCTTTATCCTTTTCTCACTTTAGCTACCTTTGAGATCTTGGGGAAAAAGCTTTCTCAGGAAAGGTTATGTAAGAGGTGAGGCACCTAGACAATCTTTTATTTGGCAAACTGCTGTAGCTGGAGAAAACAGACAAGCCCTACTTTGGGTCTGGAGCAGAAGTGTCAGGCTTCATGCTGAGTGCAGCTTGGGAACAGCTAAATGGGATGAGCTTATTGTATTCTTCATGCACCTCTAGTCTTATTTGAGAAAATAAAAAGTATGGGGAAGCAAAAGTGACTCCAGGTTAATTCCTTGTGTGGAGGCTACAGTATGGCCTGGTTTTTCCCTTGGTGGGTGCTGATATGCCCCCAGGAAGCAGGGAATTTCAGGCACACACTAGGCAAAATGTGTGCCTTGTTCAAGGCTTGCTCAACTCAGCCTCAATCTGTGAGGGATCAACTCCTCATGGCAACAGCAACAGGACAGGGATGTAGATTTGTGTTGTGACACAGTGACACCTGCTTTGCATGCTGAAATACCTATTTTCCCATGAGAATGTCCTTGGACCACACCCCTCCCTGGCCATTATAGCTTCTTCCTCCCCTTACTGTGGGGTCTGTACTGGAGTACAAAGCCTGATGCAGGTAGCACTGCATTACAGTATACTTAAAGGTATATAGTTGCATACACAACAGAATCTCAATTTAATGGAATTATGAAATCAGCACAGTTAAAATTGGACATGCAAACTGGGAAATACCCCGTTCTGCACACACAGTCTCTACATGCTCACTTCTGTGTTTCTCCAGTTGCATGCACTGTCAAACCTTCAGGACATGACCTCAGACAGGGCACTTGCCCTCTGTTCCTGGTTACCTCCTATACAAAAGCAAATGCTGACAGTATTTGCAAAATGCTTTTTGATTCTTGGTGGGGGTTTTACAAGAGCAACTTTCTAGCAATTAATTCTCTTCTGTGACCTACATGCATATTTTTTTTGTGCTCTTATCATGGTACAAAGGCTCCTAAATACCTTGCGGCACATTGCGTTCCCTCTGCAAGCACCAGAAAAGAACTGTGTGTCTGTTCTGTGTTGTCTGTGATGCTCCCAAGAGAGTTAGGCAACGTGGGCTTTTACAATATCATGGACAACCCAAGAAAAGAGTGATAATCCTGAAGCAACAAAATACTTCTGTAGAAAGACAAGAGGTGTATTGCAGTCCCTCCCTTGTCTAGATCCTGAAGTCACTCTCCAAGGGACCCTCCCTCCACAAACAAGTTCCCTGTGTGTGTACCCTACTCTTACGTGTGCTCATAAAGTGATTCTAAAGACAGGCTTTGTTCTCTGTTACTTCTCACTTTCTAAACAGCACCTATCACCCCCTTCATCCAATAAAAGACTCCTGGAAGCTAGGCTAATTGTGGTGGCCTTCCTGTTGAACTGTATATCATGCAGCTGTCTCCGAGACAGCTATAAATTCCAGCATTTATGTACCTTGAGCTTCCAAGTATCTTTAACTTTTATTGAAAAAGACAACATTAAATTACAGAGTCTGGGTAGATCTCCTCCTATCCTCCCATCTGCCAACAGACCAGACCAGCATTTCCATGGTGTATGCTGTGGGTGAGGCTTGCACGGACCATCGACAGCCAGCCTCCTGGGATTACATTTTATCCCATGGTATTGAGCATTTATCACCATGCAGGACCTTCATTTACATCTGGCCTGTTGTTGCTTTCCCGTATCAGTACTTTACTTTGAAGGACTGGGAGGAAGCATAGTGCTCTGGTGCAGTAGATGAGCTCTCATGCTGCGGCACAAAACGCACCAGCATTGTCTTTGTGGTGCCGGCACCTATCAGCACACTGCTAATTAACTCGACGTTATTTATACCTCACTTCTTGAAGTCTGAAACACAACCCTTCCATTTTAATTTGAAGCCTAATCTTGAAGCTGAAAGATAAAACCAAAACATTACATTTGCATGTAGATATCTGTTAGGAAACAATTTGGGCAACAGTTTAGATACAGTAAGGGGGGTGTGGGGGGGGTGGAATTCCTCATGCTCTGTGTCTTTAAGGAAGCACCAGCACCAGAAGAGAATTGTATTTCAAACCTACAGTAATTTTCTGGGCACTCTGTAGCTGAAACAGCAGAGAGAGATGACAAGCAGCTAGGGCTTATTTCATCAGTGTTTTACTGTAGCCTCTACCACTGTTGCCTTTCATGACTTTCCTGCTCTGGCCAAGAATTGTATATTTTGGATTAAAAAGGACTTAAACGGCTGGTTGGCAGAGTCTAGAAATAAATTAGCCTCTGTGGACCAAATGGCTGGAAAATTGTGCTCATACTGCCACCAGTTATCATTCACTGAGGGCTCCTTATAGCCAGGACCTCTGTGCGCTGGAAATCTTTGCACCAGTTATTGCCAGTGGACCATTTTCTACTGTATTGATGTCAAGAGCGACCCTGGAGGTATCCATATGTGCCTCATAGGACTGTACCTTGTGCAGCACATTTGGAGATACTCTGACTTTTTTTACCCAGTGACCACCCTTGATGGAGAAAACCTGCACATAGCAGTGAGGGAAATGGATTTGACTGACTGGTCCTGTGTTGATGATGGGTTTTCTGCCAGTTCTCTGTGTCACTGAAGTTGTAATTTGCATTTCATGTGGATTTCCATCCCAATTTCCTGGGATTTCCATCCTGTCAGAGTCTGCAAATGCCAATGTAGACAGCCCAAGAGGGATAGGTGTAACCGCTTTGATTCTGTAAACTATGGTCGTTGTCTACAACATGAGTGTTAGTCAGGCACGTTACAGATGCATCTTAGCTGGAGTCTACAAAGGTTGTGCTGTTTCACTCCCTTGCCTGAAGAGCCTTGGTTTTGCTCATGCTGCAATGATCCATGCTATTGGTTGCAGAGATTTCTGCTTTCATTCTTGGGATATTGACAAAAGGGCAGCAGGACATGCAGGAACAAGAATTTGAACTAAAACAGAGGTGGGTATCCATCCTGCCTGGGGATCTAGCCTGGTGCATGCCTGTAGAGGGACTTCTTCCTTCCATGGGCTCCCAGTATTTGAGGAACTGTCTGCTAGAGCCCACTTCTGTTTCCCCAATGTTAAATTGTTCTGTATTTCAGTTGTATTGCTAAGTCATATAAAGCTTAGTAATTAGCATCACTGTTGAGCTACATGTTTGTAGGTCAGCTGCAAGCATTAGTAGAGAGTGTGAGTCATAAATGTCTTTGGATCTTTTATCTGAAGGGGTCACAGACAGGTTAACTGACTTCTGACTTAGTAAAAATGTATTTTTCTCTTGGAAGTCCTAGATTCTAAAACTGATTCAATTGTTCTAAATTTGGAGGGAGCTGTGCTCTGTTTTCTCTTTAGAGCTCTCCCATATGCTAATGCTTATTTTATATCATAAATATGCAGTGACAGCACTCGTGGGTTTTCTCATCTTTTCACACCATACATTATGTTACATGTTTGAGAGCAGAATTCATCATTTACACTCTTGAGTGACTGGAAGGATGCTCAGTGCCATGCACAAGTTGTTTGGGTTGTCCCTGTCAGATGCTGGTGGCAAATGCCTGCGTGGGATGGACGCTAAGGCTGTCTGTGCAGCTCTTGGAGGATCTACTTTATTTCTAGTTTATGTTTTCTGGCTAGATTTTAAGTGCACTCCAATAATAACATGTTCTTTAAAAAAAAGGGGGGGAGGGGAGGGGAAGAGATGTCCAACAAAACAATAAACCCAGTAGCATGAAATGAAAGCTTGGTTTAGAAAGTCACACCAGGAGGCAGGGAGAAGGAGAAGTGGGAATGGCCGATCTGAGCAGCTTGCTGTAGCTTCCCTTTGTTTTCCAGTACAGCAAGCTGTAGGTCTTCCTTCCAAAGCACTTGTTTAATTACAGCTTCAGGAACATAAAGCCTGTTATTATTTTAATGGAAGGAGCTGAGAGTGAAATAAAACTGAACTGGGCCCATGTCTTTTCCTGGCAACTTGTAATTTCATGGATGGAAAAAACACCTGTTCAGTGGGGAATCCTTATCATTATGTTTTAGATTTCCCCATTAATTTATTTTACAGTCTTTAAGCACATATACAGATGGAAAGCAATCACGTTTAAGGCCTCTCATCACTCTCTCCCTAGAAATTATGGTGAGGATGTCACTTCTTCATTAATTTACTGCAGGCAGGCTCAGGATTTACCTGTGCAGCAAGTGCTCTCTCGGGAGCAGGAGATAGAGGAGCGTGATCTCAAGGACACCAGGCACAAGTGATCTCCATCCATGGGAGGAGGTCACTTGCAGCTCAAGGACTGATGAGTACCCTGGGACTCTGCACCCTTGTCAGGATTAAAATCTTGATTTTTCCCCCCTCCAGCTGTAAGCACCTTCCCAGAAGTTATCAAATCTGTGCTTTTGCTCAAACAGTTAAAAATGAAATTCAAAAGGGGTGCTTTGTGTCCTTGTAGGCTGAATTAAGCAGCATTTGGGTTTATAGGTGGCTGCTTTTAGATCCACACCCCAGGGCAGAGTCTGAGGACACACTGTTCCCCCTCTGCTTGCAGAGGCAGGCAGGCAGTGCCAGCCACAGCATGAAGGTGAGCTCTGCTCTGCCCCTGTGGCTGCACAGAGTCTGAAATTTGGAGTGTAAACAGGAGAATGTCCTGGAGCCAGCTGTTGGAGTCACAGCCATTAGAGGCTGGGTTGGAATGAAAGCAGCAAATCTATGAAATGCTAAAAACAGTGGTTTGGTTCTTTGGCCTTTCTTTTTTTTTTTCCCCCCCCATAAAAGGATATATGGTTATAAGTTTTATGCTGCAGAAGTAAAATACATTTAAAGTAGATTTAAAATACATTTAAACCAGATTAAAAATACATTTAAAACAGAACACTGAACTGGAGTGACCCTTTGCAGGACTGAAGACAGCATCTGAAGATGAAGGCTGAACCCAGTTTGGCTGGGAGCGATTAGCTTGCATTACAACTCACAAAATGAGATGAGGTGGTCATGGGGTCTCCTGAGCTTGGGGAACTGCCAGTGGGATACAGAGATTTCCACTTTCACTGGCCAGCTCAAATGAGTATCAGTTAAAAATCGTAGCTACCCAATGGCTGCTGAATAGTGGGGGACAGCACACTGTGTCACAGTGGGTGCTTGGTGGTTATTATCCAGAAACCTTGGCAGTGGGGCTGGTACCATAGCAGCTGGGCTCTGCTCTTCCTCTGAGGCATTCAGCTTGGCTTCAGTCAGAGTTGGGAGAGCATTGACAAGGAGCAGCTGCAGTGTTCCTGAGCTACCTCCCAGAGACAGGACCACATGGCAGCAAGGGAGCCAGAGCCTTCCATGATGTGTAATGGATTTTGTGCCACTTCTTCAAATTTGGGCACTGGCAACCTTAAAGGTACTACATGGACAATAGGCTGTGATACAGTCACACTGGTGGTGTCCTTCCTCAGGCCAGGCTTTGGTCAGGCAGAGGCTGGTTCTTGTTCTAGGATAAACTGGATGGAATGCTGCAGTTCAAGCAATTTGCTGTTAATAAATATGCATTAAAAAATGAGACAAAAAAGTATCAGTGCTACCTGATGAGCAGTTGACTCCATGTAGAATCCCTAACAAGGAGGAAGGCAATCTGTTGTGGGGGCAGAGCAGGGAGGCTTCTCTTATTTCACCCTCCCCTCCTTCATTCCTCTTCTAATAAAGAAAATCACTTTTCTTTGTCACCATTTTAATGATTCCCAGGGTGCTTCACAGCACAGACATAAATCTGGAAATCAGCTCTCAGAAAGAATGAGAGATTTCTCTTCTCTAAATCACAAAAGTATGCTGAGCTCTTTGTAAATCTCCACAACAATGTAATTGCGGTTCTCCCATCATTATGTGGAATGTTTTTGGTGGCTTGTTTACAAGCTAAATAAATAGCTGTGCAAAACATCTGGAACCACAGTATGTCCAAAAATGTTCCTTTTAGCAGAGCTTTGAGTCTCAGCTATTGCTGGTCTTGAGGGTTTCTTATTTGATTGGGATATATTAATAGACTTTATGGAAATATTTGCCTGAAATATGATTAATGCTCTTAATTATTCATAGTGAGAGTTGGGATGATTAGTGCCTTATGAGAAAACTGCATTGACATTTCTGTACATTGAAAAAAAATACCCAACACATCAAGCCAAAGCATAACTTCCTTGTGCTTGGATGATGTCAACTACCCACAGGTACAGGAGGCTAGGGTGGAACCAGGAGTGTGAGATGTACAGGAAACTTCATCCAAACCGTAGGAGGGGCCTGCAGCCAGTAAACTCTTGGGATCCCAGTGGTTTTCCCTGACAAGCTTTGTAGTGAGGAGTAGTGGGAGTTTTTTAACCCTGCAAATACATTTATAAAGTAGAAGAGTTTGGGTTGTTTTTTTTTTCCACATTTGAGCTAATCCACTGAAGCTTAGCAGATCAGGTTGTGTCATAGTGAACAGTAATAGGCTATGGCAGGCAGCTTAGTTGCTGCTGAAGTCTTGGCTGAAGTGTCCTGACTAACCCTCAGCTGCATCCATCACCTCACAGTAACTGAATGTTTCTCAGCTACAGAATCTTCAGGTTTCTAACTCTGCACATTTAAGGGTTTGAGCCTAGTGTTTGACATCCCCTTATGTTTCTGCAGTCCTTGTGAAGCGTGCCCGTGTCCGCAAACCTTTTAAGATGGGAAAGCATGGAACTAAGTAAACATCCTCCTTTGTTCCAGGAGGCACATGCTAATTTTTCCAAGTCTGGGATTCACTCAATTAACTTTGTGTGACCCTCAGTGTTATGTGCTGTTGGGTGGGTATTTTGGATCAGCAGGAAATAGGATCTGAAGTGGCTTCTATGGCCCCTCCTGTGGTCTGGCCCAGCTGGGGACCTCGCCCTGCCCTGGGGATGCCTCTGAGCTGTGAGTAGATCAAAATAAGTGAGTTCTGCATCATCCAGTGTAAGTTTTAGTTGCAGCACTCACAGAAGGACTTAGTAAATCACCATGAAATGTATGATAGTTACTGTACTGGTAAATCACGTTGCCTGGGTCATTGCCCACATTAGCCTAACACAGTAGCTCTTGTGATTTGTGTGGGGTTGTCAGTGCAGTGCTGTGTCTGGTACAGGTCTATGTGTTGTTTTCAAACCCAAAAAAAAGAAATTGTGGACAGGCTGTCCCAGAGCAAAAATTCTCCCCTGTGTTTTGAGTATTCATCTAAAATGACTGTTCAGACACAGAGGCAAACCAGAGTGCAAAACTACACTGTGAAAGGTTTCCCAAAGGCAAGGGCAGAGAGGTGCTGGGGTAGATCACCTTTCTTTAGCAAGGGGCAGGTGTTGGTTGATCCTGCTAAGAGGAAGGAGGGACTAAATGGTCTTGTCATAGCGGTGATGCTGTGAACACTGTGAGCTGGTGAAGTTATGCCCAAAAATACATTCAACTAGTCAAAAGCCAAAGCTGGGTTCCAGGGCCTGCAGGCTGCTACTTCTCACGGAGTATTTCACAGAATCACCAAGGTTGGAAGAGACCTCAAAGATCATCAAGTAGTCTCTGGAGGTGTTTAAGACAAGGCTGGATGAGACTCTGGCCAGCCTGATCTAGTGTGGGGTGTCCCTGCCCATGGCAGGGGGGTTGGAACTAGATGATCCTTGTGGTCCCTTCCAACCCTGAATGATACTATGATACTATGATTTTACTAATTTCTTGAGGCTTCAGGAAAGATCTGGGATTCTCATCCAAGGTTGGACAGTTCTTTAACAATAACATAAAATAATGAGAATTCTGTCATTGCAGCTGTTCAGGGGTTTCTTTTTCCCCTGATACACAGGGGGGTGATGGCCTCTGAGAGCAAGTGCTGCAATATCCAGGAGCCTTTGACCATGGACTAATCTTCAGCAGACTTTCTGTAACTGTGGGCCATTTGCTGAGATTACCAAAAATGTTGAGAGAAGGGAAAATTGGCAGATTCTTGTCCTTGTCACATGTAGTGAAAAAAAGGATTGACCCAGAAACCTTAAGTACTTTTCCCTATCAGGTATTTGGGAACTGCTGTAGCCTGCTCAAGGCCCTATGGGGGGGGGGGGGGGGTGAAAAAATAAATAATAAACTGAATAAACTCAAAACAAGTGAGATTAATATGTGATTAAAACAAGCTTTTCTAGGCTTTGCACTACTTCTTGTGCTGGTTATTGAATCCAATGGAAATTGCACCGTAAATTTTACATGCAACATTGAGAAAATAATGCTAACAGTGTATTTGATGGTCTTTTACACTGCAATTAACAGGGGAAGATTGCTTTGGGGAAGGGTTTTCCCTTTTAAATACAACATTTCAGGATGGAATAAGACTTTGTTTACTAGTCTGGTATTGAAATAATTACTTTTAAAGCGTGAGTTGAGCAATCGTGATTGCCTTCTGTGATGAAGGGGAGAGAATAGAATTCCCCTTCCTAGCAGAGGAAAGTCTCTTTCTTTGTGTTGCTTGAAGGATCTGTTGTGTTCAGCCACATTAACTGGGTCTTACTGATTTCAAAAGCTTTGCTTTTCAAATTGGAGAAGAGCTGCAGCAGATGTAAGTTTTATGAGGAAAAATCTGTTATAGTATAGGCCTAAAAGGGAAAAGAAAACATGTCTGTCTGGGCTGGCCAACTGGCACAGGCCTTCGTAGTAGTAAAAGGGGTAATTTTCAGCCACATGGACCAGGGAAGATCCAGAACTGGTGGGGTGTTTTTTTTTCCTTCCTTCTTTCAGAAGACTTTGGAGACTTCTAAAATAAACCATGGTTCACTCCAAAAAAATAGCCACTTGAAAATCATTTCCATCCATGGTTGGGGGTATGTCAGGCTTGGGTTTACTGGAGCTCTGTGGAAAGCCTGTGCACTTGTCAAAAACAAAAAAACCAGAGGGGGGGTGGGATCTACCTCATCTCCTCTTTCTTCAAACCACCTCTCCTTTCATGCACCCTCCCAAATCTGTCATAAAAGGTATCCCAAGGTGGTTGTTAGTGAGCTCCCCTCATGAGAGATGATTAAAGCCAGATGAGACGGAGCCCCAAAACACAGTCCCTTTGTTAGAGAAAACAAAGGCCTTGGTAATTGGATTCACATTGAGTGAGGCACTTAAAACAGCAAAGTAACAAGAAAAATCTGTGGGGTTATGTCATAACTGTCAGGGTGGGTGTTTTGTTATTTTAAAAGAGCATGACCGTCTCATTTTTTTACTAGCTCAGTCTGGTGTCTTGGAGTGGGAGATTAAAAAAAATCATAATAAAAATATCCCCAGTTGCAACATATTTTATACAACCGCCAGAGAGAGTTTGGGACGCAGCAAGCAGTGAGATACGGAGAGGGTCACCAGGCTGCTGCAACAGCTATAAAGCAAGGAGCTATTTTTATCTGTTTGCCAACTTTGCAACACGTCGCATAGGATGTACCCTCCGCGAGCCTGCGGCAGGGGCAAAGAGTCAATCCCAGCCTATCAGTCATCCTTAAACCTCATTTGTTTGGCTCATGTATAAACTATTCAGCTTCCAGTTGGCCTATGGAGTCATTTTCCATAGCTCGAGAGCGGGCAAGCACAGATGGGAATTAGTTGTCACCATCTTCTGCTCTGTTTGGGGAAAAAAGCTAATAAATAGCAAATTGAAGGGAGACCTGAGCTCTCTTGCGGATTTACTGCAGAAGTGTGTCTCTTCCAGACCTTTTATCATCGATTTTGCTGAGCACTAATGGTACAAGGAACAGCTGAATGTGCCAGGTTATCTGGTCTCCAAAAAACCAGGTTGGTGTTACTTACAGAGGTGCTAGTGAGATCTTGCAGGAAGGATGTGAAGTGGCTTTCAAGAATTGCTTTTCACTGTGTCACGGCAAACAACTGTAGATTTAATACGCAAATGTCTGCCAAGGAAAAGTATCTGGCTTTGCAAAGACTGATTTATTCCATCAGAGGCTCCAGAGTAAAAATAAAAACAATGACAGAAGAAAAAAAATAATAAATCTGTTCTGAAGATCCCAGTGCCTATAAAAGATTAGTCTTAAGAAGAGTTAGCAGAGTGTTGAAAAATGTCATGTCTTGGTTTTCATTGAAACTTGGCTGGTGATCTTGGATGGAAAACCCAGAATCACACAGTTTTAACACCCACAAAGCTCAGCACTTTTTTTTTTCAGCTCCCATTAAAGCATTTGTAGTTGTCTGCTTTCTTGTAGCAAGGGTGTGATACATGCAGCTCTTGGGAAGAGTGAACACTTGATTACTAGGTCAGTCATTAGGTAAGGGGTAACACTCATTCCTCGCTTTGGAGATGGTGGAGATCTTTTTTATTAACATTTTTCAAAGCCCTCTGGGGGTTAAGGCACCCACTTTCGATTAATTGCAAAGCTTTGTGAAAATACAGCTGTCCTGCCTCACAGTTCATGTACCTGCAGTTCAGAGGGTTTGATCTGGATCCCAGCATCCCTAGCAGGAGTTGTAGCTCCCAAGCCAGGGAGGACAGGTTCAGCATGGGGCCACAAGTTCTGCAGATGTAGTCAAACTCATTCACTTTATCCGGCCTCTGAGTTGATGGATAGGTTTGTTTCCTTTTTTCCCTTTTTGCTTTGGGTAGAGTTACTCTCACTTGAAATAGTTGAATGAGCTGAATGTGCCTTTCTGTCCTCCAGCAGCATGGTCACTTGTCTGGACTCTTGGTGCTTCTCCGTCATCTCTGTTCAGACCTAACTTCTTCTGGAGGTCTAGCAACAGCAGCCTTTTCCTGTGCTGCACTCTCTTGCTTCTCATTCAACCTTTGGATTTAAGTTCCCAGGAAAAGAAAGACAAAATGTCTTTGTAAGACAAAGGAGTTCCCACTTTATTCTTCACTTAGATTTAATTCTTCTCTCCTTGCCTTTGTTGACACAGAGAGCAAAGGGGAGGCAAACTACCAAAGCTGCTGTTTGGTTGAGTTGTTGCAGGATTTAGAACCCAAAGCCATGTCTCATTTCTATAAGGCACTCATGCTCTGTTGATAATCTCTGAACTGTTTCATCAGGGATGACCAAACCTCAGTCACTGAGTGTGAACTGAAAAAAACAACAAAAAAAAGTCCTAGGCTAGTGCTGCTTTGGCCAGAGCTGTGAGGGAAGGCTGATGTATTGCACCAGGGTATAGAGGTATTTCCCCTCCCACACGTGTTCCTGCAGCTCCGCTCTTGCTCCTGCACGAGCATAATTTCCCAAGACTCCTGGAGGGAACAACTGTGAATACAACCCTTAAGTCCTAACTGAGTCCTTATATCTTAGGTCTTGATAGGGTTAGTAGGATACAAATTAAGCCTAACCTGTAAATCAGTTTGACAATTGCTTGAAATTGGCTGGGGACAGCAGCTGAAACTCACTCCTACAACAGCTGCAAATGATGGAGTTGCAGAAGCTCATGCGTTTGGGGAGCATCCATGGGAGAGCAGGGAGATGGATGAACTCTCATCTGAGAGAGACAGATAGAAGAGCCAGAGCCTTTGGATGGTCTTCCCAGCCTCACCTGGTGATTCAGGTGCATCAGGCAACCCTTCAGTATATTGAAAGCAGAGAGGGCATAACATATTTCCACAGCAGCCCCAGTGAGAGCTACCAGCGGCAGGCTATAAAGCAGTTCAGCATCTAGAATCGTCCTGGGGAGGAGGGAGCCACAGCACTTCTCCTTGCTGCAAACCCATTCCACGTTTGCCTCCAGTTGGGCATATGGCTCACAGAAACCTGAACTGCCTGTAATGCACCAGATGTGCAAAAAGAGCAGCCGCTCCTCTTGCTATCATAGGCAGCCACACTTACAACAACAGCGACTTGTGCTTTGATTGCTTGTCTAAAACTAAAATTCAATTATGCAGTGCAGGCAGGCTTTGCTGTGACACAGAGGGTTAGAAATTAATGTTAACACTGTTTCTGGTTAAGACTTTTTGTGTTGATAAATAATTCATAAGGCAGTTAGCTCTTTGAGTCTGACAACACAAGAATATATTAATACAGTAGACTCAGCTAAAGGTCAGCCCTGAACAGTGAAGCATCTGAGCCATCTTTTATTCATTTTCTGACACAGACTCATTAATTATTACCGCATTTGAAGGTCTGTACGGGAAAAGTGCTAATGAGAAAAAGGATATTGGGTTTGAGATCTGACACTCACTCTTTGAAATGACTTTAGATTCTTTTTTTCTTAAAGAGAATAGAGAGAACAATGCCAAACAGGCTGGGTAAGACCTTTACCTTTTTTTATTATTATTATTTAATAAAAACTAAAATTAATTTTAAAGAATAGAGACTAAAGGTAGAGTTGGGAGACATTACTCAAAACCGGGCACTGCTGGGTTGCTGGTTTGAGTGGCTGCTGGGTGATGAAGTTTCCAAGAAAGCATTGATATAGACATGATCAAAAGATGGCCCTTTTGAAGTAAGATGCAGTTGCTTTGAATCTTGTTTGTTGCCCTCAGGTTTGTTTTCCAGGCTTTTCCTCTTGTCTGACCATTTACCTTCCGGCACTGTTGCCGGACTCCAAGCGAGGATAGTTCAGGCTTTGTGCTGTCGTCACAGGACATTTTCACAAACCCTTTCTAAGCCATTTTGGTTTAAAACACTTGACAAAACCTGCTTTGCTGCGCTCCTCCGTGCAGCCATCTACCTCAAAAGGAGATTTTTACTTTGCTCCTTGAGCCTGTTTCCTAGGAAAACTAGATTTATGCAGTCACATCTCTTCATGTGTTTGTGCTTCTTTCATTTGAATCATTTTTTGTAAGCCCCTCAACGAGTTGGTCTATCAGATTTGATGGAATCCTGAACATCTCAAAACCAGTAAATTTTTGTAGTCTATATGGGGTAAAGAAGAAAATAACTCTTCTTCAATATTCCCACTAGGGAGATTGTTGAAGCTGAAGCTTATGCCTTATTAGATAACAGAATTTGCACAAGAGGAAACTCTTCAGCGCAGGCCCAAGGCAGCAGGGCCTCATTAGCAGTTCTGCCTGGGGAAGTGTCTGCAAGGTATGGGCTGTGAGCAGGACTCTGTTTATCCGTAAGACAAATGAGATAGCCTCATGCTTTTGAATTCATTAACACAGATGTGTCTTTATCTTTATTAACAAATGTGCAGGAACCAGATCTTTAGTGACTGCTATAAATCAGTGTAGTTCATGGCATTCAGTGGGACTGTGACGATGCCAGCTTGAAGGTTTGATGTGTGCACACACTTTGAAAATACACTTCCAGCTCCTGGACTTCCAAATATCTTTAGCATCAGGTTAAAATCAGGCCACCAGCAGACCCAGTAATCTTTACTGCTTACTGTGTATTTCCATGGAGTTACTTGGGAAGTTCAGCAGGCTTGCAGAAGTGCCCTGCTTGTGTTTCTCTGGTCTGTTGAAACATTTCTTATTTATACAGTACAGCTTGTGTTGTGAAGTGATGCTATGCCTATGAAAGAGGTGATCTAAGGTTTTATGTGTGCTAATAGGTACGTGGAAGCCTGTCTTGCATGGGCATAAATAAATCATAAATCTATTGTGAGTTTCAATTAGGGGAAAAAAAATGTTTTCTTTGACTAAGATGAAATGGATGCTTTAAAAATAAGGCTTTTCCATATGCAATCAAAATTGTACTAAAGGGTACACCCATTATTGATGTGAAAATTGAACCACACTGAAATACAGTTACAATGCTGTGGGTTCGACATGATCACTGATGAGAACTCAGGAGCTGAGACCAGAACTTTGCCTTTAACATTCAATGACTGTGTGGGGGAGGTGAGAGCCCACTTCTAGTACTGGACCATGGTTCAGGGGTATCATGCTTTGTCACAGGGAATCACATCGGCCTAGAAGGGAGTTCACAAACATCTTGTCTCATGATATAGTAAAACATGCTCACCTCCACGACCTGTTTGCAATCCTCAAACTTCCAGTAGAATGTCACCTGCTGCAGAGATCGTCTTAGACTCTTGCAAATAAATGCATTCATTGCTTGAAAATGACTGGACTGTGATTGCTTGTTAAGGCAAAATGACAAATTTTGACGGTAAATTTTATTCATCTTGGTTAAAAGTCACCTGATTTTGCAAGAAGGCTTTGAAATACAGAGCCCTACTTCTCTTCTACCCATAGGTAATAGCTGCTGAGAAAACGGGAGAGCCCTTCCCTTTGTCAGACCTCGGCTGAGTAAACCGGCAAACTCTATTCACTATAGCAGTGAATGATGCTTCCAGGCTGTGAAAATATTAGCATGTAATGTAACATCTCTGGAAATGTAATGTTTGCTACAGCTGTGTATAAATTTGTTTAATAGGTCTCTAACTCACCATCAGACTCATAAAGGCAGCCACTGTACAGGCTATTAGGCTGCAGTAACTTAATTGCTCGTTAATTGGGTAATTAGTGCTTTGTTTTGCTTTAAAGCCTAAACACTCATAAAAAGTGAATTAGCTGAGTAAACAAGAATGGAATTTTCATGATATGCTGTCCCAGTTATTGCACATAATTAATCAACCTTTTATTATCATTCCTTTTTTCTTTTTTTTCCCTCTTGGTGACTGCCTCAGGTAGGCTGGGGAAACATCCCAGTTCTAATCCCAAGCAAAGCACCCCAAGTAGACCTCATTACACTGAGCCTGGTGCCTCTGTTTCATAGCAAGGGTGGGTTGTGTGCAGCCTGCTGAGCTTCTGTGCTGACCCCTACACCGCTCTCACCTCTCTCACAAGCAGAGAGGTTCATGGTCAATTGAAGTGGCTGGGATGTGGTGGAGTTGGCTGACTCTTAGGTGAGAAGTTGTACGAGAAAGGACTAATTTACTTCTTCCCATTTCTTGTCACACATGGTGTTCAGTTCCATAGCTCAGACTAATCTACCAGAAATGTAAATGAAAACCTAGCAGCCTGGAAAACTGGTTTATTTAACCAAGATGTGCATTAACATGAAACTGTTGCTGTACTGCTTTAGGTCTTTGGGCAAGAGATGGGCCTGCAAATGAATGCACTTAGCAGAAAATGTTCCTCACAGCTTTAATACAGGTACTTAAACTAAATATTGGAAGAGAAGGAAGTTAATGGAAAACATGTTTGCACCAAACTATTGGAGGCTTAATTTGCACTCCCAAACAGGATTGCAGCCCCTTCATCCCTGCCAGGGCCACACAGAGTCTTGAATGCCAGAAGGATTGCAATTGCTTGCACTGCTTAAACAGTGAGTGTCCTTAATTGGGATGATGGCCTCTGCTCTAACGAGCAGTTGCAGTAGTGCTGTAGGTGCTCCATGGTGCTCCTTCTTACATTGCTAGGCCTGCCTGCTTAATGATGTCTTAATTGGCTTTGAGAACTCCTCAAGAGGAGAAGAGCAAAAGAGAAAGGAATTGTTGTAATTTTTTCCTGTATTTGTTCTTGCTTTAGAGAAAATAGTAAAAGGAGAAGGACTGACACATAAAGTATCACACTCAAAGTGTAATATTACACATAGAATTATAGATGGGAAAGACATTTTGGTTCCAATCTGAGGTGATGGAAATTAATGGATTTCCACAATGAAGGGAGGTGAAATATTTGCTGGTGGGAGCTGATGTCAGAGTTGCCTGAGCATGCACCAAGTAAGGCTGAAGGAGCTGGCTCACAGAGAGCACAAAACGCAATTAAAGTGAGTCCCAGTAACTTTTCTATTTGGGGCTTGTGGTCAGATGCTGATTCTAAATATAAGCAGAACTTTACTGTAAAAATTAGACCTCTTTTATTGCAGAGCAATTGAGGTTTTACGAAGAATGGCACCAATCCATGGAGATTTTTTCCTAGTGAGCTGATAAAGGGAACAGCTGCGAAGTTTGACGCATAGAAAGTTTAAGCTAGAAATCTTTGATCTGGCTGAGTACATGGAATTAACTGCTGCTTTCATGCAGCATGTTTGCCAGATTCAGCGCTGCCTGTGGTTACTGTCTTGGCTGTGCTCTCTATGGTCATCAGTTAACGAAGGGCTAAACGCTCTGAGAATGAGAGCACCAGGCTGTTCCCTCCAACGCTGTAGCTTGGCTGTGGATGGTCTCTTAGGAGTAGAGTTTCTCAGAGATCTGGTTTGGTGTGTGCTTTCATTTAAAGCCCATCTGGCAGAGGTTTACCATGTAGATGTAGCTGTGTCGTAAAAGATTAGAGCATGGTAGTGGTTAGCTGGTGGTGGGACTGCTTTTTGAGCGTTCCAAAATGCCAGTTGAATATGGCACAGCCATTTCACTGATCATAGGTATGGCTGGAGCAGAAGGAAGGACTGGCTAGGTTTAGGAGCTTGTGGCAGGAGTTATGATAGCCAGCTGAATCCTGTGTTGATGTTCTCTTACAGACCTGGCATTTCTTAAAGTCACAAATTAAGGAATAAATGCTCCTTTTTTTTTGTTGGCAGCAGTAAGTCCATTGGACCATCACATATTGGTTTTGCTTCTTGAGACATTTGACCATACAAAGCCTATAAAAACTCAGGAAAGAGGCTGTCTGCTGTTATGAAGGAATTAGAGGGAAGCTGAATGAGTGATCATAATGAAAAATATAAGGCTGTTTGAAATACTTTGCCCCTCTCCATTGCATTGTTATTATGTAAGCTGCAAAGTGCTGATAAATGTGAAACGTGTGTGATTTTTTTCCACATGATCTTATACCCTGGACTTTTTTAAGTAGCATTCCAGATATGTTTGGGAGAATTGCAGAAAGTGTGTTCTATAATTTGTACTATTCATGTACTTGCAGGGCTATTTTTCCCTTTTGCAGAGATTTTTCCAGTCTGGGATGAAATGTTGGCTCCTCCAAAACTGTACTGGTATTTTTGACATCGACTGAAGATCTAAATGCCTGGGATTAACATGTTTCAGCCTTTTTAGGGGGGTTGGGGTTTTTTTGCAGGGGGTGGGGGTTTGTTAGCTTGTTTGTTTGAGCATATATTAAGTATGTGTAAAATATATATTTCTCCCAAATAGCAAATTTATCATCTATTAATATGCAGGCTGCCGTGTCTGGCACACGCTGCAGTGAGCAGTCGGCAGGTTTCCCCTTAACCACCGCCTGCCTCTGCACGTGAAATGGTCACATCCACCCTCATCCCAAAGGGAGTGCAAGTTTGTAGAGCAGATTAGTGCTGAAGTGAGACAAAGGTAATTCATTGTTTCACAGTTGTGTTAAGTTCTGCTTCTGTTTTGGAATCTTCACCTGGTTGTTGAAGTCTCCAGAGTGCGACAAGCCAACAGTGTGCACTTGCATCCCATACAGCAAACGGCATCCTGGGCTGCATCAAAAGCAGTGTGGCCAGCAGATCAAGACAGATGATTCTGCCCCCCTATTTCTGGGTTCTATTTTCCCTTTCTCATTTGTGAATCACCCTCCTTGAAAGCGTTCATAGTGGGAAAACTTCCTAGCTGGATGCCAAGTGTTCCTTACCAGTACTGAGCCTGAGAATAAAAGTGAGCATGGATAGAGCCGAGGGGGTTTTGTTACCTGGAAGCTGGCACTAAATTTTTGTCAGCTAAGTGATCTGACAGGGATCATCAAAGTTCCTGACAGGCTTGTTGTTAGATGTAGCTACCTAGTAACAAAGCCAGAGGGATTGCAGTGGGGCATGGGAGAATTGTCAGTGAACCACCCAGATCTCACACAAATGATGGGATGGGATTCCTGCTTTTCAACCCTCTTCCTCCCAACCCTTTGGACCAAACTGAGGAAGCCAAAAAAGACATGCTGACATTTCCTTTCCCTCCCAGCTCTTCTGGTGTGGCAGAGTGATTCAGCTTGATGTGTTACCATCTTTATTAGTGATAGTATAATGATAGGGGTGGCAGTCTTGGCCTGGTGGGAATACAGCCCTCTGCAGAGAGTCCCACCCTTGAAGGGCTGTGACAGTGTTTGGCAGGTCCCTGTTTCAGGGAGTTTTCAGGAGGACTGTAGGGGATGATAGATGCTGACAGGGAAGATCAGGCTGATAAATAGTCGGAAAATTTTCACATACAAAACCCAGGAAATCTGAAAACAGAGCCACAGCAACAGAGAGATTTATGTATTATGTATTGGAAAATACAAGCGTGGCATGCTTTGTAAATGCTGGATTGCCAGCTCTCCTGAGCTGGGGTTTACAGTCTATTAAATTACTCTGAGCTGCAATCTGTTATAATAAATCATTTGCATAGCACCTTTGGAGCACACTGCCAAGGAGGGGAAAAAAAAGAAGAGATGACTTTTCCTCTGAAAGGCTTGCAGCCTGACCAGCAAAGAGCCGCAAAAAGAGGCAGTGGTTCAGGAGAGAGGAGACAGAAAAATTAGTAGGAAATGGGACAGCAAAGGAAGATTTCCTGGGGAGGTTGTTTTTTTATAGTGGCTGTGGTAAAGGACATGAGTTGAGGCTGTTGGGGTAACTGAAAGATGAGGAGAGGAGAAGATGCTGGAACCCATTAAGGGGAAAAAAGAAGAGGAGAACAGGAGGGAATTTCTGCCTTCTAGAGTAGATGGGATTAAATGCATTACTACTCTGAATAATGTCCTCGTTTAGCTCCATTGTGTGATGGATAGGAAGCTTCAAAACATAAATGAAACTAAGGGCCTAGATAGCAAAATGCTGTTATAAATTTTGAAGACCCGGTTTCAAATATGATTCAGGGGCCTTAGTGAAATGTGTTCAGGGATCTCAGCTCCATCCCTGTTGGGTAATTGTGCACATCACAGAAACATCACATCTTGGCATGATGCCGGTGCTCTGCCAAGTGGAGGCTTCAAGGCTGCAATAGCAAGGGCAGCTGCAAGTTGTGATTTAGGAATGTTGGCTGGGAGATGTGGAGGCAGAGTCTACAAAGTGTCTGCCTAGAAAGTGTTTTTAAAAAGGAAAGAAAAAGCATGTTGGAAAAGCAGCAAGTACTTTGCCAAATTGGAATCATAGAATGGTTCAGGCCAGAAGGGACCTCCAGAGGTCATCTAGTCCAACCTTCCCGCAGTCAGCAGGGACAACCCCAACTAGAGCAGGCTGCTCAGGGCCTTGTCAAGCCTCACCCTGAATACCTCCAGGGAAGGGGCCTCAATCCCTGCCAATGTCCCATTTTCCTGGGCTGTAAAACTTGGGGCAAATACATCAGCTGTGTTTCCCTCCCCTTTCAGATTATGTGTGGTGTGTTTGACATACTTTTTTTTGACGTCCTTCGAATCACAACGTTAAAAAGGAGAAGGAAAAGTCCCACTAAAATCTTTCGCTCAAAGGCGAAGTGCCAGCCTAATGTATAGCAAAAGGAGCTGCATCTATTAATGTCGCTCTTCTAACACTCATGGGCACTGTCTGCTTGTGTCCACCGCTTGGGATTGCCCACATTTTTCTCTGTCATGCAAAAATACAGAAGAACTTAGGCTGCAAACACCCTCAACTCTGTTTGAGTAGCTCTAATTTACATGACTTAGGTAGGCGTAAAAGATGAGAAATGACCTTTTCAACATGACTTCAGATATTAAAATGATCTTACAATCTTATTATCATGAGAACATTTCGCAGAGTATTAAGCTCAATAAATTACCTTTTCCCCAAGCTGCTAACCCTCGATCCCTCAGGGGCAGCTGCAGCAACGATGTTGGTTCACGGCCTTCTTATTTTAGCTGAATTGCTTAATTGGTATGTGTTCTACATCCCCGATTGAGTATTTGGAGCACAAATGAAGGTTAGAACCTTTGCGCTAGTTATCGACTGGAAGAAAATTGATTCACGCTCAGGAGTGCAGTTGGGAGACGATTCACAATCCTCCCTTAGGAAGGAAAGATCCTGCTCTTTTCTTTTTCCTTAGATTTCTTGCAAAGGTCACTCCAGATGAACACTGTCATATTTTTGATTTGCTGGTTACTTTTTTTTCCTTATTTTTCCTGTGACACAGCCAATCACCGTTCAGGAGCCCGAGGTTTGCTTCCCCCCACGTGTCTGTAGCTGCACTTGAAATCGTGGTGCTGGGGATGCTGTCCTTCCTTCTCTTTGCCTCCTCTTGGTCTTTGCACCTGCGTTTGTCATTCTCCAGGAGACCCTGCTGTGTGGGACATCGTGTGGAGAAGCAAATTACAATTCCCCAAGTAGGCTCCAGTTTTGCTGAATCGGAGAGAGAAGGGCTAAGAATGTCACTGTTTCAGCTCCCAGCCCCGAGGTGTATCCCATAGGGTGACTTGCCAAGGACGTGTTCCCATTGTGCTGAACATCTTCAGTTCAGTGAGTGAAAATAAATCCTTAAGTAAAGGTCATTCAAGAGGAAGTTCAGGAATGCCAGATAGTGACAGCAAAATCTACCAAATTGCCATGCTGAACAAATTTAAACTAAATGCACGTGCCTTCTATTGCCCTGTAATTGCTCTTTTCTTTGCAACATGATCAAGCCTTTCTGCACATCAGCTGCTACACATGCCTTTGTTTTTCTGTGATCTTTGTGGCAGGAACCTGAGCTTTCTTGTGGCCTGCATTAATAGAAACATCAAAATGGCATAGATTCTGCTTTCTTTGTAATGTTCATTAAAGGGCAAGCATGTGACTTAGGCTCAGTAAGATTACCTCTGGGTCTGTGAGCATGCCAGAAAGAGAGACAAGACAGCCAAAGGAAGAGGCATTCCTGGACTACAGTGCATGTTACGCATAATCCAGAAGGGGGAAATGGAAAGAAAAAGCTCAAAAGTGAGTCAGACACAGAGGGGGCAGCAGGATGTCAGCTTGGCAGGTTGACATGCCACAATCTGTTAGCTCAGTCTCATTAATATGGAGGCCAATAAGAAAGGAGACAGAAAGGGTTGGAGGAAGGAATTTGGCAGCATCAAATAAACCCAGATAGAGGCACTGAGATGCCGTTAGATGCTTCGTCTGAGGAATGCTGTAAAATTGGAACGGAGATGAGCTGTTGACTTTATCCTTGAGGAGTGGGTTGGATGTTAGGAAGAAATTCTTCACCATGAGGGTGGTGAGACACTGGAACAGGTTGCCCAGTGAGGTGGTAGAAGGAGATTTTTAAGGCCAGGCTGGATGTGGCTCTGAGCAACCTGATCTAGTGTGAGGTGTCCCTGCCCATGGCAGGGTGGTTGGAACTAGGTGATCCTTGAGGTCTCTTCCATTCCTAACAATTCTGTGGTTGGAACTAGGTGATCCTTGAGGTCTCTTCCATCCCTAACAATTCTGTGGTTCTATGAGTGTGCAGCCTTGAGTCTTTTGTGCAGCAGGTGGGGGTTCCCCAATGCACCAAGGGACAGAAATACAGCAGCAACTGTGATTTTTATATTGTACATGGCCACATACTATGGGAGAGGACGTTTGCTGAGACACATCTTGCCTCTGTGATTCACTCAGTCCATGGGCTTTGCAGAGTTTGGGTGGGCTTTTTGATACCATCCACAAGTTGATGGCTTTCTCAGGCACTGCACAGGTTGAATGTTTGCAGAGGCTTGAGTGAGACTGCTGATACATTAAAGGTGATTTCAGTGTTGGTCATTGTCTGAAGATGAGTAATTGCCATAGTCTGAAGGAGCACGTGGAAAGTATGGGTTTATTTCTTTATTTCCTGTTTGCCCACTTGCCTGTATTTCCTGTATTTTGTAGCACCCCATAAACTGATTAAAAGCTTTTTGATGTCTTTGAGAGCCTTAAAACTTATAAGGATCGTGATAGTTTAAACAAATAAATTCAGATTTCTTCTTCTGGTAAAAGAAGTGTTTAGGCCTTTGTATACAAAGTCCTGTGGAAGATTTACAGAAAATGATCTTCTGCCTGGGATGTGGTACAGGAAGGTATCACTGGCCTAGGAATCTGTAAGTGAAAAATGAAAGACAAGTTTCTGTCAGTATTTACAGATGACAGCAGCCTGTAGTTCTGTTCGAGTCCTGTGGACGTCTCAGCTTGTCTGTGGATTTACCCTGAGGAAGTTGTGTATTATCTTAACACAGCTAGCATTTCAGAGCCAAAGTCAAATATCAGCATGATCAGTGACTGACCATAAAAATAAGTAAATGGAGCGCTCCCCTGATTTTGGCACTTCTGAAATGTTTTTTCTTGCTATTGTTTGCAAGACTCTCTTGGGAGCTTCACAATGAAAATGTTTCCTTATGTTTTCTCTTCCATTAGGAGTGGTGCTGAGCTGGAAGGTTACTCTAAACTGTCAAACTGTTAGTGTTTGGGTATTTCTGGTTTGATTGTTTGTTTTGGGGGGAAAAAAAGCTTTAAATCACTTCTTTTAAATTCTCTTGCATCCCACCCATACAGTCAAAACAAGATTGTAGCCAGATTATAGCTTAAGCAGAAAAAGCAGTATTTGCTTCATATGTTGCAATGTTCACCCAGCCTCGGCTTGTACTAAGCTGAGCTGATAGAGCAGCACACAGATAAGCAGATGCTTTCTTTCTAATGTGGCCATGTGTGGGGACACAAATGCCCCTGTGTCTGTGTTGTGGGTTGGTCCAGATGCCTACTGTGCTCACAGAAGGTGGAAATGTCACTTTTCACAGTGGAGGAGTCACCCCTCCCAGTAGCAGTAGGCACAAGGACTAGCCACACTTTGCCAGGGGTTTCACAGAATCACAGAATGTTAGGGGTTGGAAGGGGACTCCAGAGATCGAGTCCAATGCCCCTGCAAAGCAGGAACACTTAGGGCAGGTCCCACAGGAAAGTGTCCAGGTGGGTTTTGAATATCTCTAGAGAAGGAAACTCTGCAAATTCTCTGGGCAGCCTGGTCCCACAGGAAAGCCTTCAAAGCTGAATGCCTTAGGAGGTGCAGGAGAATGGCAGTTGTCTCATGCTGGAAGTATGGACAGTGAACTGCCCTCTTCCCATACAAGTGTCTCCAGTGAATGACTCTCCTCATGGACCACGTGCTCTCATCTTGGGCCTTGGAAGTTTACTGTAGTTGTCCCTCCTTCCAGCAGCACAAAGACATGGCCAACGTGGATTTTCCATGATCCAAATGTATTTATACCTCTTCTAGTAACCTGCAGGGTTCTCCTGACTGGGTCTGTGCTACAACAGGGCTGCAGTTCATTTTGCCTTTGATAAAAGCAGCACAGTCCTTAAACCACTTGAGATCTCTCTTCCCTCAAAAGAAATATGTTTGTTATTAGGCTGTGTGGGGGAAACATAAATAATTGTACCAGGAGTGAGATAATATTTGTAGCTTTTATTTATATTGTGAACGCTCGCAGCGAAAGGTCTAAGGAGCAAAGGAGCAAATCCTTTCTTTTTTCAGTGTCCATATCCTGCACATTGTCTGTGGATACCAGACATCAATTCTAAAACTTACAAGTTATAGAAAAGCTCACTGTAAATATGTCAACATATTCTTTGTCATCCCAGAACACTCAATAATCTCTTAGATAACTTGGATGTAAGCCGGGGAGTGCTGTAGCAATAAGGTCTAAGGCCTTGAATTTCATTCAGAATTCCATGGAAACTTAGTATCAAACACAAAGATTTTTATGTGCTTGCAGTAAGTTCTTTTGCCAAAGGGACAAATCCCAATGTTGTTATTACTTAGGGGGTTTTGAAAGCTGTACTTTTTGTGCCTAATGTGTCACCAGTTCCGTGACCTACACAACAGCATTACAACCTGGATGAGGCACTTAGTGCCTTGGTCTAGTTGATTAGATAGGGTTGGGTGATCATTTGGACTTGATGATCTTGGAGGTCTCTTTCCATCTGGTTGATTCTGTGAACTGCAGTCTGTGTTACCTTCTCTCTTGCCCATGTCCTTTGGTACTGCCTCAGTTTCACCCCAAATTTTCAGCTTTTGTATGTACAGAAAATCTTTCATGTATGAAGTTTCCAAGTTTTCTGTGCCAGCTGAGGTGGTAGCAACTATGAAGATCAAGTGATGATGGCGTGAGACACTTTGGAGACCTTTTGTGTTTTCCTCCAGCTTCTTGAATCAACAGTAGTGAGTCGTCAACTGCCTTGTCAGGGCAAGAGCCTTTGCTGTAACCTTAAGTGCGTTAATGCAGGGATGAGAACATGTCCCATCTATCTTGACCACATTTTCCCCTTGTGCCTCCTGGTCTGTGTGCTGCTGTCATTGAAAGGAACACCCAGATGCCTAAAAGACAGGAGTCCCAGTTTTTCCCTAAGGGAAGCAGAGATTCAGAGACACCACAGTTTGTCAACTGCCTTTGCAGCGGTGCCCAGGCCAGAGGCACAGGCAGGAGGTCCATGGGGAGAGACTTTAGTGGAAGCATCCAATTCTCACCCTGACAGCTTCAGGCTGGCAAACCTCCCTGCTGGCAGCCAGGCCACTGGGGGCAGCTTCCAATTGAATTTCCCAGCCTGGAAAATCTTCTAAGAAAGGAAAAAGAGTTAAAACAAAAACAGGGCAAACACGCCAACTGGCAGGCAGGAAGCAGAGTGAAGCTTCCAGGCCAGAGGCCAGCTGAGCCAGAGCGCAGCAGAGGCTGACAGGCAGTAATTAGTCGTTACTGGGAAGGAGCCCATTACCTTGCAAAGGAAGAGCAGTCAGTGCTGGTGGCACTGAGGTTTTTCAAAAGGAAAGAGGCCTCTAAGTCTCCTTCTAGGAAAGGCATGTTCTCAGGGAAGGAGGGCTGACTTTTTAGGAAACACAAGGCAAGTCAGCACGGAATTTGCAACAGTAATACTCTGGTTCCTCAAGCCAGCTGTTAAAGAGTTTCTTTTTACCATTTTTCATGCCCTGCTTTCTTAAAAAAAAAAAAAAAGAAGGTTTAAATTTTAGGACAGAATTGGTCCTTGAGAGCAGCTGTGGAGGAGTACAATGGGTGTGAGAGCAGGCTGAGCATGGGGAGGGTGTTTGGATGAGCAGCCACCTTGCAGTCAGAGTGCAGGTGATCAAATGCACGTGGCCAAAAGCCTTAGAGAGCTTTAAGCCAACATAGCAAATTACAGAATATTCTTTCCAAAACCATAATTTTGAGGGTGAAATGGAACCAGTAGTTTCAGCCACACCTTATGTGTAGCATAACCCAGGTGATTTTGTTCTTTCAGTCTTTCTGTGAGCCCAGTAGCTTTTGTTTGACCAGTTTGCATTCATCAGGTTCCCTAGTATGGGTCAGAAGACTTTGAGCAGTGATGGACTGTAGCAGCTGGGCCAGCACCTGGGACAGAGTGCTCTGAGTAAAACCTTTTGGGGTCAGCTGGACAGATATCTCTTGGTCTCCTTTCCCACATACACTGGGTTTCTTAGCTGCATCAAGCCTCGCTTCAGGATGATGTGAGGCCACTGTTTTTCATTCTCCTTTTTTCATATTTCATCTGCAGCAATGATTCAACAGCATCAGCTTTCTGAACTTGTCCAGCTTTACCATTCCACCATTCCTTTTTGTTAAGTTCTCTGTTCGTGACTAGGAATAAAACCAGTTATATTACCAATAAATCCTTTCAAACCCAGCAGTGGCAATTTTGAAACAACAGAGACGAGCTTATAATTGTTGTGGCCCTAGCTTTGACTTAAAGCAAAAAAGCCCTTGGGTCCAGTATATGAAAAGATGTGTAATTCTAGTTTCTATCTTCTAAAGCTCCTGAATCATCAGGAGGGATTCCACCCAAATGTGGAGGGCAAATACAAATTCAAAAGCTGCAGGATTCTTGGATCAGTCTTTTCCTGGGAAGGGTGGGAGCGAAAAGAAGGCACACAATGTTCTCATAAGCTTTCCCTGGGAAAATTATATAGCCACATTGAGAAAATACACATGTGGAAGGAATGTACTCTTAAGATCAAGGCACTAGAGAGGGAACTCTTGGGTACAAGACACATTTTCTGCATAGATTCTTATTGGATACACTTGAGACAGAAGAAAAGAAGGGGGAATAAGTATGAGCAAGTCTTATGTCTTCTCTGCTGTACTCTCCTGGTGCATCTCTTTTGGTGAGTTTCTCAGCTCAGATCTTCACCCCAGCATTAGAAAGAGTGCTTTGAAACTGCCTGGCTTACATCATCACCCAGGCTTCATGGGGTGGTTGTGTCACTGTTTTTCTCATGAAGTTACGGTTTATGCAAAAGCCAGTTCATTTCAGGGAGTTCAGCAAGCTTCCTCCTCCTGTTTCTTAGAAGAACAAGAAGAAGCAGACAATCAGCTTGAAGCAGGAACCAAACAATGTTGGTGAATGCTTGTTTTGAATGTATTCTACGGCAAAGAAGCTAAAGAATCAATATATATTTTAATTGCTGCTAAAGAGGAAAGGGTGACTCACTGACAACACTCCACTCTGTGCTGGGTGGAGTTTTGAGGGTTTGTGTTTGTTGACAGTGTCTTTGAAAATGGCAGGTTTAATTAAACAGCCTGATGCTAATCAGAAATATTGTTTCTGTCATGCAAAAGAAGACCAATTTTGCAGAACGGTCTTGCCCATTAAGATCAGAATGAAAGTCTCCCAGCTGAAAAGAAAAGCACACTTTTCTTTGTTCTTAAAAGGGAGGGTTGGTTGTTTTAAGCACGTAGCCATCCCAGGTCACTCAACCACAGAAGTCTGTTCAAAGGTATTTAAATTGACGAGTCAGCCTAACACAAAGAACTTGCTTTTGTTTCTGTTGTCATGACAAAGAACTACATTAAACGGGAGAGAAGTTATCAGGCTGTATCTTTGTTATCCTAAACTTCTGTTTGGAATAGAATAAATTACAGGATGAGGTTCTTCTCTAGTCATTGCTGGATTTGGTGATTGTGTAACTGCATATGGCATTGTGACCTAGTTTTGGAAGTGGTAGAATACCCAAATACAACCAAAGATTTCTTTGATGCCCTTTTCTTTTTATTTTCTCTGGTAATTTTTAAGCACACCACTAAGCTTTTGCTGAAAACCTGAGAGACAAAGGTGAGGATTAGGAATCAAAATGCTTGCCCTTGAAAGGATGTTTGAGCTCCAGATGGGCTTGTGTTGAGGAGATGTGGACAAGGGAGAATATTGCACGATAGCTTTTGCTCCTCATGGAGTACCTACCCGAATGGCAAAGGATGCCACGTCTGTAGTGGCCATGGTGCTGCTGGGTTGATGGTTGGCCTTGATCTTGGAAGACTTTTTCCAGTTGAAACAATTCTGTGATTCTGTAATGATACCCTCTTGAGGTGACATCCAGGTTTTATCACCAGTATTCCAGTAACAGTCCAAGGTAACAGTCCAAGTTCAAGCCCAAAACCCTTTGTACTGTGTCTCACTATCACTTTGGGACATGGTTTAATGGTCATGGTGGTGTTGTGTTGATGGTTGGACTTGATGATCTTATAGGTCTTTCCAACCAAAGCCATTCTATGATTCTATGATTATATAGGTGTAAATGAGAAGCATGTGGAGCTGTAGTCTTCATTACAGCTGTGCTCTCATTCATCTCAGTCTCAATTTTATTATTTTTTTTAAGGAGTTGAACTGATTTCTCATGTTTGGGATGCTATTTGATATCAGGATGATAAGATTTTGGGGATGTGAGGACTGTGTTTACTCTACAGGAGCTTAAAGTGGCCCCAAAAGAGAAGAAGAGAGTAAACAGTTAATGCGTTCCGGAAACAGACTTCAAAGTTTGTTGTGAGAGTAACATTCTTCCTCCCTGAAAGTTCAAAATGCCAGCCTCTAAAAGCCACTCAGTACTTCAAAAGCAAATGTATCACACTAATGCATAACCTTCTAGATAAGGTGTCTCCTGCCAGCAGGAAAAAAAGAAAGTAATGGCAAGTGTGTGTGAGAGACAGAGAGATGTAGGGCGCTGTGGGTCTGGGTTACAGTTGCGGAGATGGTTTTCCTCAGTGAAATCCTGAAGCAGGGCTGGAGGGGGAGCTGAGAGATCCTGGGTGGCACTTGACTTCATTTCTCTGTGTTCCTTGTGGCAGGAGATGGGATGGAATGGGAAGCTGCTGCACCCCATTATACAACTGCTCCTGGTCAGCATGAAAATTGTCATAGAATAGAGTAGAATTAACCAGGTTGGAAGAGATCTTTGAGATCATCAAGTCCAACCTATCATACAACAGTATCTAATCAACTAACCCATGGCACCAAGCACCCCATCAAGATCTTCCTAAACACCTTCAGTGATGGTGCCTCCACCACCTCCCTTGGCAGCCCCTTCCAATGGCCAATCACACTTCCTATGAAGAACTTCTTCCTAACATCCATCCTAAACCTCCCCTGGTGCAGCTTGAGACTGTGTCCTCTTGTTCTGGTGCTGGTTGCCTGGGAGAAGAGACCAACCCCCTCCTGGCTACAACCTCCCTTCAGGTAGCTGTAGACAGCAATAAGTAGTGTCCCTTGAGCCTCCTCTTCTCCAGGCTAAGCAACCCCAGCTCTCTCAGTCTCTCCTCACAGGGCTTGTGCGCCAAAGCCCTCACCAACTTTGTTGCCCTTCTCTGGACTCGTTCCAGCAAGTCAACATCCTTCCTAAACTGAGGAGCCCAGAACTGGACACAGTACTCGAGGTGTGGCCTAACCAGCACTGACTACAAGGGCAGAATGACTTCCCTGCTCCTGCTGACCACACTGTTCCTGATACAGGCCAGGATGTCATTGGCCTTCTTGGCCACCTGGGCACACTGCTGGCTCCTGTTCAGTCTACTATCAACCACTACCCCCAGGTCCCTTTCTGCCTGTCTACTCTCCAGCCACTCTGACCCCAGGCTGTAGCACTGCATGAGGTTGTTGTGGCCAATGTGTAGTACCTGACACTTAGATGTGTTAAATCTCATGCCCTTGGACTCTGCCCATCTGTCTAGCCTGTCAAGGTCCCTCTGCAGAGCTCTCCTATCCTCTAACAGATCTACACTTGCCCCCAGCTTGGTGTCATCTGCAAATTTACTGATGATGGACTCAATGCCCTCACCCAGGTCATTGATAAAGATATTAAAGAGCATGAGACCATACATGCTGTGTCCACATTCCTCAGTACTTCCAGTCCTGTTTTGTCAAAACCTGTGCCTGTAGCAATTTCAGGATGCTCCCCAAGAGCACACAAGGAGCATTTGGCAAGTGTGTTGTTGCATGCAGATTTTCTTGGAAAGCAAGTCGAAGTGGGAGTAATCACTTCCATGAATCACTGTGGTAATAGAGAAATTCTCTTCTTTATTGACCTGTGTAGCATGGCACTGATATCAATCAGTACCCTGTGCAGCTATGGGAAGCCTTATGAACATCATTCATTCAGGCAATAAACACCAAAGAAAGCATCTAGGCTGCAGTTTGTTCTAGTTGCAGCTTTCTTGGCAAAGGACTATCTTTAATCCATTGTGGCTGCTTAAAGTTTCATACATATATTTGTTATTATTAATCCCTGATAGCTGCAAAGACATTTTAACTGTTATTTTCTCCCTTGAATGCATCATTCTCCTCCTGCAAAGAGAGTTAAAGCATGTTACCAACAACCGGTTGATGGTCAGGCAGTACCAGTGTGACAGCAAACCCTACACATCAGTGGAAGAGTAATTCCAGGGAGACCTTTGCTGTGAGATTTGCCCTCTGGTGCTGCTTTCCATCCAGATGTGGAGTACAATACAGCACTAAGCTTTCTTCCACCCCTTTGTGGTAACTAACCCAACATCATCCCAGAGAATAAAGTGCTGAATGTGAGGTATTGGGTCTGTTAGAAGAGAAGGACTCTGCCTTCAGCTCACTTCCAAAGCTGCTGTGACCCGGGGCTGGGTGATTGCCTGCTGTTTCTTTAGATATGGAGCAGCAAAAGTCTTGTGTGATCTGTTGGTGCAGCACCCAGCCAAAGCTTGGAGGGGCAAAGCACAGAGAACGTTTTTTCCCGCTGGAGCACTGTGTGTAGATGGATGGGTATGGTAGGTAGATGGATAAGAATGCAACTGAAACTATTTCCTCTTTTCCAAGGTGCAGCAATTAGGCTGCCCTTCCTCACCGATGCGTGTCAGATGGGGGCATGAAGCCGTGCAGCCTCTTTTTCCCTCCGTGGTCCACACACTCTTGAATATCTAGTATTGTTTCCAGCAGCAGTACAGCTGCACCAGGGCTTGCAAAAATCAAATGCTCATGTAGACAAGGCCTATTTTATCGGTGCGCTCACAGGGGTTTTTTCATGACATTGTAGTAAAAACACCTGAGCCCTGTCTGCTTGCAGATACAGGGCTGTTGAAAAATGAGCATGTTTTGTAGTGTACCAGAGACCACAGAGACCCAGCTTCTTGGGCTCTAACAAATACCACTGGAGAACATTAAGCAGCAATTCACTGTTTCATTGGCAGGAAATAGGATGTTTTTGAAGTGTGACAATGCGTCTGTTTAAATTTTGATGAGACACGGGTTCACGAAAGGTAATAAGGGATGTTAACTGTCCTGGAGTGCTTGCTGCAAAGGTAGGTGTCTGCTTTCAGTGTCAGCTGATGGCAAAGGACATTTGCTGGCCAGTGCTGGGGCATACTGCTCATTCATTGCATTGCATCTGCACCCCACAGATTAAGGAGAGGGGCAGAGAAGTGTCACTGGCCACTGAGCGTCTCTCACAGCTGACCATTACCTCAGAAATAAGCTATTCTTGATGTATGCACTGAAGAGGGTTGGAATTAGAACCTAATTTGGGCCAGGTAGGTGAACAGCACTGCAGGGCAGGGAGAGCTCTGCTGTTTTATGCATTAATTTGTTGTATATGCTACAGGGCAAGCTCTGTCCTTTCCTGCTTTCCAGAGCCAATGCTGCTGCAATCTGGCCTGGGCCTTCTGTGCGCTAATTTCGACCTTGCTTTGTAAGGCTGCTACCCCGGTGTTCAAATGGTTCCTTTGGAGCAGTTCTGTGCTTCAAGGGCACCGTGGGATTGTCAGAGTCTTGCTGGGTCATCTCATGCTCTTATTTTTGCAGGGTAGAAAGTGAGTTAACGAGGTAGCTCCATTTCAAAGGCTAGGAGTCTTTCTCCACTTCTCGTCTTCTGTTGGGGACTGTTAGCAACATTTACCTTCTTCTCTCTCAGCTGACTGAGCTGTACTTTGGTCTGTTCCACGTTTGTTGTTTGTGGAAAGTACAGTAAAAACTGCAAACAGGAAGGATGTATGCATTTGCCTGCCGGTTATGAAAGCTCCCATAAGCGCCAGCTTGGAACAAAGGAAGCACTGAAAAAGGCAACTGTAAAGAAGCAAAGGATTAATTTTAATGTGGTTTAGAAATTCCAGCAACTTTTTTTTTCTCCTTTTTTTTTTTTTTATTTCCCTGAGTGTAGAATAAACATTTTAGTGAATCGAGTGAAACAATCTGGAGGAAACAGGGATTTGTGTTCTTCTTGATGGAGCTGATCCAATTTTTAGTGGAAATTATCTTTCAAAGCTTTACTGAGGCCCAGATTCAAAAAAAAAAACCAAGGCAAGGCTGTTCAGATGAATCATCATTCGTTCCTTGTGTTCGGCATTAATACCTACTTGCCTCAGTTGAGATAGATGTTCTGCCATATGCTGGTACATGTTAGAGACAGTCTTTGTCAAGAGCCTTCTAGATAGCTGAAGTGGGGATGGAGTAGGGCAGAGGAGGAGGAAGGGAGGTTGGATAAAGGAACAAGTGCCATCAGAGAATGTGACTTCCAAAAAACCCTCCTCTGGAAGTCTGCAGCAGAGTCAGAGTAAAACCAGGGCTGCCTCCCCACACGTCTTCCTCTAATAGTTCATCATCCATGGGCTCCCAAGACAGGTGATTGCACCTACCTCTTCCTTGAATGCATTTCATTAGCTGGAAATCATTCTGTCTCTCAACATGATTTATTAAGGTTCAAACTGAAATGTCATAAATAATGGGATCTGAATTGGTAGAGCTGTGCTGCTGTCCAAAGTGCCAGCGTGGAGAAGGTTACAGCACGTGCAGAAGAGTGTCACCTCCACGTGGCGTTATTCCTGGACTTAGCAGTAGGCTTAGGAGAACTAATGAAACCATCATGGCAGCAGTGGATATACAGCAGCCATGTCTTCATCTGATTCTGCCTCAAACGCAGCCTACAATTTTTATCTCCCTCTCCTCAAACAAACATAAATAAATAAAGCCCAGATTGTCTCACCTGTTGTGGATTACTGTACTTATCCTGTGCAACTGAATCAAGAAGAGATGAGAAGAGGGTTGATTACCATATGTCAGTGTTTCAGGTTCCACAGACTCTGGGAATTATGACACTATTCAAAACTGACAAAGATTCAGAGATAAATATTTTGCTTCTCATCAAGAAGGAAACTGACTCTCTGGAAATGTCCCATCCCTCCAGCACATGAGATCCTGCTCTGAAGCATCGCTGTGCACTGCATTGGATTCTTGGGTGGGAAAGAAAGCATTTGAAAACAGATTCATTCCTGTAGGCATACTCCATCTCATTGATTCAGTGGGCCCGGCTTGTCACTGGATGGTTACAGTTAAGGAAGTGAAGGCCCATCTCCTCAGAAGAATCATTTCTCGTTACGCCACTGACTGCATGATTCTTAATGTGCCCCAGGACAGGTCTGCAGGCAGCCCAACATGAAGGTGTGTTGGAGCACTAGAGATAGTTTGTCTTTCACTGAAACATCCAGTCTTAGTTCTCAAGTGTTTCAAGATACTGTGGTGTTAGTGATGGACTTCCACATTCAGGCACTTGGTTTCCAAGTTTGGCATGTGAACGCATTTGCTGGGTCATCTACTCTCTATTTCTTTTTACTTGTGTTAATTTCATAGGTAGTCACAAATAACTGCATCGTTTTCTGCTTATTTTTTCTACTTCTAATTAGATGCTACAGTGACTTTATATTGTTATTCTTATAACTCTGGGAGATAAGACCCACTGAAATTTGCCCAGAGAGGCTGTGGAGTCTCCTTCTCTGGGGGCATTCAAATCCCACCTGGATGCATTCCTGTGTGACCTGCTCTAGGTGATCCTGCTCTGGCAGGAGGGTTGGACTCGATGGTCTCTGGAGGTCTCTTCCAACTCCTAACATTCTGTGATTCTGTGAAATACTGACTTTCATTTCATTCCTGTTTCAGACCACACAACACTGGTGAATGAACTCAAACCCCCTCACCCCACCAACAGGGAAACTGAGGCACAGCTGAACGGGGTGATTTGCTCAAGAACCAAATGCTCTTGTGGCTGACTTAGGAGCAGAGGTTCTACCGCTGAACCTCAGGATCTCTCAGACACACTGAGAAACTGCTAGATACTGTGGGCTCCCGTAGAGGTTTTCAGATCTTCTTTTTTACTTTCCTTGCCTCTGAAGAAAGGTGTAAAATAGGATCACATTAACGAGATGTGCATAAAGAAGGCAGCTGTTGCCAAGCTGTGAATAGAGCTGATTAATCAGATGTATCCACACAGGGATGTTGTGTGCCTTGTGTATAATTTGCAATTGTATGTTTTTAACTCCAGCACACCTTAAAAACCTCTCTGAATAATTCTCCATAAGTCTTCTCCATCGATCATATGGAATTTTTCAGCTGAAATCTGCTTTCCATTTACTTTTCACCTTCAAATTGCAGTTCCCCAAGGTCCTTTATAGAGAACTATAAATTGTAGATAGACGTTTTTGATTCTTTTTATTCAAGCTTAATATCTTGCTCAGTTAGTGAACCCTCAGGAATTGCCATGTGGCCCCTTATAACCGGGGTGGTAATAAAGTGGCGGATTTGCAGAAACCCTATAAAAATGTGTGCAACGGTAAATTGTATTTAGGCTACTACTGGGGAGAGAGGCATGAATGTACAATTATGAGAAGGATGTCCCTGAAGAGAGATTTCAATCCGTTGCCATAGTCTAAATCCTCTATCTTGTGGTGCACAAGGTAATTCAGGCATAGAGCAGAGGGTTTTTCATTTTTTTTTTTTCCTAAAGAGATTATATTACCCATCTCCTCTGTTGATGGATTTTATTGCACAGGTTCACTGAGAGTTTTATTATTGCATTACTTAATCTGTTTTTGAGGTTCCTGAAACATTTTAAATATAATAATGAGTTCGGCTGTATGCCTGTGCTTGGCTCCTCTCGAGCCCTCAGCAAGGCAGAGCCTGCGACCCCAGGGCGAGCCGGCCAGGCGGGGACCCTGCCACCGGCAGCGCTGAGCGAAGCCAACTGCCGCGGCGGATCCCCCAGCGCCGATTCCCCGGAGAACGGCGTGAAAGTTAAACAGACTTGTCGGCTATCATCTAAATAACAGAGTCCAGTCCTTTGCCTTCTTCCAAAATAGGGCAAGGGCGAGTTATGACAAAGATGGAGAGATGGCTGCGGGACGTACCCGTGATTGGCAGCCTGCTTCTGCCTCTGAAGTTTCTTGCGCCACATCTCATTTTGAAAGCCAGCTGCTCAGATAACAAAGTGTCATTAAGAGGTATGACACTTGTCGTGCCATTGCAAAGAAGTGTTGTGGTGTGAGAAGAAAGGAAAAAAAGAAAAGGCATTCTCATGTGGAAATCATGGCATAACATCCTCTTGATAGTATGATTGTGTGGAGGAAAGTCTTTTTTATCTTCAAAATAGATAAGAACTCTTTCCTAATGGACAAGAGTTTTTATAGTGTGTTGATAGGCCTGGCTTTTGAATGGAACTTAACCCAGACCATTTAAAAATAGACAGTTTTTCATGACAGAGTTTATCTCATCTAGGAAACATAGGATTTTGCTTGCCTGCCTGTATCATTATTTGTTGTTGTTCTCAGATGAACAAGAGTGGTTAAGATCTATCAGTTGTGCTGGTTCAGCATTCATACTTTCTGTTTGCTAAACCAATCTGAAAGCAGCGTGGGAATATAGATCACCAGTACAGCCAATTCCTGTGCTGCTAGCATCAGGAGTGAGACAATCTTTAAGTAAAGAAGCTGCTTCCCCGACCAGCAGATGCAGCTTTGTGATGCCAGTTGTAAGGCAAACATAAACAGAAAAAAAGCCTGTCCTTTGGAATTTCAGTTTATAGTTCAGATAAGGCTAAAAGTGGTTTCCCAACAAACTACTACTCCTCTTCAGAAGATCAAGGCAGATTGTAGTTATCTGATAGATAGATAGATAGATAGATAGATAGATATGTTGCTGTGTATATATATAGGAATATATATTTAGGAAGAAGTTCTATACAGAAAGAGTGATTGCGCTATGGAACGGGTTGCCTGGGGAGGTGGTGGAGTCGCCGTCATTGAAGGTGTTCAGAAGGAGACTTGACGGGGTGCTTGGTGCCATGGGTTAGTTGTTTGGGTGGGTTGGATTGGTTGATGGGTTGGACACGATGATCTTGAAGGTCTCTTCCAACCTGGTTTGGTTTATTCTAATAAAGGTTTATTCTAATATGTATCTAATAGAAGCTTAATAGCGAGATGTTGGTTTTGAAAGAAGCCAGAAAGTTTGAAAATCTGAAACATTCAGTGAGCTCCTGAGACTCTGTTGGTGCCTATAGAAACTTCTTCAGAGGCAGGGAAGCTGGGATGAGGCATCAAGCTAAAGATCTGAAAGCTCTTTGCTACTGCTGGGCTGTGCTGGTGCTTTAGGTTCATGCAGTTACACATGGTGCCTGTCTATGCCTTTGGTCATCCAACACCACCACCCCCAATTTCTCTCTGTGGGGAATGGTCCTCTAGCTGCAGCCCTTAAACTCCATCTTGCTTGGATGCTCAGATTGACAATGTGATGTTTGCTCTGGTAGGAGCACAGTGATAAGCTGGTCTTCATTAGGTCTCTGCTTGTCACTGTTACCTGCTGGAAGCAGTAAATGTCTCCGTGTGACAACAACTGCAGGCTACTGTGAGGAGGAAGATATTACAAGACTGAGAGGAGGCAATTGTAGCATGATGTCCTCTGCTGGGGATAAAAACTACTATGGAGGTTTGAGAACTTCACTGAAATGCCTACAGAGAAGCCCAGACAAGAACATTTTTGCTTTAGGCTCCAGAAGATACTCTTTTTTTAATCAAGAGCCTGTGAAAGTTATCAAACTAAAGCCCTCATGGCAAAAACCCATTTAAGGCAGCACAGGCAGTGGTCAACCCTAGTGCTTTACCACTGGGTCTCAGTTAATCTGTATATCTTCTCAGGCTTTTACCTGCTTCTTATTTTCACTGATGAATTCAACACATCAGTTATGAAGATGTTCATTAACTGCTAATATCTGTGCATTAGGAAGCAACTGCAACCATCAATTCATTGCAGGTTGGCAAGTTACCCATCACTCTATGAAAAACATCCATGAGCTGATGCTTGGACCACTGCAGTAGGAGTGATTGAACCACTTCAGGTGCAGTATTGCAGGATTTCCCTTGGGCAGTGCCAAGGTATAGACTGCAGAGTACTGCTATGGCTGAGACAAGTGTCTGAGCAATCATGTTTGAGCTCTTTATTGGCTTAAATTTGTTTTCCCATAGTTGCCTACTGCAGCACAAAGTTCTCTCAACAAGAAGAGCTTTCTGCACACTCGTGGGCTTGATGAATCTGATTTGTTAGCCATTTTTTCATTAATGGAAGTTTGTAGAAAGTAAGTAGAATGCATGCAAGGACAGACTTTTGACAGGTTAATTTATTTTGAGTTTGCTTGAAAGTTTGTATTTATGGCTTACAGAGCAGCGCTCAACATAAGTGCAGCAGCAATGCTGGACAGTGTCTCCAACCTGAGGCATTCTTCCTGTCTTTTCCTGTGTTCTTAACACAGCCAATGACCTGTGTCTAGGCTTGAGGATCTAGCATCTGAACATGGGGGGTGAACTGAAACCATTTTGCCTGCTGTGAAGATGATCTAGCAGCTGGATTTTAAAGGATCTGTGTCTCTAAACTCTCTAAAGTTGCTTTACTTCGCACTACATTGAAAACAACTCTTAATATTCTTTTCTTTTCTCTTATCACCAAGATACAGCTCCCTTTTTGTGCTACCTGTACCTCGCAGTGTTTCTGATGCCAGTGAAATAGCAAGAATCAGACTTCCATGTTACAAAATTCCTTAGGGATTACATTCAGTACAGCCGAGGCAGCCCGCCTGTGTCTAGTGATCTCAGTGCTATAAGCTACAGTCATGAATGAAGGAAAAAAAAGAAAAGAAAGCCTGGATAGCCAGCTGGAGAGAAGGAAAATGTTCTACTGTTGCATGGCTGAGGACAGTTAATCTGGCAGCCTTCGTTAGTCGATGCTAAGCTGATAATGAGCCTCAGCAAATGGTCTGCATTCAATCTAAACTCCTCTGTGTGTTTGAATGTTTCACCAGTCCACAATATAGTTTAAGCTTTTATGCTTCTAATTTTACTCAATGGAAACCAGATGAAATGAAAACAGGAATAGTCAAAAGAAAACACTGTGTTTGAAATATAGGCCTGTGAGCAAGGAAAAACCCTGAATTTTTTCTAGCCCCAGATGAGTCACTAACCCACTGCAAGACAAGCCTAAATCACTTGAGTACCCTCCATCTTTTATTAAGCTCAGCAGGAAAAGAGCTTAATCCATGATAAAACTGCCCCTGCAGCTGCATTATTTTCTTGGGTGAATAAGCATCAAATGGAAGACTCCTTGATTTCAAGATCACAATGGTGGAGGTTTGCCATGGAACCATTTCACACAGTGGCTTTGTTGCTGTTCTGGTGGCTCTGCCTGGGCTCTATTCCTCTCTGCTTAACCATCAGCCACCATCAATTCAGCTCTATCTATACAGAGTTTCCTCTTTGTGGTGGATGCGTAGGAGGCCAACTTTGGTTCTCATGAAAACGAGAGTGAGTGAACGGTAGCCAAGCATGGTGTGTGCAGGTGCTGTGTGAGCCATCCAGTCATAACTCTGCTCTGCACCTCAACTGGGACCTGAAACTGCCCCTGCTGTTGAAGGTCTGACTGCACCCGCAGCAGTGCTAGGTTCTCTCATGTTTTGGGGAGGTTGACAGAGATGGAGCTGTGATACAAATCTTATTTGCATTACAAGTGGAGACAGAGCATTTTCTGAACTTTGATCTTTACAATATCAGGATTAGGTGTTAGTGCAGCTTAAACCTGTTAGTAATTGATAAACAGAAATGAACCTCCTAGATGAGTGAATTCTGGGAACACATATTCACTGAGTCACATATTGCATTGGGTTAAAAGGGACCCTCAAAGGTCATCTTGTTCAACCCACCTGCAGCCGGCAAGGACACCTTCAAGTAGATCAGGCTGCTCAGACTCACAGATCTTGAATGTCTCCAGGGATGGGGCCTCAAGCACATCCCTGGGCAACCTGTTCCAGTATTTTACCACTGTCATTGTAAATAACTTCCTCCTGATGTCTAGCATAAATCTACCCTTCCCCAGTTTCAAACCATTGCCCCTCATCCTATCCTCACAGGCCCTTCTAAACTGTCCTTCCCCAGCTTTTCTGTAGGTCCCCTTCAGATAGTGAGATGCAAACCTGCTTTAGCTCTTCTCTTTTTTTGGTGAAGGATTTTTCCTTCCTAAGTTCTAGCTTTATCTTACAGATTGGATCCAAAACTGGAAAACAAATACAATTGGTAATAAATACAAAATATATAAGCAAAGAGAGGTGCCTCAAGGTATAATGGGAGAGGGAGTCTCTGCATTTTGGTACCATGTAAATTTTCCCCTTATACCTAAAGTAAATCCACCTCTTAAATGGCAAAAATAGACCAGTTTTGAGTTTCTTGTTTTGATACTGAGACGTTTTTATTTGGTTTTTAACAAAGTCATTTCCAGCACCCTTTCAGCTCACACTCTCCAATTCCATGAGAATCTGGGAAAAACAGGAGAAGCCCCAGTGTCTGAATGTGTAAATCCTGCAAAGTCATCAGGCCTGTCTTCTCCCTTGGAGGTTTAGTTACAGGATTTCTGGTAAAGTGGAAACCAAATTGGTCATGCTGGTAGTACTGGTGACTCACACACAGACATGTTCATCCTTAAGACTGGAGCCAAGTGGTGCAGTTTGCTGTGTCTGCAGCTCCAGTGTGTTAAACATTTTGGGCCAGGACCAAGGGACAAAACCTGCCCGGATTTACCCCAAAATGTTCTCAGTGAGGAGGCTCCCAGGCACAACCCAAGCTACAAATTGGTCAACCTGAGACTCTGATATGAAAATCTACAGGGCGCTTTTCTTTAGTCAAAACTTCTCCTCTGTTGCATTAGCTGCTCTGTTGTCTAACAAATTTCACCTGCAACTTTGCAATGATCTGAAATGGAAGGCACCGCTTCCTACCATGGTAGGAACAATGAGGATTGCAAGGGAAGAGCAGGCAGAGGAAGAGACAGTTTTGTTTGGTTTAAAACAAATGAAAAAAGAAGACACTGGTAGGAGTGAAAATTTTGGGGGAGAGAGAGGGGGAGGGAAGGGTTGTGAAGGACTCAGACTTAGCTGATACTGAAAGTGAGTGGTGGAGCCCAGACATTCATTTCAGAAGGAAACTGGTCAGGATCTCAGTAGCCCCAGTGGGAGTCTGTACCAGCAGGAGGAAATTCAGCACTGCTGTAGGATTGACACTTGAACTCGACTCTGCTGTTCCCAAATGCAGCACCAGAAATTATATTTATTTTTAATTTTCATACTGGGATCACCACAGTGTTACATGATGAAGAGCTAAGGTCACTGGAGTGGCTTTTGAATTCTTCTGGGTTTTTATCAGGCCAAGTGAATCACAAAGTGTTCTACTTGGATCATGCTGGATTCAGGCTTGGACTGAGACCACCAATACAACTTCCAAAATGCTCTGCATCCAGTGCTGAAGTCTCTGACAGGTCCACCAAGCACTGAGACAGCTAGATGTGGATGGCATTTACCAGTGTAGTCTGTCCAAAGGATACAGTAAGCACAGTGTCAGCCTTAGGAAAGTAAAACTAGTAATTTTATCTCTCATATCTATCCCCATGCACTACTCCCAGCAGATTTAAGAGTGCAGCTGAGAATCCATCCTCCCAATTTTGCCAGTAAGACAACTCAGAAAGATATTTCCTGCAACAAAAATATGTCTCAAACAGGAGAAGGTTGTCTGCTCAGAGAAGTGCAGCCAGGGAGCAAAGCACTGAGAAGAGCAGCTGGGAAGAGCAATATTGTGCCTTGTTTCACCCAGAAGAGCTGCAAGGGGCTGGCTGAGACAGCAGCGTTGGAAGGCTGCGCACCTTGGCGCTGTGATGGAAGGGCTGAGCGTGGTTAGCTGAGGCCACAGGCACAGAGCAGACAGGTGTGTTGAGGTTGAATGCACTGTATCTTCCTTTATCACCAGTCTGAGATACAGAGTTGATGAAACCAATGTGTTTATTTACTTCTGCTTTGACTTTTTGTCTCTTGTTTACCATGTTTCTTCTAAACCTCAGCAGATAGCTCTCAAAGACCAGGATGGCAGCCATCAGCAACAGCTCATAAAGGAGCAGAGAAAGGCTGCAAGCATTCTTTCCTGTCACTTTACTGTAAAACAAAGACTTCATATTCTTATAATTTTTTTGCATTTAGGGTAGAAGTTGAATCCCATTGCTCTTTCAGGCAGGGAAGGTGGTGGCAACAGTTGAGTGAAATCTCAGCAGATGTGAATGGGGAAGTATTTGGAATGGAATAGAATAGAAGTTTTGCTGCTTGTAAGAGTTTGTAGTTGTCAGGAACTTGGAACTTCTTGATTTTGGTGGCAAACATTTTGGGGGGAAAGAGATATTTGTCTACATCATTCCTCTGACAGTGATGTAAGTATTCAGTCTCATTCTTTAAGTGATGGACTGCATCTCTAGTCCTAAAGGCTTAGGTCTGAGAAACATAATCCTTATCAGAAAATGCTGGTAGGTACCTCTAGAACTGCCACAGTCCTTTTGGGTTTACTGGTACCAGCACTAGTAAGAGAAATACCTCCTAGGTTCTTGAGTCATGAGCATCAGTGTCATGTTACATGTGAAACTGAACTGTATAAGCCAAGCACAGGTACAGGAAACACCTGCAAGCCATTCAGACTAGGAAATTTTGGTTCTAAAACAGAGCCTAATTTCAAGACAGTACTTCAGGAGAGAATCACTGCACCAGTGTGAACTTTTGGCCCCTCTGATGTTTTAATCACTGACGTGATTATGAGAGGTTTGCCCTGGTTTGTTAATATTTTTAGCTGAAGGTTCTTGCCTAACTTCAGAGACTTAAGCATATGTTAAATCTGTGTAATTGCCAAAAAGGCTTTCTGGGAAAGGAGGTTAAAAAATTGCCTCAAATTCACAATTCAGGCTTCTGGTCTCCATGCTACCAAGTTGTGTTTGTGTGAAGATCAGTGCAGCAGAGCACATGGACTATGCAAGCAACTATTATCTTCTTGAGGTCCAGCAGTCTGTGTTCCAGAAGAGATGGTATAAGGATTTTGATGCAGAATGATTTTTTTTAAGCATAGAGCCATGGATTAGGGAAGTTTTGGGTGGGTTTTTTTATTTGAAGAATGATTCTTAGTGATTGCCTAAGGGATTTCTCTGTATTAAACTAACAAGGAGAGAAAACATTGAGTGGTTCAGCCTTCGAAGACCTCATCAAATTCCTGCTTCTGCTATGGTGAATTTGATTAGGTAAGGGAAGGAGTTTCACGTGATCCCAGAAGCTTTTGTGTTGTACTTGTTTCTTGTTAGTCCACTAACCGGCCTTATTCTCGTCACACTTGATCTATGCCTGACCTACGTGTCAGCAAGTAGCAACTCCTTTTTGTAACCTTTGAAAAACCCTCAGCTGAGTTTTAATAAAGGTACAGCTAACTTGCAAAACATCTATGTGTCTAAAGCCAGTTACTTGAAAAGAGATTTTAGATCTTCTTAGAAGCCCTGCCAAGCATAGGAGATCTTTCTTCCCAGTTCAAGGGTGACATTTTGGGCTGCACAGAGTCCTCAAAAGATTTCTTTGACTGGCAAAGTTTCCCTGGAGCTCAGTGTCTGATTGTTAGCACAAAGGTACATCTGGGCTGTTTTTAGAGTGATGTGTGGACATCAGCATTTCTTGGTATCAGACGAACCATCTTAGTTCTTATGCTGTGGACAGAATGGTTTGAGAGTGCTCTGTCCTTGCGAGGACAGGCATTTTGGTGTTTTGGTTGTATTGAAAACTGGGTGAATGATGCTGGAAGACACTGTTGGCCAGTGAAAATATGTTGACAAGGTCACATGTAGCCTATAAAATTCCTGTTGCTTTTAGATCCAGCTGACAGGCATCCTTTAGACTTGAATATTGCTGTGTAACCTTCCCAAGGACCTCCAGAGCTGAAATATTTGACAAGAAAACTGAAGCTCAACACCAAGGTCTTCCCTGCTCATGAATTTTTCATGTCTTTGTTTGAAAAATGCTAGGCAGTAAAACCCTCTCGTTATCTCTGCTGTAAGGCACCATAATTAACATTCACACAGGAAAAAAAAACTCAAACAAAACAAAAAAAACTGTCTTGTTTCTGCTGAAGCTTAATTGCATTGTTGATTTTATCTTTGGGGTTTGTGTGTGTGTGTTAGTGAATTGCCCCCGACTCCTGCTCTCTTCTTTCTCTTCCTCCCTCATCCTTTCTATCAGAGATCCCAACATCAGTCTTGTGGAATTCAACAAAATGGACATCAACAAAATCAGGTTTCAGCTATGAATCCTGTGTCTTCCCATGGAAGAGGACAGGTTAACTAACCCTGCTGATAGTTGGCGTTATTAATGCTTTCCTTTGCATTTAGGTGCTGCTGAACTATTTTGTCATAATCAGTTTGATAAAAGTGATGATATCTTATGCTTGGCAGGCAAGGTTGAAACGGTCCTGTGCAGCAGTGACTCCATCCTGCTGTGTTCTTCTATCCTGAGCTTGTAGCAGATTGATACCCTGTGTCACAGTTATTGGAATCTTCATATTTGATGTTACAATCTGAACAGATCTTGTGCCAGAGAAGGGTAGAGTAGATTGGTACACACTGGCATGTGTCCCGGCATGCCTAGGTCTCATGCTGGTATCTCAATAAAAGATTGCCAGTCTGAAAATATACCAGGGGAATTGTCTAAAGTTTATCTAAAAGCCCTCCAAATATTCAAGAGACTTCCTTGTCCTTCAAAAGAATCACCTTCATCCAATGTGATCTTTGGCTTGTTCCAGGTGTCATCGCAGGAAATGAGACCTGCTGCTTCCCAGGTCCACAGTTCCCACTTCCTTCTCTGATCTCTGCCCATTAATAAAATGGCCAGGAAAAAGGCAGGCAAGATCTGCATTCCTCAGTCTTTCTTGTTCCTTGTAGTCTGTGTCAGTGGCTTTGAGTCACTATGAGATGTTTTGGCAGAGGGTTGTGAAAACCAAAACCTCTATGCAACTGTTGTTCGCTCCCGCCAAGGCCACCATCTCATTGTGCTGAGAGATCACAGTCTGAAACCAAGTAACAGATGAGTAAGCTGCTCTTCATTATTTATTGTTATGTAGTTACTATGACTCTTACTGAAGAGAGGGAAATGCAGGTCAGCACAGAACAGTAGTTCTAGGCTATTACCCAACAGTAAAACAGTTTCTCTGCTTGCTGGGTGGGACTTCATTGGCTTAGGGAGTGAGTCCTAAACTTGACGGAGAGAAACTGCCATCCCTGCTGATCCAGAACAGTTCTGCTCCTGCATTCTAACTTCATTCCCCACACTAGACCTCACTTTCCCAACACATTTTTAAGCTTCTCAGTGCTGGGAGTTGCTTTTCAAATGTGCCATAAAAATTGTGTGAATTGGAGCCTGAGACACCATCTCTTCCCCGATGAACTGAGGTTGTGCACACTGTACAGATAGGCGCCTGCTGATCTCCAGGTGCGTTGCCATACCCATTTTATGCACTGGGGGCAAATGTGTGACTGCAAGTGTTAATGGAATTATAACTGTAGAGCTCAACTTGGCTCTTTTTGGTGCAAAAAGCTACATGTTGTGCACAAAGGACAAATTATTGTGCATTGTGAAGTACCACAATGGCTTTAACACGCTCATTGATATGATAGCAGGAGTGTAGGAGCAGGTTAGGCACTATTCAGCTCTGTGGTTTCTTAATCCCTAATTATTAGCTGCTTTATCAATGAATATCTGAGCAATCCTTCCCCCCTCCCCTTTATTTTTTAACTGGAAAATCCTGACTCTAGCCCTTAGTGCTGCTGAAAGGGAAATAAGTACGCTGATTACCTACGTGTCAGTTGCTCCATCAATTCAATGTAGGAAAACAATTGCAATTTGGAAAATTTGCAGTTCATTTGCATGAAGGGGGAAAAAAAATCATCATAAATCTTTGTTCAAAGATAATTATTGCTTGAGAACTTGCTGCACAAATACCAATGGATTTTTCACTTAAAATATTGTTTAATATTCATAATATGTTACACCAAAGAAAATGCCTACCTATCTGTCAGGGGTAGGGCTCGTGAACAATAGGTATTGTTCTACATGGGAAGTGCAAAAAGCTTTAGCTGGGATAAGGGTCATTATCATCATTAGTATTATCATTTTATTCCTCCTTAAACTCCGAAATAAATTGTGCTAAGACTTTCCAACAGTTAAGAACCCGAGGGAGTTTAATTAACCCGTTAAAGAAAATTCGGCTACAGAGTTTAAGAGTGACAAAGAAAAATTTAACTTAATGTATTTTAGTTGATCAAAGCACAACCCATGGAACAAAAGCTTCTGAACATAATTTATTTTTTTTTTTTAAACCTCCCCTAGATGTTGAAGAGCATTAAGCCTTTAAAAATTATCATTAATGTATGTCAACTCCCCCAGTTTCATTTTCTACTGACTTTGAGCAGATGTAGTTCACATTTATAACCAGCATGATCTTCACCATCTGAACATTCATGATTTTATGAAATAAGACCCTGGAGACATAATGTTTTATTCCCTCAGGGTGAGATGTACCCATGAAGTGACTCAGATGGAAAGCTTGTATCTGTTACACCGACTAAACTTTCTCTCTGTGGTGGCACCAAGACTGTCAAATCAGTGGGCGGCGTGGTTTGATTGGCAGTACCGTTTTGAAGGTCGTTTTGCTCAATGTATTCAAAGTGAGACAGATGTGGCTTTTTTTTTTTTCTCCCCCCAGTTCTTACTCTGATTAATTGCCTCATTCAATTTCAACTCTATTGCAGTTAAACATTAATTCAGTAGGACTTAATAATGTATTCATTTATGATCTTGCTTGTGCATTAATGACAATGATTTGCTGTTTTTTTAATTATAGGGATCCATGCAATGCGTATTTTACATCCACTTACAGGAAAATGCTATACACTCTTGTTCTTTTATGTCAGATAAATTAAACACTCAAAGAAGTGCTGAAGTGCTTTATGAAATATTTCATTCTAAATATTTGCTGCAAAATCTGTATTGCTACAGACGCTGGCTTTAAAAACACTTGGAGGAGATTTGTATATACCTAGGGATTACATCTTTTCATACATTATGTGAGTGATAGTCCTAGACCTCTACAAGAGCACACTACAGAAAAATGTGCATCCTGCTTAATAAGGAAGTGCCTTTGTTTCATTTTAACACTAATTAGGAGGTTTGCTTTGTTTTGGCTTTCTTCTGTCTCAGTTCTTTCCAGTAATTCAGGCACTGGAGGATGAGTGGTTTAATATGGTTTTTGCATCATGACAGTAATGCCTTCTAACCACTGGGCATCTCCTCCAGCAGACCACTCTTTCCCTGGCCTCCCTCCCCCAAATACTGGTTTTGAAGTCAGCTCACAAAGAAATTGCTAAGTTTGAAGTGCAACTGCACTGCATCTGTAGTGGTTCTAAGTCTCCATGTTTTTTGTATTACTGGGACTTTCCTTCGTCACGTTTCCTATTCCATAAAACATACCACAGCACAAACCCAATTTTGGTTCTCCAGGCCTCCACGGCTATTTTTGCATCACAGTGGAGATCAAAAGTATTTCATTGTGCTGAGTATTTCATTGTTTTGTATCTACTGTTTGGATACATTTCATCTTTATCTTATTTCAGACTGAAGGGTAAATAACCATTATATGCAGTCTCTGCTCCCACAGATACAGTAATCAATCTTACATAGTACTGACATGGAATTAGAGCCGCACGTCTTCTCTGCATGGCACTGGGCACAGCTGCCTACCATGGCTTTTGTCTTGATTCAGACATGGCTGGAGCTGAAGGTACTAGTTTGCCTGGTAGTCCTTAGCTGGTTACCAGATTGTGCATTAAGAGTTTTCCTGTGGTCGCATTAATACTACACATGGTTCCTGCTAGCATAATTACTTAGTGTAGCTTGAAAGGTCTGATCACCTACCGCTAAAATGACACTTTAATGGGGATTACAGTTTTCCAGCTCAAGTGTTTGGTGGCTTTAATTAAGCAGGAAAAGGCCAGATCAGTAGCAGAGTCAACATCTCTCTGTTGGATGGCATTCTGTTCTGACCCCAAGCTCTATATCAGTCTCATACAAGGGATGTATTGGGATGGCATTTGTGCTGGAAATGATTTACGTTTTCTGTCCCCTTACAAAAATAAAACTGTGGATGCTGTGAGCCACATACTGTTCACCTGCTGCAAGCTTCATTCTTTCCTCCCCTATCCTAAAGTCCACTTTTGAAGCTTCTGATGAGAACTAGAGAGGGATTTCTTCTTTTTTCCCTTTACTTTCCCACTCTCCAGTCTGAGGCTACATCTTTTCTTTTTTTTCCCCTTGCATATCTCAAACTAAATATTTTTTTTCATTCTCAGTACTGCAGAAGGACTCTTGGGAAGGTGCTTGTTTATGTTCCACTAAGGTCATTAGATTTTAAAGTTTTGGTTCAGCAAATATTTATGTGTTTCTGAGCTGAGAGATCTCTATATATCCCGAGCCAACGGGAGTATTTCTGGTGGTGATAGAGGGAGGTAACCCAGTGTTTTTCACGTAATTACCAGCTATATCTTTCTGTCTTAAATATCTTCATCTGTCTGTCTAAAGTATCTTCACTGGGGCATTGAATTCTCCATCTCTCTCTCTTTTTTTTTATACATTTGTTTATCCACTTGAAATTTAAAGCATTTCTTGGTGTCTCGTGGGTTCTTCAGTCTTTGGGCAGTTAGTTTAAACTTCTGCACAGTTTTTTATTTACTGATTTGGTTTGCATTGGGGCATCAGCCAGCCTAATCCAGAAACTCTAATTAGCACTTCACATCTTCAAAGCGTTGCACAGACGTGAACTAGTCATATATTAATCATGCTGAATTTTATGTTAGCTTATGTATTCTCTCTCATGTGCTGTGCGTTACAACCTGTGATTTTTCTGAGCCATAGGATTTGAGAAGTGAATCCAAGCTCTTAAGCTTTACGTTCTTCAGGAGAACAGCTTGTCCAAAACCAGCTCCTGTCCCTTTTCTTCATTAACATCTGGTACTGTCATTGGTCATTTGAAAATGGATTTCAATGGATTGTCCAACAATGGTTGCCCTAGTCTGTCTACTCTGATTTCTGCTGGTTCTGATTGTTGATTCACTTAGCTGTTTTCTGTCAGTATGTGGGTTCTGAAGTTGCTAAATAGCATGTAGCATTGGTTTCATCTAAAAGAAATCATCTGTGGAGTTCGTGCCAAAATCGATTCCTCTTTGCTAACCAATTGCATTCATTTGGAATCTCCCTCTGTCTCCTTCCTATTTGTTTCTAAATAAAATAGTCAGAAGTTGTTAGGATACCAATGGAAGGTCATTTAATGAGCACATTAGCACTATGCTAGGGCTATCCGTTAGAAATGCAACCCTGTTGCTAGTGCAGTGGTTCTGATTCACATCTTGCCAGGCGAGACTTAACTACAGGATCTACTAAAAATAAAACCACAGTAGGTTTATTTTTTAATAGTCCCTCCTTGAGGAAAATAAGCAAATTTAATCATGAGGAAAATTAGCAAGAGAGCATCCAATAAAGTGTTCCTCTCTTACACTGTGGGTGAAGATTTAGAGCCCAGTCCTATGGGATGTGAGCTCCAGCATTTCCCACCATCTACAGCTCATTGCAAAAAGCTGTGCCCGAGTAGTTTCCAAATGTCAGGCAGATCCTGGTGGAGCAGAGTTCAACACCATAGGTGGGTCATGAGCAGCGCTCTGAGGTGCCAGGGTGTCTGGTAGGTGCTTCAAGGTCCTGCAGGTTTTCAGGTTATTGAGCGTTATAGAAGGTTGTAATTCACACTGTCTGTGCTCAGAGGAGTATTTCTGATCTAAACTTCTGTTAACTCTAACATGATGTAATCTGCTTGGACATTACCATACTAATTGCATGTTAACTTTCCATACTTACCATGTACTATGCCTCCCAGAGGAAAATGCTGTATTCAGGACAAAAAAAAGGTTTATAGCTCATACACTTAGAAGAATGCATAAAACTTTGGCAGGAACAAACTATTCAAGTGATATAGCTTCCTAATAATCAAAATGAGCAGCGTTCTGTTGTTGCTGTAGGAATTCTTCAGTCAACCCTGGTTAGTTATTTGAGACCTATGAGGATGATGATTCCTACTCAGATATTTCATTTCCTTGTCATCTTTTTTAGGATGGAAAACTTCTGAGGACAGACTGTGCTGAAACATTTTGTGAACTAATTGCAGAAAGTACAAAAACTTGTGTGTAGACTGAGGTTACAAATACACTTATTTACTCTTTAAAGCAAAATGGTTTTGTTGGCATTTAATGGCTTGGTACTGCATTTCTTGACATTACTTTGAATCAGATCAATACCGTAAATGAGGAAACACACCACACTGTGCATTTATCGTGCATGACATTGTCCTTAGAAGTCATCAGATAAGCAAATAAGAAAGTGATTCCTCATTTCTTATTTTCAATGAGCAATTACTAGTAGTGTTGAAGTGTATTATGCATCATTACTTGTTCAGTGTCCTTCATTAGAAAAGGAGAAGTGTAGAGGTTTATTGGAAGGTTTTTAGCTAACCAGAAAGTTCTGCCAATAGAGGGAACACATTTCAAGCAGTGGATATCATTACACATTTTCTTTGTTGGTTCTTAGAATTGTGTTCTCAAAACCAGACTGCATGGTGAAAAATACATCATTGCTATCATGGAAGAGCCAAGAAAGCTGAAGCACAGAACCACACTCTTGGTTGTTCAAGTTGGGAAGTAAACTCCATCCTTGCTGGCGCTCTTGTCTTCTAACCACTCCACTGCTTTCCAAACCTCCAGTGTATGAGCAGCAGAGAGAGAGAAGTGAATGTAACCAGTAACATTTGTAGTAAAATTAACAGGAACTATTCTATTAACTTCTAGCGCAATACAGGAGTAGCTTTATACCATCACAGGTGGAGGAAAAGCCAGGGCAAAGGAGCAAACATTTAGCAAAGGTGGCTTATGTACAGAGCAATGTCTCTCTTTCTGCTTCACTAATGGTAGCTATGGCAACCTCAGGACATTAACTTATGCAGTGATTGCAAGCCGTGAGCATCAAAGCAAGTAATTAGGGAGACAAATGGGAAGTCTTGATGGATTCTTCCATCAAGATCAAAGCTTTATATAAGTTTTTCATTAATTTGGGAACAAGCACTGAGCTGATTTGTATGTTCCATTAGATTGTCAATGAAAATTGGGACCAAAGCTAGATTGTTTGGTCATTGCTCAAAGAAGGGCACCTCAACCCAGTCAAAACCCTTTTTAATAGCAGTGATGGTAAATGAGGAGTGCACTAGTTGAATCAGTTTGTTAGAGTATCCAGCACACTGCTAGACATTTTCAGCAGAAATATGTCATGTTAAACTTAGGTTGTCCTTGTCATTACCAGAAACATGAACTGTAACTCAAAAAAAATAAGAATGCAATGTTGAGTCCATGACATGTGATTCTAAGGATCCATAGGATCAGGGAATTCAGTCCCATTATCATCAAATCAAGAATGGAGAAGACTTATTGGTTGAAATTTAATGACCTGTGGTATATAGATGCTCAGAAGTGATGGTCTGTGGACTCTTCTGGCTTTATACTCAAGACAAAGTGAAAGAGATTGGGTAGTGTAAACCCTGTGAACAGCAGGAAGTCCTCAAATAACAAGGGAGATGATTGCCTGAACAATGAGTAATTACGTAAACCTTTGGTTGGACAAGTTCTCTCAGTGTGGGGAATTTGGAGTTAATTTGCAAACATCATCTGTCCTATTCTTCCCCAACTGCAAGCACCTCAATAACCATAGGGTGTATTTCCCTGTATCCAAGATGTGCTTTGCTGGAAGGTAACTTATCTAAACCACTCAGGAGTTTTCCAAATCCGTGAAACTTCCACAGTGTTTCATCATGTACAGAGCTTCATGTAGGATGCAGCAATAGTCCCTAGAGCATCAATAAATTCATTTTGCTGGGATTTTGAGGCAGGCATTAATATTTGGGTTGGGCTTTCATTTTTAATTGATGAGGAAAAAGACTATCTGCCTTTCTTTCCTTCTTGATAACGCAAGCTTCTCCTTAGTAACTTCAAACATCCCAATTCTTCAGTTAAAGGCGAATTAAGCTTTCCTGTATTTCAAATTAGCTCTCTGAGGGTGGCATCAGCTCTGTTTCTTTTATGTTTAAGTCCCAGTTCTTTAATCTGTTTCTAATACATTCTGTTCAGCAATTTTGCATTTCTGTTTTAGTGGAAGCAATGCTGATTAATTCCTTCTTATGACATCTGTGGCTGTATCCTAGATTAAACCTACTCTAATACAGAGCCTATCATTAAGTGTTAAATATTCTTGCAAGGCTACTTAAATTAGATTCAACATCAGTGGATCATTTAGTAGAGAGTCGTTAATTCTCCATCTTACGGCAAGGCCACATTCTGGTGATGCTTTTAATCACAAGATTATTGAGGTATGATTTGAAAGGGATATGCTGCCCATATTTTGCCTTTGGGCGAATTATGAAAGGTCAAGTTGCCAAGGAAACAAACGTAAGATAACATTACTAATTCCTAAGTCCAAGAGTTGTCTTTCCTGATCGTATCATTTGCTCAACATGCATACTTAGAGAAGATACTAGCTAACAATATCTCTGCCATTTAGTTCAAGGGAAAATGGCTTTATAATTCTTGCTCTTCTGGATAGTGTTCACAGTATCACAGTATAACTTAGGTTGGAAAGGACCTCGAGGATCATCGAGTCCAACCTATCACCACAGACCCCATGACTAGACCATGGCACCAAGTGCCACGTCCAGTCCCCTCTTCAACACCTCCAGGGACTCAACCACCTCCCTGGGCAACCCGTTCCAATGACGAATGACTCGCTCGATGAAGAACTTCCTCCTCACCTCAAGCCTAAACCTCCCCTGGTGCAGCTTGAGACTGTATCCCCTTGTTCTGGTGCTGGTTGCCTGGGAGAAGAGACCAACCCCTTCCCGGCCACAACCACCGCTCAGGTAGTTGTAGAGGGCAATGAGGTCACCCCTGAGCCTCCTCTTCTCCAGGCTAAACAATCCCAGCTCCCTCAGCCTCTCCTCACAGGGCTTGTGTTCAAGGCCTCTCCCCAGCCTTGTTGCCCTTCTCTGGACACGTTCAAGTGTCTCGATGTCCTTCTTAAACTGAGGGGCCGAGAACTGGACACAGTACTCAAGGTGTGGCCTAACCAATGCAGAGTACAGGGGCACAATGACCTCCCTGCTCCTGCTGGCCGCACTATTCCTAATGCAGGCCAGGATGCCATTGGCCCTCCTGGCCACCTGGGCACACTGCTGGCTCATATTCAGGCAGCTGTCGATCTGCACCCCCAGGTCCCTCTCTGTTTGGCAGCTCTCCAGCCACTCCAACCCCAGCCTGTAGCTCTGCATGGGATTGCCGTAGCCAAAGTGCAGCACTCGGCACTTGGACTTGTTAAATGCCATCCCATTGGACTCTGCCCATCTGTCCAGACACAGTGATGAAAGGCTCACCAGAATACTTTGCCCTCTCTGGAACTCGTATATTGGTTGTTCTGATGGTTTATGGAGGGATAGACATCACTCCGGGTTCATAGAAAGAAGGAGCAATAAAGGAAGGCTTAGAATTTAGATATTCAAAGGTAGCTGCAAACTTGAGACATCACTAATTTTGACAGCCTGACTTGCAGGTCTTTAGGGGATGCTGATGTTCATAAGGTGAAGAGCATTTGATAACACAACTTCATTAAGCACTTCAAATTGCAAAGCCCTGAAATTTTCCTTCTGGCCACAAGTCAGAACAGTGGCAGAGCCAGAAAGAGCTCTCCAGTATTTGCTGCTATCCAGACTGTCATGCTTCCTCCTTTTTTCCCTGTTATTTTCTTTTTCATTTCCTCTCCCAGGTAGGAAGAACTAGTATAGGATTGCCTCCAGTGCAGGAAAACCTTGATGGAGTACTAGTGTTCTGTGATGAGTCTCTTTCTGCCCCTTTCTCCCTTCTATCCATCTATATGTGTGTGTTTCTGTCAAATTCCTTGTCCTTTCTTTGGACAACTCATGAAAAAGGAATAATTTTATTCCCTGAAATATCAGAACCTGAGGTTGTGGTAGATTCTGTCCTTAAATTTCCATTCTGAACTCTGCTGTGTCTTAGGGCACTGCATAATGAATACGACCCTGCCAATCAAGACACTCTGTTTTATATCACTTATTACTAAATTGAAAATGGTGTTTTACTACAGCAATAAAGGGCTGGTACAGCATGAGGTACATTTTTATACAACTCTATGAACTTTGTCATTGAAAACATTATAGCCTTGAATTTGAGAGCACAGTGGAAGGCAATATAATTTGATTACCTATATTAATCAAGTAGAGTACAACATATAAAACCAGTAATGCATAAGTCTGACTGGAGCCAGATAACCCTCTTGTGCATCTTAGAAAGATTTATTTTCAGTAATATAATTCATTTGACATGAAAGTATCATAATTGCAGTTGCTAGGAAGGATTTCTTTCTTTCCTTTTTTAGGGAAAAATATCTATCATGCTTTCAAAAGCAGCCTGTTCTTTTAAAGCTTACTGAAAATTGAAAACAAAGATTTGGTTTTTGTAATTGTGGCAATTTTTCATTAGCCAGCTGAGCTAACAGAGTGGTTTGGGTTGAGTGCAATTTCTGCTTCATAAACAGAAGTGTTAGATGTGAATTTAAAAGACTGTAGTTTGTAATGTACATTGATTAGCACAAGACCCTGGCATTCTCGTCCCATGCTGCTGAGAGCTGGCCAGAAGTTTTTGAGCATTGAGTTATCTGTGCAAGTACTTTGCATAAATGCTGAGAACCTATCCATATTCCAGCTCCATAAGAAAGCCTCAAAGCATATATAGAATAGAATAGAATAGAATAGAATAGAATAGAATAGAATAGAATAGAATAGAATAGAATAGAATAGAATAGAATAGAATAGAATAGAATAGAATAGAATAGAATAGAATAGACCAGACCAGGTGGAAGAGACCTTCAAGGTCATCGTGTCCAACCTATCATCCAACACCACCTAATCAACTAAACCATGCAACCAAGCACCCTATCAAGTCTCCTCCTGAACACCTCCAGTGATGGTGACTCCACCACCTCCTCAGGCAGCCCATTCCAATGGGCAATCACTCTCTCTGTGTAAAACTTCCTCCTAACCTTCAGCCTAAACCTCGCCTGGTACAGCCTGAGACTGTGTCCTCTTGTTCTGGTGCTGGTTGCCTGGGAGAAGAGACCAACCTCTGCCTGTCTACAACCCCCCTTAAGGTAGTTGTAGAGAGCAATAAGGTCACCCCTGAGTCTCCTCTTCTCCAGGCTAAGCAACCCCAGCTCCCTCAGTCTCTCCTCATAGGGCTTGTGTTCCAAGCCCCTCACCAACTTTGTTGCCCTTCTCTGGACACGCTCTGGCAAGTCAACATCCTTGACATTAAAGACACCTAATTACTCTGCAGTCCTTGAAAACCCCTGTTAGAATAGAATAGAATACACCAGGTTGGAAGACACCTTCGAGATTGTCATGTCCAACCCATGTTGTTGTTACATGTGCAGTAGTGACACAGAGTGAGAAGAGTGTTACTGAGTTTTATTGCTACCTGTGGCTCCAAACCACAGGTGAGCTGGTTGGTGTATCCCAACTGATACAGCAAACATCACAAGTGAACAAAGAACTGCTGCCTGGGATGCACCTCGCTTTGGGTCACAAAGATCTGTCTGCCCTATAGCATCAGAGACACAAACTAAGAGGAGGTAAAACATTGTGGCCAAGGTATTTTCCAGCTTTTCAAACAGATTTCACATTTAGTTTTGTTCCTACTAAGCATAATGAACTTTGTTCATCATTTCCATATTGGAAAAAGAAAAGTTTCTGTAATTCAATGTAGTCTCAGCCTGTGACAAACAGGTAATTGTTTTTTCCATCTAATTATTATCAGTTTACCGTTCTGCTAATAATAGTGGTTACTGATTAAGGGTGATAGAGTTCATTCCCAAACAGACAGTGTTTGTAGTCTCATCTCATTATTGGCCCACGGTGCACTAAGTTGTTTTTTCTATTCTTACTCTTCAGTCTTCTGTGCTTTTCCTCTCATTTTCCCTCCTGTTGAGGCATTTCCTGTGTCTTTTATTCTCTAATCACCCCAGTCTGGATTAGCCTTATAGGGGACTGTCACTACTGACGAAAGACTTGGATTTGTTGGAGCTTTTATTCGTAAGTGACGTCTGTCCACGCAACTGAGCATTCCCACATCAGCCCTGGTGAAAAATAAAACGGGCTGTAGTGACCACACAAAAAGTAAACATCCTCAAGCCTGTTCAGAAAGTTTCAGGACAGTTTAGCTAAGGCTACTTGCATTCCTCTCTTTCAACATGTGCTACCAGTCCTTGTCTTGATCTTTGAGGTCAGTGCTGGTCAAACCCCTTTTGCAGCCTGAAAGCAGGACAGTGATGTAGGAGGCTCCATCTTGTAAATCATTACATTTACATCAATCATTGACATTTTGGGAGCTGACAAGAACAGATGAGTATCTAGAGGGGTTGGAGGAGAGGGGCAGGTGTCCAGAGGTAGTGAGGAGCCTTTACAGTTTCACCTCAAATAACAAATATTAAGCAATTTTATCTAGGATATGTAGTGTGGTATGTCACTGCCCTACTTGGACTTACAGGTAGGAATAAGGAAGAAGGAAGTTTGCAGCCTGATAAAAAGTGTGTGTGTGTGTGTATATATATATATATATATATATATAAAATAATGAACTGTATAAATGAAATCACATAAATATGCATGCAAATCAGCTGGAACAAACCACAGCAAGTTTCATAAGCAGAAATCCATCACCTTCATTCTGGAAGGTGACTGTTATTAAGCAAAATACTAAGGTATTAAGAAATGGTTTTCCTCCTGAGCTGCATGCTGAAATCCCCTCTAACAGCATCCTGCAACTGATTATGGCTCTGCATCGAGGGAAGACAGCCATGCATGTTCTCCACTAAATAAATATGTAAATGAAACTTCCAAACAGAGTCACATTCCACAGTCACAGAGCTGAGAATAACTAAAAGCTTTCCATTAGAGCAGGAGTACTTTAACAAATCCTGTTATTTTGGAGTGGCTGAGTACTTTTGGGTGACTCCATAATGACATGGATATGGCGTAGTAATAGACTAGGTCTGCAATCCAAACAGAAGGAAAAAAAACTGATCTTTATAGTAAATGGGGAATTACTAGACAGATCATTATGGTTAAAGTGGCTTTTGGCTGTATTCTTATTAAGTCCTAAACTCCTCCTTAATTTTAAAGAAAGCTATAAACACACACACACCCCCCAAACTGCAGCAGCCTCTCATTGATGTAAATAATGGCTGTAAGCCAGTTTTCTTCTGTTGGCCACATCCTGTCCAGTCATCCTTACATTAAACAAAATTAGAGCTGCTCTGTGCAGTGAGTCGCTGCAAATCCTCTCTGGATCTCTTCTCCCTGGAGAGTGTGAGGAACCAAAGCAGCTGGGGCATGGGGTTCTGGATAACACCAAGACAGGAAGCTCAGTAAAGGGGAGGCAGCAAGGCAAGATGTCTCTTGCAAGCAAATGAATGTAATCATAGCTTAAAACTGTAGAATAAGACAGCAATGGATGTTCTCTGGTTTCTTAGTGAAAACCCATACAGAGCCCTGAAGCTGGAATGTCTCTAAGAGTGTCTGTCTAATGAAAAGAAAATGAGTGACAGGTGACACAATGTCCAAGCAAGGGGAGAATGAAAAGGACTTGTGAGCACTTCAGAAGAGAAGCAAACTCTTTTCTTACCAGTCTCCTTCGTTGTGTAAATTGGTGAAACGCAGTGTCAGCCATTCAATTTTACGTGCACTGTCCTTTCAATTACCCGAGCATGGCACCACCAGAGCCATGTGGAAATGAGCTGAAATAGGAAAGAGGTGAGCAAGCTACAGATCATTGTTAGTCCTTGCAAATCTGGGCTAGATTTGGCTCATAATTCACATAACCTTTAGGAATAATCATAGGCATTACAAGTCAAAGCAACCTTCTGCACTGGCCAATGTCTCTCTTGGCAAATACAGGCTGACAGCAAGCATAAGATCATCTATATGCAGCTGGCTGTCCTTGAGTTTCCCAAAACACCCATCCCAGGGATACCAACATTCTGCAAGGCTGGATTAAGCTCAGGCAATCACAATCAGTGAACTGATTTCAAAGCAGCTACATCAACCTACCATTAAATACTTAGAATGAGTCCAAACAGACCACACATGGAGTACTGCATGCAGCTCTGGAGCCCTCCACACAGAAAGGACGTGGACCTGATGGAGGGAGTCCAGAAGAGAGTGACAAAAATGATCAGGGGGTTGAAGCACCTCTGCTATGGGGACAGGCTGAGGGAGCCTGGAGAAGACTGCTCCAGGGACACCTAGTATCAGCCTTCTAGTACCTGAAGGCTCTAAGAAGCCTGGAGAGGGACTGTTTCCAAGGGCCTAGAGTGATAGGACAAGGGACAGTGGTTTGAAATGAGAGAAGAGCAGATTTAGATTAAATGCTAGGAACAAGTTCTTCACTGTGAGGTTAGTGGAACACTGCAAAAGGTTGCCTAGGGAGGGAGTTGAGGCCCCATGCCTGGAGGTATTCAAGGTGAGGCTTGACAAGACTCTGAGCAACCTGATCTAGTGGAGGATGCCCCTGCTGACTGCAGGGGTTTTGAACTAGATGACCTTTGGAAGTCCCTTCCAACCCAAACCATTCTATGATTCCATGATTACATATCAAAACAGATCCATTATGTGGTGTGAGAGCTATATGCATGCATGCATTGATCAATTGATCTAGCAATCTGCCTTTTCCTAACCATGGAGTACAACAGATTGATTCTGCAAAAGACATCATTAAATCATCCAAAAATTATGGAAAAGCATTATACTGGTACAGGATAAGGTTGAAGGTAGGAGGTGTAAGATGGTAAACCATCCAGAAAGCCTCTCTTGACATGTGATACAGACATTGCTGTGTAGACGGCATTGGATCCTGACTTTTCTGTTTTTCATGAACATGTCTTTACTAAATGCTTGTGTAGCAACATTCATCTCTGTAAGCTCCAGTAAAAGACTGCATTATGGAAAGATGTTTCCACCTGATCTGCTGGGAGAGGAGGGCAGGGATACAGAAAACCAAGAGAAATCTGGTGGCCCTAGCAGCATTTTCAGGATGGGTTGGTCACTCTCATGACCTGGGTCGGTTTTAGCCTTGGCTTGACAGCTGGCAGCTGCAGATCTTACTTTGTGGATCTCGAGGAATAATTTGTGATTATTCCTTTTTTTTTTTTGTCCAAAAGTGCTTTCCTGTATATAAGTGTAATAATAAAGAAACCATTTCCAGTGGAAAAGATGTGCTTGTCAAACCACAGCGATGATTTTCCAGTTGCTGGCTTTTTTAGTTGTGCAGCCTTCTAATATTTCTGCTTGAATTCTTTCACGACAGAAGCAAATGAAAATTACACCGTGGTTTTTAGGTCTCTGTTCCCTGATTTTTGCTTGTCATGTCATGAACTTCTTCGAAGCAGTGAAATGGCAGCCCATCTCCCTGAGAGCTCCAGACAGATTTCTAAAGTTGTCTTGTTAACAGCTTGTCAGAAAACTACATTTCAGTCTCGCTGAGTTTGTATCATGGAAGGAAAAGAAAAAAAAAGGGGGGGGGGGGGGAGTTGCTGGAAATTGTGATTTTTACAGGTTCTGACATTTTTCTAAAGAACTGAAATGCTCAAGGCTGCTGTCTCCCTTAACAGGCTGTGCTGTTTTGGGTAATATTCTGCGTTGCATCAACCGAACATCAGAGCAACATTCAGTTTCTTCCCTTTAACATGTTCTTTGAATTATTTAAGGTGTTTTGATGTTGGCTAGAATTTGTAACAAAGTCCTCCAGCTTTTATCCTAAAATATCAAAAAGGTTGAGATTTTTTTTTTTCCTTCTCCCTCTCCCTTTTCTCCCTCTTTCCTAACCCTTATACCCTCCCTCCTCCCGCTTTTAATAGATCCTTGCATGGATCATCAGGGGACTTTCTTTTATGTTGTACAGCATGAAATGACTTAGTCAGGGTCTTCCTGATTAATTTATGAGTGCTAAGGAAAAGGGAAGGGGGGCAAGAAACAGTCCTTGAGGGATTGACCCTAAGCTGCAGCAGATCAACTCAATTTTATGGAATGAAAAGAGATTTAAACAGTATTTTTAGCGTCGGTTCCTCGACCCGCAGAGGTAGGGAAGCTCCCTGTGTCTGGCAGGCTGAAGCAAGGTGAGAGGTACCCACCTCTCCGGGTGGCTGATGGAGTGGAGTTCAGCTCTTCAGAGGCACCGAGCACTTTTAGAGTTAAAGCCGTCGCAGATTGGTGGATTAATGTGCTCTGCCTCCAAGGGACAAATGCTCTTTTTTTTTTTTTTCTTCTTTTTTTTTTTCTTCCCTCCCCCTTGCTGCCTTCTTCCCTACTCTGGGCTTGCAGATGACAGCTGTTGGTCACTTAACAAAATGTCCTCTTGATTGCTGCTTCACAACAGGGGCCCCCTCAGACCAAACAGCACATAGTCCCTACAATGCATCACTGCCCCTCAAAATTAGTTCTAGTGCTCAGGGCTATTCTCGGCTGCCATAGCTAATACTCTCTTGCTGTTCTCTCTCCTCCTCACCCTCCCCCTCTACAGACAAAGGCTCAGCCTATACATCTGTAGTGCTCATAACCTCCCCCTTTCCCCAGCCAAATGCTGAGGAGAAAAAGGGAAAAAAAAAATAGGGAAGGAAAAAAAAAAGGAAAAAAAATGCTGCCCTGAGGCTCAATCTGTTTCTTACAGCTCTACCCCGGCACTTGGAAGCCTGAGCTGGTCTAGCCATAGGGAGGCCCTGACTCATTTCATCAAACTGTCAGGGAGGCAGTGGAGCTAAGAGGACTCTGCTGCCTGGGGCAAGTTCAAGTCAACATTCGATTTCCGTCCTCCCCCTGGCCCCCGCCTTTCGCTTGGACACTTTCGGTGCTCTGGATCTAAACTTCTCCCCGAGCTGCAGCAGCTCACAGCTTCTTGCCAGGAGGAAGGACTTGTGGGACCTTATAAAGGACACAGTGGCAAAATTGCTGCAATAAATCAGTGGCCCTCTGACACTTGGCGGTAGCTTAATGTTTTGGCACTTTCTTTCCTGTGTATGCCTCAAGTCCCATTAGCAGGCTTTTCTGTCAGTCTGGCTCATGATAAAACTCTCTCTTCCTATCATCTTAAGCAAGCCCCTGCAGACATGAATCCGATGCCAGACTTAATAGGAAACAACACCCTCCCCCTGCACGCACAAGCGCGCGTCCGTACGCGCCGCTGCTGCGAGCTGCTCCCGGGAAGTTAGTGCAGAGAGGGGAGAGGGGAAGGGCTCTTAATAAAGGCTTGAGTTTACCTCTTCCTTCAGAAGAAACATTAACAAACTGGGATTTGAGCTTAATGCTTCCCTGAGCCTTGCTATTAAAAGAAAATTAAGTACCTAAGTGTGGTTGGAAACAATAAGATATCAGTAACATGGTCATCCTCTGGGACTGTGTGCGTGGGTGCACAAGCTCCATAGGTTCATATATTCTATGCGACTTTGTTTTTACATACACATTCTACCCCACCAGCTTGCATTACAATATTATAGACTATATTTAATATTTTTGCCTCCTCTTCTCTCAACCTCACACTTTCCCAGACAATTTTACTTGCAGATAGACAGCTTAGCTTGCAGATGCCTCTGGGCTGGGGTCTCTTTTTTCACACAACTAGCTTAGAAGTCTATCACCCTCTGCTTAATTGTAATTTAATAATATTTGCAGGTATCTGTGTTTGTGTACAAAGGCAAAACCAAGCCTTTTTTTGTCAGCTGTTTGGGCAGGAACCTGTAAGTTCTCTGCTGTATAGTGTCTGGCACAACAGTGCCCTATGGCCTTGAGGCTGTGTGGGCACAACCTAGGTCATAAACCTCTGGCTTTGGGTGGGAGAGGAGGAGATGATTTGTTTTAGTGAACAAGCTGAGGTGACTTTTGTGCAATTCCTGAAAGCTCGGAGGATGTGGCCCTATTTCAGATAACAGAGCTTTTCTCTGCACCTAACTGATGACTTAACACCAAAGTGTTGCAAATCTTGTTGCAGTCTTCCAAGACTTAGGTTGGTTTTGTTTTCGTTTCTTGGAGCTTCTCATTCCTGGCATGAGGTAGTTTTTGCATCTGATTTTTTTTATTAGTGTTGTGTTTTGACTGTGTGAATTAAAACCAAATGACCTGGAAGTTAAAACATTGAAGAGAAGAGTCAAAGGATGATTTTTATGGGTCTGAAACTTAGCAGAAAATGTCCAGAATGACAGTACAAACAACTTGAATATAGATCACAAGGGGCCTGGTGCCTGCAGAAGAGGTGTCCCAGAGCACAGAACCTACATCTTCTGTGGATGCTTCTGTTTTGGAAAAATGTGTACAGAGGGACCTCCACCGACTGGACAGATGGGCAGAGTCCAATGGGATGGCATTCAACAAGTCCAAGTGCCAGGTGCTGCACATTGGCCACAGCAACCTCATGCAGAGCTACAGGCTGGGGTCGGAGTGGCTGGAGAGCTGCCAAACAGAGAGGGACCTGGGGGTGCTGATTGACAGTTGCCTAAACATGAGCCAGCAGTGTGCCCAGGTGGCCATGAAGGCCAATGGCATCCTGGCCTGCATTAGGAATAGTGTGGCCATCAGGAGCAGGGAAGTCATTGTGCCCCTGTACTCTGCATTGGCTAGGCCACACCGTGAGTACTGTGTCCAGTTCTGGGCCCCTCAGTTTAGGAAGGACATTGAGACTCTTGAACATGTCCAGAGAAGGGCAACAAGGCTGGGGAGAGGCCTGAAGCACAGCCCTATGAGGTAGAGGCTGAGGGAGCTGGGATTGTTTAGCCTGGAGAAGAGGAGGCTCAGGGGAGACCTCATTGCTCTCTACAACTACCTGAGGGGTGGTTGTAGCCCGGAAGGGGTTGGTCTCTTCTCCCAGGCAACCAGCACCAGAACAAGGGGACACAGTCTCAAGCTGCGCCAGGGGAGGTTTAGGCTCGAGGTGAGGAGAAAGTTCTTCACTGAGAGAGTCATTGATCATTGGAATGTGCTGCCCAGGGAGGTGGTGGAGTCACCATCCCTGGAGGCGTTCAAGAGGAGATTGGACGTGGCACTTGGTGCCATGGTCTAGTCATGAGGTCTGTGGTGACAGGTTGGACTCGATGATCTTTGAGGTCTCTTCCAGCCTTGGTGATACTGTGATAGCTGATTCCAGGCCTGCTCCCTTTCTGCACTGAAAAAAAACTAATCTTCCATGGCTAAAACACTGTAGCTGAGCTGATTGCATAACACTGTGGTGGAACCAGGGATGAAGCTACATCTCTGATTCTACATCCACCAAAAAACCTTTGTAGCATAGATCTAGCTTTACTTGCAGTGCTACAAACCTCTGCAGTATCCATTGCTGTTATGTGGAGCGATCTGATGTGTGCTTTTGTGTCATGTGAACCACAACAGGTAATGTTTACATTTCAACCTTAGCTTGTTTGGGATGAGGGGAGGGGTTGGAGGTTTATTTTCAGTTCAGTGCCGATAGCTGTGCTACTAGTAGCAAATGCATCTCCATAGTAGAAGATCCTTCTTCAAATATGCCATTGTCTGTGTTTTAAAGCAGTCACAAGTCCATCTTTCTCCTGTTGAGATGATTTGTACAAGCAAATGATGGAATGCGTCATAACTCCTTGCCTGGTGGGAAAGGTATGATGGAGGAGAGGCTTAAAATGTGAATTTCCACTTCAGCTGTCAAAAAAAATAGGAAGCCACAGGGTCTGCACGTGTGGGAGCTCTGTCCGTGGTTCCTCAGGTCGTTTTGAGTGCAACAGGGTAACGTGGGAGAATGGGGATGGTGGAGTTGCTGCAGTTGTTTTGGTGGAGATAGGTAAGCACCAGCTTTTCTTAGTGTTTCACTCCCGAGTTCCTCCAGAGCCTGAACCTCCTCAGGAGTACCGTCCCCTTGGCAGCAGCTGCCAGATTGTGTCCTGTCCTGGTGAACCCATGGCTGCTTTGCCAGTCTTGTTGGCGCTGGACCTTCATGGGTGCAGGGCCCATGTCTGCAAAATGCCCATCCTCCTCTGTGGGGCGGAAGCAGGGAGGGGTGAGGCCTTTTTACAGCGCCGTGAGCCAATTCTGCCCGCATTGTGTGTTGTTTCTGCTTAACTTTACCTCTCGGGAGGCTTTTTCTGACTGGAATCTGTCACTGCAAGAAATCGTTTCCAAAAAGCGGCACAATTAGGGGTCGGCTTTGCAAACATTCTTGGTGGAATTGAGAAGCAATTGGCACAACCCAGTGAATAATCCTTTTAGGGGCCTTTATGAACCGGGCACAATAGCTGTTTACAGTTTCGCTTATAGACCAGGAGTGTTAAGGGCCTTTAGAAAAATCCAGGTAATTGAAGCTTTTGTCTTTCAATGAGCCCCTGTAGCTGTCAACAGTTGCCATTCTCCACATTTTCTTTAACTTTTTTGTTTTGACAAGGGCTTTTGTCCCTCCACAACTGCTGCGTGGGAGGTGAGGCTGGGTGGCAGAGGAGCCTTGTCCGGCTCGGCGCTCAGGAGGGAGCCCCGCCAGCCAGCCTCCACCACACCGGCCCAGAGCCACTTGTCTTTGGAGGCACAGAAAATCCTCTGGGTCAGACCAAAGTTTCTCTGGTGACTTCATTATTCATTTAAACATCCTGGCGAGGCAACACACCAGCTTCGTTCTCTCTTTGTCGACTCAGGGCTTTGCAGGGGCAGGCGTTAGAAACGTGGAGGCTGGAGAAGAGTGGGGCTGTGGAGACTGAGGGCTGTTACCACAGAAACTGAACCAACCCATTGAAATCGTGGTTTTTAACACCCCCCTGAAGGGATGGGGTCAAGAGTGGTTCTGTTTTTCACAGATCTGTCCGGGAGGGTTTGGTTTTGCTGTCGTTGTTTCTTGCGGTGCTGTTGCATGTTCAGCAGCCTGTGGGTTCCTGTTTCTCAATGCGAATGTGGGAGCCTGTTTCTTAAATGAAAAGAAGAAAACCTTAAGTGAATTCTGAAGCTCGAGGGTTTTTTCCACTAAAAGCTGGCTGTATTTTCTTCAAGAGTCAGTGGGAGATTACCATGGATTGGTAGCCATGAGCCTCCAGCTCTCCATTTTCCAGGATGCTGCATGTTAAGAGGAAGTCCAAATTTTCTAAATCAGGGTGTGTTAATTCTTCCCCCGCCATCCCTCAGCATGTAGACTGCTCAATAGCTTTGGGCTGGTGTGGGACTTCATTCTCATGTGGATTGAGATGTGGTACTCTGGTGGTTTAAAAAGCCACGCAGTAGGGATTGATGCGGGAACGGTTTGTGTGGCTGAGTCCTGCGCGGGTGGGAGAGGCAGGAGAGGACAGCTGTTTCATAAGGCAAACAAGAAATTATGCAACTTGCTGTCAGAAATACAGGTTTTAAAGCTGTCTTGGAGTCATAGCTGCACTTCGGGCTCCGTGTCTGCACGGAGACGCGTTCTCCTCTGGATCTGCACCCATAGCTTCGCTGGCTTCTTCGGTTGCCAGACCGATGCAGTCATGATTAAAGTAAGAAAGATGTAAGCTAAAATGAAACAAAATTCTTTGCTGTCCTTTCCATTTTAAAAACAATTAATTATAAAGTATTTACAGATCCTGAATGGGGGGAAAATGTATCCTTGGAGAGCAGATGTTTGCTTCATTCATATGTCTGTTTATAAAATTTAGCATGTGGAATTGATGGTTCGCTGGCACTTTGCAACTTCCACTCATCAACATGAAACAAAGTTGCAGCCTGGGACAAAGCAGAATTAGGCATCTAAATGGATATTAGGCATTTTGCAACTTCCACTTATCAACATGAAACAAAGTTGCAGCCTGGTACAAAGCAAAATTAGGCATCTAAATGGATGTTTTCTAGTCAATCTCTTTCTGAGTTTAATTTATTTGATATTATTGTTGATGATGTTGTTGTTCTCAGTACTTCATTGTGTCATTCTTTTAAGTCCCTGGGATAATTAAAAATTTCTGGTGTTGTTGCCTAAGCCTGCAATTTCAAACACCACAGGGCTGAGTGTACTAAGAGGTTTGTATGCCATGTTTGTGATAGGTGTAAATCCATTGTCATGTGCTTGAGTCTGAACTGTGCTGGTTGAATCACATCATCAGAATATTCTGCCTCTAAAATAGGAGGGCTCAGGTTGAATGAGCATTGTGATTAAAATGGTGACTTAGGATACTTTAGCCCAGACCAGGTTTAAAGGGTAAAATAATGAGGTCTTCATGACCCATTCAATTATGCCAGTAATCTGGGGGAGTGCACACTCCCTGTAGCATTCTGACTTGATCTGAGCCCCCCGGGTGGAGGTGAAAGGCTTCTCTTGAGTCAGGCAGCGTTTCTCAGGAGCGTGTAAATAATAAGTGTACTGCTGTGACTGCCTCTTCCCTCCACCCCCTACCTTGTTTTTGATGAATGTGTTGCTTTGTCAGCATGAATTAGCACTGTCTTGAGCAAGTACAAATGCAGCAGGTACTAGGGCAGCCTTTGCCCAGCAAACCTGTTTCAGCACGTCTGGGTGATGGACAATTAGTCCTATTCCAAGCCCACAGCAGAGACTTCTAATCACTCATGGTTACGTGGCATGGGTTTGGAAGAATCAGCAAATGGCTGATGATGTTGATTTATCAGGAGTGATTCTACTTTTGATGTGAATATCTGGTTTCTGAAAAAAAACAGAAACTGGCTTTTCCTATTATAATTTCTATAAAACTGTGTGATGGATTAGAATTCCCCCCCAGAATCACAAACAGCTTATGTAAAGGTGTCTGCTAAAGACATGGCTATCTGATGTTCTTGCCTTCCACACACAAAGTAATTGGCTAGGGCTTAATGCAGTCCACTGGCATTAACACTGGTTATTCCTGTAGTACTTGCCCACCCACTGCTCCCTGGCCCCTGCAGAGAGCATCATCCTGCCTTCCTGTGATTTCTTCCACTTTTGCTTCAGGTTCTTTTTTGTCCGGAGTGGTTACAGATACAAATAGACTTGTGCATGTCCATCTAAACAGATGGATTCTCTCTATGAAAAATGTGCTATGGGTCAGGTGGGGCAGTGTAAAATGGTATCATTTTGGAAGGAAAAAAAAGAAAGAAAGAAAAGAGTTCTGCTTAGTCAGGACTATAGAAACATAGGTTCCTTAATCTAAGCATTTCCATTGCAGTCAAATGGAAATAAGGAGTCAGTTGGGAAGCTGAGCAGTCTTCACTGCAGAATCACCATGGGAGACCTCTCCACTCTGTCATGATTCTTTCCATGCTCAGTGTGTCTCAGAGAATTCAGAGTAAAAAGTTCCTGAAGTGTTTGGAGTCAGTCATTTCATGTGCATTATAGAAGAAAAAGAAATTAAATTATCTCTCAAAACCTTGCAGAAAACCAAGAATATAACAGCTGTAATTTCTGCTTTGTAACTGTGGGATAAAAGGATGGGACAAGAAAGATCCCTCCCTGTACTCTGTGAGGAGCAGGAGCTGTGCAAAATAACCAAACAGATCTAGTTCTTCTTTTACATTAATGGCACCAAAACATGAGAATTCTCATGGGCCATTTTCACATTTGTAGCCTCTCATTGCTGGCTTGCAGAGTCCCCTCTTGCTGAACCAGTGAGCTCAATAGGGTGCTGCCAGTTACAGAAATCCAATTGTAAATCTTTCTCAGCCCCAGCCATAGAATGGTTTGGGTTGGAAGGGAGCTCCAAAGATCATCTAGTTCAACCATCCAGCAGGGACATCCTCCACTTGATCAGGTTGCCCAGAGCCTTGTTGAGCCTGACCTTGTATATGTCCAGGAATGAGGCCTCAACTCCCTCCCTTGGCAACCTGTCCCACTACCCTCATGGCTAAGAACTTGTTCCTAACATCCAATCTAAATCTAGTCCTCTCTAGTTTCACACCATTGCCCCTCATCCTATCACTACAGGCCTTAGTAAACAGTCTGTCCAAGATGTGCACATCCTGAGAGAGTCAGTGCTCGTGTTGTCTTCCATCATTTGTGCTGTGAAGAAGAGTGAGTTTCATTTTCAGAGGCTGTAAGAGATTACATTCTAAAAGTCTTTTAAATAAACACTTCCTCCTGGGATCATGATCTCATTCAAACAAAAAAAAAAATGTACCAGAATTTATGATGTATTTTAATTACTATTCTTGATACCACTCATTAAATTAGAAATTGATTGCCAGTTTCACAGTTTCCTTGTAAGATGACAAAGCCCTTATCAAGGTGAAGCAATGCAAAACGGTTACTATATATTCCACAATTTGGGATGATAAAAAGGCATGCTTTTTTGTTGTGGTGTTCGTGTTACAGTTGTTATGAGAATGAATCACTGATTGTCTTCTTGGTTTGAAGTTTGGTCTCCTCCATCCGAGTAAGATTGCGACGTATTTTTGTGCATGAAGAGAGAAATTGACTTTGCCTGGTTTGTGCTGGCAATCTGAAAGGCATTACTGCAAGCATCAAAACTGTGTTTCATTGAACTGAGAACATCATAAACAGCTATCCTAAAGATTTAAGAGGATGATGCAAAAGATCCCTATACATAAAGGTGTTTTTCAAACTCTCTTTTTCTCTCTCTAATCCACAGTGTGACAGCGAGAGTGATATTGACGATAAGGTAAGACTGAATTTTCTTCTTTCATGTGCTTTACTAGCTTGGAAATTCCCTCAGAGTCACAATAAGAATGAATTTGAAAATAGCATTTTTCCTCCAGTCTTCTTGTCAAATTTTAAAATACCTATAATTGAGTGGGAAAAAAACCCACAACAAACATTGGATCAGGTACTCTGATCATGACTGGGGTTTGTTTGCAGAAAAGAAACTCCCATTAACATAGTAGTCTTTATGTGAGCATTTGGTGAGACCCAAGTCACACTGTTAGTGGTGCGTAGTAACCTTTAAACATGTCAATTTTGTAATCAGTTTAGAAGATGGGACAACTGGTACCTACTCTCAAAGGCAGTGTGGAAACTGTCAAGGAGTGTTTTGTCATGTTGTGTATATATTTGTCACAAAGCAATGATTTTTCTGACCTTCTTTTGGATACAGAGGTTGCCGGTTGAAAGGTTGTAGCTGTGTGGGTTTGTATAGGGATTTCTTGTGTCACCTTTGCAAGGAAAACAGGGAAGTCCACTACATAGCGACAACTGCACCATGCTTTTAAGCAAGACTTGAGTATCCCTTGCTGACTGGTTTTTTTTCTGGCAAATCCAGCTTGGCAGTCTCAGGTTAGATCTTCATCAAACTTTTATTGTATTTTGGCTGTCCAGTCTCTTGCATTCATTCATGAGAAACTGTGGCACGGAGGTTTCTACTGGATCAGCATTACAAAAGTAAAGGCTGACTTCAGATAGCCCTGTCTCCTTGGCAGCACGCTTGGCTGCAGCCGTGTATCGGAGGTTACCGTGAGTTCAAGAGACTACACTAAAAGCTTCTTCTGGTTAAGTCTTGTTTTTTAAATAATGCTAGAACTGGGGAAGCACTAAGGTTTCTTCAACAACTTCTTTTAAATCTCTCATCAAATACCACAAATCCGTGGGGTATAGGAAAAGCAGTGTTCTGAGATGAAGGCTTGATTGAAGAGAGGCATTCAAATTGCATATGTTGAATGAAGGATACTGTACAGCTTTGTAATGATTATTTTATTATTTTGGTTTGTTTATTTTTATTTTGGTTTCATTTTATTTGTGTATATATGTGTAAAATCACTTCCTGAAACCTCTACCACCCCTGCCAAGTTCTGCTTCTTACAAGCCTACACAGCAGAAGGGCTGATGGCCAGGGTGGTGAGGGTGAAAAATTATTCCCTAAAAGCTTAGATACCACGGGGTTAAAACATTTCTTAGACTGCCCAATCAAAGAAAGTAAAAGCAATCACTTAGAAAACTGTTTAAAGATCTGCCAGTCAAAGCTGAGATGAAGTTGTAAGTGACATGTAGTTTTATTATACAGCTATGCTATTAATGATTATCTAAATTACACTGGTAGACCCAGCTAGCGGCATTGCATCTGAGACTGACGTTTGTTAGATTAGGTTTGACTTCACCTTGTAGAGAAGAAATTGAAATCTGAACAACATTGATTAGCTTTCAGAATGTGGGATCTGAGGTTACCTTCAGAGGAAGCTGCACTGTGTTTGGCTGGTAACTTACTGTCCTTTACATCAAATGAAAGGCTATTACAGTGTTCCTTACCATTAATGTGGCATTTCTTTATGTATCTTATGTAATTTGACCTTCTAGGCTCACATATTTTCCAGATATGTTCTCCTTAAGGTGACTCCACCTTAATAATAACATTTATTTTCTTCATAAGGAGAGCAGCACAAGATCATCATCTTTCTGTCTCTTACCTTATCTGTAGACACATGAGACATGACATTGGCTCTATTAAATGGGTCTCTGGAATTAAGCAGCAAAGATGTGTGCACATGCATGTAAGCTCAGCAAGGTTGAAGTGAAGAGGCTTCAAGCCTCTCATGGGCATAATGTAAATGCAACGTTGCTTTCCAGTTGGGCAACACAAGGGCAGCCTGGCTTTCTCTATTGATACCTGACATATTATAGTGCCCTGGAAACACATTCAGTGTTTGTCTAAAACTTAACCTGGCTGATGCAACAAGTACCTATAAAAATATTGGCATGAGTGTTCTGAGGGATTACACTGAAGAGCGTTTTTATCCCCTTCCATGTGTTGGCAAAATGTGTCTTCCTATAATGCTCTCTGGCTACTGCAGCCAGATGGAGTGCTCAGCATCAGGCTTCCCAAGTTCCATGACGGGTCAGCAGTAGAGAACAATCCTGCTTTCCTGCTCGGTCAGCAAGAAGCAGCTTTCTCTACGTACACCTACGCACACTGGCACTAATGAAGGGCAGGGCAGGAATTACTAATGTACTTTTGATTTGCATAACACTTTTTTGTTAGTCATAAACAGCGGATCACTCTTGTCTGTATATAACTCAGGAGGAAAGCAAACCCCTGAAAAATAGCTCATGTACTAGTACAAACTGAGTCAGTAATAGAGCTAGAAGCAAAACTAGCCACCTCCTACTTCCCTTTCTGTACCATGCTACTACTTACCCACTATTTATTTAGTTCATAGGTATATGGACTATGCAGCTCTTAATGTTTTAAAACTCTACGGTCCATACCTTAAAGAAAAAGCAAAGTTTTGCCTTCCCTGCATTTAAAGATACTGGCACACTCCTGATGGTTTGGGTTTTTCCCTTGTGCAGTGTTGTGCAGGACTCCAGGGGAGAAAAGTAACTGAGCATAGAGAGTCACATGTTTAGTATATCAGAATGGAGGAGCCATCACTGCAGTGCAAGGTAGAGTTTCAGAGCAGATTGTGAGAGTGTTTCCAAACAGTACGCTGCCGATTTTAATAATCAGGGAAGAGGAGCTCAAGGTTGGGGATTTGTCCATCCCATCTACTTTCTGAGGACTGTCTCTGGCCAAGTGTAGCCTTTCACTTCTGCATCACTGCTGTAATCTCAAAGGAAGTAAGCGGGATGATACTTTCTCACACCTATCATTCTGTCACCACATGCTCCATGAAGAGCTGTTTGAGATACCCAAACTAATAAAGTGAGCTGTCCAGCCATTTAACTGAGCCAGAAACTCAGCAAATCCTGTGTTCCCAGAGATGGAAACACAAATCCTCTTTCTTTCACTGTATATTTGTTGAAGGACATTGGTTTGGACTCTGCATCTATTAGGAGAATTGCAGGATGCTTTGTTGGAGCCGTGGCAATGCTACTGAGGTTTTTGTAAGGGAGAAGGGAGAGAAAAGGGAGTTGTGCTGATAATCACATTACGCTGTCTCTGCACTGTGCAAGAGCTGCGATGTGAGGCTCATGGTCCATAAACATTGTTACTGAAAATATATACTTCCTTTAATAGCAACAACAGCATTAACAGATAGCAATTACCCTTCATTTTCAGGAACTATAAAGTCTCCATTAATTCAAGATTTATGTAGTTATAGCATTTAACACAGGAATAACACCACAGAGAATTGGTTTATACACATGTAATGAGAGAGCTTATGGCATACTTTAGTGAACATTAACATAATAGAGTAATATAAACCATCAACAGTTCCACTTATTGTCTCTTACCTGCTTTAGCATCACTGTGAAAAGTGGCTAGCAGCTTGGTAATGTGCTCTGTTAAATGGTGTTCTGCAGAAAGCCAAAAGTCAACTTGTGTAAAACAAGGGAATGAGTAATCTCTGCTCGTTACTCCAAAATGTTGCTCTCATTTTTTTAATAACAGTGTTCAAGATTGCATTAAAAAAGAGCCTGTTTCTTTCTTTTAAAGTAATTCAGTGTTCCTGTTCTTTCAGTCTTGGACTTGTGTCTGCTGTGTGCAAAATTGTGGGTTGTCAGTTTAATTACATGGTCCCACAGTGTAAGTGAGCTCTCCAAATCAGGGGTTAGATATCAGCCATTCCTTCATTTGCTGTGGTGCTAAGCAAGATGTGGAAAAAAAATTTGCACTGTATTTCTAAGCTGCATCAGTATTTACCATAGATTTGTTCTGTAGTTTGTGTTTTAGCTATACCAAGCAATCTCTGAGACAGATTAAGCTACAGCCAAGGTGGAAGCAAAAAGTTTTGATGTCAGGTTTCCAAAACAGCGTTTCCACACTACTTTCTGCAACAAGTGAGTTTATTAGGCCTTGCTTGCAGTGATGGGAATTAAGCCCTGCCATGCTGTCTTTGCTAATTTCTGAGTCCCAGTAAGTGCCTGGAAGCATGCAGCAGTGCACAAGCAGGTGAGATATAGCACTTGATACATGGAGGAAGGGCAGCACAGTAGTGCTGTGGTCGCTGCTCCAAGGGCTGGGTTCCCATCCTGCTACATGCTGTGTAGATGTAGGGCTGCTCATGGTTTAAGGTTGACGAATGAAGGGACTCAGAGTAGTGGGGATTACTGTTGCCAGCAGCACTGTTTCTGTATGTCAGCAGCCTCATTGCTGTCCAGCTTTGGGTTTATAGGTATTAAAGGGCAGGTTTTAGGAAGCATTTGAGAGGGCAAATCTGGTATCTTTGTGGCCATGAATGAGAAGCTATTCTCTGCAGCAAAAGGCACGGTGGGAAGTTGTAAGGACGTGTTTTTTTGAAAGTTGATCAAGGGAATGATCAAGTCAGACCAGGGAGAGATGAGAGTTTCTGAGTGTCCCTGTTGAGAAGAAGAGTCCAAACATGAAGAATGATAGGTTGCAGTTTGAGAAGTGGGAAGCTGTGAAGGGAGCAAAGCCGTGAACTAGAAAAGGGATCTTGTGGCAGCTTTTGCCTTGGTGCAAGGACACTGCTGCTGAAAGCTTCTTCCCCCCTGTTCCTCACATGTTTATCTAGCAATGCAAAAACTGGATTTTATCTGAAAACTCTGTTGTTTGCACAAGGATGGAAGTTTAGTTCCCTCTTCAGCTAGTGTGTTATTTGCCATATTTGAAGCCTACCCAGGCCAAGGTCTCCAAATTGTTTTTGTCCATCATTAGATTGTCCTTTTCTCTGAGAAATGAAACTTGGTGCTTTTCCAGCAGTCTCAATTCTTACTGGTTGCAGCAGAAGGGAGAGGTGAAACATAGACTTGAACTGAGGGCTTTCATGTGCACTTTTGTTAGCATTGCACTTCAATCTAGAACACCTTTCAGCTGTCACTAATAACAAGGAGTCTCCATTTGCCGGTTACTTCCCAGCTGGGGTTTCAGACAGTATTTAAGTGGACCTCTTACTGTAGTATGCTCCTGCTTACAGGAGCCTGGGCTATGTTGCAGGCTTAGCAACATGCAGTAGTGCAGCACCTGAAGATGTGCATACACATATGTGCCCTGAATCAGTATTTCTTTCCTTCTTAGAGAATGAAATCCCAGTGATGCAGAGTGAAAAACAGTGAGAAACCTGACTCCCATATAATAACAACTGGGTAAAGGTGGTTACTTCTCTTAATGGCAGAAAGTCTCTGTTTGACAGATGAGATGCATGTTATTATTAAAAACAGACCTGCTTTTTAAACAATATGAAAATACTGAATTTAAAACAACCTTGTAGCCCTTGAAAGATCTGGGTGCTATTAAACAGGCAAATGTAATGTTGTTGCAAGTATAGGGAGACTCAGTGAATTTATTTCATCTTCTTGTTCTCTGCAAACAGATTTACCATCAAAATGGCATCCTGCAAGCCCATTGCATACCCAGTTCACTCAGCCACATGTTGGGAAATGCCACATGGGGGAGAGACTTGGCATGCCCTCAGCCTCCATTGTTCCATCCACCATGTGCATGGAGCAGACACAAAGGTTCCCACTGCGACCTGGGGCAATTGAGCTAGGCCCTGTAAGCCCTTCCAGAGGGAAAGAAGCAAAGTTATGCTTCCCAACAAGAGGCTCTGCAGCTCCAGTAAAAAGTAATTAGTATTAATGGCCTTTCTTGACCTTTGTATATATGTAAAGCAAGAATGCCATTGAAAAAATTGAAGAAATTCAGCACCAGCACTCTCCCCTCCTACTGAGATTTTGTGTCTGTCTTTTATTCAGACAAAACCTCAAATTGTGAGTACATTAGTCTGTATATAATAAGCTGAGTCATCACAGCCTGTGGTGGCCATATTTGTTCTTGAAAATGGTGAAAAAAAAATTCAGAGCAAACAATGAGAAGAGCCTTCTAGTTTGCTGACAAAAATCCATCATTGAGACACATAAAAGCACTGAAGAGATCTTATGGAGAGCTCTTGGGCAAGACAGGATAATACCAGTTCTGTCACTGGCAGTCAGCATGTCCCTAGCTCTCTGCTTTCTCTATTGTTTAACATCTCCCTGTTCCAGCTCCCTATCTACAAGCATTTTCTTATCTCACCAGGGACCTTGTGAAGAAACTTTTAAGATCTGAGGCAACAGGGAAGGGAGCATTCTTGTACAGCTATCTGCCCACATCAAGAAACAGCATTATCATGCAGCCATAAATCCAAAGGGCTACCTGTGATGGCAGTAACTCCTTGGAAGGGGATCTGATAGAACACAGCATAGCAGCAGGTTATCAGAGCTGGCAATTGAGTTAGGCAATTCAATTATTTAAATTGAATGGTTTAATTAAACGTAAAGATGCCAAGATGAGAGTTTTGGAGGATGCACACTCCAGCAGCTGCAATTGTAGGCCCGCATTTGGCTAACAAAGTTTCTCGTTATTGTATGCCAGAATTGGTTTACCAGGTTAAATAATACAACAGAGCAAAGTATGCAGCTCTGTGTGTCCTGTGCAGGTGTAAAGGGTGCCCAAGTATGGCCCAAGAGTCAGCTTTGGGTGTTGTAGCCTTCCAATGGTTCCTGTTTATGGGTTCAATCTGCAATAAAATCTAAACTAGATTTCATTGCAGGAGTTTTCCAGATACGTAAAATGCAGCAACAAAATTTGGATCAGGAATAAACCCACAAGTAATGTCTGCCCAACCTTGCTTGGGTATTTGCAGTTACCTAAACAGTCATGGTGGGTATTCTTTTGTCTAGGTGAGTCTCCTACCACTTAATCAGCTGCTCTTTTCACTTATCAGCTGCTTGTCAGGCACTAGTTTTGTCTGCAAAAATCAATAAGAGGCTCCCCATGGCATCCTGAGTCAGGGGAGATGGTTCAGCTAGTGCTGCCCAGCCTTTCCTGTACACCCACCCTCAGGGGCAGGAGTCCCGGCTTTCCACAAATGCAAACTAAAGGGAAGTATTTTTCAACTCAAAGTGAGAGAGATTAAAATAAGCATTTGTAAGTAAGCCTCCCTTTGCTCCTTGCAGAGTCACCCCTTAGTTCTAATGCTAGCTGCAACACAGACACCCTGTCTTCATGCAGCTCTCCAGGCAGCAAGGAAAATTCTTTGTCTTTCATTCACCTGTGAGCCTTCAGCTTCAAGGATCAGCCAGATATTTCTCATGCTGTAGGCTGGCTTCCTCCCACCTCTTCCTGCCCCCTCCTAAACCCTGTAGCGCTGTGGAAGCAGAGCAGGTTCCGCACCTCAGATGAGGAAATGAACTTTCCTCTGCTCTGCCCACCCTTGATGCTCAAAGCAGTATATAGCACACATTACCTGTGCACACAGTAGTTTACTCTCATCATGAAGCTCCAGCTAGGAGATCCACCCTGGTTCCACATTAATGTTCATTAGTTACTCTGCATGTACTGTGAAGACTGTGTGATTCCAGTTAGTATTTTATACTTCTTAACCTCTCTTGCTGGTCTTTAATACCAGCTGCATTTTTCTTGGGAAGGTGTCCTCCTTAGCAAATGGTTCACATTTCATTTTGTACTGCCTGAAAAGTTCAATCTGTAAGTTTCACTTGAGTTCTTCCTTGGCTGTTAAATAGTCTTCTGTAGCCTTTCATGTTGGTGGCTTCCTTTAATTTTGCATGATACCTGTATGATTAGCTGAGGAAAGTGATTGGACATTTCAGTCAAAGCTGTGCATGTGTTCAAATCAGGGCAGTGACTTGAACAAAGCTTTTGTGAGTTCTCGTCTGCACAAGGCAAGATGATGAGTCCCAGCAGGATGGGTGCATGTTAAAGCTCTGCGGTTCAGGCTCTGTGGTGCATCCCATCAGTGCTGTGTCCTGAGTGTCAAAAGCATGAGCAGATCTGTTTGATCACATCCACTCATGCCCAGTCTTCCACTCTCTGCTGGGTCAGATTGAAGTACCTCAAACAGGTGGAGAAGGCTTGGTTTCCAAAGAGCACAGATCAGCTTACAGCCTCTATTTCCTTGGCCTTTCCCACACCTGTGTCAGAATTAATTGGAGATCTTTGCCTAAATCTTTGGCAGCAGCTGACTTCATTTGTGGTTTACTACTCCTGACAGTTTATTGGGGAAGCAAAGCGCGCCTTCATCTCCAATAATAAACAGCCCACCCGCCGACACTTTGACAAACTTAATGGTTTTTTTATACAAAAATGGACAGACTTAATGTTTCGACTGTAGTGATCATCTGTCCTGATCTCCTTAATGAAATTAGATTAAGTGCACCTGGGAAAATGCTGAGACGGCACATTGCCTTCATCACCTTCCTTAATTTAAAACCAATTTGCGGGGAAAATATCCTCTGAAGCTGAGGGAGGCAGAGAGAAGGGGGAGGGAAGGGGATTTAAAAATCTATCTGGGTATCTACTGGCAGTTTTAATTCCTTTCCCTGCTGGCAATGTGAAATATTAACAGCCTTAAGAACTGAGAGTTTAAAGACTTACTAACCTTTTTGCCTTTCTTGAGGGAAAAAGAAACAAACCACAATCCTTACCATCAGGTTCACATCTAGGGACAAAGTCCAGTACATGCTAGGGCTCAGAGGTGGGGCAGGCCAGGTAAGAGGGATCTGGCTGAAATATGAAAGCTGCTTCTTCCAAGAGCTAGACCGTGTTTTCCTAAAACCCACTGCAACTGCTAGATGTTGGTGGTGCTTACTGTCTGCTGTTACCTTGATAATGATTTTAGTTGGGCAGAGAAGTAATAATTTTGCTCACATAGCTGTGAAATCAGCTGCAACATGAACAATATAATGTGACCTGAAAATGATTACAAATGTTCCTTGGGCTCATTCTGCAGAGAGCAAGAAATGGGTCTTTTTAATTAAACATAAAATGTGGGGAAGAATAACCATAGCTTTTTATTATTATCATCGTTGAAAACACTCTAACAGCTCAAGATCTTCCACTGGTGGGGTGGTCACAAAGCAAAGCAGACTGAGACAGGGTGGAAAGCATCTTCATGGCAGAGTTTTAAACACTTAACAGCTTTTGTCGTTTGGAATATTGCAGCCCAAGCTCAGCGGTGAGACTGACTTGTCCGTCTCCTGTTTCAGGGTTGCTGGAAAGTGTAGCATGCTCACCCTAGAGATGAGCAGTTTCTGCTGCTTGGAGATTCTTTGCTTCATTTTTGTAGAGTCAGCTTTGTTCTTCATGAAAGCTTTCATGGCCCAGGTTCTGAAGAGATGTCCCCTTTGCGTCTGGCTGCTGTCAGGAACACCCTGAACCCATGCCAAAAATGTAGCTCAGTGCTCTAGAAATGTCTTTTAGCAGGCGTGGGTTTTGTTATGGTAATCAGTGCACAATCTCTCGTATTCCTTCAGCTACTGGTGGCCAGCACTCGGAACCTCAGTCACAGTAACCTGTGAAGAAAATGTCATTCAGAATAAGCCTGTTGAAAGCCCCAGATAGAGGATGTTCGTTAGTGAAGACAGGGCCTGATTTCAGAAATACTCCTCACCCCAATCAAAGTATCTGTGAGTGCCCAGCATGTCCCAAAATCTGCTCAGCCATCTTCCTCCACTTGACTGCTCCTATCACTGGGCCTGCTTGTCTAAGTAGGAGTTTGCATGAGTAGCCCAATTGCTGTCAATGAATAATTTAAGTGATTTAAGCCTCAGACATGCTGCTTAATAACAAGAGAAATCAGCCCCATATGTCCTTGTCCATGAATACTAGAAGATAGGGACAAGTCACTTTTAAATGGGATTCATTTATTTTTCAGTGAAATTGTGATAAGTGTTTTAAAGGTAATCAAGCATGTGTAGCTATCCTGAATACAGTAAGGGTAGAAGAACATTAGCCTAAAATTGAAAGGGATCCCTTTCATATATAAACTGACTTAAGGGTACCGTGTGAGGAGAATAGTGCAGAGTAACCTTTGATAACCAACAAAGATTATGAAGTGTTCTTTTTATTAATTGCCAAAAAAGTGGCTGAAGTGACTGTTTGTTATGCATGCTGCTGTGCATTATGGGCACTCAGATCCTGCTTACCGAGTGACTGCAGTCACTCTTTAAATCTCTAGATAACCTCACCCTACCCACCCAAGGTGAAGTTGAAGGAAGTAGAATTTCATCTATCATGATTGTTGAGCTTGTCCCCATAAAAAGGCATTATATATCCCACCAAAAAGGTCCTATCATCCCTGTATTTTTAGCCCCTCTTCATTGTGAAATGTGAGGTATTTGTCCTGCTTTTCAAGATCCTGCACCACGCTGCCTTTTCCTATCTCTGTTTTTGTCTGACAGCATCACTTGCACCTCTTCTGCCTTCCCTGCGGTAGTTTTCTCCACAAGATAGGCAGCCCACAAGGACTAGTCAAGTTCTTTCCCACAAAGGCTACCAAAGGTTACAGATAGGGTAGTGTGCATTTTCCACTGGAGAAACTGAAGCTCAGAGAAAATGTGACTTTCCTGCCGTCCCGCCAAGGATTTGTGGGGTAGAAATTCCTGGTCTTCTTGTTCAGCTCTGTGCTCTAACCCCTCTCCATGCAAGGCTGGATGGCAGACTGTGCTGTCTCAGCCAAAACCAACCCTTGAATGTTTGCCTTCTACACCCTGACTGTCTCTCCTGGTGATAGATGATTCCTGAAAAAATAATTACCTTTAGCTGAACTGGAATATGCTTGGGGTTTGCTTTGTTAGGAAGTCATAAAGCTTTACCTATTACATTGAAAGGCTTATTCTTTCTGAGGCAGCAGAGCCTGTTTTCATAACTTCACCAGAGAGGTGTCTTTTAACGTGGTGGAGTGTCAAGATGGTTTTTTGGGTGGCTGCTTCCTTTGAACTCTGAACACACAAAGATCATTTGTGCAACTGCAACAAATTAAATGGTGGCTCCAAAGAAGGGAGAGCAATACTGGAAGAAGTGACAGCTTCTTGGTGTGTAGATCTGTGTTTAGTCAAAACAATCATAGAATTGTTTAGATTGGAAAAGACCTTTAAGATTGTCAAGTCCAACTTTTAACTCACCACCACTAAACCGTGCACCTCAGCACCACATCTACACATCTTTAAAATACCTCCAGGGATGGTGACTCAACCACTTCCCTGGGCAGCCAGTTGCAGGAATTTACAACCCTTTCAGTGAATAGATTTTTCCTAATATCCTACCTAAATCTCCCCTGCTGCAGCTTAAGGCCATTTCCTCTCATCCTATAGCTTGTTGTTTGGGAGAAGAGACCAACACCTACCTGGCTCCAACCTCCATGCACGTAGTCGTAGAGTGCAATAAGGTCTTCCCAGAGCCCCCTTTTGCCTGGGTTAAACAATCCAGTTCCCTCAGCCACTCCTCATAAGACTTTTTGCTCTAGACTCTTCACCAGCTTTATTACCCTTCTTTGGACCTCTTCCAGCACTTCAGTTACTTTCCTGTAATGGTGTGGCCCCAAACTGAAACCAGTATTCAAGGTGTGGCCGCACCACTGCTAAGTGCAGGGAGACAATCACCTCCCTAGCCCTGCTGGCCATGCTCTTTCAGATACAATTCAGGATGCTGTTGGCCTTCTTGGCCACCCTAGCACACTGCTGGCTCATGTTCAGCTGGATGTCAGCCAGCACCCTCAGATCCACATCCACCAGACAGCTTTCCAGCCACTCCTGCCCAAGCCTGTAACATTGCTTGGGGTTGTTGTGAGCCAAGTGCAAGACCTGGCAGTTGGCCTTGTTGAATCTCATACAGTTGGACACAGTCCATCAATCCACCCTGTCCAGGTCTCTCTGTAGAGCCTTCTTGCCCTCAAGCAGTTTGACAGACAGGCTCATCTTGGTGTTGTCTGCAAACTTACTGAGGGTTCACTTGATCCCTTCACAAATCCCAATGATCAACAATTCTGCTGTTGGCTGTGGACAGTTATTCTCCATTGGCCTTATGGAGAAAATAAATGTCACAGGCAGTAGAAAACTACTCTGAGTGAGGAAAAGACTTTTGCCACTTGCCTCAAGGTGCTTGTGTTATTCCCTGTCCATATTGAGGCTTGGGGAAAGGGAGAAGCATGCCTCCCAGATAGATTAATAGTTATTTTTAGTAGCACTGTTAAGTCAATTATAACTAAAGCAGATCTGTATTAAAAGTTAATTCATATTAAGAAGAGCACTGCACTAGCTGCCACTTCCAGCTGGAAACAGGTGCAAGTCCATCTGCACTGCTTGCTTTTAATCTGGCCCAGTGCAAAAAAGGGCTGTTTTTAAGCCATCTTATTAGCTTCAAAAGTTATTACATCCCATCTTCTTAGCAAGTCTGCAATATCACTGGTGTTGAATTGATTTGTCAATGCTGCCACTTTGCATTGCTGTGGATGTTAAGGAGGCAAATGCAATTTTGGCCGTTGAGCTGGTGAATGTCTTTTGTGTAATAGCAGTGCTTGAAAACATTTCAAACAGGATGGTGAGCTCTGGTGTTTGCTACACCCATTCTGGATGTTAATTTCAAAGTTTCTCCTGCCCAATCTCCTTTTTGCCTTCCTTCTGCCCTGTGGTCGCCTTTCAAATCAATACTGTTCAATGCAGATAACACAAAGTGTACTGAATGGAGGTGCAAAAGGTGATGTTGTTACTTACCTCTCTGTTCAGCAGAAAGGCTGAGTAGTGCTAAAGTCTAATTATGTACCTGAATCTCCTCTGCATCAGTTTAAATACATGCTGAAGTGCGGTGGGACAGCAGATTAAAAGTGCCCCAGTGTGCTGCTAAAGCCAGACCTCAATTTTTCCCAAACATACAAAGCCTGTTTGGTGTTGAGAGTGTGTTCGGAGTCCAGGGTGTAGTGGCACAAGCAAACATTTCTTGTGGCTGATTGCTGAAACTCGCTGCTCTGTGACCTTCAGTTGTGGCCATGTCTCAGGCTTGTACCTTAGGCAGAATTCCCATTCATCATGCCACTGTAAAGAACAAACAGTTTGGGGGCAAAATAACTCTGTGGCGAGAATCGCATAATGTGGTTCAAGTCCGTGGCCTAATTCCTCTGATGATGTTGTTTAAAACATTATTTTCTCATTAGCCTTTGTGAGCTGAGCTTCAGAGCTCTCCATTAAAAATAACAGCAGTGACTTGAATTAATTGGGTAGAAAACATTTCTTCTCTCAGCTATGTTCCACAACAAAACCTGGGGAAGCCAAGAAAAATCCTGGCCCAAATTTGGAGGAAGTTTTGCTGCCGAAGCCTCCACGTTGCTCTGCAGACACAGACACATCCGTGGGTCTGTTGGAACGGCCCTGGTTTTACAGGAGAAGCAGCCAGGCAGGCTGCAGGGCTCAGGAGCAGTTGCTTGCCAGATTCTGATTTATTTGACAGCCTCCCTAATAAAGCAACTATTTGTCTAAGCCCTCCTGATTAGTCTGAAGAGGTCTGCCAGTCTGAAGAGGATTGAGTAGTCAGGAAACCACTGGTATTTTGGCTTTTTGGGGTTTGTTTGTTTCTGGATGTTTTTCTTCTCTTTTTTTTTTTTTTTCTGAAGGGCTGTGATATTATTTGCAATAATTTCTCCTTTATTAAGTTTGGCATTTCAAAATAATTCACTGCTGCAATGTGAACATTTTCCACATCAACAATAAGTCTATTACAGAGAAATTTACAAAAACAAAATGACTTCATATTGCTTGCAGATGTATTCTGTAAAAATAATTGTTTTTCACTAGATTTTAATGTTTCTAGGCCTTTGTAAACATAATGCCTAAATACTTTTATTCAATAAACGAGGCCCATTCAGTAATTGCTTGCACATTTGAAGTCCAGTAAATAAGGAGCAGATTTTGACCAAAATCTGTGTATCATTTAAGCTGCTTAGGTCACAGCCTTCGGGCAGAAAAGAACTGGTGAGAAACTCGTGTTTTCAGAAGTGGAGAACTGTGGCTTCAGAAACCAAGACAAATAAGCCCCATTTCTCTTTAATTAGTGGATTCCTGCTTATGGGCCAGGCTTTCTTTATTCTTGGTTCTGTAAGGCTGGGGATTCAAAGGAGGCTGGAGATGTTAAACATTCTGTTCTCTGGACTTTCTTTATAGTCTCGGGACACCAAAATCCTTCAGGCTCCATTGGAAATCCCATCACAGAAGCCCATATATTTTCCTTGAGTGCATTGTTTTTGGGATGGAAGCACCATCGTGCATAGATAGAGCAAATGCATGCACACATGTGGAGAGGAAACTGTGCTGATGTCACTAACTGTGTGCCGTGGGTTTATGCGCTCTAGGCTTAGCGTGTACTCAGTTTTAAAAGCCGGCAGTATGGGAGACCTCGTTGAAGCCAGAACCACCACCCCAGTAAGCATCCTGTGGTCTTAAGCTTGGGGGAAATGTCAACTTAAAACAAACCCAAAAAAAGGCAGCACATGAATAATTGGGTATTACTTGTCATGCAAGAAAAATAACTTACCAAGCAAAAGAGAATCCAGAAATAAAAAAAACAAAAACAAACAAATACCACATGCATTGTAATTCCTGTGTGAGACATGTTTGGTGGAGTCCTTAAATCAACCAGCTCTCATCGTGCCTTATGAAAGTTAATACCAAGTGAAGTGTTCTCTGTGGTGGTTTGTTTTCCTCTACAGATATTTTGCAAGGCACGGAGACCTTTTAATGGAATCAAGGTGGGAAAAATATCTCAGGCAAGGCAGTTTAAAAGATAACATGTAGTTTTCCCTTGAACTTTGTTACCTTCTGTTCTCCAGACACCATATTCTCATGGGTGAAACTCTTCAGAAGGCAGTAATAAAACTCTCTTTAATTTAAATATGACCAAGATTTCAGCTGATATCAGCAAGAATGCACCACACTTTCCCTTAGGCCACCATGGTCTTTTAACACAGAAGTCTAGGTAAGCAGTGCCAAAGTAGCCTTTCCTTTGATAAAGAAGGTGGGTGCAGGAAATGAGAGGTCATCTCTCATGCTGCTGGGAGTGTGGGAGATGCAGTGGGTCACACTGACCCTGTTCCAGTTGACAAGTCATGAAAAGCAAACCCTTTGACAAGAACACCTCTGTATATATCGGCCTTTAATCTTTTGCTCATGTGTACGCCAGTGTGCTTCCCTGCCATCACAGGTCATCCCCAGCCAGCTCACTCTGTGTCTAATTCCTTCTCCTTTCCCCCCTCCTGTCCAAAGAACAACAACCCTAAAACCCCATAAAGCTTTGCAGCTGTTTTCACACATAATTAAATCGTCCTAGGTAATCCTTGCCCGGTGGCCTTTCGTACCAATAGCATTGGGTTCATTTCAATACCTTTGAAGCCACCGCGGTGATTTGATTACTGGGATTCCTGTGCAGATCAGCTGCTCCATGGAGGCAGCTGTGATGTTTCCAGGGCCCAGTAAAGCTTCTCACAGGGAAGAGCCATTCCTCATTCCTCAGAGCAGCTGCCTATGCCTGCACAGGTTGAATGAGACACACAGCAGGGAGAATAGCTTTGGACTCGGTACCTGACTTGTAGCTGAGCCTACATCCAGTGGCACCACCAGGCATGGCCTTCCTCAGGGACAAAGTTTTAAATGCATCTTTAACCTCGGCAAAGGTTGGGAAAGAGACATTAAGACACAGCAAGGTGAAAAGTGTAAAGTTATGCAACTAGAAATAATCCCAAGACCAAAGACGTCATCTCATTCATGTTCAGTTAGAAGAAAGGAGTGTAAAAGGATTTGACGTGAACCCTGCCTAGTCTCTGTACCTCAAGATTTTAACTACTGCACAAATGGGAGATCTTGTCTGTGAACCCTTTCCTGATGAACCTCTAGGTGACTACTCTGGTCCTTGAAATATAGAAACAATCTTAACTGGTTTGAGTTTTATTTATCATTTTCACAGGGCTGTAGATCTGCCTGCTGCTCTTACACCTTTCTCTCTTGTGCCCTAGCCATTGAGTTTTACTCCTGTCAGAGCATAGTGTGAAAAGCATTGAAGAGAAGGGGAAAAAGGGTGTTTAAAAGTGACTCTTGAACATCAAGAACTGCAAGCTTCTCCAGGAGTGTGCAATGGCTGCAGCATTTTTCAGAGCAGGAGAGAGCTGGAAAGTACCCTTTACTCCAGGAAAGTCAGGAAAATCAGTGGAACAAACAAGGGCATACCAAAGCCTCTTTTTCTCTCTGGGTAATCTCTCCAGGGAATTTGATATGCTGAGTATTGCCATGATACATGCTCTTTATTATGTCTCTCAGCACACAATACCACTGCTGAAAGCACTTCCATTCACTTGTTATCTAATCTCTGTCATCAGAGGTCAATGGATACAGGCCAACGTCCTCCCTTGGCATATTTCCAAGCAAAAGCTCTGCACCCCTTGAAAGAGCCTGTTTCAAATGCAGCATACACTAGAAATTTTCTCACACATTGCCTAGGAGTCCAAGCTCTGCAAAGTTTCTTTTGTGGGTCTATTTGCAGAGCTTTCTGAACCCTTGTAGCAGAAAAGGCTATGGCTTAGAAGCATTGCCAGTCAGTCTTGCAACTTTGTCGTTGATTTCCAAACCAAGCTCTGGAGAGTGCTGCTGGAAGTCACCCTTTATCAAAGCCCCAGGAGATCCAGCCAAGGACCATACCTATGCTAGGCTATGTACTTCACAAAAAGGCTGTCCCCACTCCAGGGAGCTCACGTTCAAAGGGCAAAAAGCAAGAGAGAGGACATGTGTGTGCTCTTAAGAGGTCCCATAAGTCAGCATGGTAAGCAGCAGCCTCATCATACCCAAGAGGCCTATTTTGAGGAGAATAATGAAGGAGCTCTGTAGATGTTACTGAGTAGCTCCTCCCAGGGGGAAGAGAGGGATGCCTGGAAGAAAGCACAGTGCAAGAAGTGAGTGCAGGAGACTGGTCTCAACCTGTTCTCCTTTGCGGTTGGGCGTGTAAATGCTCTACAAACAACTGGAAAAGGATGAGAGAAGGGGAGATGCAAAGGAGAAGCAATGTTTTGTGCAGCAGCTTTGTTTTGTAATACCCTCTGTTATTAGAGGTTTGCAACCTGAGAAAAACAGCAGGGCTGGCTGTCTGTCCTGTGGTCTGACTAGACGTAAGTGCATGGAGTAAGGGCACATCAGAGTAACTGGATTACCTAATAAATAGCTGGATGTGGGTCTGTTACAGACAGGGAAAGCTTGCAGAGCACTCCCACTTCTTTAATTGCTGTGTTAGCCTGCTGGTAGGGATGGGGAGGTGTTGAGAAATGACATTTACAATAACAGGTTCTAGAGGTATTGCTCATGAATCAGTGTTTCAGTGCATCCTCTGCTCCACTCTGTGGCACACAGTGAAAGGCTTTTATGAGTATTTTGTTTGTTTCTACGATTTATTTCTAGCATTCTTCTGGCAAGGTAATGTAAAAGGTGCTTGTGTCTCAGTGTCTTTTCTAAGTCTGAAGTTCAGGGTTATATTCTAAAGGCAAGATGAGTATGGAAAAATCTTATCTGGTCTCAGCACAGTTTTTTCCTTGAAATGGCATTTGTCTCTGTCATGTGCAGCTGACTTCATTCTCTGCTAGAAGCCTCTCTGCTAGAAGCTTTACTGTCATCCTGGATACACAGATTATCCTTGTTTATTTTAGGGGAGCTTCAGAGATGTGTTCTTCTCATTCTTCTCAAAGTCACAAAACATGGAGGTCTTTCCCACCCTCCTGTACACAGCACAGGAAGGAAAGCCAGATGTTAAGGTTGAGTTACAATTTATACCATGAGGCTCTGCTTTCATGTGCCTACAGTCTGGCCAGAGTTCATCATTGGCAATTTCTTTGTTGGGAATCTTCTTCAGACTGAATTATTTGAATGAATTTTAGCTGAAACACTTCAGCACAGGGTGCTCTTCCACTTCTCCTCTTTGCTGTCAGCGAAGTTCTGGAGCAGAGAAAATGTGTAAAAGCACATCCCTTCTACATTCACAGCTTTTTCTGCTGGCATCTAGCAGTGAGGAGGAAGATGAGAGATACTGCAGGGTGGAGGTGTGGGCCTGATGTGGTGATAGGGGAACCAGAGCCTCTGATGGGATTGATGAGAAAATGGGGGAGCCAAATTTTGCAAAGAAAAAGGGTTTGAGTACAAAGGAGCTTAGGCTAAGGTTATGTGGACAGCCTTAAGTACTTCGTATGTTTGTTTGGTTGTTTTTAATGCTTTACTTTGCATCTTTAATAGTTTCTTTTTTCATACTTCATTGTATGGTGCTTGAAATGGGTGAGGTGATATAAAATTAGTGTTAAATTGTGTGTGAGCCAAAAAGTCACCCTTAGGTGAGAAGAAAGTGTTTATCAAATGCTTGTGTATGTTTTAGGGTGCCAACACATGTTCTCTGTGTGCAACTTGGACAGAAACACAGTTTAGCAAAGCCTTCTCTCCCTTTTTGCTGCTCCTTTCAGGGATGTATCAGCCTTTCAGAGATCAGGTTCTGCAGATCATGCAAACCATTGTTTTGTTCTTAACAAGTTTTGCCAAGCTTGTCCCTGGTTGTAAACCTTTATTTCCTGTAATTTAAATAAATGATGCATTTCAGAAGTGATTCAGTTCCTTAAAATAAATAAGGTATTTCTGCTAGCTGACAATGAGGAAGCCTAGTTTGTCTCTACTGCTGCCTTTCCCAAAGCCTACAACATGCCCTGTAATGCTGTATCCAGTTCTCTCAACTTTTATCTGAATGCTTCTACAGTCTCATTCAAGCACAGCTGTAATCTGAAGGAAGTGTTTGGGTAAGTTTTCAAGCTCTCAGTATTTGAGTGGGTTGGGAAAATAAGAAGGTATTTTAATTTTTTTAAGGGCTGATGCTCCTTTCCAGAGGAGTGGCCAGGTGTTGGAGATTATCTCTGGGTTTCTGTCTATCCCAGAGAATGCAAGTCAAGTAAAATGATAAAGCCAAGCTCCAAGTGAAAGCATATCCACATGGAGGTGGCCCTTTGAATATACGTAGCATTTCACTGCTGGACTAGACTGTAAAGATCTAAAGTTAGTTTGTGTTAGTTAATCTGCCTTGTTATTGAGCCTTTACTTGCCTTCTCTTACCCTTCTTTACTCTTCCTATATTTTGGGTATTCCCTTCTTTACTCTTCCTGTATTTTGAGTATTGTAATACCAGTCTGCAGGTCAGAGAGTCCGACCGTTGCCCCTAGTTAACGTTCATTCTTGCATCTAACCTGCCTAACTTGCTGTCTGATGACCCATTAAACAATTGTTTTTAATTAGCAAGCTCATTACTACTTTGCAATGGAAGGATTTAAAACAAACAGCAACAAAAAAGGCGCCCCCAAAAACCCAAACACAAAACTGAACAAAAACCCAGCCGCTTCATTCAGCTTCTGGAAAGTACAGGTCAAATTATTTCCAACGCTGCTGTGTCAGCTTCTGGAGTACTTTTATTAAAGTAGCAAAGTTTTGTAAGTGGCAACCTCCTTGTCTTGTACTGTAGTGTCTTTGGTAAGCAGTGAGAAGGAAGATGATGTGTGCTTCTGTTTGAAAAGTCCCAGGATGGGCAAATTATTGGCTAGAACAGAGTTCATCGGAGACTTGTGGTCAGCCAGAGAGACCTCAGGCACCTGCATAAGAAGGGTTGCAAAACCTGTTGTTGGAATGAATGACATGCAGGGACTCTACCAAAACTCTCCTTAGATTTCAGCATAAGTGAAAACAAATGTTCTGCTGTAAATATCCCCTAGGTGAATACATTTATTCTCTTCACAGCTTTGAAACAGGCTTCAGGCTAGAGAGGCTCCCTGGAGAGGGAATTTAGCGCTCTGAGCCAAAGGTCAGGGTCAGGTCACTCTGCTCCATTTGAAATTTGGCACCTAGGTACATATGGCAACTGCATCATCCCAGGGGCTAATTTGCCAAATCAGATTGCATCCTCTTTCATTGCTGTGTGCCAAGCTCTCATGTCAGTCTTCTCCCTGCAAAGCTGAATGCCGAACATCCAAGACCTGCTTTTAATACCAGCCACTTTCAGCAGCTGAGCTCTCCTGGAAGAAAACCAGAGCACACCTACCTGATAATAAGAACAACATTTACATAATGCTTTTGATTTCAAAACTTTATTAAGCATCAAAGGCAAAGTTGGGCTTGACCCTTGGAGGCATTTACAGGGAACGCTCTTCCTTGCCAATACTCAAGTGTAGGGGGATGAGTGGATGAAAACTGTAGCCTTGGTGGAGGTGAGTGCAGACCCTGATTTGCAGCCTCTCTGGGGAAGCCAGCATCTCCCAGGAGTTCCCCAAGAGCTTCTAATCAAAGCACAGATGTGTGAGAGAAGGAAGCAGAGGTGCTGGAGAAGGTAAATGATAAAAAAGAGGTATCCAAGTATGCTTGTTTAGCTGAATCCACGATGCTCTCAGTGTTATCATGCTTGAGTCAGTCAGGTTATTACAGAGCCCCACGTGGGATGCCTTGGTTATCTTTACACTACAGGTTCTAGCAGCTTAATTAGGTTGGTCTGGGGTAGGAGGAGATTGGCAAAAACCCTTGCTGCACATACAGTCTTGCTGAGAAACTAGATTTTCCCAGTACAGCTTTGCTTTGATAGGTTTTGTTACTGGGATGAGTTGCATGCAGTGTTTCCCTGATGCTGGTATTGATACACGTCTGTTGGTAACAGCTCCTAAACCTCCATCTGCTTTGATGTCCTTTCTGAAAGATGGAAAAAATGAGGGACGGAAATTAAACAATCAAAGAGCTGCAGCAAGTTTCTGCCAGAGACTGTACTGAGATTTTGGATGGGTTTTCTCCTTTTCCTGTACCCAGTTGGCTATAAAAGGCACCTCTCTTGTGTCAGTCATCTGGATGCACTTGCTTTTGCAAGGGCTTGGGGCAGGGAGGCCACAGGGGAGGGCAGAGGAAATTCTGAGATAGAGAGGGGAAGCTTTGGAGAACCCAGAAGGTGCTGGAGGCTTCAGCTTGCTTCAATTAGTGGAAGTCAGTGTGTACCTCCTTTCCTCGCTGCCTACCTTTGATCTCTCTTAAAGGTGTAATGCTAGAAATAGATTTAATCAGGATACAAAATACCTGGAAAATGCAGTCTGTAGCTTTTATGATTCTTCTCCAGAAAGGACCTTGGAGATTTTAGTTTTTCTTCTGGCTTTGGAGATAGACATTGCTGTTTTATCATTCATATCTGTAAGGTGATTGCTCCCAAGATCCAGCATTTCCTGGTACAAAATCCTTGCCTAAAATTGCCAGTTCTGAGGGTTTTTCTCTGCAGACATCGGGAGTGAGCAGTGGTTCTGGGTCGTGTGCTCCCCACCAGATAATGGTGTGCACGCCCTTTGTCCTCTGTTTCTGCTGAGCAGTCAGTGGGCCTGATTTGTAGTGCTCTCCTCTGCTTGTGCTCTTTTTGCCTCCCCTTTTTCTCATTTTTTAATGTGACAGAAGGTTCATGTGTTTAACCTTTAGAGGCATTCCTCTTGGTCTCTCTGTTCCCCTTGCCAAGAGGATGGGGATGTTTCTGAGTAATGAAGTCTTGGAACGAGGTGGGACTTCAGACCAGAAGGTTGTGTTTATCTGCTACGTCATCCTCACCACAGTCATGCAGCTAGGAGGAAAGATAATCTTGTATCTCAAGTGACTGAAGCCTCCTAGCAGCAGAGAGAAGTGCCTCTCAGAAGAGCAGCCAACTAAATACCCATTGACATTACGCTGTGCTCAAAAGTCAGTGAAGAATTGTTAGCCTACCAAGCTACTGAGAGCAAATGTTGGCTGTGTTTTACCCTAATTCAGTAAAATAAAAACCAAGCCAAAATGTTTTGTAAAAATTAGTCTTTGATCTTTCCTAATGCATAGCCTGTGTTAGTGGTCACAGCTGTCCAATTCTCTCAGCCTGTTTCTGTTCTCCCCGGTGCCATTTTTACATTGGTGCAGTTTCAGTGATGTCAGTGGAGCAGTTCCAGATTTATACCAGCAGTTTGGCAGACCCCTGATGTTTAAAAACCATGAGTGAGGTTCCAGAAAATAATGTGATTTTTCTTAAAAATCATTATTCAGAGCCGTGCAGTCAATTAGGGGCATGGGGTTTGATCTGCCCTGTAATGTTTCTGCTGATGGGTGCTTTTCAGGAGGTTTTTTGACATATCTCTGAGATCTGGAAGATTAGTTTGCAGTTACCAGTAAAAACCATGGCTTCTGCTCAAGCCCAGGGCTCCTTTTAAACTTGGAATGGGGAACTTTTAAAGCAGAACTTTAATCAGATATTCTTCTTGCTGTCTGTCTGGGCAGTGCTTGGAAGGAAGTCTCTTTTCTGGCCCAGGTTCTGAACACCTACACATTTATAAAATGTGGTAATCATCAACACAATCAATAACCACTATCAATATAACAGTCATCAGTGCTTCATAGGAAAACTCCTGAGTGTTGTCAGCATTGCATCTCATAAGCCTAGAGTGGCATTGCTTCACTTCTTTGTTGATTTACTTTTACAAAGTCTATAGGAAGAACAAAAAACTTCTTACCCTAAGTGAGCGTGAATTTAGCTTGAAATTGTGATACCAAGAAGGTAGTTCAACTAAAATATTAGTTGATATTTTATGCTGATGGAGGGATTAATTAAACTGCTGTGCAGAGAAGTCCATGTATGTATTTGTACAGACCTACACAAGGCTTCCTCATACATGTACAGGAAGCCAGCCAGCTCCTCCAATGATTATGGTCTTGTCTTTCTGTTGCACATGCCTGTGCCTTTTATCATTTATTTGGAAAGATAGTGAAAACAAGCTTAGTACAAGGAAAAGCACCCAGCAGAGCAGCCATCAATGCTGCATAAGTTTCTTCTTGCCTGCTCATAATTAATGCCTCTTCCAGCAGAGAGAGCCTTCATGTGGCAAAGCCAGCCAGCATATGCATCAGACTGCTGGAGCAGTGATTATTGATACTGGCTGGGGAGGAAGACTGCCTTAGGTGGAGAGAAGCCAGCAGGTCTTACCTTGGCTTGACCACCTAGGAAAGTGTGAAAGCCATCATTTTAAAAAAGATAATTTCAAAACAATGAGCATTTTGACTTCACCTTCCTCTGCCATGGCCACACCAGCAGCTCTGAGAGGTGTTGACTGCGCTGTATGGCTGTTCTGAATGACTTCAGACGTATTGGAAGTCCAGCCTGGCTTCCTTGTGCACAAAGGCCACTTGTGTTGCTTAAAAACAGTGAGCAAATGTATTTTGGAAATGAAAGATGAACTGAATGTGGTGTTTCTGCTTAGTGTAAGGCATGGACTGTGTGAACTAGGATTAAATATGCATTGAGCTTAATGAGGAAAGTTGTAAGCAAAACAGAGGGGTGATGGATGGAGATCTCCACTGAGGTGGTCACGCAGATCTCCTGGAGTAAACATGCTACAATTCGTACTGGTTCATGGCACCAAACTCACTACAAACTCCTGCAGGTCCCTTTGGAGGCAACTGCCCCACACATAAATGCTTTCAGCCAAACACAGACTAGGGGGTTTCTGCTTGCTGTGGGATTTTAGGATTTCTGTGTGGATGGTGAGTTAATGACCCAGCAAATTAATTGCTTCAGGAGGCTGCATTAATAATAGATGTTCTCTTACCCGATTTCATATTATATACAACCTCCCCACTCAGCATCTGCAACTAAAAAGGGCAAAATTACAACATTGTGCACACTCCCTCCCTGAGCATGCTGCTCTGATATTATGGGACCAGAGCTCCATTTCTATTTTTGGTGCTGTACTGAGGAAATATATCAACAGCCACCAAAGTCACTGGGAAGTGTTCGGCCAGTGTCTGAGAACAGTAGTTGATAATCATGAAGCCAAGGGGTAATGAGAGGTCACCTTTTCAGATTAGGGGTTATGCTTTTCTTTCAGAAAGCTGCATTTTAGTTGATACCTAACTGGTGTCTGAAGCAAAGACTGTTTAAAAAACTCTGACTTAAACCTACATCAGCAAAGGGAGAACACATTTGACTGAGTGGCCTTATCTACACAGGGTATTGTTGGCTGTGTGACTTTGTTTTCTCAGTACACATTTCTTATTCTTGCAGCTCTACCATTGAGACCCCCTGATAACAAATCACTATGTCAGTTCATTGTCTGGGCCTATTTCCCTTCTGCAGATTATTAAATGAGGTGGTTAAAACATTTATGTGCAGGATACCACTGATGGGCCTTTGCTAAGCTACTGCTCTACTGGGAGAGAAACCCAGGTATATAGATATATCTGTTCTCAAGGAAAAAAAATCAGCCAAAAAGCATTTCTAGGAGGAGTTAGATTTCATAGTGGCTGGTGTTTAAGCTGGTGTGAAGTTGTGGCAACTGAGGCTGATCTCAGATGGTGCTGATGTGGCTCCTCAGGCTCAGACATGTGTTCGTCCTGCCACCACCACCACCACTACTACAGAGTAGTAGTTTGGGTAGTGAGCTGGTTCAGTAAGCTCATCTAGCTGAAAAGTTGAGTTTTGGGGATACTTTTGAATGGTATCTTTTCAGCTGGGCCAGCTCTGGACTTCTGTATTACTTCATGAATACTCCTGCTGGCACTGAGGAGATGAGAACGTGCCGCCAGGGAGCCCATACTGTTTAAAGCTCCTGTGACAGAGCAGCTAGATATCAGAGATGGAAGAAGTTTGTTTCTAATCAACCAGTCTTACATTTCAATCAAAGAGTTTAAATTTATACACATAAATAATTCATGCACTTATTATGCTTCACGTTGAGAATGCAGGATGCACGTTAACTTGTCCTTGTCCAACTCCAAGAGATCTGCAAGTGTGATTGTTTTATTAGGGGGGGAAAAACTATACTAAAGGTGAGATCCTGCTGCATTAAAACTGACAGTGGAATTCTTACAGCCCCCAGTGCAGCAAGGTTTTCACTTGAAATACCTGAGATGACTGGCTGTTGCTCTGGAAATAGTAGTGGCAATGTGCAGTGATTGTGCCACAGCAAGTATAGTAAGGTATTTATGTAGCAGAAATGAATGAATGTGGCATTGCCTCTGTGCTCCCAGGAATTAACAACCCCGTGGGGATTTGAATGCAGCATACCTGCAACACCAGTTTTGGATCACAGGGTAATGCCACCTCTCATCAGGAAAACATCAGTGTGATCACTGATGTTTTATGCTAACAAATATATCCCTGCCACTTACCTTGCCATTTAATGATAATCATGATCGTGTTCAGCTGGGGATTTTATGAATCTTTGGCTACTTTCTGAAGGAGTATTTTATCCAATAGCTGTGACTAAGGCTTTGGCTGGGGGGGAAGTGTGGTATCTTTCCAGTTGCTGCTCATTTTTGTGCTCTTCTAATTCATTTTCTTTATTTGATTTTTTATCTTGGTGAGGTCTTGACTCATTGTTTTGCAGTTGGAAGAATTTCCACTTGCTTTTGATTGATGATGGAATTTAACATTAATATATAAAGCTTGTACTGCAGCATCACCTGAAATCTCTGTGATTCAAGCTTTACAAGAGTAGCCACAGTCGATCCATCTTCCCCTACTATGAAGCTCCCCAACTGCCTTATACTTCAGCCTCCATGCTGTTAACAATCTGCTGACAATACACACCACATATCACCACTCTGCCTCCTTAAAATAGCTGCCTGGGAGAGGACATGGGCTTGACACCATGGCCATGGGTTCCTGGCCAGGCTGCAGGTGGAGCTGGAAGCCCTGAGCACCACTGGGATTGTCTGGCACTTCCCTTTCCAGGGCTGTTGTCAACTGCTTGTAGCTTTGCCAAACTTTAAGCTGTTGGAGCTGAAATTTTCCATGTCGTGTGTCTGCCTGCAGCTGACTTCCTTTCCTTTGAAAGTTCACATAAAATTTGGCTCCCTCAAAAAATAAGATGGGAGGGGAAATAAGTTAGTTTGGTCCTGTTACAAGCACTTGCAGTAATTTGCTAAGATACTTGCACACTTCCATACTTTGGAGCAAGATTGTGAAATTTGTCAGGCTTAGTGTTGTGTGGGGCAGATGCCTTTTGCTGTCTCTACAAAAGCTTCATCAAATCCAGCCAAGTCAGAATACTCTTAGAAGTATCAGTTTGCACTTTTGAAGGGTTTCAGAAAGACAAAAGTCCACCAGATCTCGCACAGGTAGGCTTTTGAAAGGAAAGTACTCCTTCCTGAGGAGTTTGCAGGACATTCTAAATAAGGAATTTCCCAAAAGGCATCCCCTTCTGCCAGGAAAAAAAAACAAAAAGGACTGCTCAGAATTGCTTAGCAGTCAAGATCACAAGAAACCCCAAGTGTACTTAAAGGGCACCTGATAAGATCAGTGTGAAAATACCCCTTGCCGCTGCCTGCCTCTGGGATGCCATGGAAATCTGTCTGCACTTGCCTTTCACACTTTTAATTGAAAACATAAAGTGGTGGGGGGAGCATTCTGAGCAGATTAGCTAATTGATTGATTGATTATTTACAAGGAATCAAAATGAGAGGGACAATGATGTCGTCTTAGAGAGGCGTCAAGGCAAATTACACAATTATCAGCCTGCCCATATGCACAGTTTGACACGCACGGCCCCGCTGCACCATTTGGAGGCAAATCATGCAGCAGGGCTTTTCCTAGCACATTTGAAGATAATTTAACATGCTTTTTTCTAAACCACAAAAGCAAAGCCATAGTGCATTAAGAATGAATTATTTAACTCTGGCAGCAGGCACTTCTCTACCTTGTGGATGCCAGTGGAGGTTTCAGTGCAGCATGACCGTGGTTTTGCCGATCTTACTGGGGCCAATGGGGCCAAATCCTTCTACTGCTTAGTTCTGGGCCAGAGACAGACACATGAAAAATGTGTGTTAATGTGCACCATATTCTCAGCCATCTGTTGACCCCATCTGACTTGCTCTTGCCTGTGCCTGTGGGACTGCTCGCTGGGGAGAGCCAGCAAAGGTCAGGAGGGCACCCAAGCCTTGTTGTAAGCTGCTGAGTGGCAGTGCCATCCATAAGACATCCTTCCTCTGCTTCTGTTCCAAATCTGCCTTATTTAGGGCAGTGGGCAAGTATGTTAATATAATTTATCCTGAAAAAAGCCAACCCTTAATAGTCAGCAGTCCCTTCCCAGCTGGAGCAGACCCACCAAAGGAAGGGACCTGCAAGTTCATTCTGGTTGTGGTGTTTGCTGACAGCCTTCTAAGCCCCTGGGAGTAGGTTGGCCAGAAGTGATTTCTTGCAATGAATGGTGTGATTTGTGCCAAGTGTTACAAGACCATCTCTTCTCCTTTTCTACTTTGTTTTTTTCCTCTCTCCTTTCTCTTTTAAAATGTTCACATATTTGGACCCTGCAAGGGTGATTGCCAGTACTTTTGCCTAGGGATGGGTAGCTTATCTTTTGGGTATTTTGAAATTTAAGCACCTCTCTTAGTAGCAAAGTCAAGTTCTCAAATGTTTCCCCTGGTAGCATTCACTCTTGGATGACTGTTAGAGTCTTGGCAAGCAAGGATGAAGGATCAAGCACAGAATCTTTGCCTCCTCTCCAAATTGCCTTGATTTCTTATCTCCAAAGCAGAACTATTTTGCACAGATCTTGCTGTTTCATATGTTTTCCTTTTGCTTCACGGTACTGTTTCAATTAATGCCATCCTGGGGACATGTGAGGCCTCTGTAAAACGTCATCACAGTGCTGGAGAGTGGGTTTGAGAGTCTGTTCTGCACATATAAAAATCTCTGTCAATACGTAGTCGGGCTTTTAAAAGTGGTGTTTATAGCACCGTAATGACTCTGTATCTAGGTCTTGAATCAGAACAGGGTGTGGGCCCTTTACAACGTGAATACAATAACGTGTATTAAATAACATCAAGAAGTTACTGCCAGTACACAGTAGCCAATTTTCCAATGTTAATACCTGAGAACAACAAATAGCGAGTGAGGCTGGCCGGGCTGGTGGCCGCAGGCCAGCTTTTTCCAAAGCAGGTCTCTGAAGTCAGCCTGGCTCAAGCTGAGTTTGTGGCTCAGTGGGGCTGAGCCTTTGCAACAGCCAGCACCATTTCCTCCCCCTCCAAAAGCAGGATCCGTGGCTCAGCTCTCCTTGCAGAACCCAGAGGAGCATGACCTGCTTCTCCACAGCTGCCGTCGGGTTGCTGAATGGGCAGCCAGAGTTTAGAGACCCTGATGTGAAAGTGTTGATCTAGATCCCCAGGAAATCCTGTTAAGCAACAACAGAAGTGCCTGGGGCAGGGGGGGGGAAAAGAAATCTGTCTGCTCAAAGCTGTGGCCCTCTGATTTGCATGCAACATATGTCCTCTTCATTTGCATGTCAAAATAACCCTGCCCCAATTGCCTCAGGCAAAAAAGATTAGATCTGGGGAGGAGGTTTACAACAGGACAACTTTTAGCACAACAAGGAAATTCTAAAAGAATCAAGATAATTAAAAGCAAGAGATGAAAGCTAGCTCAGTCGGCTTGCTTCATGTAGCCAAGTACCTCCCAATAATTCAAGAAACCTCTCACTATCCAGAACTGTCCATCATCCGCCCTGTTTTCCCCTGCCAGCACGATTTGGCATTTTAAAATTAAAGTTGTTGTGCTTGTCCTGCTGACTCACATGTTGTGCATCTTCTTCCATCCAGATTTGGGATGAAATCTTGGCCCTGTGCTGTAAGCCTGTGTTATGCAGGAGTCAGAGCAGTTAATCAAAATGGATCATTCTAGCTTTATAGCATAAAAGTCAGTTAAGTCATTGGCAGGATTCCTGCTGGTGCCTATAAATGCAGAATTAGAACTATATAACCCTGAGACGTCCAACTGGCTGGCTGTATGATTCTCTCTGAGTTCAGCTCTTCTGTTTAGAAGTCCAAAGCCACTCTACTTATTTGCTTTCCTTTTTAATGCATGGATCCCATGGATTTGAAGTGCTGAGGTTTTGAATGACAAGAGCAAAGCCTCATTTCCTAGGAAGAAAATGTGGTTTCAATTTGCTAATTTTGGAGTGAAAAATAATGACTTGAAAATACCCCTAATCCATTCGTTACCTTTTACACTGTGAATTTTCTTTTGCTTTGCTATAAAGGGAATTTGGCTTTAATAGGATGAGGAGATAAATTCTAGGATCTGTTTGCACCCAGGGTTTTTTTGCCTACAGCTAAAATCTCAAATCTAAACCATAAACCCTTAAAGATAGTAAGGAGGAAGGAGTCATTAACGAGCCTAAAACTAGTTTGGAGACTCACGGTAAGAACATTATGTGTAAAGGCAATGTGTCAGTTACACTGACTTAGCCATAATAAGCAATAAGAATGGAACACACTGCAGGGCTGAAACAAGCATGGAAGCCTGGAGTGTGAATTGTGGGATGTTCTGTAGTGGCATGGCTGTCCAGGGCAGAAAAGGCTGCTGTAGTCAGGGCTTCTGTATGAAGATACACCTGCTGCGTAGCACCTCACCCCACTACTGTGTTTGGAAGCTTTTGCTCCTGCTTTTTAGTAGCCCTATCGTTAGAAAATGGAGTTGAGCTGCAGAGCTCATTGCAGCGCTGAGGATGTAGCTGTATCTGTAAAACTAAAGGGTGGTTTGCCCTGCTCAGATAACCTAGCAGACCTTCAGTTTAGATGAGTCCTAAACAAAATGAAAACTAGCCTTTGGGCCTTCTCTGTGGCACAAATATCTCTGTGTCTTCTATGGGAACTCTCCATGGGACAGACAGAGAGTGCGCTCAAGTAAGTTATGCAAATGCTATTGTGTTAGGCTTGTGTAAGGGCTAAATCATTTTAGCCTCTGGGCCAAATCACTTGATTGGATGGAAACCATCTAAGATGAGCCTATTTTTATTTTTTTCTTGAGCTAGTTTGTGCCCTGACAGCATTTAAGTAGCCAGAATGTTTTGCTTGGTGGAGTGTGTGACTGCAGGGAGTTGAAAGCAAGGGAAAAGGAGCTGGGACTCATTTTTGTGGATATCCCAAAATAACCCAAATGAAGACAACCCAACCTGAAATGTAAGAATTCCCAGAGGCTGCTTGGTCACAGGATATATTTCCACATTGTATTAGAGTAATTCCCTGTCCTGGAGAGGGCAGAGGCAGTACTGCTTGACTTGTAGTTTTACTGCCCCGTTGTTTATTAGCAATCCTGCTGTGCAAAAGCATTGAAGAAATGGAAGTTATTCAGAGGCGACTTTGAGCCAGACTTGATTGTTAGCAGCTTTAGGGATTTGGCTATTAGCTGGTGCCTTCTGTGGTAATGGAACATTGTAAAAATGTTTATAGAAAAAAGTGCAAATGTCAAGGCAGTGCGTGTGTATGTGAATACCTCCTCATACAGTAACCCTTCTCACAAGCAAAATTTACCAGAAGTGTAATAGGACAAAAAGTTGCTCTGGCAGATTTGCTTGGGGTTTAATTTACTTGGCCATGAAACAAGGTCCTTTACCCTACACTGCACACCAGGCCCAAATTACAGAGTTTGGAACCCCTGAACTGTCTGACCTGACTACTGATGCTCAAGTCAATTCCTTTTATTTTTGCCATGAGGTTTGCGGCGGGGCTGCAGGATTGTGCAGAGAGTGCATCAGTGCTTTTAGGGTGAACTGGTGTTTTAGGTCAGTCGGTAGGAGATAAATTGGAGCTTTCAGCACCCACTAAAGAGATGGGGGTAATTTTTTCCTCTCTTTTTCGTCAGCAATTTGCACAGCCATTTCCAGTAATAGGGATAGGACACATCACAGTTTGGGGGCCAAGGGTGACTTCAATAGCAGAGCATGAGCGTGGAACCCTTTATCTCCAGCACAACTCCTCTCAGCTACATCTGACTGCTCTGCTGCTCCCATCCACCAGAACTGCCACCCTTTTTGAACAGCCATACGTGAAGCATACATGAATTAAAGCTGCTGTTACACAATCAGCAAGTTGTATTCAACTCCAGCCTGTGCTTGGTGCCAACTAGTCCTCTCAGAGTCACTGTTTCTTGCCAGTTTCCAGGCTTAGATAGCTGTGGATGCCTCAGCTTCCACTCTGAAGGTTATCTACCCAACCAGCAGGATTACAAGGGCAATATATTTCTTAATGAAAATGTTGATTCTAGAGTACAGTTATAGGGTCATTTACATTATTATGCACATAATCTCCACCATAATCTCTTTCAGAGCAGGGGGTCTAGAATGACCTTTTAAGGTCCCTGTCTGTACTGCATTTCTATGATTCTATGAAGTCCTTGCTTGAAAACAAATAAATGTTATCAACATTCCTATAAATTATTCATTTTTTAAATCCACTGGTCATTACAAAATGATTGGCATAAGTAATAATCTGTGTTAGGGATGCAAAGGAAAGTGAAATGATAAAAAGCCTCCTTGATGTTCTGTTGCTGTTTGTCATCTTTTTGGAGAGAGAGAGGGCTGACAGACCTCCAGCTTTGCCCTCAAAGGACCTGGGCTCCAATCCCTGCATTTCCACTGCTTCTTTTGTGGTCCTGACAGGTCATTAGGGGAAACACTGTTTTCAGAGCATCTTAGCTGCACCACTTCTGGCTGCCCTCCTGCTCCCATCCCCCAAACTGCCTGGACTTGCAGACTGCATTAATCAAAACTGTCTGCAGACATTCAGCCAGTTGTATCTATCTCCAGCCTGTCTTGCTGCTGTTTGGCCTGTAAATAATTTTTAAAGGTCCTTTTTAGCTATATTTTGATTTTTCTGGGTTTCCAAAGGACCTTTGGTTTGCATTTCTGGTTACAAAACCTGATGGTAAAAGATAGCTATTCTCTGCATAAACACAAAGCCCAAACCATCTTTCTTCTCCTTTTGCTCACTGTCATCATCCAGTGACAAAGGGGCAAGTTGAGCTGCTTTCAAGTAAGCTGCCCCATGGCTCAAACACATCTGACCATATACTTGAGGCTGCAGCTTCATTCCCCTGTGCTTGAGTCACTGGAGCAACCACAAATAACAGGGCTCTGTTACTCCCCAGCTAACCAAACTGCTGCATGGGGACAGCAGTAAAAGCAAAGAAGGAGAAATAAAGCAGTATGTATTCATTTGGCTGCAATAAATGGGTTTAAACCATAATTCTTTGGTTTCCTCTCTAGACACTTTCAAACACTATCCTTATAGTTATTATTTTTAATCCCTGGGAGCTCACAGCATGGGCCAGACGTTGGTGACCATTGTGGCACGGGCTCCTCGAAATCTTTGATTCTGAATCTCACTTTAACTTCGCCAAATGTTGCTGGTGGGCTCAGAGATGTACTATTAGCTCACTTAAAGTGATGACTCCGGTGTGCTAAGACACTTAAAATTAGGACCAGAAGTTAGGCAGTTAATCTGTAAAGCTCAATAAAGCCCCGTTTCATCCAAGGGTTGTCAGAAAATTCGTTCCACATCTGTACAGAAAAAAAAAAGCGAGGTGTAAACTGCCAAGAACCATTTTAATGATGGCTGGAGAAAAAAGCAGCCAGATGGCAGGCTCTGCTGTGGCTGCGGTTGGTATTTAACTGCTTTTTTATTGGAAAAATATGGGGTGAAAAATTGTGTGGGACTCATTAGGCAGCCTGCTGCGATTCTGATCAGCTTGCCAATCTGTTCAGTGTGGCAAGGATCCAAACAGCCATAAATTTTTAGCAGCGGCTTATAATCTATGACTTGGAGCTTGTTAAACCTTCTCTACTCCCCCTGCTTTCGTGCGCTGCTTGCTTTGGGTTTGTTTGTTGTGTTGTTTGGGGGGTTGGGTGGGGTTTTTTTTCCCCCCTTTTTTATTTTTTTAATAAAAGCTTCAGGGCTCAAGCTGTGCTGAAAAAAAATAAAGTAAAGAAGAGGTGGGGGAGGATAAAGTCTTTCACAGAAAGCCCCAGTGAGCAGCACGTCTCTTTGCTTCTACTCAGAGTAGGACTCTATAACCCAAGTTTAATTTTCCTGATCCTGCATATTAACTGAGAAATGGGGTGTGCAGCACCTTCTAAAGCAAGAGGGCGAGTGGTGTTATCTTTTCCTTGGCATAGAGGAGCAGTGAAGGTCCTTCTGCTGCTCTTTTGTCATCTTCAGAGAGAGGAAGGTTGTCCGAGGAGGGGGCTGGTTTTACAGGCAGGCAGCTCCGCGGCGCTTCACCGTTTTGCCAAACCATCCCGACGTGAAGGATATGCAAATTTCAGACTTTAGTAGCTTGGAGCAAAGTGTGAGGATCACAGCACGACTGGCACTCAGGGGAGACGGTAAACTGCTGGCAGGGTTTGAATTTTCCGTGGTGGTGGTGGTGTCTGGATTCTGAAGGATTCACAAAGGATCCTAAGAGGAAACTTAAAGCTTCCTTTTTCTTAATATTTGCATATTGCAGAAATCGATTTCAGACAAAGGAAAAAGAAGTTTTAGAGGCTGCTGTGACTTGTTTCCAAGTAACATACACAGAGCTATTGATCTGACCACTTTTACAGAGATGGAAAATAAGCAGCCAGTACTCCTTCATGGGAGTATAAATATTGGTTTTGAAAGATTTATGGAAAGCAGCAGCCAGCAGTGGTATATATGGTCTCTCCTAGATGTGCTGTTAAAAATACTAAAGTATTTCTCAGAAATAGCCTCAAGTAGTGAAGTGAAATTATAAGCTGTGGAGTTCTGATGCTTAACTGAAGCATTACTGTACTGTAGTACTTTTATAATGGTAAGGTGAACCTACACATGCATTTACATCTGTGCATGTACACTGCCTATGTGCTGGAGGGGCTCAAGGTTATTTCAAGGAGTAGTTTCAAACAGAGCAGTGAGCCAGGTACAAAAATGTGCATGCAGATAGATCTGTTGCACAATAGCTGTAGAGCTGTAAGCAAATTCAATCACTGGCACAAACAGCTAAACCAAAATCTCTCGTGCTTGGCCAAGGCAAAGGTGTTGATTCCTGCAGAAAGTGAGTGGGACTTCAGCTGGTTAACTTCCATTTTATCTGCAATTTTGAGTATGGCAGGCACACTAAAAAGAGCATCTGTATAGCCCAAGTGTCAACGATTTAGGTTTCTTTTTATTTGAACTAGCATTTCCAATAGCATGTCACTTCTCATTGTATTTTGTGACAACAGTGCAACAAAATGGAGTTAGCAGACCTCCTGGATGCTCTTCAGGTTATGTCCAAGGTTTTTCTCTGTGCATGTACCTACTTCTCTCACCTTCTACTGGGCACTGAGCTGCTGGCTGATTTCCTGTAGCTGTTATCTTTGTCTAGAGCACACATGTAAATAGGGAAGATAAAAGATTACTTCTTTCCTTTCACAGAACTGATTGTAAAGAACAGTATAAAAAAGCCTAGGGAGGTTGTCGCATATTGGCTATAAATATAATACAATGAGGAAGTCTTTATGTTGTGAAAAGAGGAAAACTGAGCAGATAGTGATAACAAAATGCAAGGGTGCAGTGATGTCCTTGAAGCCTCCCTCCCCTTTTTTGTTCTACCAGTGGGAATATTTGTGTATTAGCGTTTAAAGAAAACAGCCTGTTTTCTTCCTAAAGTAATCATTTATGATATATGAAGGACATTTTTTTTATCCACACTGATTCATCTACATTAGTGAAAGTTGGATTTTTCCTTCTCCTTGTACAGGACTTAGGGGTTTGGGACTGGGGCTGACTGTGGTTTTTTTGGACCTTTCTGCCACTTGGAGTGGGTTTTCTTTAAACAAAAAGTTGAATCATGCTTCTGTCTTCCCAGCTGGCTTCAGACTTTGCAAAGACAGCCAATTTTTCTTCACTTCCAGGAAACTGGTTTATTCCTTCCCCTCCCCACCATGAAATGTATACATTCATAACACAGCTCCTGCCCATGAAAGAGTTCCTCTCGCCCTCCAGCACACAGCATCTCCTCAGAGGTGTTGAGAGGACTCTGCTCTCCATTGCCGCCTTCTTTCTTGTTTCTCTTCCTGCCTGTCTGTGGGGTGTGTAGCCATGAAAACAGCCTTATCACAGCCTGTCTAGCAATAAGATCCATGAATACTTTGGCTGTTCCCCAAGATGGTGTGAGCACAGCATGCCTGTCACTCACAGCAGAGCTGGGAGGAGAGCGACAGGGTGGCAGCCGAGTCACTGAATGTTATTTGATGTGGGAGGAGACTGAAGAGGGACTACTGTAGTGTCACCAAATCTTGTCATTTTCCTGCAAAATGTTTCCTTAAAGGCACAGCTCCTGGAATTTTGCAATGAGATAAGGAATTTTGGCTTTCCTGTGAAAGAAAAATTAATCCAGGTAGTCACTAATGCAACTAGGCAATAGGAGTCACCCCACTGCCAAGTCAGCAAGCCCATTCAATGAATACACCCTGTACTGGTGTCATCAGGTTTCCATCTTACTGTTTTGAAGCTGATTTCCTGATTTGGTGGGAAGAGAAGGAGAAAGACAAGTGGGCAAAGATTGATTTGGGTTTTCTACCCTTTGGCAGTTCACTGGAAAGAAGAATTGCCAAAGTGTCTGACTGCAGTAGTTTCCACTGGGAAGAGCTTTTCCCCCTTGTTTTGAAAAAGCAAAAAAAAAAAAGGCAACGGGATGTCTTTCCAGATACCAATAATCTTGTCTGTCTCCAGAGGCTTCTAGAAAAGGCCAGCTGTGATTTTGTGAGGTGAATGCAACATGTGGAGTAGATTCAGCTTCTTCCTCTCTTGATCACCAAGGAAGCATCAAATATGACATAAAGGCTGAATTCAGCTTGGGCCAGTGACCTGGGAAGGAAGGAGCAAGTCCACTACAGGTTTCTTATTGTACTGAATAAAGGAGAGCATCCTGCCAGCCAGCGTCTTCACTGCAAGATGGTGTCTGGAAGTTGGTGCCACTCAGAACTATGCCCATTCCTGCAATCAGGATGGTGGGCTGCCAAGTCCCATGAAGGGAGGTGGAGGCCATGCCAGCTCAGAACAGGTCCTGGCTTGGCACAATCATGCTCCAGTCCAGGTGCTCACTAGGATCATCATCTGCTTCCTGGGCTGTGGGTAAGCAGTGCTGCTTTCAATCAGCATCTCCAGAACTAGGTCTTTGGGTTTCCAGATGGACAGGAAAGATTTGTCTGGAGTTGCTATTATTTAAAGTGCAGTGTGGATACCAGCTGGCTGTGTTTAGTTGGTATCATTTTTTTCAGTGCATTGCCAATGTACAGGAAATGTTTGCCTTCTTTTAAATGCCTTGTCTCTGTGCAAGTCATTGTATGGAACCCCCCACACTGGTGGGGCTTCCAGTGCCCTTGCCAATGCCAGGGTGGGCAATTCCTTCCCTACCACCTGCTTGAACAGACTGTTTTAATAGCCTCACTTTTTAAGATGCTCTTTTAAATAAATAAAGACAACTCCCAGCTGATACTTGCCCTTTACTTGCTAATAACACTCAAGTCCTTTTGGCTCTCCAAAACATCCCTTAAGAGAGGGGATTCTGCATTAAGCAACTTGTTCTGTCAGGAGCGATTCACGCTGTGACAGGTCTGGCCCGCAGAAGAGACGATCGTCATCTGTGCAGCCTCTGCCTGGGGAGGAGGAGACACCATAAATGAAACAGATTAGTCATCTACAGGAGGACTTGATCGTCTATCTTCCCAGATCTTTAAGCTTCCAATGGAAGATCTGATTTTTCAATAAAGATAATTCAATTAGGAGGTTTTAATTAGGGAGTTGAAGCCGATTCCCCCCACCCCTTCCTATAGCCGTCAGCCTCCGCACAGGAGCGCCCATGCCCCTCCATCCCTGCTGCTGCTTCTATGGTTTTTGTTTTCGTAATTCCTAATCATTCTGGTGAAAGCTAGCAGGGGAGGGAAAAAGATGATGAATGGAGAACAGGGACATAAAAAATAAAATTAAAAAAAAAAACCAAAAAGCACCACAGCATGTTGTGTCATTAAAAAGTGCCTTGTATTACCCGGGAGCTTCTCCATCTGCTTTCGGTGGGCATCCCAGGAGGACTTGGCGATTATGAAGGAATTCTCGGAGGCCATTACTGGGAAGAGGAAAAAAGGCTTGCTGCAGACAGCTTAATGGACTAATTTGTAACTGTGAGAGCAGGAGAAATGAGTTGTTGGCCACGTTTTAATTTGACAGCGAGTGGCAGAACGAATGCAAAATGTGATGAGTGAGCAGGCACGTTCATTTTCGCTGTGCACTTTGCAAGGGCCTCTTGGCTTTCCCGTGGGGGCTGTCAGTATTATTTTTTGCCTTCCCCACCCGAGGAAGGATGGTGGGGGCAAAGTGGTGAGGAGGTGCAGAGGGTGAGGACAGGTTGGAGGAGGGGAAGCTTGATCAAGCAAACAAGGCTCAGGATCCAATTTTACTCCAGCACTAGGAAGACAGAAGAGGACAAGCTAAAGAAATTAGCAGTGTGTCTTAACTCCTTGTGTGATGAATGGGAGGAAGGCGCCTTATGAAAAGCATTTTTTCTGGATGTAGTGGCTCTGTTGTCATCTGATGTACGTGCAGCCCCATCTTTGGTGATCCTCTTGACCAGGTGTCATGAGTGATAGATCACCAGCCAAAGCAAAACTTGGCAGTGTTTCCAGGAGAAACTGGAGCTCCCAAATAGGCTCGTAAAGCTGATGTGCAGCTGTTGCCCCTTATCCAAAACCTGGGTCCTCAATACAGCCACTCACAGTCCATTGCTCTCCAGTGCCAGTGCTCCTACAGATGTGCCACATCCCAGACACCTCCTTGCCGCTCTGATGCTGCCCAGTCCTGCATGTGCTCGCTGGGCCCGGCTGTTAATTCAGGAGGTATATGATACAGAGCCAGGCAAGTGTAGAAATTTCCACCCAATTATTTTGCCCCCATATTTAAACCCTAATGATGATCTCAGGCTGGATGTGAGGAGGAGGTTCTTCACCATGAGAGTGGTGATGCACTGGAATGGGTTGTCCAGGGAGGTGGTTGAGGCCCCATCCCTGGAGGTGTTTAAGACCAGGCTGGATAAGGCTCTGGCCAGCCTGATCTATTGTGGGGTGTCCCTGCCCATGGCAGGGGGGTTGGAACTGGATGATCCTTGTGGTCCCTTCCAACCCAGACTGATACTATGATACTATGATCTGAATGGGGGCTTCAGCACCTGGCAGTCTCCCTGTGCCCTCAGGTGCCTCTGGGCACATCTCTCACCATTTGGACTGAGGCTTCTGCCTGAAGGCAAGGACCTGCATCAGGAGGGCTCTGTTCCACACTGACATTTTGTCAGATTGGTTGCTCCATAGCTGGCAATGTTTAAAATCAATGCTTCCCCACCCAGAGGCTATAATAGAGCAGCTTGTATGAAGTGAGAAACAGACAAACAAGTGTGGCTCTGTAGAAGGTAGCTTCTTGGCAGCCAGTGCTCACCATAGTTTCCCATCATACACTGATTTTTTTTTCCATTACACATTCTTTACTGATACTCACTTAAGGGGAAAAAAATCCAATTGGCTGCTGTGATTTTGAGTGGGTTCTCTTCGGTGGCCAGTTACGATGCATGATTAGAAAGAGAAAAGGCTAATTCTGCCAGAAAAGACACATGGATTGGTAATAGAATAAATTGATACGTATGAACTGAGATGATTGCTTATGGCTCTCTTCCCAGGCTGCTATACCAAGGTACGATCATGCCATAAATTGCATGACGATTTCTTGCAAGACAGCAGACCAGATATCATCTCACACCCATGGCTGGTTATAGGGCTGCTCTCAGGGAGTCTGTATAAAAACCAGACAAAATTCCAGTTCTCACTTGGACTGCTGCTTCCTGCAGCTTTGTGCTTATCGAGGGCTTCTTGATGGGCTGGAGGATCCACTGTGTGGCCCCTCTGTGTAGTGTCCTGGCACATGAACCACCTTTCAGTGCCTGTGAAACCTAACAGCTGCAGTTGAGAAGAGCCATGAACCTTCCATGTAGGTTTTAGAAAGCATCCAGAAAGAAAACTTCCAGTTTCCTGGGTTATGGGCAATAGCAGATGAGGAGGAAGAAGGTAGAAGAACCTGTTTTCTGCAAGGATGTCAGCAAGGAAGCAGCCATGGAGCGTGAAGAGGTGCATGTAGGCAGTTGTTCTGCCGTGCAAACACTTGGGTATTTTGGTTTGTCAAGGGGTGAGTTGTCTTCTTGGAGAGTGCTGGCTGGAGCAAAACTCCTGTCAGCAGTATGTCTCCCAACACTGTGCCTGAGGATAAGGGAACCTGCTGGATCCCAGCTCCAAACATTGCAGCATCAGGCTGGGAACAGCTGCCCATTGTTACTTCAGTCCAGGGGAGAATACGCTGAGCCTAGTCCAGACCGAACATGTCAACAGTGAAAGTCCCACTGGCTTCAGGAGGGTTTCCTTCCGAGTATGTATTAGATCTGAAGGTTTCAGTGAAAGGCAGCATGGATAGGGCACTGAACTGGGACTCCTGTGCATGGGAATCCTTGTGGCCATGGCATAGAGAGAGGATGGCAAAGGAGGGAGGCAATTTTCCCAATCAGAACAAAATGTTGGCCTTGTGCCTCCTTAACTCATTGAGCCTCGGCTCTTGCTTTGGTGTTTTGATAGAGTGACAGGCAAAGGACCATTTCAGTGCTTGCTTTCATCTCACCTACTTGCCCGTTTCATCTCTATCTCTGAACACTGATCTGCAGAAGGGAAAGCATTGGGATTTCTCCAAGCTGTCACCCAGCCCCAGGATGTGATCAGTCCAAGGCAGCAAGGAAACTAAATATAAGGAAGACAGAGTGTGTATGGCTGTATTTATCAAACAGACTAAGTGAATGAAATCAATGTTGCCTCCAGGACTTCTGTTCACACCTCAGCCTGTCCCTTTTGAATCTAGAAACACAGCCCTCTGGTTTCAATCCTAACTTGAAACTGAAATTCCTAGATAGCAGCAAGCAAGGCCATTCATTTACCCGAGACATGATCTTATGTTGGGCAGTCCTGGTCACTCTGGGCTGCAAAGTCCACTGTCAGCAGGTTGCAGGACCAGAGAGCTGGGATGAAGGAAGCTTCAGGCTGTTTCATCCCCAGGTAAAATCTTTCCTTTAGGACTTACATACATTTTGGGGGGGCCTGGAGTCAGGCTCTTCTTGGAGATTCCCAATGACAGAGCAAGGAGCAATGGGTAGAAGTTGAGGCATAGGAAGTTCCATGGAAACATGAGGAAAATTTTTTTCACTGTGAGGGTGATGGAACACTGGAACAGGCTGCCCAAGGGGGTTGTGGAGTCTCCCTCTCTGGAGATACTCAAAACCCACCTGAATGCCTTCCTGTGTGACCTGGTACAGGTGATCCTGCTCTGGCAGGGGGGTTGGGCTGGATGATTTTTCAGGAAGGGATAATGTTCTGGGATTCCTGTGCCCCGAGTCCGTCGTACCTCAAAAAGCACAGCCGGAATTTGGTGGCTGTCAGAATTCCTGCCTCAGTTTAGCTTCCCTTCTCAAGAAAGCAAGGCTCCTGCTGCTGCCACTGCCGCTCACACCCCCCACCCCCACCCCCACCCCCCTTTTACCTTCCAGCTCACTGCGTCTGTTCCTGGAGGCCCCGGGAGGCTTTAACAACCACTAGATTGTTAGTGACAGTCAGACACTTTAACACTTAAAGTAGAAGGTTTGATTTAATCGCAAGGCTGTCATTTATTATTTGTCTGCTGTGTTCCGCTGGGGCGCCCGCTGATCAACTGCCTGCTCCCAGGAGGCTCTTTTTTTTTTTTTTCCCTTCTTTCTTTCTTTCTTTTTTTCTTTTTTTTTTTCTTTTTTTTTGTTTTGTTATGTCTAAATCCTCAATACAAATTGCAGCGCTCCTAGATCTCCCAGCAGGACCCATTACCGCCTGTGGGGCATTAAGGATCATTAATAGTGCTGTCAGCAAGCTAGCCAGTTGGTTAGCTTCTCATAAATAGGAAATTAATCCATCTACTTCATTAATAATGCCGAGTGTAGCTATTTTGTTGCACTTGATGTAAGGGGCCTTGTGTTTGTCTGTAATGCGATAAGACAGGACTCCAAATTAGCATTGAATGTCTGATACAAGAGTGCAGACTCAATTACTTAGTGCGAAGGGGTTTGTTTTGGTTGGGGGTTTTTTGTTGGTGGTGGATTTTTTTAATTTCCCCCCTCCCCCAAAACATCTTTATAGCTCTGTAGCGGCAAGAAAAACAAAGCAATGCTGGTTTCACTCATTATTTGTGTTTTGCTGGTTCTGTTTCCATCCCTTGCTTCTGCTTTTGAAGAATAAATTGTTGGGGAGGGAAACCAGAGTGAGAAACGGGGACCACACCTGGCAGGAAAACCAAAATACATTAATTAGAGACAGGGCTAACTAGCTGTGCTCCTCTTGCCTTCTGTGCTGAGGGTTTGAGGGGGATGTTTTGCTTTTTTACTGGCATCTATAGTTAAGGAGTCGTTGCAACACTGAGGGGTGTTGCATTTCATTTTGGAGAAGGAGGAGGAGCAGTAATAGTGTAGGTTAAGGGAGAAAATGAGCCATGATAGGAGTCGTCCAGCTTTTTATGAGAAAATCATTTGCCTGCCCAGCAAATGCAGAGTCCCTGATGGGTGGCATTAGAACCACTCAGAGGATATGAAGAATTCTGAGTACATTTATCTATTGCATTTCTAATTAGTTTTACTCAATAACATCCAGGCACCAGAAACAAAACAGAGAGTTACATGGCAATTATCTATAAAAGTGCTTCATCCTATGTTCTGTGCATTTCAGATCTTCCTGTGTTTCCTTCCTTCCTATAACTTTCTCATCAGTGTGTGGGAAAATACAAGTAATTTTTCTGCCTTAATTATTAAAGAAAAGCTTTTCAAGAAAAGAATGGTTTCCCTCTTGCCCTTGAAACACTGTGTGTTTGCCTTTTTGTACTTCAGCCTGGTGAGTTTGTTTTCAGCCAAACAAACAAAAAATTCAGCTGGGATGACAGACTCCCTAGAGCTAGAGTTTGCAGTATGAGAAACCACTCAGCTTCTTGGGAGTTTTATCCAAAGCTTTGGGGAAAGTTTGCTGGCAGTCTCCTTCGTGATACTTGAAGAATTTGCTTTTACTGGCTTTCGAGCAATATGCTGTTAAGTAGCATGTAGAGAAGGGATTATAAACATAGAACCATATCAGATCCCAGCCTATGTCTGGGGCTCCAAGGCACTGCCACAACATAAATAATAATCATTATAACTAATTACTGTTTGGGCATTGGGGAGGGAGAGCACTTGTATTTATTTTTGTAATGGGAGGCAAATAAATTCCTGAAATATCAAAAGGAGGGAGGAAAAAGCTTCTATAAAGTGATTAGATAAATAGATTTGGAAACATTCCAGTTCTCAGAAGCTAATAGTCTGGAATGGAGATTTTCTGTTGACAAACTCTTCAAACCATGTGAGCTGTGCTGTATTTAGTTACATCATTCCTGCAGTAGAAATGCATTTTCCAGAAGTGGTTTGTGACCAAAGAAGTACAGTGCAGTGGCTGGGATGATCCCAGTATTCAGAGGAGCTGCAGGAAAGGATTTGGGGGAGTTTCCATTCCAGGCAGTGGAGATGCTTGCATTGTTTCTGTCAGATGCACGTTGCCCTGAAGGGCAAAATATAAAAAGCAACACAGGAGGCCTAGACTCTATCTCTAAATATCTCACTATGGGTGCCCTCAAACTTTGTGAATATTTGTTGCCCAGATTCCAGTGATGGTTCTGAATTTCACAATTGCCCTCTAGGATAAGCAAGAGATAAAACCAAGCAGTTTTAAATGCAGAATTGCACTGGATGGGGAAAGAGGGCTCAGTGTTGGGAATTCCTGTGTATGAATTGTGCAGATTGGCTCTGTTTCCAGCATATTTTCTTTAACTGGTGCCTTTTCCTGTTTGGAACTGTTTTGCAGGGTGTGGTGAGTAGCAATCATGGCAAACTGTCTGTCTCCATGTCCCCTCACCTATGCATTATTAGCAGCAGCGGAGCCGAGAATCCAGTGGCCGTAAAAAGCCCAGCTGCAGCCAAAATCCTAATGCACTTCCAATTCCCAGTGCATTAAGATTGGAGGAGTCTGCTGTGTATTATCCCAGGCTCTGTCCAGTTTCTCTAGGGGTTTTCTGGTGCTAAAATCTTTCTGAGCATTTTTGTCAAACGCTTAATGCTTTAAAATTTAACCTCATTATGCTCCAGTCTATTTCCGTATTGAAAGGGAAGGGAGCATGGGAAAGATCTCTTCCCTGAAAATAAAAAGTCCAGCCAACGTAAGTTAGATGCTTTGGAGGTTCCTTTCTTGTAAACTACAGGAAAGGACTTTGGCAATGTGTTGAAATTGTTAGATTAAAGCTTTCCCCTCCATCACCCCCCGTTCTGCCATTAAAGACCAATGCTGCTGTAAACAATTTATGGCTTTCTTAAAGGAAGTCAGATAATCCTGGCTGATTTGTGGCCATTCCTTTATTGCCTTGCCAAACTCTGCTTTGTCATTTCTGGTTGGAGGAGAAAGCACACACAGCCACATATGCTAAAGTTTCTGACCTCATTTTGACTGTTATGAGGGAGTGAGCACATGTGTCTTTGGGAAGGGAGAAAAAAAATAGACAAGAAAAAGTCCTGGCATTAAAAAAAAGGAGAATAATTTCCCTAGTAATTATGTTTTTTAAGAAATCCGTGGTGTAAAATTTACCATTAGTGATTTTACAATCACTTGGCCAGTCAGGCAGGAGAGCTGGCTGACCCAACCTAGTAGAGAGCACCGCTCCGCATTAGTGTCAAAATGGATGTTTAGTCGTGTGCAGCCATGGTGAAATTGGAAGTGGAAAGGAGCCAATGCTTCTTTCAGAGAGAGGGGAATAAAAACCCCTCTCTCTTGTTTTGCTCATCTCTCCAGGGATGAGGAAAATGTCTCTCTTCAGCAGCCATCTCCTGCTTAGTTCTAGATCAACATGTGTGGTAGGAAAACGTGTTCCACATAGATATGTCCATGGCCTCAGAGAAACTGTGAAAGTAAAAGGGGCACATTTCTCCTCTCTGCAGCCCTCCTCATTCTCCTAGCGTTTTGAGTAATCATGTTAGTGATTAGTGAATATTTATTGTTATAAGCAGAGCTTGTAGCTGTGCATATAATGACAGTGACCCGGCACATTTCATGATTAGATCTGGTAGTGTCTGTGCATTGCCCATGTCTGTTTGGTCTGGTGCCTAGCTGGAGATTAAACTGCTCAAGTTTTAGGATGGCATAGTCATGTCTACAAAGAAGTAGGGAAAAATGGGGTTTTAAAATAAACAGAAATGAAAGACCAAACACCAGCACAGATACAATTTTATCAACCAGAAATCTTGTCATTGGTTCAGCTTGTTCATTTCTTAGGAAACTAGCATTCTCTGCTCAGTAGAAGTTGGCTCTCCATCTTCAGCAAAAGCTGTCTTGGCAGCCACTTTCCAGTATACACAAGGTTAGAGCTGCAAGTATTCATAGAAATTAGAGCTGGTGAACCTGTGTTAGGGCACTGCTGACAAGATAGTATTTTGGATTTAAATGCATTGTCCCATTTTTGCCTCATTCAGCCTTAAGAATACCAAATTACAGCTTCTTCAGCTCCCCCCTAGGAAATAATTTCAGAGCCTGATAGCTCTTAAGGTCACACAGACAGCTCTTCTGCTTGCAGAGCCTGGTTCTCACTGAAACTAAAGGCCATTGATAGCTGCTGTGGCCCTGTGAGATAACGTACAGCAGAAACTGTATTTGTACTCAGGTCAAACAGCATTGGGTGGCCTGAACATAAATGTGGATAAGGCCAACAAATCCTAAACTGTCTCGTTCTTCATCTCATCTTTTCTTACTCCCATCATCAAATAAACATCCACCAAACTGTGCTTATGGCTGTGGGTTAGAGAGAGGAAATTATGTAATCACAGAATGGCAGGGATTGGAAGGGGCTTCTGAAGATCATCTACTCCAACACCCCTTTTAACACAGGTTCAACTAGATCAGGATGCACAGGAAATCATCCAGGCAGGTTTAGAAAGTCTCCAGAGAAGGAGACTCGACAACCTCTCTGGGCAGCTCATTCCAGTGCTCCATCACCCCCAAGGTAAAGAATTGTCTTCTTTGGTTCCGGTGAAAGATGATAGAAGAGTTGATCATAACCTATGGGGACGATTTTGCTTCTGCTTGAAGTGGAAATGTGACAGTGTTCAACAGCTGAATATTTTTTCAATCATAGATCTTCCAACCTGCAATTGCAAAGTGTTTCTTAGTTATCAATAATATAGTAAATTTGATCCCTCTGATGTAACCTGTATGAGCATTGCCATGATGCAGATGACACAACTGAGGCACAGAGACTGACTTTCAAAGCCTGCCCTCTGAAAAAAACACTGCAAAAGCTGTTGAGCTCTCAGTACTGCTGTGTCCATAGGAGGGTTTGCAAGACTCAGCTCCTCTGCAAGTTGGACCTGAGAGGTTTCAAGCAGCTTATCCACATATCCATATACATTACAGAGAATTCCTTTGCCTTTTCTTTTTTCTTACAAATTGTGATTCTGACATTTGTGTCTAGAGCCATATGGCAAGTCTTTGATGAAACCAGACTTTCTACTTCCAAGAATCTGCATTCTAAGAACTTTCTCAAACAGCAGGAATATTGAGTCTGGAGCTATACTAGTGAATTCCTTCAGCAAAAGACTGTCTCTCAGTTCGAGTCCAGAGGTATTCTGAAAAGCTGTTAGTGAGGAGATTCTGCCTTACATTGTTCAGAAATGGCTGCAGTGGAGAAGGCCTGCAGTGGTTTTAGTGGCACTTTGCTGCTGCATGCTCTTTACAAACCAGCTTCATTTTTCTTTCCTTCTCTCTCCTTCTGTCCAACCCAACAGTGCATGAAAGAGCAGACTAAAACAGAGGTAACTCAGTTGTAAAACATCATTTGACAAACTGTTAAAATCTCTCCTGAATGGAGCATCATCCATGTTTGTGGTGGGATGAGATGATTATGTTATGAAATGGCATTCAATGCAGAACAAAGTGTTGCCACAGCAATAATATCCAACATCCTGCTCTAACAATAAGTCATTCCCAGATCCCTACCACAGAGGGACAGGCTCTTTGTTTACAGTCAAAATGAGAATTGTGAGACTGCAACCCCACTTGGTTTAAGCAAGAGCTATGGCATCTCACCAGTGTTGTATTAATTAAGAAACTAGTAAGAACCTACATGGCTGAGTCATGTCTCCAGCAGGCCAAAACCCACTTCTATGATTCTATGAAAGACGTTGTCTGGAGAGAGGTTCTCCTCAGACATTGTCAGCAATTCTCAGCAGTCAGCCAGAAAGAGATTTGTCTCTAAAGAAGCAAGACCTGGGGAGGAAGAGCTGTGCTGAGCTCTGCCACATCACAGTACTCGCTGTGAGTGCGCTCTTAGAGGTGGCTCCTTTCTCCAGGTTCACTGTGAAACTGGAGTTGCTTAAGCCTGGGGTAATACAGCTGCAGTAATATGCCTCTGTTGTTTCAGAAAGTCATTGGTGCATGAACTAATCCTCCCACAACACATCTAACATCTGTAGGTTCTTACTACTTTCCTTTTTAATCCAACACTGGTGAACAAGCAGGAGTTATTACAATGCACTGGGCCAGGTGAAGAATGCAGCTGCATGAACCTTGAGTAGCTTCAGATTCCCTGGTTCCAGGTTCTATGATTAACCTCCTTGACTTCATCTGCCCTCCAATGAGATATCTTTCCCCTATGGCAAAAGAATTGTCTTTTCTAAGTATTGCATAATAAAGGGACAAGTTTATTAGCAATAAACATGCCAGCCCTTGAAGTATGTGTACTTTATTAGCCTCTTCCTAGCACAGCTGATTTTTCAGCTAGTTATAATTTCTCCCTCTTATTCTTCCCTTCATAAATTTTAGAAGGCTTAATACATTCATGCCCACAATGGTGAAAATAGCCTTTGAGGATATGCTAATACCTTTTTTGCAGCCTGTTTTTTGAAACAGTCTTTATTTTGTGTTTAGAACAAGTGATTTATTTATTTTTTAGGTTTTTTTAGTTGTTAGCAAGGAAGAGTGTTTTTGTTTTAAAGTCACAATCAATAACGGTTGCAGAAGAGCCCAGGGGACTCTCTGGATTTGGAATGCCAGGGAAGCCTAGATAGGCTTTTGAGATATGATTCATTGGTGTCAGATGATGGTTTAACTTAAATGATGAAGGGATTTTCTCTGTCACTCTGTGTTTTGGTGATGATGCTCTACTTCTTCACTGGCTTGTTGCTGCGAAATTTCCACTACCCACAGAAAAGAGAAAGAGTAACCAAAACACCAACAAACAGTGCTTTTAACGATTTCTATCAACTGCCAGCTTCAGCAGCAGTTGTTAGATGTCCTTAAACTGTGCAGTCTCAAGTGGGAACACACCGAAACAAGTTTGGTGCCTTCTCCAACCTCATGGAGCAAAGCTGGTGCACCACTGCTTGCTCTCTACTGGTGTCTGTATCCAGAGGCTGTAACTGAATCCATTTCCCCTCATTTGGGTTTGAAGTCATTGAACAATCACGCACTGCCACTTCTTCATTGACACTCTAGATTCATCGAGCACATAAAATTCAACTGGAATGCTGCAGTTAGACTTCAGTACTGTATGTGGCTTTAGCATGAAGGCATCTCTGGTTTTAGTCCTGTCCCTTCCTACTTTTTCTTATCACAGTGCTCCTAATATTTGAAAAAGTAGTTGGTTTCCTCTGCATGGGGTGAGGGCCTCAAGTTCCCCTCCAGACCCAACCCACTGCAGCTCAGGCAAGGCAAACCCCATCTGGCTAATTTATGAGCAACACTAATGGGTCCTCAGGGGACCCCATCAGCAACCTTATCCAGGACGTGATGGCCACGACACAAACCTCCAGGGAAGACGGAGGCAAGTTCTCGGAGGAAGCTCAGGATGAATGGGGGCACAGAGAACAGGAAAGCATGGAGCATCTCTGGGGGATGGAAAAATTATAATCCCCCACAGCTACCAGTGTTCTGTCTCTCCTGAACTCCAAACAAATGTCCCTCCACCATCAGGTCAGGAATCTGCACAGATAGATGTGTGTGACACGTTTTTCCTCTCCATGTTTAACATCTACCCAGTCGATAAATAATTATTAAGCCATGATATGAGAGCTGCACTCAAAAAAATGTAAACTTTAGTTTCAGGAAAATGAATTCATTCAGGAAAAACATCTCTGTGCACTAAAGACTTGAGAAAGTAAAATGAGATTGTGAGCTTTCTTTCCCCAGGCTTGGATATTGCTTTATCAATACAGTTCTGTCAATAAGCTGTGAACAAACGCAGGCCTTGTCAGATTTACTAACTAATCACAGAAAAGTGTTGGCAGGGCTTAAAGGATTGAGTGACCAGACATAGTAACTCATTTTAAGTGCTCCTGCTTGCTGCATTTTTTCCCCTTGCCTACTCCCTACTTTTGCTCTCCTGAGTGGATAGGACAGCAAATATCTTCATCTGACACCTTCTGTCAGGCAGAAAGGAAAGATGGACAAATTCCACAGATTTTGCTTGTCTTCAGCCTAGTTCTTGAGCCACCGCCACAAAAATATGTGTATGCATAAATAATGTCACTCATTTAGTGCACCCAGCTCTTCACAAGCCAACATGCACATTATTTGTGTGTGTGCTGTCTGGGCAAGCACACTGCCACGGTGAGTTTTTAATTGAGGGAGCTCCACTGGCCCTGCAGTGATTTCCACCCTGGGCTCTTAGTGGAGCTGTTCATGTGGGCTCTTGATAACAGGTTTCCCTTTAACTGAAAAGATGAAATGAGTACATTGGAAATGCTTTTTTCTCTTTTTCTCTGTAATTTCTGTCATGAATTCCTCTGTTTTTGCTGTTCGTTCCCTGCTGGCAGTTGCCATCTGTAGCGATTTTTCTTCTGCCAGAAGGATTGGCAAGCAACTCCCTCCAGTGCCCACATCAGTGATGCCTGGGTGACAGCCTGGGTGCCAGAGAGCTGCACTACCTCCACCTCTCCCCCATCCTCCCCCACCCACGCATCATAAGCACACAGGCTCAATATGTCGCTTTTGGAACAAAGCTTTACTGCTGGTGGCCTGAGATATCTCCTAGCCTGTCTTGGGACTCCTCGGGTCCAGCCACAGTGTGCATCTCCTGTGGCCTGAGCACACCCCAGTGAGGCAGGGCTGCACTTTTAGTATTTGAAGGCACAGGAGGATTACACATCAGTATTTCTTGCTTGGAAGATGCTGCTTGGCTGAAGCAGTAGGCAGCTACGGCTCAAATTTTCTTTCTGTTGGGAGATTCAGACCTAAAGTTGCAGCTAATTAAGTCGATGGGCCCTGTTAGAAAAGCTGCAAAGCAATGATCATGTGAGGAGAATCCTCCTCCTGAAAGATTGTATTTAGGTTGAAGGCATTAGTCTTTGCAAGGGTGAAGTAGAGAAAGAAAGGAAATGTGATTCAAGTATGAATCTATTTATTACATCACAAAAGGCTGTGTTGTCATAGGAGGGAGCCGATCATCCTTTTGCTGAAGAATGGGGGGGAAAATCTGTATTGCCAATTAAAAATACTTCCATATGTGTGAAGGTTGTAATGGTTATGAACTTAGGATTTGAAGGATGGAGCCAATGTTCTTTGTTTAGAGGCATGTTTGTTTGTTGCAAAGGAAGGGATCCGTCTATGTAAATGTATGTACAAGATACACGTTTGCACGTAGACTTTGCTTCCTGTGAAGCACCCATTCTGTATTCCTGGTGTCCAAGACACTGCATCATCTCAAAAGAAATCCCAACAAAGACAGATCATAGCTCAGTGCATCAGTGGAGGTGATCTGGCAGCTAGAAGATATGTTGGAGTTATCACAGCTACCATAAATAATCTCTCACACCTGCAAGGAGCTTGGTGTAGTGGTTTGGCATGTGCAGGGGCAGGCAGGAGGCATCTCTTGTTGAATTTAGCTGTCTGAGTTAGGGTGAGCAAGAGACAATGAAATGTCCTGCTGCAGCTGGAGACATCTCAGTACCTACTCCAGCTTTCCTCACTGGTCACACAGCAGAGGATTGCTGCTACGGTGCAGTTTTGGCAATGGGCAGTAGTCAGGGCTGGTAATTACCACTTGTAAGCATGTGCATATCTGCCTTGGTTCAACACAGTGAAAACAAAGCAGTCTGTTATTTCTGACATTGAAAGAGTAACATATGCAGGAAAAACTGAGGTCTCTGGTAAGCCAGGTCTTGCAGGACCTGCACATGTCAGGCCTGGATGTGGTCTCCTGTGCTCAGTTAAGCCCCAAGCCCGTGTGTGTCTTGAAGAGAGGATGCAGCATCACCAACCACATCTCTCCCTCTGCACTTTTCATCCTTTCCAGAAGCTCCTGAGCCCTGGCTCCATCCGTGTTTCATGGTCAGGCTCTTCCCCTCGTTTCCCTTGTGGCAGCCCGGGAGGACCTGAACTCAGCTACCTAACAGCACCTAATGCAGAGAGTGTGGCTCATGTTTCACCCAGCAGTCAGGGCCAAGTGGCTTTCCCCAAAGTCTGCTGGCGCGAGAGCAGTTTCAGTGGCTCAGGCTCTGGTGGAAAAACTAAGAGTCTCTCTCTCCCCCAGCTGTCAAGGAAACTCGAGGAGGCATTCAAATGAGACACACATGGATGTTTATAATTCACAGTTTTGCCATTGTTGTCACCAGAGATTTGTTCTTCCTGCTTGGTGAGGGGAAAAAAGGAAGGATAAAATTGGTACCATAACATGGCCAGACATAACTTGTTTGAAAGATGGGCCTCCAATTATTTACTTAAGGAAATAGTGGGAGATTTATTAATAACCTCTGGTGACTTAAATAGCTCTAGTGATTTCCATGTGTGACCTGAGGCCTCAGCCTTCCTGGCTGATTAGACACGAAACTCAACTAAAGAGCTGACCTGGTTGGTTTCAAGTGCTCTGCTGGTTAACTCCCAGATGTGAGGCCGAGGAAAAACAACGTCTGTCAGAGCCATTACGGAGCGCTCCGCTACAACAGATTTAATCTTGCCCCTGATTTCAGAGGAAACAGTGCAGTAGGAGGGCTGAAGCTGTAATGAACTCCTAACACAAAAAACTATTCTCTTCCATGCATCTGAGAGCAAGCAAAAGTCCTCATCTATCACTGCCTGCGCCGGCAAGTCTCCGCTGCTGGTTGTGGATATGTCACTTTTTTGGTTCTTGATAAAAAAGGCTTCTTGTAAAAATAAACCCCAGAATACTGTAATTTTTTTCTGGCTGTGTGTACCAGTATTTCCTGGGGCTGGTATCCATATTGCTGCTGGATGGTTTTGCCAGATGTTGTCTATATAAGATAGCTGGTGACCCTGAAAAATCTCTTAGGCTTTACGTCACTACAGCAGGATCTGCTCATTCTCTTTGTTAACCTCCTAATAGAAGCTGCCATAGGCTGGAAACAAAACCTTTCTTAAACAGTCACCAAAGAATCCTCTTCCTGCCTTCCCATCACCTCCAAATAAATAGGAGAAAAGTGTGCTGTGAGGGGGTGAGAAAAATGTATAGACAAGAGAGAAAAGTTTGGATGTAGGGATGACTGCCGCTGCTTGGACTTTGCTGGACTCACCATGCTGATTTCAGATGCTGCTGAGCTCAGGGTGGGTAACTTACCACAGTTTCCAGTATGTTGCCAGCTCACACAGATGAGAAGAATTGCTGATGTCATCACTTCAGGTCTTTTTGTGGGTCTGAGAGACAAAAAGCAGATTGGAGAAAGACAGCAGAAATTAAAAGGGCTAGAATTGCATTAGCATAGCATCGCTCTGATAGTAGATAAGGAGGTGCTTGGTTACCAAATGGTTGCTGGTATCTGACCTGAAAAGTCTGATGCAACAATTGAATAAAACTGCACTGAAAAATAATTCAGATCTACTTAAAGAATATGCTGATGGCATGGAACTCAATGCTGTGTTAGCATTCATCTTGATACCCATCTTCAAAATGGCTTCAATACTCAGATCCTTTGCTTTAAATTTGCAAAACTTATGACTAATACAAACTGAAAGAAACAAATGTTTGTGGTTTCAATATGTGGTAGCTTGGAAAAGAAAAGGAAGGGGAAAAAAAGAGGCTTAGGTTTTGCTGTGTGATTTATAAAGAAAACTAGAGGGCTGACCCGGGAAGTTAGGGGGGTTGCTCTGTAAATCTTGGTGATTTTCTGCTAGGCATCTAGTCATGCATTGTCCAGCAGGCTCTTAAGGACTTAGAGAGTCCATGAAGCATCAGCAGATGCAAAGCTCGAAAGAAGAAAATGCTTTTATTCAAGATGTTTAGGCTTTATACCGTTGAAGTTTCTTGTGTTAGAAATACAGTGGATAAAAAACTCAGTAAGTGGATATACCTGTTGTTAAAAAAATATTTGGCAGGTCTTTGTTGAGCAGAAGGTAACAAGAAAGGCACAAATGAGCATTTCATTGTTGAAAACGTCTTTCCTAAGGATTACTTCTACAGGTGCTAAGAAATAAAAAAAAAGAATCCCACCCCGGGCATTGTTTGATTCCACAGCGGTACTAGTCAGTAACTCGGGACATGACTTCAATCATTGAGCTGAAACTATGCAAAACTCAGCATGGACATTCTTCTTTCTTTTTAAACCTGGATTAAATATACTTCTCTTGATCTTAATTTGACTTTGACTAGGCTAAAACCAAACAACTTGAAACAACTGAGGTAAGTTTCGCCACACATTAGCAAGTGGAAATATGAACATCGATGGGGTCCTTCTGTGGGTTGGGCTATTTAATTGATTAATTAATTTTTAGGCTGGATCTTAGGAAGAAGTTTTTCATAGAAAGAGTGACTGACTGTTGGAATGGGCTGCCCAGGGAGGTGGTGGAGTCAGCATCCCTGGAGGTGTTTAGGAAGAGACTGGATGGGGTGCTTGGTGCCATGGTTTAGTTGATTAGATGGTGTTGATTGGTAGGTTGGACTCGATGATCTCAAAGGTCTTTTCCAGCCTGATCTGGTCTGGTCTGGTCTATTCCATTCCATTCCATTCCATTCCATTCCATTCCATTCCATTCCATTCCATTCCATTCCATTCCATTCCATTCCATTCCATTCCATTCCATTCCATTCCATTCTTCTACTGTACTGTACTGTACTCTACTCTACTCTACTCTACTCTATTCTAGATGTCTTTGGGTAATGATTAACCAAGGATTTTGTGTCATAATGTTTTTATGTCTTGTGACAAACACATAGGGGTTAGTTCCAAGTCTTTGTCATGCTCTATAATTGAGATACCAGAACTAAAGAACACGAGGAAGAGCTTGTGCTCTTTTGGGGTAAGCTACATCTGGATGCTTCCAATTTGTGACTTGGCTGTGCCTAATAAATAGATTTGAGCCACATCATCAAATGTCATGGGTCTCAGAACATGTTTTGTTTCTAAGGAAGAGGTCTTGGGGTTTAAATTAGGTCTTTTTCTCTGCCTTGCCCCAGCCTTTGGGGAACAAGGGAATTCATTTAGATCACATCTTTAAGCTTCACAGTGCTAGAAATTTATCATTTTCTGTTTCATAAACTCCAAGATTCACACAGAATTACACTTAGAGATGGACTGTGAGAAAAGGACCAACAATCATAAGACTTAAGCATTGCACTGTAAGTAAGCCTGAGAAGGAGTTCTAGAGTTATGTCCCTATATATCTGCACCTCATTGAAGCAAACTCCTCCTGCATGAAGCGCTATCATAGTTCTACTTTTGCAAGACATTTGGACACAGCATTGTTTAAATTACTTAAAGGAGTCAAGAAATTCTGCTGAGTATGTGCAGCTGTTTCACCAGAATTGGATCAAAAGAATAAAACAATAATAGTACAGCTGCATCATACCGAGAGGAAAAACCAATTTATTCAGTTATGTTTAGTATCTTCTTTGGATCTCCTTTTTTGAATTGGGGCTGGCAAGAAGCACGGGATGCTTTGTCACTGAAATGATTACAGATTCACAGATTGCCTTGAGTTGGAAGGGATCCTCAAAGGTCATCTTGTCCAACCCCCCTGCAGTCAGAAGGGACATCTCCAACTAGATCAGGCTGCCCAGGGCCACACCCAGTCTGAGTAGTAAAGCTTATTTCTTGTTGAGGATCATGGAAAACTTTTTGAGATGTCAAAAATCTATCAGTGTTCTGCATGTTACTAAATTCCCTGCTTGTTACCAAATTCCCTGCTTTGCAACAAATTTTTGAGCTTTGTTCAGATCCAAATGCTGCAAAGATCAGAGGAATTACCATATGGGGACAGTTTGTCTAGCACAGACATCCTTGCTTGATCAGTGGTCAACAGGAGATGCTCAGGAAGGAATATAAGAAACAGGATTGTGCAGGGTGAACCTTTCCCAGTCTTATCCTCCCCGTGTCTGGCAATCTGCACTTTAGAAACTTCCTGAGCCAGAGGTCATATCCAGACCATTGTGTTTAATTGCCACTGGTGGACTTATCCCCCGTGAATTTGTCTAATCTTTTTTTGAACTCATTTATATTTTTGGCCTCTGCAACATCCTGTGGTAGTGAATTCCACAATTTAATGACATGTCATGTGGAAAAACTGCTTCCTTGTGTTTGCTGTAAAAGAAGTTTACAGGTTTCATTCAGCAAAACTGATTGCAGATGAAGAATCAAAATGAAGCACTTTGTTGAAGTGAGGTCTTGATCCAAAGCTCTCTGAAGGCAAGAAGAAGTTCTGCGTTATTTCTTTGCAAAATTAAAAGCATTTTAAGTCTCCAGACTGGTTTTGTACTAGCAACATATTTTTCTGTCACTTAGGCAAATTATGTGAAAGAATTTGGTCATACCACTCAGAGGATGGATTTGTGACTCTTACAGCTAATTCAGTGCTGTTATTGATGGTGTTAGTAGTGAAAAAACACTAATAGGCAGCCCAGGAGTGGAGTGATAGCCAACATATGGTGCTGACTGAAGTCCCTGAGTTTCCTCAAAATTTCATTGATAGCACAAAACATTTGTGCTGGAAGGAGCCAAGTGTTATTTGTAGTGGAGTATGTTTTACTTCCTTTTGACCACTTCATACAAGCACATAGGATTGGCTTGCTCCACTTCTTGGTGACATTTCAAGATTTCAGTCAACTGAGAATTGGCCCAAAGAGTTCTTTGGGGCTAGAGGGGGAGCAGGTTTGAAGCCTTTCAAGAGAAAGGAGCATACTTCTGTTTCCTACTGTGTCATCCTCCTAGCTCAGCTTCCCTCACTCCTGCAAAAACAGAAAGGAAGAAAGCCTGGGAGTCCTCAGCGAGCTGCTGGCTGCATCCAGAAGCCTGGAGCTGGCAGGCTGCGCTCTTGCTTGGAAGTGGTGGGTCCCTGACAGCAGGCGTCTTTTCAGAGAGGAAAAGACAGGGAAAACACAATGAATAACCAAAATATCACAGCCATCCCAAGTGTGAAATGGAACATCAGCCTCCTTCTCCACTGCAGCAAGGCAGGATGTAGAGGGAAGGAGAGCATGCTTGATGTGTAGCCAGCAGATGAAACTGGGGCAAAATGACAAGCTTTCTGGCACAGCCCTGACAAAAAGGCCACTGTAAAGGCTTCTTCAGGAAGGATCAGTGGACGTGGCATTTGTGTGTTTTATCCAGCTATTTAGGGTAATAACAAAATCACCTCTGCCTGCAAACCTCACCCTGTTCTTATGATGGTACAGAGGGGTGATCTGGGCACCCTGGTAAAAGTGATCAGCCAGCAGTTCTCCCTTTGCATTGCCAGGTAGCTGATGTCTCCAGGCAGAGGTCTTTGGGCTCGTTCTGAAATAGCATGTGAAAACCCAAGCACCTTGCCATCTAAATATTCCATCTCCTAACCTCTTAATGATGGAAGCTTTTCCTCAGCTTCAAGTACCCTGGATATGAGTGGAGTTGAAGAGGGCAACTGATAGTCTCTCTGCCCCACTGCCCTGGGAGAGCCAGATGTTTCCAAAGCATGGATTTAATTTTAGGTGTTGCTATCGAGAGGTTTAGTTAAATCTTTGCCTGTCCTGTGAATTCGTCAGTGTAGGTGCCAAAAGCTAAGAACCAAAATCCAATTTAGAGTTTTCAGTTTGTCTTGATTTCCAGAGCTCCTTATCTTGTATTGACTTAGGTATCTAATGACCCAATTCGTCAAGTAGTTTAAGCATGTGGCTAATTTTAATCAAGTGAGTAATTCCACATTTAGTTAGGCACACGTAAAACTATCTGCTGAATGAAAAATGGGTATAGAGCCTCATTTAAAACAAATCCCTGCCTGAATATGCTGCCTTTGTTCTTTGTGAGGATAAGAAAGGACTGTTCTTGTAAGGAGATGCTTTCAGGGCAGCTAACAAATCTTCAGTGAATAACCGGAATTCGGCAGGTGAGCTCTTCCCCTCCAAGTGCCGTCTGTAACTTAGGGTGGCTGAGTCCCTCGAAGCTCCTCCTCATCTGCTGACCCTCGCCTCCCTGACATCCATTCCCCTCACCTAACAATGACAAATGGAGTTATAATATTGGTTGTTGAACCATAAGCTGTAGATAAATGTGCTTCTGAGAACCACCATTAAGTCCCTAAATGGATTATATATATTTGGTTTAGAAACCTAATATTTAATATTAGTGTACTCTCCAGCGGTTGGCTTTATTTCTCTTGATAATCTATTCCCACTCCATTTCCTTTTAGATTTCTAACCTCATTAAACCTTTCATATCGCAGTTATTTTCTGTTCTAAACAAAATTAAAGACACACCATCCCCAAGTTTTAAGAGTCTCATTTTCCTCCCGAACTGGAGGAAACACAGAGATAAACATTCTTTTCGGTGATGAATTTTAAACCCGCTTTACGAGTCAGCTGGAATTGCAAACCATATTGAGGACTGTAAAAGTCTGTGAAAGGCAGCATAATAAATGATGCCTGAAATGGCATTTGTTGTATGGGAGTTCAGATGCTTACATGGTATCTTTCCCTTCTCGGCTCTGTAGAAAATGTGAGGATGTATCTCACGTCGTACAGTACCTTAAGAATTTATAACATTTTGCTTCTGGTCTGATTGTCTGTGAGGAATCTCAGTTACCAGCAGGGGTTCCTTAAATTCACATGGCCAGGAGAAAGCTGTATCCATGTAATAGTCTGCTCCCAGTGTGCACATTAAACTGGTTTTTCTTGATCGAGGACACATTTCTTCCTTATCATCAGGCACTTTGGCACATTGCTTGTTGAGATATATATAAGTATTGCACTCTGCCTTACTAGACACATTAAAATTGTGTTGGACCGTTCTTCTTGTTGCACAATGCCCTGGCCCCTACAGTGGCTGCTTTAAGGAAAAATGCAGTATGTGTGTTGTTGAAAAGAAATCTGCAGGCTGGAGAAAGCTCTAAAGTACATCCTATATTCACCCAAATCCATTTCTGTTTCCCTTGTTAGCCCATAAGGCCTATAACACCTCTCCTAATTATCAAATAACATTAATGACATTAAACCAGGGTTGTACACTTCATAGCCTGTCTGTTCCTTGTCTTTCCACTTCTGCCAGAGTCATATGGCTGAATGATGACATCACATCAATGTGTGACCTTCCCATCTCAGCTGATGGTCAGCTCATAAGTACAGGATCATGGCTTTGAACAGGGAGGGCTGCAGGCAGAGCAGGTTTCCATTCAGGGAGCAAACTTGTTGGTAGCTGCACAGTTTTTGTTTTGCAGGGGAAGTGAAGCAGGTGAATAAAATCCCATCCCTCCCTTTTCTTAAGAAGGAAGTCTCTTTTCCAGGCCTGTTGTATTTGGTGTCTGCAACAGTATTTTGCATAGTCTTGCTACTTCTAATTCCAGTGCCAAGACCTGCAGTCTGAATACTAGCAATTAGTGCTTTGCATCTTTAAAAAGCCACCACCAACAACAAACAGGTTCCTTTTGCCTCGTGGCAAGGGTGATACTGTTATTTTCCATCCTTGTTCTACAGGGAGGGAAGGTTGAAGCAGGGACAGGGTACCCAGGGTACTTACGCTGCACATCAATAGCCAGAATTACCACCAACAGCTCCTGGCTCCCTGTCCTCTGCTCATCTGTTAGTCTATAAGGTGAGAGTTAACATTTTAGGGATTTAAAATCAGAGGCAGGGGTCTCTGCAATTTGCAGAAGCTCTCAACATGCCACAGGAGCAGGCCTGGTGACAATAGGCATTTGTTTGACATAGAAAAATGATAGTGAAAATTGGCTGAGCAGTTTCTGATCACTGAAGTTCCCGCTGATAGCTTTTTGCTACTCTTGTTCGAATTCACAGTAAGGAACAGCATGGTGCTAATCGCTGAGAAGTTCTGGGAGAAGGCTGGACAGCAGGGTGCCTATATGAAGAGTGATGTGATGAAATGATAGGGAAATAGGTCTTTATCCTGACCCTTTTCCTCTCCCTTCCAATTGTGTGGAGCAGTAAACGATGACCAGAAGCTCTCCTGGCAAACTCTGGCTAGCAGTTTTGCTGATTTACATTTGTTTTCGAGGGTTCAGCATCATTGCCTTTAATAGGATGCTCTTGTCCGGGACTTGGTTGTGGCTGTTTATGAGGTCCCTCCATTTATGCTCTCCTTCTGTTTTCTTCCACCATACCTGATGTCATTTTGAGTGCACTGTGTTGTGTTACTGCCACCAGCCAGTTTCCACCAGGTTTATTGCACCCTGTGACTTCATTATGCTTCTGCTCACCTGTGTTAGATGCAGGTGACAGTGTTATCATTCTCCTTTCAGATGGCAGGAGCCAGCAGCTGGGCTGCTCAGTTTTAAGTTCTAATAGGTTCTTATTTAATACAGTTTAATCTTTCCGCACCCAGCTCAATCTTCACCTTAAAAATCAGCTCCATTATACCCATTCTGTTCTCCACTGCCAAACTAATCAATGCACTTCTGACAGTCTGAGATTGTGTGAGCGTGCAGGAATCCTGAGGAATCAATCGCTCCCAGGTGCATCAGAGGGGATTAGTGGTTTTCCCTGGGGACAAACGGCTGGCGACGCTGGGCCCTGTTCTCATGACTCAGCAGCTCCACTCCAATTTCCCATTTCAAATACAGAGCAGCAAGCTCTAAATCTTCCATGCCTGAGTGCAGAGTGGAGAGACCGATACAAAGTTACATTTCACTTTGTACTGACAGATGGGAAGCCGTAATAGCGTCCCTTTCTTCATGATGAATGATGGGTTCCCACAACGCAGGACAGCTTCACAGTGCTGCTGCGGAGGCACAGGCAGCGCCAGGAGCTGGATGCTCGTGTGAGAATCCAACGGATGCTGTTTGGTGTCTCACCCTAGGTGGGATAGTTGCCATCTGTGCTATACTGGTGGTGTCTCAGACTGTTTGCAAATCCTCTCTGGTACCCAAAAAAATAAAAAACGCTGGGGATTGAAGCAGGCAAGGGGAGTGAAAACCCTCAAGATAATCGGTCTAGGGTAGGTTTCAGGTTAATAGGAGGTCAAGGTGAGAAAACGTGCTTCTGCTACACTGCAGGAGTGAAGGAGACAAAGGATGTTTGATGGAGGGTTGGTACTTCTCACCAATGTTAAATTTACTCTTAGGCATTAATATGGGGCACCTGAATCAACCATCAGTAAGCAGCCATCAGGATGAAAGAGACAGCCCCTTATGGCTGTAAAAAAGTGATAATCCTATGCTGTAGCACTAATGAGTCTCAGTTTTTTTAGGCTTGCCATATGCAGCCCTACTGTTGGCTTCAGCAGACACTACCATATGTGTCAGAGGTCTAGAATCAGGCTGCTTTTTTTTTCCCATTTCCACTTGGGAAGAGAATCCTTTCTGCAGAGAAAATCAGCCAGGTTGCCTGTAGGTCAAAATAAAAAGTTTTTCCATCAAAGGAGCAAGTTTCCTTCCCATTGAGTTCACTGATGCTTTCAGGAGCTCTTCTCATTTATGTCCAATGAGCCAAGTCAACTCTTGGTGTTCCTGTGTCTAAGTGTGTAGTAGACGCTCAGCATGCCTCGGACTGACTCTGCGAGTTGGGAGCAGATGTTGGCTCCATGACAGGTCTGTGTCAGCAATGTGTTTTGATAAGAACAGACTATTCCCAGCTGGTTTCTGAAGAGCTTTTCCCTTTTTTGCTGCTTTCCTCCTCTCTTGCTCTTCTTCACCAGGCTCAGAACACACATTCTAAAAGATGTGCCCTGCTCTTTTCTTGGTGTTTTATTTTCTGCACCATTCATGGTCTGAAACTTTTTTAAAACCTGATCCTTCACATAGTTGAGAACCCCCCAAGTTCATCTTTTTCCCTCACTAATTTCCCTGGAAGGAAAGTCTGCATTTCGTTCAGCCTGGCAAGAGGATGGAGAGATGCAATGCCTGCTTAATGTAGCTTTGCCACCAGAAACCCAGTAAAAATCCAGATTTAACACAGTTAGCTACATCCATTCTGGGAGCTTTTGGTCTGCAGCCCAGGGCTGAGCTTTGGTATCACTAATCTGGGTGTGCTGTGGGAGATGGGCACAGCTGAGCCCAGGGAGTGTCAGTGGTAGAGAATCACATCCAAACAGGAATACGACCCCTGCTTGCAGCGCAGCAGTGCTGTCAGCCTAACCATGGTTTTCTGTCTATGTGTTTCTGGCCTCCAAATAAAGACTTGAAGAGGCGGAAGCTTGTGAAGTCTCTCTAGATTAAATGTGGGAACCGAAGTTCACCCACTGCTGCTCTTATCTTTGACCAGATTCACTGTTAGATTAATGTTAGAAGACTGTTAAATGGATTGGGATAATTCTGTATTCCACCCCCACCTTCATACATCTGCTTACCTGGTTAGTTGTGGTGAAAAGTCATGCAATGCCTTATTTTAAATATATATGACATTTCTGCTGCCTCAGCAGGGCAGGAGCTCTGTGCTGGGCCCACGCTTTTAGGGGATGCTTCAGAAATAAATTGATTGGGAGAGCCAATAGCCAGCTCCCAGGCATGTTGTTGAAGCATTGTGTGATTGTGAACTAGTTACTCGATGTGTCCCTACTATAAATCCATAAAACTGTGGGAAAAGCAGATCCTTATAGAGCTCCAGACAATTCACCCTGATTCTCGTGAGTTACAGTGAAACTCCACAAGCCACACTGGCACAAGTGAAAAATACTCCTTCTTTACTAGGAGTCTCTAAGACCTGGTTGTTTGTTCACTCACTTTCTCCTCAAGTTCAAACTCCCTGCAGCAGTTTCTAGGTGAACAGCAGGTCTGGGGTTTGTGCTGTAATGGGAAACCTCCATTTCCCTTTTAACCAGGTTTTCAACCCTGCAAAACAGTCAGCTCTTGCCTTCCCATTGAGAGGCAGCAGTATCTAATCAGGTTTCACTCCTTTGTTGTATCTATTGATCCTCAGCACTGTAAGATGCAAATTGCCATGCCTGACAGGATTCAGGGTGTTTTATCATCAATGGAGAGTAATTATCCTTGGCTGCACCAATATTGGATTGTTAAGCCCCAGGATAATGCACAAGGTAAAGACATTTAGAAGGCAGTCCACCTTGGGGATTTGTGTAAATGTGATGGATAGAGTGAGAGCAGGATAGCTGAATTACAGCCCCAGGGACTGACAGCTGCATGGGGGTGTAGCCTTGATAATCCTCCCGGAGGAGCCAGTGCTGCAGTTGGTACTGAGCCACAAAGTGTGTCTAAAGCTGTAAGTTTCCCTTTCTGTGTAATTCTTGTAATGTGTACATGCTGGAGAAGAAAACATATGCAAGATTTTGAATAGATTCTGTGCACTTGCAAGACTGGCCAAGTAACTTCTTCTGTTCATTTATTTATCTAACCATAATTCCAGTTTTTCGTGTGAGCACATTTTAGAGGCACGTGGGGGCTGGCTGCATATTTCTTTGTATGTGGATTCCAATTCAGTGCTAAAAGCAGAATTCTAAATAAGTAGGAGATGCTTTCCCTTTCTGAAAGTATCTGGTTAACCATTGCATATTTTGGTGCATAAAGTAGTTAAGCTGCCTTAGCTGTGGGGAGAAAATGTATGTCAACAGACATGCCATGTTAGCTGACTAATCCTCAACTGATAGAAGCAAACCTGAAAGTAGACTGAGGGAAGAAAATCTTTTTTTCCGGGGTTATCCGTGTGAGCTGAGTCTTATACCTGTCAGGGGGGTTTAAAAAGCAGACCATTTCCTGAGCTGTGAAATAAATAAGAGAGATATAAAGAGGAAAAGGAGTGTTGGTGCCTGAAGACTCCTGCTGAGATTGGATGTTGAGGATAGCTCCCAAAGACCGGCAGGCTTTAGATACAACACTCAACTCGCAAGATGCGAGTTCTGTTCACGTTTTCCAGTGCTTTTACTCGCAGATCTTTCTTGTCAAGCAACCCCTTGTGTCTGACCAAGGCCGTGACTAAGATCAGCCAACTTGCTTGGCATGCAAAGCATGTTTTTATTCTTGTTGAAGCTGCTAAGGACACTGAGGAGTAAATGCCAGAAACTTAAGCAAATAGTCCATGTTTTGCCAGAGCTGTGCCAGATTTCGCAGCTTTGTGCTGGCAGCATGTGCCCTGTGCTGCCACAGAGGCATTGTGGTTGCTGTACTCCAGTGGGATTTTGCTGACATCCTTCACAAGCGCCCCTGGCTGCTTCATTTCACACGTTACCATCACAGTGTGCAACAAGCCCCTTACATTGCTCCTTGCCTTCAAACAAGCAGGAAGGGGTTTTGCTCCACAGTCAATTTTAACTGTGTTTTGAAATAGGAGCAAAATTGAGAAAGATTAAGAAAATTGTGTCACCAACCTACGCTGTTTGTCGTGTTTTAAAAGGGAGTGAGCCTCACAGATGCTTCAATTGCCAAGTCAGAAACACACTGCTCAGGAGGGTGCAGTTCAGAGAAAGTCATGTTGGGGGGAATTGGCTCCACTATTCCCTTTCTTCTGTCAGTCAAAATTGTCCCCCAGCCAGGAAGGGGTTCTGTGAATGAAGAAAAATGGTGTAAGAGGACCTAATACCAGTCTGGGCTTCTCCCCACTCCCTTTGGCTGCTGGGGCAGCCCAGAGCCCTAGAGATGCTCCTGGGGTAAAACAACTGCAGCTGCTGGCCTCATCTGCCTGCGCCCCAGCACGCTGCTGAGTTCCAGCAGCATTATCCACTGCTCTGCAGGTGATCTTGCAGCTGGCTGCGAGTGCAGGAGCCCTGCGGTCACTCGGGCAGATGCTGCAAGTGGGCAGCCTGGAGCCTCAGATCTGGAATCAGCTCCCTGCGGTGCACAGCTCCCATTGAACCCAGCATTTTCCCTGGGAGACTCCAGCATCATTCCTTGCATGGTGCCCTGCCAGTCCATGGGCAGCCCGGGCACAGGATAAGCATTCATTAAATCACCCCAACGTGTCAGGTACAGAGAGCCTCCAGTAGAAGCATTTACAGATTCCAGTGTATGTGTGTGTGCTGCTTTTCCCATGCAAGGGAATGGTGGAGCTGCTCCAAGCTGTCAAACATGTGGCTGATTTCTGGAAATGTCGAGGCATGTGGGGCATTGTCTTTGGGGAATTGATGTTGCGTGCTCCCTCTTCCCCACAATTCCTCCTTTTCCCCTAGAAGCTACTCAAAACTCTGCGGTTCTGCAGATGAGATTTGCCATGGCTCTTAGAATTCCTTGGGATGCAGAGAAGCAGGTTTCTGAGCAGCTGACAGGCTGTCTCCACAGCGCTAACCACTGCTCTCAGCAGGGAACTCAGAAGTAGATCCATATTATAGCTTCTAAAGATGAACCAATAACAAAATTCCAAACGCAGTTGGAGTTGGAGGCACTCAAAATTTAGACCCCCATTTTATTGCAAGGTCTGAATCATCATTAGACCAAGCCAAAACCGCTAAAACCATGAGCTGAGAGGTTTGACCCTCAGATGAGGGGAGATGCCAGTCAAGAACAAGAGTTGGGGGCTGAGACCTCTCATGCTCCATGGCATTGTGCCACAAAGCCAAAGCTTGCAGAATCTTGTTGTTGGTACAGGCATTTTAGGTGAAATATCATGGAATCGCAGAATGCCTTAGGTTGGAAGGGACCTCAGAGATCATCTACTCCAACCTGCCCAGCATGGCCAGGGAAGCCTCTCAACTACACTTGGCTGCTTAAGGCCTCATCCAGCCTAGTCTTGAACACCCCTAGGGAGGAGGCATTCACAACCTCCATGGGCAGTCTGTTCCAGAGTCTCGCCACCCTCATACTGAAGAACTTCTTCCTAAGACCCAGTCTAAACCTACTCTTCCTCAGCTTAAAACCATTTCCCCTTGTTCTGACTCTGGACAGCCTTATGGAAAGTCCCTCTCCAGCCTTCCTGTAGGATTTCTTCAGTGATTGGAAAGCAGCTCTAAGGTCCCCTTGGAGTCTTTTCTTCTCTAGGCTGAACAGCCCCAGCTCCCCAGCCTATCCTTGTAACAGAGGTGTGCCAGCCTTTGGATCATCTTTATGGCCCTCCTCTGGACTCACTCCAACAGCTCTGTGCCCTTCTCATGATGGGGACACCAGAGCTGGATGTGGGATTTGAGGTGGAGTCTCACAAAAGCAGAGTAAATACGTACGAGCAGAGGCTCAAGCCCATATGGCATGCATGTTAAAATAAAACCATGCGTGCATTCAAGGCTGTATTTGCTGAATTCCACACCAAAGGAGTTGGCTTGGTTGGGTTGGGTTGGGGTTGGGTTTTTTTTTTTGTTGGTGGTTTTTTTGATTTGTTGTTGTTGGGTGTTGTTTTTTTTTTAATTGGGAAAATGGTTAGATTTGATGGCGGTCTGTAATTAGTAGTTTGCCAGCAATAATTACAGGGCTGTGCTCCAGAATAAATGATGTAGCATTCCTGTGCATATAATACGGTATACCACAAAATAGGAGTTGGAAAAGCGCAGCGTCGCTGGATCATCGTCGAGCTGACATGCTGAAGGGGTGGGTTTTTTTTTTGCTCATGATAGTTTATGAAAAATAGTAAGTGTGGTGCACTGTGAACCAAAAGGCTTTCTTTGTTAAATTAACCACAACTGCAACCACAAATTATGGCTTCACAAACTATAGATTTAAGACCAGCTTTTCATAAAGAGAGCTTCTTTGTGTTTTAACAAAACACACATGAAAGAATGGAGCTGCACAACGATGCCAAAGTAGCACTTTCAGAATCATCAGCCCATTCAAGCCTTTGGAATACAATCATAATATTTGTTTAAAGTTTCATATCCAGAAAGGGAATTCTCAGAAATCCCATAAGCTTAACACAGTTTTGATAGACTTTCTGCGTGCCCTAATGAAATGATATCAAGATAGCTACCTTAAAAAGCTAGGTTTGGGTTCATTTGAAAGTTCCTATACGTTTGAAAGTTTCACTTAGCTCAGTGACTAATTGGTCACTAAGTGACTAAGCAAAGGTTCTGCAAAATGAAACACAGCAGAAAAATCTTCAAGTGGATTTTTTAATGCTCTACAATCCATACGTGCAAAGGACCCAAGTCTTTCAAAGCAGAAGGCGTTATGGCAGTTCTACCCAAGGCAGATTTGCCCCAGAAGGGTTTTCTGCAGGACTGGATGATCGTTGTAGATTTCTCCAAGTTTTAAAATATCCTACAGATCATTCTCGTGCTCATCCCAATTTTGAAAGGCATCCTTCTGGCATCAGCAAAGTGAGGAGGGCCATGTGTTAACATCCTGGTTTAGCAATATGTATTCCCACACGCTAAGCTCTCGTACAAATGCAGTTTTTATTGCTGTTGACTTCAAACAAAGATGCTTTGACATCTAAAGTTGTATATGTTACAGATGCAATGCCTAACCATACTCATGCTGTATATTTTAGGATGAGCTGGCTGTGGTCCCAATTATACAATCCAGTATAAACACTCCTAGGATACAGGGCCCCATACAGGGAGTCACTTATCTTTGTTGTGCTGTGTAATACTGTGCTGTAACATCTTGCCGTGTCTGGTATTTTGTACTCCAGCTCATTTGCACGTTGTTGCCTAACACAATGTATAAATAACATATAGGAGCAGGCAACATCACTTGCCTTCTGACTCTGAATGTGGAACAAGTATTGTGAACATATCACTTAGTCACTCCCAAACCCACCACCGAGTGTCGTCTGCCCAGGGCAGCAGGCTCGCCCTTGCTTTCCCATTCTGTATCTTCTCATAAGCAGGACATGGAGCTGTCAGAGCAAGTCCACAGGAGGCCACAAAGAAGATCCAAGGGCTGGAACACCTCTGCTATGAGGATAGGCTGAGAGAGAAGCGTCTTCTCTTCAGCATAGAGAAGACTCCAGGGGAGAGCTTAGAGCTTTCTTCCAATACCTGAAGGACCCTACAGGAAGGCTGGAGAGGGACTTTTCATAAGGATGTCTAGAGACATGGGGGAATGGTTTGAAACTGAGACTCGGAGAGTAGGTTTAGACTGGATCTTAGGAAGAAGTTCTTCAGCATGAGCATGGAGGGACTCTGGAATAGGGTGCCCATGGGGGTTCTCTGGAATAGGGTGCCCATGGAGGTTGTGGATGCCTCCTCCCTGCGGGTGTTGAAGACTAGGCTGGATGAGGGCTTAAGCAGCCAAGTCTAGCTGAGAGGCTTCCCTGGGCATGGCAGGGTGGTTGGAGTAGATGATCTCCGAGGTCCCTTCCAACCTGAGCCATTCTATAATTCTATGAACAACAACAGGAAGGAAGATAATAATCCAGTTAGGAAGCATTTGTAAGGGAGAAAACTGTCTTTACTGGCCAAAATCTTTTGTGCTAAGCAGAGAAACTGCAGTTTAAGTCTTGCTATTTTGAAATGGTGGTTGGTGATTGGCTGTTCAGCTCTGCAGCAATAAGTTGATTTTCTGGGAAGATTTCTTAGAAAGTTAAGTAAAACATTCTTCTCCTTCCACCACTGTCATTAGAAGGAAACGAGAGTTCTGCTTGACTCCTACACCCATCTTTACATAAAAGGGCCAGCTGGGGTTGTCTTCATAGAAGCTCCAGGTTTTGTCCTGACTGCTCCTAACAGCTGGCTGCTTGGGATGGGAGTTACGCACCCACTTTCATTGGGGTTCATGCTGTTCACTTTACACTTTCCCCAAAGACAGAATTCCTGCCACTCCTTCCATTTGCATGAAGGGCATAGTTGAGCAGGCACTTTTAGTGTGTAAAAGCACCCCCTCATCTCTTAGCAGCATCTCTTTGGGGCTCTATTTGCAGTGGGGTTTGCCAGGAGGGAGGTCTTGGAGGGCTGACAGGTCCTTGGGGAGATGAGGGGCCCTGGGGGGCTGCACCACACTGGTGACCACGCTTGGCAGGAGTCCTGACGACAAGTCTCGCCTGTCTCCTTGTGTTTGGATTCTTCAAAGATAACCAGATTTGCACATGAGATTTTCACTCCTGTAGCTGGCAACGTGCACAGGAGTTCTTGTAATATTAATTAGCTGTAAATATTTTGCATCTAATTCTGAAAGGTTACTTCAAAGAAACATTTATTCATATCACTTAGGATCTTTTTCTTCTGTTGAAATGCACATTCATGAGTGAAGTGCTGCAATTACAAGGATGTTTAGAGAATCACAAAGGTATTTATTCTTGTCCTGGCTAGTTTATAGTAGCAAAAATTGCAAGTGGAAAGGCTAAGAAAATGTATTCTAAAAACAAATGTGTAATTGTTTTGTTGAGAGTTAGAGTCAACAGTGTTTATTCATGAGGCTTAGCTGCCCCAGGCGAGAGCAATCAGACTGGAGGTACCACCTCCTGTATCCTTGTTCTCTTTAATTGGAGCCATAGCCTTGGATGCCCCGAGGCGCAGGGCCGTCTCTAACTGTATTCTGTTCGGTTTATGAACATCTGAAAGCACAGTGGAAAAAAAACATTCTTTTGTTTAGACAGTTTCAGGCTTCCCCTCCCTTTTCTGTTCAGCAAGTGAAAGCTGTGTGTCAAAATTAAGCTCTTGAGCGGCTATAGATTTTGCATGTAATGTGATACTCCAGTGGCTGAAGAGCTGTACAGCCCAGGAGAGGAGACCTGCCTCACCAGCAGGCACAGGAATGGAGAGCTGCCGTCCAGCTCCCATGCTGTCCTTTCCCAGTGTGGTTCTTGGCAGCAGCTCCAGCAGGTTCAGGTGCCCAGCAGGCAGTGTGGCTCACCCTGCCACACTGTCCCCCCACTCCATGCTGTCTCATTCCATGTTCCCTCTCCCAGCACAAACGTTCTTTTAAACCAAATCAGAACATATTTTAACAGTTTCACTGCAAATTCATTTCTATTTTTAGGTCCTGGTGGGGTACCTAGTGCTGCTACCAGCCTAGAGACAGATTCAATAGAAGATTCAATAAAACTTCTTTCCAGCTGCCTCCCAGCAGAAGCCCAGGTGGGGCACACAGTGCGGGAGGCGGCTGGCATCTCTTTTTGAATCTAGCCCTGAGTTTATCCAAGCTCTTCCTGAGTGGTTTTCTACTCCCTCTACTATAAAATCCCGATTTCCTCGTGACATCTTTATGCAACACTATGGTTAAGTGCTTTCTCCTTCTATTGTCAGCACTGCCAGTCTCACACTGCTTGAAGCTTTTAGCTCCAAAAAAAAAGCAGCATGGTCTTGCTCAGGGTGTGAGGAGAGTTCCCCATGTTCCCTATTCAAGCCCTGGTCTAGATTGAGTCTTGTCTTGAGGGAGAGCCCTCCATGTGGGACAGATATTGCTGGTGGAGTGGATGGATGTGGTCCTGCAACCTTGAGTCAGACCTGAATGAAAATAATAGCCACAGCTCATCTCATCTCTCTTTGAGCACTCATTCTGCCCCCTACACCCTGAAATCCCAGGGTCTTCAAGAGATTAGCACAAGCTCAGTATGGAGTTCCTCATGCAGTCTGCTTATGATGCCTCTAAGGTGTTGGTGGTCAGATATCATCTTGAAAATATGAGAAAATAAGAATAGACCCCATCTGAGCTTCACTTCCACATTGCACCAGCCCAATGCCTGGCCATACTGCTCCAAGACTTCAAGCAAGTAACACTCAGTGGTATCATCTTGGTTTGCACGTTCAAGGGCTGAACTTCAAATGCTAAATAAACATCTGAGGTTGCACTGCTTACCCATCAATACCCTGCCTTTCTGGAAGGGTGTTAAGTGGTTTCCTCTGCCATTGATACTACTTCAGGTTTCTTCTGTCCTGCTTCAAGATAGCTTTGTCCTCATTGTGTCTGGCAGTAGTCAGAGATAAGGAAGGAAGGAAAGGGAAGGACAGTGTGATAGGTGAGTCCTTGGCTCCAGACACACTTGTCCTTCACTCCCAGTGACTTGCTACTGGTTCATCATCTTCTGCAGGTCCATTTGAGCTCTTCAGAGCCCTTCCAGGGCAATGGCCTTTCATTTGCCACATCTTCTTAAAATGAATCTACTGATAGCCTGGATTTTTTTGGCTGTCACTCCAGTCATATCTTCACTGCAGTAAATATCGAAGCTTTACAAGGCACCTATTTATTTAGCTACTTCATGCAACTAGCAAGGCTTAAGAGCCATCCCCAAATGATACCCATTCTAGTGAGAAGTATGTCATAGCTCTGGAGACTTTGCCGAAATAGTCACATGCTTTCTGGAGTGCACTTTTCAGATTTCAGTTAGTAAACTTCTAGTCTTCTTAGGAAAACACTTCCCCTTCCATCCCGTTTCATTGCCCCTGATCCAAGGTTGGACCATCTAGAGGATGGCAGGAGAGCTGCTGCCTCTGCCTTGATGAATGGCTAATTCCTGCTTGAATCCACGGGGGTTTGCCATGCACTGGGGACAGCAGGCTCCTTGGCTTCCTTGCCAAGAATATTTGTTAAAATGCAGCAAGCCCTTTCTCCAGTGTTGTCTTTGCAAAACACGGAGGGGTGAGCCTTTTGATGTTTGTATTTACAGTGTTTTCACATCTGGATGTCGTTTGTGACACAGGCTCTCCTCCTTTTTCTATCCCTGTGTCTTCCTGTAAAATTCATTTTGAACATACAAGCTCATGTGGCTTTAATGTGTAGTAGCCAGCCAATGTATTTAGCAGGCCTGTAGTAGGCCTATAAAGAGGTACCTTGGGTCACGCTGTGCACTCTTGTAAATTTATCCCGAATTAACCCTGATTGGCATCCAGCTCCCCTGCTGTAAAGATACAGATGTGTGCACACTCCAACATCTGCTGTTTCATGAGGAGCTGTGCCATAAATCCACAAACCCCAGTGACCTGGAGTCTGGGCTGAGGGTTTGGAGAAGCTTTTGCTCCTGTGCTTCACAGAGAGGAGAGCTCGCCAGGGATGGGTACTTGCAAGAGGTGGGCGCAGTGCTGCTGGAGGGAGGGCAGCTCCATCCTTTATTGTCACATGAAAATCCTGTTGGTGTTGCAAGAGGGTGTTCTTCTCCTTCAGCAACACCAATATATGGCCTCTGGTGTAAATCCTTCTTGTGGCTCCCCGTTCCATGCAAGTGGTTTGAATATCCTCACCTGACAGGTTTCTTTGGGGCTTGTATTATTTCAGCTTCATCTTCTAAAATGCAAACTCGGGCATGGTGGAGCAGGCTCCTTCAGCTGCCTTTACTTGCAAAGGAAAGCAGGGGAAGGAGATCAGTCAGAGCAGCCAGAGCGTCGCTGCAGTCCTGCAGTCAGCCAGGATGCAAGAGGAAAAACATACCCATCAATTTCTAAATGTCAGCAGAGATCCCCTGGAAATTATTTATTGTGTCTGCTGTCGTCTTTAATGATTTAACAATATACTAATAATCATAATATATTAACTTTGTGTAGTGATATACCAATCAATATAAAATAATGAACACATCTAATGGATTTAATAGTATACAGATGTTTACTGCCTTTCTCCCTGAAGATTTTCAGATAATTTCTCAAGGCCAGCTGGAAACCGCTCTCAGGCGGTTCCATTCCCATACCCGAGAGGCAGTCGCAGCGCTGGGGCCAGGTGTGGACGCCCCGAAGGCTGTGGAGTAGCCGTGCAAAAGCAGGCAGTGCAGAACGGGGTGCTCGCTGCATGGCAAGTGTGCAAGGGGATGCTGGCCGGGGCAGAACCAGCGAGGGACTCTCCCTGTCCCTAGGCACCAGGGCTGACTGCAGCAGGCACTAACCAGGTGTGTCAGGCAGTGTGGATCCTTGCCCCCTGTGGCCATTGATTAGCCATTTGTTAAAGCACCTATGAATCACTGCAATATAATTATATGTTAAATATACCTACTAACAACTGTTTTGAACTGTGAAGGTTGATCACAATTAAACATTTCCTTCGCTTTTCTCCTCTCCCTCTGCCCGCATCCAAATCCCCTGAGGGTCTGAATGCATCCACTAATGTGGAAGATAGAGGGAAGGGAGTCCAACCTCAGCCCGTCAAAGGAATGGGGTGGGAAAGGACATGTGCACACACATACAGATCATACGTGCACACACATCCATGTGTTCAGAGAGCATTGACACACCCTCTGACCACGTGCACACACCGTGCACACACGCTGCCACCGTGAACACCCAGCACTGGCTAAGCAGACACAGGGCCCACATCCACACAACCCGCACACATGCGTGTGCACACCATGTGTGCGCACAACAGAGACCCCTCAGCACAGGCTGTGCAGATGCAGATCCTGTGCACCACACATGAGCCATATGCACATGCGCTGCAGACACCAACCACAGGCACAGTGACCGTTCCCACGGACACAGCCCACGCACAGTGTGCATGCAGACACCACACACACCACACAGCATGTGCACAGCTCCTGCACACGGCCGCATGAGCATACACACACATGCACAAACATGCACATGCACACACACATGAACACAGACATGACGGCACATGCACACACATGCACACTCATGCACACAGACACATGAACACATATACACACATACACGTGCACACACACACACAAACACACACACACCAGCACATGCACGCATATGTGTACACGCACGAACATGTGCGCACACGTGCACACACATGTACATGCACATATGAACACGGACACGCCAACACATGCACACGTAGACACATGCACAGATGTATGGACACACAGAGAGGGACAGACATGCGCACACACAGACACACGTGCACACAGAGAGGCACGCGTGCACACACAGACGCAGATGTACCCGTGTGGCGCGCCGCCTCGCGCCCGCTGCCCCGACGGCGACGGGTGCGGCGCGTACCCCGCGGCGGGGCGGGGCAGGCGGGAGCGCGCGGCGCGGCGCGGGGATCCGCGTCTCGAGGCTGGATTGGTCTCGCCTGGCGGCGGGCGGGCGGGCGCGGGGCGGGAGGTGGCGGGCGCGCGGAGCAGTCGCGCCGCGGAGCGCCCGAGGAGCGGCACCGCCGCCGCGGAGCTGAGCAGGCTTCGGCGCGGTTCGTCCTGGTCCATGTTTGGAAATAATGGCTACCGAGGCGTGAACCACAAAAAGAAAGAGAGAAAGAAATCCGCCGCCGGGGGAAGCTGCTAGATGGGGCCGGGTTGGTGCTGCCTGCGGGGCTGAGCTGTCCCCCCTTCACCCTCCTCGGATGCCGGCCGGAGCCGCCTGGGTCGCTTGGTTTTTTGCTGTTGATTGTTTGGGGGGTTTGCCTTTTTTTGGTGTGTTCCTGGGCTTTTCGCTCTCCTCGCGTGTTTTTCGCCCCGCCGCGGCCCCGCGGGTGATGGACCCGTAGCGCCGTCTGCGCGGCGGCTCCGAGGCTGACCGGACGGCGGGGACGCAGCCTGCCGGGGAGAGCGGAGGGGCTGCAAACTTTGAGCCCCGGGTTCGGCCAGGGGGGAGAAAAAATAGAAACAAGGTGGGGAAAAAAGAGGGGGGGAAAGAAAGAAAGGAAGAGAAGTGCGCTGCCTGAACGCCCCAGAAAGAGCAGAGGAAAAGGAGCGAGCAGCGGAGGACTGCGGCGGGAGGAGGCGGAGGCGCCGCGGCGGGGGCCGGCGGGACCCCCGGAGCAGCTCCGGGCCGGGCGCCGCGTTGTGCCGCTGCGGGGGGGCCCTGATCGGCTCCGCGCCGCACCCGCGGGGGCCGCCCGGCCTCGCCTTGTGGATTATCCGGCGGGGGCTCGGCTCGCCGGCGGGGCTCGCCATGATCTACGCGCCCAGGGGTAAGTAGCGGCGGGGCGGGTGGGCGCCCGCCCGCCGGGCCGGGGACCCCCCACAACCTCCGCGGGGATGCCCTTCCCCGACCCCCGGTTCTCGGCGGAGAAGTGCCTATCAGCCGGGCTGCGGGAACCGGGGAGTTCGGCGGCTTTGCGGTCAGACGGGAGGAAATCGCCGTGCTTTCCGCCCGGTGCGGTGGTTGTATGCGTGCGGTTTTTCAGTGTGTTTCTTTTTTGTCTTTTTTTTTCTCTTTTTTTTTTTTTTTTTCTTTTGGTGTGTGCCTTTTCTGTGCAGTCAACGAGGTGGTTTAATTTTTCCGGCCGCGCAGTTTAGTCGCTGCCGGGCCTCCCCTCCCCAGCCCCATTTGCTTTTCGGGGGGTGGTTCGTGTCCCTTTTTGCCGGGTGGGTGTTGGGATGAAGCGGGGCGAAGCGCGGAGAGGCAGGGACCGGTCGTTGCCCATTCCCGGAGGCGAACCAAGGAGCTCTCTGTACGGAATTGTGGATAAGGGGTTTGGGGGAGACTGGGTGTGTTTAAATGAAATAATTAAAAAAAAAGAGAGAGAGACGTAGCAGCGAGGAGCTGCCGGGATGCGATGCGCTCCCAATCTGCTTTTTTTCCACCCCATTTCACACATTCCTCCAGTGCGACCGCATCCCTTTTCCCACCCCCAACCCCCTACTTCCAGGAGGGAGGGAAATAATAAATACTGAATCGCTGCCTTCATCGGGCCGCCGAGAGCAGCCTCCGAGCCAGGGTGGCCCCGGGCTGTCCCCCACCGAGGGTGACCGTGGCGGTCAGAGCCGGCAGCCGGCAGCCGCCCGGCTTTGTAGGCGCGTCCGTAGTCGCCTTCAGCGCAATGTCGCGATTCGGCCGTGTCGGGTGCGCTGTTGCAGGGCGGGTGCTGGAGCAGGCTGAGGACGGTGTTGTCTGGGATCGTTGGCGATTAGAGACGGTGACAAACTTGAAAATCTGTAGACGGTGGTTAACCCCTTCGGTGCAGGCCAGAGCCCCTCTGCTTACGAAGAATCACAAGTTTTAAAACGGTCTTCGTGGATTTTTATTTTTTCTCCGTGTGTTTTGGCCCGAGCTGTAACCCGGCCGCTTCCCCGAGCCTGGCAGCTTGTGCTGAGCAGGCTCGGGGTGCGGGTGGCTGCCCAGGCGTTGTTCTACTCCCCGCCTCTGCTGCTGTGCTCTTGTGCTTAGCTTGAAAGAAAAATTTAATCCAATTAAGAAATTATACCTTGTGTGTTTAAAAGTGACAAATTTGAAAAGGGGAGGGGGAGCGAAGTGAGATTTCCAGGTCACTGGTTAACTAAAGATGGCTTGGCAAAAGAGCTCAGGAATAAAGCGAGGGCAGAGGGAAGGAAAGGGGGACCTTTTTAAATGGCAAAGGCTTGTATGTCTCTCCGGAATTTAAACTGGTTTTTAGGCTTGTAAAATCTTCTTGAAGTTGTGCATTTATCTCAGGAGGCTGTTCGCTAGCTAATCTTCTCAAGGCATGTCCTGATTTTTTGTAACATTCCAGTATCTGAGGTCCTTTTAACCTAATTTTGTAACAAAGATAATTTCTTGTTATGTAAGTTACTGTTCTGAATGATTGCTTTGGGTCTTGGAGATCGTCCTTAACTGGTCTCCCCTGTGCCACAGAAACTGGAATTATTTACTTCGTTGTCAGTTCTTGAAAGAAAGCCTCACTCAACTGGAAGAGGCTGCTAAGGTATTACAGGAAAATAGTCTTGCTATTCTTCCTAGAGAGTTAAATCTGTGGTCGTCCCTGATGAGAATTTACTTCAGAGGTTTATGTTTATGTATAAATCCGATTTTCCCCGCATACAGACTTACAAGGACGAGCTGCTTGATTTATACACACAGCATTAACTTCCTACAAGTGGCAGACTTCTAATGCTCTCTTCAAGAATTCTCTTCTTTGCTGACAACAGCTCCCTAAAACCACCCTGTGCCAAAGCCAAAAGGCACTAGCCTGAGCTGCCTGATTCTTTTTTACAGAGGGGATTAGCACTGTAGAACAAGGGGAAGGCAGTGTTGTGTTGAGTTGGACACTGTGAGCGTACAGAGTGATGGGTTTAATTTTATTTGGAAGGTGGGTTATTCTGAGTGAAACATTAAGCCTTGTTTATCAGAGCAGGGCAGTCTGTTCTCAAAGAAATGAAGGAGCAAAATAGATCCTGGTGTTACTCTATCAGGATATGCAGTCATCTGTTGGACCTTATGGCCTGTGCTGGTTGAACCAAAGAGCAGTGTCAGGGGTAGCTCTGGTATTTTTAAGTTAAAAAAGGGATTGGAAGAAGCCTCGGATTCCAGTGACAAACTACAGATACTTAGCAGTAGTTGATATTTATTTTGCAAGAATGTTGCAATTTGAAGTGTTAACTTTCTGTGAGGGGTGCAAATATTAGTGTTTGCTGCTGTTATTTTTTAAACTAAAAACTGCTCAGTTGTTTCATGGTGTTATGTTGACAGAAGTGGTGATGAAAAAGGCTGTGTTCCTCACTGAGCCAGTCTGTGCTGTGTGCTACTTCTGGAAAGCACAGATGTCTATGGCATTTTCTGCCTTAAATCTTTTCTTTCTTCCTATTTTTTTTTGTGGTTTTTTTTTTCTTCTCCTTGACTTCCCAGCATCCTTGTGTTGAGTGACCCATAATAACTAGGGATGGTGGTGTCTGGGTGTATTTGAATATGAAGCAGTCTTTTTAAAGCCCTTACAGAAAATGCAGTCAAGTAAAATCACTTGTATCATCAGAATAGGAAATGTAAGCTGGTTAATTTTAATGACTTTATGAATTTTCAAGATCTGAAGTCAGGCAGGTACAGGAATATGTTGCTCTTCCCTTAATAGCATGTTTGAGCAGGATTGGCGTTCTGCATCAGAAATGGAAATTTTGGGATTTCTTGCAGTCTTTTATCCTTCTGAATAAAGATGGCAATTCTAAACTAGGTGAAGAAACATATGGTTTTACCAGAAATTATTTCCTAGACTGATCAATTGCTAGGAGATGTAATGAGAAATATACTCCTTAGGGAGAGGGAAGGAGGGGTTGCCATTACATAATATCCCTTGGGAGAATTTCTGTATCGCATAATGAGGTTGGTGATGGAGCATTTGGGGAAAATGCCTATGGATAGGAATTTGTTCCTCAGATTTCCATAAGCAAAACATATTACTGAAAAATGGGCTTGTTAAAAGTGGTGCAGATACGTTAGTAGGTGGGTGCTTTGCCTCTATACACATTTCTTTTGTTCTCATAACTACTGTGTGATTAGGTAACTGTAAGATTAAAACGTTCACAAAATGAGAGATGCTAGTGAATAATTTCCTCATTTAATAGCAAGGGTAAACCATTAAGGGCTTAGTTCTGTTCTAGGCTTCATTACATTATTTCTGTTTATCTGTTGAAAATAAGTCCTAAGGAAAAGGAAATCTGTGGCCTTGGTGATGTAAACAGAAATGCCCTGATTGGGATGCTGGTGTAAATGAAAGGTATAGAAGCATGTATACCTGATGCTGTGGATTCACTAACGCTTGGATGCTGGATACCTGTTTTCAGAGTCCTCGTAAGATCCTAAAGATCACTTAGGAGCTGACTGTCAGATGGAGGGGAAAGCGCTTATTAGAAGTGACTTAAATACAGCCTTACATTTTTAATAGCAGTTGCCTTAAACAGGAAAATAATTCATTTCCACTTGCCTGCCCTTCAGCTCTTTTCAGGCTCGGTTATCCTCCAGGAGCCCACTGCCGAGCTGCACGGGCTCCGAGGTGTGAAAGCCAACAGAGGAAAGAGGTGAACAATCTTAACACCTCTATCGCTGCTGGGGAATTTGCCTCATTTGAGTTGCTCATTTAAAATCTGAGTGCTGGTGATTCTAGCAATTTTTCAAATGGCTTGTCCAGCTTTTGTCCCTCGAGTTACAAATGTGTTCCAGCTTTGCGGGTTTCTCTGAAAATGGCCTTTAGGCCGATGCCAGCAGCCGAGGTGACGCAGTGACCCCTGATGGTGGCTCTGGTAATCGAGGCAGGTTTGCAGAGCTCTGGTTTTAGGAAGTTAAAGGTGCAATGCCTGGTTTGAAGTCCCGGCCCCTGTTCAGCCGTGTCATTGAGATTTTGAAGTATTCTGTGTGCCACCGTGTGGCTGCCGGCGCTCACTGCAGGGGCTCAGGAGCGCCTGGGCTTCCTAGGACGGTGATGCTTGTAGTGTCTTCCTGCTGGGTTTGCTTTGTGTCTCGGGTTTGTTCTGTGTCCCGTTATCTGTTCTGAGTCACCTGGTCATTGGAAATACAAGCTAGAGTGGTGGCTGCTTACTGCTGGACCAGTGTGTTGCTTCCAGAGTTTGAGACAGGGCTTGGCTTTCCAAAGAGGTAGGTGGGAAATGATGCAGGATAAAAAAGGACTGAGAGCTTGCATAAAGGAATTAGTGATGTTTCTGCACTCTGTACAAGGGGTCACCATCAAGGAAACTGAAAGGGCTGTGGAAGGGCTTGATTGCAGGTGGTGACTCTGAAGTGTCAGTCTTCTCTGCTGCCCTGTCCAGAGTTTTGCAGATAGTGACCCCTGCTTTGACCATCTCACAGGCATGATGAGAATGGCAAACTCTGATAGTTGGCTCTTGTACACTTAAACTAGGATAGTGCTACTAGCATGGATATAGGAAAACAGATCCTCCAAAACATCCATTTGTAGCTTACGTGGCTGCTTGGAAAAGGTTAAAAATAAGTACACTGTCTGTTCTCTAATGCTGTAAAAAGAAACCTGGCTTTATGGTGGGTAGTAGAAGAGTTAGATGAAGTTTACATGATGACAGCATTTCAAGGTGCCTGTTTGTGTTGATACCAAAGGTATTTCCAGCTTGCTTACAGAGTGAGATGATTTTTTTTTTAAGATTAATATATTTTTAATCTTGGAAGTACTTAGCCTAGCTGGTGTTCTTGTGGAGAAATTGTTAAATTGCTGTGGAAGGTGTCTACAAAGTTTCTAAAACTGAGGAAAAGCAAGCTGGGTGCCTTATCTGCCCTAGAGTTTTGGTGGGGGTGGGTTAAAAATAAATCTCTGTGTGGATACTGTTTCTGCAGTAACTCCTATACCAAAGGAGAACCAGGGACATAATGGGCATACATCTCAGTCGGTTGGGTTTTTTTTCCCCCAAGGAATAATCAACAATATAAAGCATTTAGGCTGTTAAGATACTTGCAAGTAGATCCTTACTGCAAAGCTGTATGTTACAGAGTTGTAGTATAGACTGCCTTCAAAATGGTTGGAAATCCATCATAACTATCTCTGTACCACATACCTTCCATCTCCCTGGATGATTGGCTCTCTAGCAAAGCCTTCCGTAGAGGGTCTACTGTAATCCTTTTATGTTACTTCTTCAGTGCAGATTACGCAGCAAGAAATAATTAGGAGATTAATTTTCACCTGTCACTGCCAATAATAGATAACCTTGCTACGGTGACAGGGCTTGGAATTTTGGGGGAGCGGAAAAGCGTTTAACCCTGTGGTGATTGCTGCAGGGACCAGGCAGAAAATGGTTGCCAGAACATGACCTCCCTTCTCGCTGTCACAGAAAGGGAGAGATGTGTTAAGCTTTCAGCTTCCTTGTCTCCCGCGAAGGCTTTGCCTTCATCCACCAACGTGGATGTAAAATTCGCTTTGTGCCGCAACGGTGCCACACGTGCCTCGTGCTAATCAGCCTGGAGCAGGCGTCAGAGACCTTTGTAGCCCTAGTCTTTTAATTCAAATGCAGTGCTGTTGCTTTTCATGATTTCAATTCCCGATCTGACTGGTATTCATAGTCTGCTAGGGAAAGGAGCAAACTAATGAAGATGGCTTCATTAGGCAGAGCACAATTTAGCCGTTGCCTCTCTCCCAACAAATGCCGCTGAAAAAACATCCCAGAAGTAACTGTGCGTAGGGTCTTCAGAGAAAGCAGAGCTGAGGTGTTTCTGCTCCCTTTCAAAATTAATTAATAGCTCACATCAGGTGAGCTTGAGCAATGCAGCCTGTGCTCTAAGACAGTGAAGGTAAATGGGAAAGCGGGGGGAGGGGGGAAGCCACCTTCCCCTCTGCTGCTTTATTTTTTTTTCTTTTGTGCTGAAGTTTAAATCTACAATCTGTTGAAAATGTAATGGGAAACCAGCCTACAGAAAATGCCATTATTCATATCATCCTGAGCTCATTTATTTTATCTGCAATAGTAATGATAAGACAGACTGCTTGGCAATGCTGATAAGCTGAGAAATATCTTAGAGCTATTTGTAAAAGTTAAAGCAGATCTTGGTACTGAGAGATAGGGAAACTGATGAGCCTTTGGGCAATCTGCAGAGCTGAAAGCTAATAAAGATTTTAATAGGAAGGCCTCATTAGGATTAGGAAGAAGATCTGTTATCTGGGATTTACACAACACAAACAGTGGGGCAACTTTAATTTTTGCTTCTTTTGTTCGTTAAATACTATTGCCTAATGTGAATCCTTTTAACTCTGATCTGGATCTCTATGTATGTTCAAACAGCCATCATCAGCTGCTGGCTGAGCAATGATGGAAGGGCAGTTTGTGTGGGAATACACTTGCCACACATGAGAAAAGCCAGAAATCCATCACATTCAGGGGCTTTTTGGAGGTGCAGAAGCTCACCTTGTTTGCAGATGCCTGGGTGGGAGGATCCTCAGTATTGTCAAGCAAGACTTCTAACCTTTTGGTCCTGAACGACGTCCTTAGAAATTAATGAAGTTGTGCTGGGCCTCTTGATGGTGAGACTGAACTACTCTTCCTGGATAGCTAACCCTAATTCCCAGTCCCACAGTGGTGGCTTTTTTATTAGTTATGAGCACTACATGCATGAACTACTCTGGTAGAGGAGCTGTCTCCACTGCCACTGGAGTTGGTACAGTGGGAGCGAGCGTGTGCCAAAGGTGACCTGATTGAGTGGTTTGTTAGTTACACAACAGGACTGATTTTAGCATCATGTACGTTCTCAGAGGTGTGATGTACAAAGTGTTCACTTTCTGAGGCCTCTTATTGTATACAAAGAGCTCAGCACCTTTGTTCCTTGTACTTAGCACAGTGTGTAAGATGCATGTAAGCTGCTGAAAGAGCATTAGTTTAAGCAGGGTTACAGATGTATTTAATATTCTTTTCTCAAGGACTGTCCAAACTTTCTTTGTGGTTGAACTGAATTGTAAAGCAGGAGCAGAAGCCATGCTGGAACATTCTTTGGTTTGTTCTTGAGGTCCAAGCCATGTTGTAACCTGATTCTTCCAGCCAACAGTTTAAGCTATTTTCACATGCTATCTATGAGATCTAGATGAACCTCTAATGCAAATGAAGGGATATGTTAGGGAATATCAATGCTGGCTGTGAAATGCCACTTGTGTGGACCACACCTGTCTTTGGGAACTGTCTGGTTTCTTCCCTGTGTGGAGCACACATAAGCAGAGGAGTTTCAGCTTCTCCCCCATTTTCATGGCACAGATCAACTCCTCTCCCTCTGGATCAAATAACCCTACTGGTAACTACAGTAACACTGCTTCCATGGAAGCGTAATACTTGGAAAGTATGTTCTTGTACTTTCAGTTGCCCTTAATACGATGTCGCAGCCAAAACCCAAATGCAGCACAGAGAAGTCTGTTCCAGACCGTAGTCTGGGATCTGCTGGTGGTTTCATAGAGCCTACAGTGGACAGTGTAATGACAGATTTAACTCCAAGTATTCCATCTTCCATGTTCTTAAGGAACTCACTCAGAGCAGCTGCAGCCGTAGTCCCATCCTGTGTGCCTGCACAAGTGTGGAGAGAGACAGGCAGGACTGGGAGGAGAGTACCCTGCACCCACTGCTCAGGACAGAAGTCTATCTCAGCATGGGCTGGTGCAGTTTATTGCAGCTTGTTCCTAGCAGGTCGGTTTATGTCAACAAGCCAGCGTCTCCTCCACAAGCACTAGCGCTGTTTGCACGTAGCATGTTGCTCCAGCAAGGCTGCCATTTGAGAAGTTTCTAATATTTATGTTTGATATGAATGAAACTTTTTGTTTTGTCTGTAGACCGCAACGGAACTGGAGCTGACTCGTATCAGGAGTGCCTTGATAACAAGCAAGGTATGAGATCAAGTCTCTCCAACATGGGCACTTGGGACTGATTTAGCTTGGTTTCTTGCAGCTGAATTGGTTGCTGTCTCTGTCTCTCACACTCCCTCTGTGTCTTTTTTTCTTTTCTTTTTCTTCCCCCCCTACCCCTGTCTCCAAGCCAATTCACTGTTAGCAGTTCCATGTCAGCTAACCTGTTAGCTCAGGGTCTCATTACACATTTGTGATAAGGCTTCTTGTTTCTAGCACCCTAAGACCTCTGCTACTAAGGAAAGAGGTGGGAAGGTTGCAAAACAAAAGTAGCAAGTGCACTTGCTTGCAGCTGTCTTCTTCCTTGAGGTGTGGTTGCACAGCCAAGCAGAAAAATATTAAACTAGTAGTTGAGTTAAGGGGAGGTAGGTGCCAGGCTGGGTTACTTTACTGCCTGACATCCTGTGATCATTTGTGTGCTGACACGCTGACTCAGACTTGTCCATCCTGTTGTCTTCTCCTGTGGCAAAGGTGATAAGAACTGGAAAAGTCTCTTAGGTCTTATGAGGGAGTGATGATGGTAAGGGAGGAGGCTGTTACCCTTTTACTGTAAACATGGAAAGAAAAGTCACATCGGAGGAGATGAACATTTTAAAAGTATCTCAGCAACAGGACCCAAAAGCAAGGGGTTTTTGGATGGTTTGGTGGGGTTTTTTTGTTGTTGTTAGTTTGTTTTGCTTGTTTGTTTGTTTTTAATTTAGAAAAGGGGTTGGTGTGTTATGTTCTCTTCAGGTGTCCTCTCTGAGGACTGCAAGCAGAAGGGCTGCTCCCATCGCTGCAGCCATGTAGTGAGCATTGAACCTTCTGGTAATCAGAAGTCCATTTGTTATAAGTTACAGCAAAGAGATAAAGGAAATGCTTATCCTAACCAGGTTACAGGCATCAGTTACATGTCAGCTCTGTACCTTGCTGTTGAGCCAGATCTGTGCCAGTAGCTAGAATGATCATAGGTTCTGACCCTTCTTGCATCCTTTCCTGAAGCAGTACCAAGGAGCACAAAAGAACTGTCTCAATTTTGGTGCTTGGTTGGGTTTAATTTTCCACTGGTGTCTCTGCTTTCAGTATCCATCAATCAGTGTTCTGTGTGCTTCAAGTCAAAGCTGCCATGCAGTGCATCCTCCTACTGTGGTTGGGGTTTGGGTGGGCTCATTTGCAGGGCTGAATTTTTTGTTTTGTTTCTCTTCTCTCAAAAAAAGAAAAAAAGTACATTGTCTCTCTGGTGACCTTTATGCTCATCTTGAACTATTTTTCTCTACTGATTGTAATAAATACCTAATCATTGCTAAGCTTTCATTTCAGAAGTTGCAACTGGAAGACTAATGTGGAAGAACTGTAACCAATAATGGCTTTTTTATTAGGTTAAGATTAAAAGTCTGCTAGACCAGTGTAATTCAGGATGCTCCACTGACAGATTGATAGTCTGTGCTTAGGGAGAACAGGTTTTTCCAGCAAAATTTTTCTGGCTAGCTGAGGGGTTTGTTCCATTTGACATTTTATAGAAGGCAACCGAGTTTCAGATTTTTAAACACAGAGTACTGTAATATTTTGGAAAGCAGTTGCAGTCCGTTGGATGTGCCAGTTAGCCTGGGTTATCTGACAGGTGGTGTTGAACAGCATTGTATCCATCACTTTCATTTGTCACTCAGTACCCTAGGTTTTTCCTGTAGTTTGTTTTGTTGGGTTTCTTTGACTTCATTACGAAGGTGAACAAGCTGTATCATTAGAAGGTATGCATTGGGTCTGCTTTGGATAGTTTGTCGTCTGTGCTACATCATCACCTTTAAAGCAACAGCTTTTCGGGAATGCAGAGCTTTACAGGTAAAGGTATACACAGTAACTTGTAGTCAGTCCCTTACTGTCCAATCCGCATGACACTTTGGGAGAATGCAGTAGAGCTGAATCCACCATTTGCAGAGTATAAAATATATGGCTGGCGGTGGACCTATAATTCTGGTTGCTTTCTGTTGCGTTCAAAACAAACCACCACCAATGGCGTCAAGTAGCAGTGGCTCTTTAACAGTATTAAATCTTCAAGCTATGTGAATTGCAATTGCCATGGCTTCTTTTTATAACAGCATGCTTGTCTCCTAGAAATTATGCTATAATGTGGTTTGGTTTATATATTTTCGCCCTTTCCTCATTAAAGTGCTATCTCGCGGAAGAAGCGCTTTGTGTCTTGAAATACTGCGCGGCTAAAATGAAGGCAGGTTTATAAGGATTTAATGTACTTGGGAGCCAAGGTTTTGCAGCTTTATGGCAAAGATGTTTTAACAAAGGGCTTTATGGTAAGGGTGTGCTATATTTTAGTCAGGCAGTTGCTCAAGGGAAAATTTTCAGCGCGAGCACATCATGGCAGCAAGGAGAAATTCGGCTGGAAACAGGCCTCTGAGATCCAGTTGCTGGCTTGGCTGTTATTAAAGCTTAATTCTTTGCAATTTCAAGCTCTGATTTTTTATTATGCTCTTTTTTTTTTAACCTCATGCCCAAAGAATACAAAGTCTTGCACCATGTTATGCAACAGCGTGAACCAGGTCATTTAGGTTTCTCAGTGCTCAAAGGCAGGGTGCAGGAGAATGTAGCCAGGACAGCACAGGTGGGATTACTCACACTTTCTCAGGACAGAGCTTGTTTTTTCCAGCCTTTTGTCTCCAGTATTCATTGTTAAAATCATATCCAAAAAGCAAGACTCTCCGAGTGCCTGGGCTTTGGAAATGGAGAGGGCAGTAGGGCAGAGCAGTTGTCCATCCATTGCAGCAGAAGACGTGTCCTGGGTCTGCCTCTTTCTCTGAGTTACAGTTAATACCCCATGGTTTCCTGAGAGCCAAGGGGTTCTGCCATGGAAAACAGGTATAAAATTACAACCAGACACAGTTGTTGCTGGAGCTTCTCAGTAGGAACTCACTGTTATTATAAATGAAAAGCATTTAGCTAGGGCCTTGGTGGCAGCTGGGAGACATAACCTCACATCCATGAAACTCTGTGGTAGAGAGATGCTCTTAGAAACCAATTCAGAGTATTTCATGCTGTCATTTGTAGTTTTCTTGTATTATCCATGGAAACTTGTGGTTTGCTTTGCTTGAGCCTTCTCTCCATCCCCATGCCCTCAGGTGAGCTGGTAATGGGCATTTCACCCCACTGGGCTTTCACTTTTCAAGGAGAGCTGTGGGTTCCTGCTGAAGGAGCCCAATACCCTTTGCTTTTTCTGCTTTTTCTTGTGGGATACTGGGGCTCTGTGTTACTTCCCTACTAATGTAGTAGTTGATATTTTTCCAAGGTGAACCTGGTTTCCTCTTTTTGATGGCACTATTGACTTCCTAAGACTCTATATTTCGTTTCTGGTATTTTACACCACCTCGTAAATTCAGTACTGCCTATTGATTTTGTTAGCTTACCTCTAGAGGGAGGAGAAATGTAATTTGGAGCAACATTTGGGAGCAAGGACAGAGGGCAGTTAATCTTGATAGTGATCAAAATTTGGCTGCAGTCAAGGCAATAGCAGTGCCTCTGTGAGATTATGGAGGACCAAGTGCTCCTACCTTGGGTTCATGTGCTTTGACTGGATCTCGGGCACATTGCTGAGCAGTTTTTAAAGGGGCAGGGTGTCTGTAGGATCAGGCTTGATTCTTGAAATAGTGGCCATACTGAAGACTTTTCCTCCTGCTACCAGTCCCCTGGGCCATGCAGTCCCACTGCGTGTCATCTCCTATTAGTTTTGATGCAACCAATGACCTTGTTTGTGTGAGCACATTAAGCACAACATTAATACCTAATTTGACTACTTTGAATTCAGACAGGCTGTAATCAATCACCGGAACTCTCTTGACAGTGCGTGTGGCTGGATGGGATAAGGAGAACAGATAAAATGCATGCTTGGGCCAAAACTCTAGGAAATTAGCAAACTGCTTGTGAGCCTGTGTAACTCTAGCTGTTGGTGGAAACTGGCTCTTCACTGGAAAGCAGAAGCAAGACATTTGTGGTCTTTGTAGAGGTCTGCTCAGCCTTCTTCCTGCCTGTTAAATACCAGCATGGTAAATGAGACCACCAAGATACAGAGGCACCTTTTAGAAGATACTGCTGGGAGAAATCCTCACCTCATCCAAGTTTGGGATCCTTTTTGAATCCCAGCGAGATTAGTTTCAGGGTGGCAAAGATGAATCGAGAGGCAGATTAAATAAAGATGACAGACTGGCATGGCTGGATCAAAAAGTGTGGTCAAAACAGTTCTGACACTGAAGATGTTATTTCCATTCAATGTTTTGAGATTGCATATTGATTTCAGTGAAATTACTCTTAAAAACAGATTTCCTCCAAACCTTTATTTTTATATATTTGTTTTGGAACCGCTTTAGGAGGCGGAAAAATGAAACTTTTGCTTCAAACAGTTTTTTGTGTTTTGAAATTGGCTTTTTTTCCACTGTCTGAACAGTTTAAAAAGTATTATTTATTATTTGTATTCCAGTCATGCCTGTGCTCTCTCGTTATGGGCTAAACGTCATTCTGCTAACCACAGTGCAGGCTTGGGGAGGGGAGGGAATCGGGTTCTGCCTGAAAAAAGCTTTGGGTTTGTGTTTCTGACTGGGGCTGCATTGATTGCCAGGGCCTATTTAAAAAAAAAAAAGGGGGGGGGGGGGGGGAGGAAGGACAAAAAAAAAAAAGCCAAATCAGCCTTCTCATTTTACAATATGTTGGCTGCCTTTTTGTTTAAAGAATTATAAATACATCAGCAGATTATCCACAAAAACACATATGCTTTCTTCCTGATGAGCACGGTGACGCACTGAGAAGCCTTGCAAGAAGCCTTGAATATCCTTCAAGTACAGGATAGCGATGAGGCTGAAATTGAAATTTTAAAGAACTCCCTTCATTAAGAAAGATGCTGGTGGGGCCTTGTTAGCAGAAGAATTGCCATTTTCTGGCTCTCTCTCCCTTTTTTTTTTTTTTCCTCAGCCTGGGAACAAAGAAAGGAAGGAGGAGGCAGAATGAAAGCCTCTGTGCGTGTACGTACAGAGGCTGCAGCTCTCTAAACTGGTAATGGTATCTGGAAAGCGTCCAGGCTGTTGTAAATATGAACTTTTGTCAATATTCCCCAAGCTCTTTGGACTCTAGGGTGGGCTTTATTAGCTGAAGGTCACACCATTGTGCTGTCTCCCTCTCCTGAGACCTCTGATACCTTCCTGAAAGGACAGCCCATTATCCCTGGGCTTAGAAGCCAGCTTTCTCTTCAGTGGCACTGAAGCTGATAAGCTTAAGAGGCATATTTCATCCCCCCACTGCTGCTTTCAGGAGACAAACAGTGTTTATCGTTCCTGATTAATTCCAGTTGAACAAAACACTAAAATGGGAGGCATGTGTGTGTGCACACGTGCGCACACGCACCGAGTCGTGGAGCTGATGTGGTTTTTAGGCTGGTCTGCTTGCATAGCATCAACTCATCCTGCTGGCCACAGTGGGCAGCGTCTGGTGCTGCCTCTTTGTTTTTCCTAGGTGGTTCTGAAGATGAATTTAGTAACATCCAAGGATCCTGGGCTACAATCAGTGTAAACAGAAAAGGGTGGAAAGGGGGACTGGGAAGCAGCACACGGAGCATCAAGATTGGAATCGATTTGTGGCAATTAAGCAGTAAGGTCTGATAGAGGCAGACCACCTGCTGGGAGAGTGGCTTTCTATCACCTGCAAAATAAGAGTGGCCCAAGGAGAGAGAAGGGATGGGATTTTGTGCTCTGCTACCTGAAGAGAGTCATAAAAATACACTGTACCTTACTTCCATATCTTGCAGCCCATTTCATCACAGCTAAATCCCTTTGCTGGGATGCAAGAGAGGTGGAAGATGTAAATGCTAGTTACTTCTACTGCTTTGGCTTCTCCATTTCTCTCTTTGGATATGACTTGAAATTTGACAGGAGTTGTCCTGCTGATTTTCTTGTTACTGCTATTTCAGTAGGAATTGCTTCTGTACACGGCTCCCAATTTCTTAGGGTTACTTATTTCCTTGTACTGAGATTCAGAGTACAGAATGAATAACAATGAATAAAACGTGCACTGCAGGCCAGATTGTCCCTCTTAACATGTCTGCAGCTCTGTGAAATGTTCAAGTAGTGTGCCCCCATGGCTGGGGCACCCAGAGCAGGAGACCTGTGCTGTGTGCTCCTCTGGCACAAGCCCTTCTGTGTAAGACAGCTCATCTGTCTGTGCCTGGGGTTGTTTTTGAGTGGAAAATGAGAATATTGGCCCTGTAGCCAGTCCTGTTCGGATGACCGTGTAGCTTCAGCCCAAGTTAGGTCTTTTGCAAAGGGCTCTCTATTTCCTTCAGTTTTGTCGTGTCCTTGCCAAGATTAAGGAGTGAAAGAAGAGACCACACACAGCTGAGAGGAGCTTGTTGGTACCTAGACCAGAGGAGATGATACTTCGCTCTGTAAAACTGTATTACTATTTTTTTGGTCTTTTAAAAGAAAGAATATTAGAGAGCTGTGGTGTGTGAGCTGCTTTCTCTCCTTTTGCTTTTTGTTCCTGCTGAGTAAATGGGCTCTGACAGCAGGTAAGGGCCTTCACTGCCTCTGCTGCAGGGCAGCTGCTCAGGCAGAGGTGCCTCAAATCAGCTACTTGCTGCCTGTTGCATCAAATCTTTGTTTCACCTGCCACATGGGCTATATATAAAGCAGATTCTTGGTGCTTGGGTTGTAACTAACTTGATATCCTTTGCCAGAACAGAGAAACATGGAACAACATTAAAAATAATTTTACAAAACTATGTTTACTTTTTGCCATTGAGGACCATGTTTAAAGATGGATTTTGCCATTATGGCTGCAGCACTGGTGTAATCAGAGCCTAATAGGAAAGGCTGTAAAATAATAGGGCTATTGGTCATCTTTGGGGAAAAAGGAATTTCCATAACACATTTCAAACTGGAATAGATCTGAAGCTTTGGCCAGCCAAACACAACTAGCATGGCTGCTTTAAAATGTATAAGTAGAATGAAATTGGGGGGGGGGGGGGCTCTAATACTATTTCTTCAAAAGCAAAATGTGTGAATTGAGGGCACTCATTTACTTTGGGGGATTAAACTTGTTCTTCACGTAAAATAGAATCCAGTTGCATTTTAGATGAAAATCTCCTTAAATATACCACAGATCTCTTTTTAAGGGCAAAACAGATTTGAGGAAGAAAATTAATTTGAAATCTTAGTGAAAGGTTCTGAAGCTTTGCATATGGCTCTTTCTCCAGAGCAGTTAACTTGGTGGAAAGATTTTTAGTAGCCTGGTGGTGCACCATAGACTGCAATAGGACACTTACTTGGACCCCAAGTTTGGTGATAAGTGAAATGTTATTATGTGCTTGACAGAGCAAGCTCTTAATTTCCCTTAAAATGGAGGGGACAGAAATGATCTCATCAGACAAGATGTCTTTGGGCTACTGCCCACCATTAGGTATGTCCCAGACATGATTTATTTACCCAGTGTGGATGGATTATTTTCCTTTCCCTCCCTGAATCTGGCCTGTGGTAGCTGTTAGCAAAAGAGCTTTCCACCTTCTGTATTGAAGGAAGCATTTTAGCTCTTGTTGAAATATGAAGCTCTCTTCCTTTATTAAAATTAAGAACCACTTTCTCACATGGCAAAGTGATAATAAAGGCTGAAATTGGATCTATAACTTCATGAAAAGAAAGGGATTTTTTTTTAAAGGCAAATCACGCATGGTAATACCTCCATTGTTCTCTCACCATGTTCTTTGTATTGCTTAACTCCCTGAGAACAAAGAACCCATAACTGGAATTGTAAAAATAATCCAGGCATTTAAGTCAAAACTCAAAAGGCCCTTGGGAATCTCATGCAAAGGTGTGCCCTTGAAATGATGGTTTATGAATTATCTGAACAGGTTTGAACATCCTGGCCCTGAGCAAATCGATGGGAATTCTGCCATTCACCGCAGTGGGGTCAGAATTTCACACTTGGTGCTTTGTACGAGCTGCTGGGCATTGAGCAGAGCCTTCTTTCAGTCTTTGAGAAAGTCCGACTCCTTCCTCACAATCAGGCAGGAGATTTTCTAGTTGGTTGCACTTGTGAATTCTAGTTAAAGGCACTGCTTTTGGTTCCCCATCTTTGTCACTTACTTAAACAAACATGCAAACTGGAAACGTGAACTTGCTCAAGCTTCAGCAGCGAGTGCCTCCTCAAAATCTCTTGTTACTGATCTAGAACTTAAACTGATTGGGAATGTGGCTTTAAGCTAATATCCAACCCTGTTTAAATGAAACCAACTGGGCAGAGATGGGAAATTTCATTCCTAGTTGCCATTCCTATGTCTGAACCCAGCTAGTTTGAAGTAAGAAGTTTCTTTCTCTGAGCATGAACACAGATCAGTACAGAGCCTGTATTGTAAATTGAAGCAGTGGGTACTTCTGCACTAGTTTATTGCAAAATAACGTGGGTTTTAAAGTACAGGTCTCTCCAGGGGGTCAAAGTCACTGGGAAAGGAAGGTACTTAAATAATTATCAAGGGAATTAGTGCAAAATTTGCATGTAGATTCAGCTAACCAAGGCCCTTTGAAACCCACTTGAACATAGAAGTTCGTCCTCTTTGATCAGGAGATTGAGCCAGAAGACCTCTCAAGGTCCCTCCTGCTTAACTGGTTCTATAAATCTCTGGTTAGAGGTCTCATGCCTGCGCCAGCATGTGAGCAAGCCACTGGATTTGTCTGACTGTCATTGTAAACATGGACATCATTTGCCTCCATCATGTCACAGCCAAGGGAGAGGAGTGTCACCATAATTGTAGCAAATTCCCACCTGTCCTCAGTCTTCCCGAATCACAGCATAGCGGGTAATCACATAATCTGTGGTTTAAGTACTGCTAATGATAGAGTAAATCTGTCTGTAATGGGAAAAAAAACAACAAAGCAACAACAAAGCCCAAACCCACAATCCTAAAAGACATCATCCAAGAACACTAGACCACTTCAGTTAGTACTAATCTTAGTACTCCATCAAGAGAAAAGATACAGGAAAAAGCCTTCAAAGCTTTCAGCAACTATCCCACAGACCATTGCCCATCCAAAGTAATTCCACAAAGCTCAGCAAACTGATTTCTAGTGAACTTGTTTGTAATTAACAGTAGTCAAACTTGGATCAAAAAGTGGGCTGTGTGCCCTTCACCTTACTATCGGTAGTTGGAAGGGAGAATTGGATAGCTGGGGTCAGAGTGCCTGGAGAGCAGCCAGGTAGAGAGGGACCTGGGGGTACTGGTCAATGGTAGGCTGAACATGAGCCTGCAGTGTGCCCAGGCAGCCAAGAGGGCCAATGGCATCCTGGCCTGCATTAAGAACAGTGTGGCCAGCAGGAGCAGGGAGGTCATTGTGCCCCTGTACACTGCACTGGTTAGATCACACCTCAAGTACTGTGTCCAGTTCTGGGCCCCTCAGTTTAGAAAGGATGTTCACTTGCTAGAACGAGTCCAGAGAAGGGCAACAAAGCTGGTGAGGGGCTGAGGGAGCTGGGATTGCTTAGCCTGGAGAGGAGGAGACTCAGGGGTGACCTTATTGCTCTCTACAACTACCTGAAAGGAGGTTGTAGACACGTGGATGTTGGTCTCTTCTCCCAAGCAGCCAGCACCAGAACAAGAGGACACAGTCTCAGGCTGCGCCAGGGGAGGTTTAGGCTGGATGTTAGAAAGAAGTTCTATACAGAGAGAGTGATTGCCCATTGGAATGGGCTGCCTGAGGAGGTGGTGGATTCACCATCATTGGAGGTGTTCAGGAGGAGACTTGATGGGGTGCTTGGTGCCATGGGTTAGTTGTGTAGGTGGGTTGGATTGGTTGATGGGTTGGACACAATGATCTTGAAGATCTCTTCCAACCTGGTCTGGTCGATTCTATTCTATGCTATGCTATGCTATGCTATGCTATGCTATGCTATTCTACATCCTGTGTACAAGAAGAAAATTTTTTTAGTGTTCTCTGCTGCTCACAAGATTGAAGAAAAGTTGCAGTGGTGGAAAGATTGGCTGTAACTTTTCTGTGTTTAGTGGAATGTGCAAAAGCTTAAACATTCCTTGAAGGTGCCTGGAGACACCCAGCCACGGTGTCAGCAGGAATGTGCTCTGAAAACTGCTCAAGAGAAAGACGTTTCTTAGAACAGTTTGCAAAAATAAGAATCAAACCCCAGTATGGACAAGTACAAAACATTAGAAGTAAATGGTCAGTTTTTCACTTTTTCTTGCCCAGCCACAGCTACCAGACAGGGTTGAGGATTTGGGGAAAAAAAAAAGAAAAAAGCTTGGTTGTTCCTCACTGCAGCTCTGTCTTGAGGGCTTTCCTTAATGAGCTGTCTCCTTCTGTCCAGTATGGAAAGAAAAACAAAAGCATTAGAGACCTTCCTTTGTCCTCATGTGATTTTAATCTGATTCATTCATTCCTAATCATCTTGAAGGATTATAAAAACAAAACCTATTAAATCTTGGTTCTTACTTCTTTTCTTTCTCTCCCAAACATCATCATTTGTTCTTTTATCTTGTTGCATTTCTTTATCCGTGAATCAGCTGCCCTTTTTTTTTTTCTCCTCCTGTATACAAAAGTCTGGCAGGGAGGGAGGGGGGTGACCAGAGTGCTGCTTTCTTTGATTTGTTCAACACACAAGTGTTCCTTGGCCTTTCATACCCAGGAGTGGATGCAGCTCTTGAACAAATTGGACCTACTTGTTTGCTGGCCTAGGCCATCTTGTTATCCAGCCAGCTGTGTTTTGATCTTGGAGGGCCGTTTGAAGATTAAATTGAGACATCTTTTGTTACTATTAAGTGCAGTAATTAAATCAGCTCAGTGTTATTTAAGTGTGGAAAATGTCGCTTTGCTGGCCCATGGGTGCCTGAAGTTGCCATTAGACAGCTGTGTTGCTTCCAGTACTAATGATGAAGAGGTAGGAGAAAAGAGACAAGTGCTCTCTAAATAATTTTCAACCCTTTCTGGGTTATGCCGGATCCCCCTCCCCACCTTTTTGTATAATGTTTCTACCCCATCTTTCCCCAGTTCATGAAGAGCAAGGTTTTGAGAGGGAGCTCAAGCTTTTGTGGATGGAGAGCGGGGATCGAGTGCCCTGTCCCAAGTGGAAGGTGTGGAACGGTGTGTGTGAAACATGCCGTGGCACGGCCAAGTTCCCCAGAGAGGCAGCTGCTGCTCCAGCTCTTGAGTTTGCAAGTTGTTGGCTCTGTGGATGACAAAGGAGCCTGAGTGAGCAGGATGGATGCAATAAATGAGCAAAGCTGGCTGCTTCCCCTCCTCCTTCCTCTGTAGGGGGGAGCCTGCCAGTCAAGTCGAGCACAGCCAGAGTACATTTGTTCCCATGAGGGTCACTGTAATACAATTTGCTGGTGAAGGCTGGCCTAACTGTGAAGTGGTGGCACCTGGGAGATGTGAACTCTGGCTCAGGCCAGGGCTGGTATCATTCAGAGGTCATCTGGGGCTTACAGGGTGAGAGTCAGTTGCCCTTACCCGGCCCCCTTTGCTTTGTGCTTGCCAAGCAGATTGCTTTGAGAGAAGTAGCTGGAGGTGATGATTGGCAGCAGGGAGGGGGCAGAGCGCTGCTGGAAGAGAAAGCGAGCTCCTCAGTGGGAGCAGCGGTTCTTGGGAGGTCGAGTATGTTTTAATGCCGGGTTAAGTTGCGCAGCCGTGGTGGTTCATTGCTACTGGCAGCACCGATCGCTTGAGTGTTGCCTTGTTCTCTCCCATCGTGCCCTTGAGAAACCCCTCTATTACACTCCTGTGTGCAGCTGAACGTACCGCCACCGCTTTTGTGGGTCCCACCATGAAATCCAGCAGCTCTCACTCTGTGATAGGGGAGCAGCAGACAGGATCTCCCACAGCCCGTGTTGGCTGCCATGCCGCCCACCGAGCGGAGCGGTGTGCTCCCTCCCCCAGCCCAGGCTCCAGCCCTGCTTATAAGCCGTCTCGTTAGGCTGTCTTCCCGGATGCACCCGATGCTCAAGCTTCCATCTCCAGTAATTGCCCAGCAACATCTATTTGCATTGCTTTGTAAGCTTCCTTGTTTTATAGAGGGGGAAGTGTGTTTGCACTTTGCGAGGGTTTTTGAACAGTGGCAAGGGCAGAAGTATGGCAGATGGGTGGGGATGAGGGAACCGGGAGCATGATGAATCTGTTTTTCTTACCTTGTTTAAAATCTCCTGTTAAAAATTCAGCAGCTGCACCTCCGATGAGCCTAATGGTGTCTGCCATGTTGCAAATACACAGTCATTAGTTGGTCCAATTCATGCATGCTGAGGTAGGAGGGTGATGTGAATGCAAAGGAGATGGAGAGAATAGGAATTGGGGGGGCAGAGGAAGGAGGGGGAGAAGCTTGGTAATACAGTGACAATGAAACATACGGTAGTCACACTGGAAAACTTTCTCCTTCATTAGCAGGGATCTGTTGAGTTTCTGCTCACATTAGGGTAATTAACACAAGTACAGATTGTTGAACATCTGTGCAGTTTAACTATATGGCCGGTTCCCAGGCTTTAAACAGGGCTGTGAGGAGCCAAATGCAAAGCAGTATGAAAAGCCCACACACTATTCATTTTACTGAAATTAGCATTTCTGGATGAAAGCCGATGATGCACGTCGGCTATAAATTTTCTCTGGTCTGGTGCCAGGTTGGCTAATGATCTGAGGTTAGTGTTTGTTAATAGTTTTTAAAAATTAGTTACTTTTAATATTCTGGAGAGGAAGTTTCTATCTCCTTTTCTTAAAAGGCAAAACAAAAAAGCAAGCAAAACAAAGCATATGGCTATATTACGGCTAATGTGCTTCTAATCTTTCTCCGATGGAAACCCAGGAAGGAATTGCTGGATCAACCTCCATCGGGGGCTGTTGGCTTTGTGGAACCACCAAGGCTTTTTAATATTTCTGACCTAACTGCAGCTTCAATTTTCTAGTCTTGTAAATGCCTGGGAGGCTCCACTTAGGATGTGTTGTAGATATGAGCTGTATAAATAAAGTGTAGTGTTCTGTCTGCAGGATGGTGCTTACACACGCATTGCTTCTCTGCATATCACCATCCCAGAACTCTGTGGGTATGGTTACCAGTATAAAGGTATTTGTGGAGAGCCTTCTGTGTTGACTGTTCCAGAGGACTGTTGTTTTGCTATGGCTTCTTGAAGCTTCTTCTTTCCTCATTTCTACCTTGGCAGCTGAGAGCATCTGGGCCACAAGGCTTGACAGGCTCTTGAGTGTAAAGGCTAGCAACAGCAAGTTCTCCACAGAGGCCCCTTCATGCCGCAATTACCTCTTACACCTTGGACCATCATAGATGTTAAGGGTTGAAAGGGACCTCCAGAGATCATCAAGTCCAACCCCCCTGCCAGAGAGTGTGATCTTCAGTCACACAGGAATGCATCAAGATGGGTCTTGAAAGTCTCCAGAGAAGGAGACTCCACAACCTCTCTGGGCAGCCTGTTGCAGTGCTCCGTGACCCTCATAGTGGAGTTCCTCTTCATGCTTACGTGGAACCTCCTGTGCTGGAAGCAATGCCCCTTGTCCTATCACCAGGTGCAACTGAGCACAGCCTGTCCCTCTTGACACCCAGCCCTTAAATATTTGTAAACATTTATTAAATCCCTTCTCAGTCTTCTCTTCTCCTGACCAGAAAGCCCCAGGGCTCTCAACCTCTCCCCATAGGGCAGTCCTCCAATCCCTTAATCATCCTCATAGCCCTCCAGTGCTTATTGGCCTTCAGGCTATGTAGCAAGACCACTGAATACTTCAGGGGGTTTTGTGCTTTATTTTTTGTTTGCTTCTGTGGATTGGGGCAGGCTAATTTTTCCTTAAATGGATGATTTGTGAGGCTGGATTCACATGAGTTTCCTGATGCTGACAATTCATAGGAGATTTTAAGCATCTTTCTACTTTGCACCTAGAAATCTTCGCTGGGAAGTTCAGACCAAGCATTTTGACAGGCGGCCATCCACAATTTTCTCTTCTTGATGTCATTCCCCTTGTGACTTCTTTTCCTCTGTCTGAGTTGTGGTGTTCTGCAGTTTTCCCGGCTGTGTATTGACTTGGGCATTCTGGCTGCACCTATGCTCAAGCCTGTGAGCAGTAGAACTGCATACCTGAGTACCCAGACACTCCTGGGTTCGTATGCAGCTAAACTATGCTAGGAGCTTTGTGTGGAAGTGGTTGTGCATTTAACTAAAGCATGCAGGGTGTGAAGTTTGTCATTCAAAGGGGCAGTGCACACAGGTCCTGCATCATGAAGTGGCTTGGGTTTTTTTGTTTTCCTCTTTCAGGTTCAGGCTTTAACATGTTGAAAATCAAAGCAAAGCCAATAAAGAACTAAACACCTCCAAAACTGACCAATGTTTTTTCCACAGGAGGAATTGCTGCAAGACAGATAGCCCTTATAGCTGGGACAACAATTAGTGCACCATGTGTCTCAGGGAATTTTATTTTAATGGAGAGAACATTCATGTGTGGAGATAAAAAGCCTACCAATATGCATTACAATAATAATCCTCATTAGCACTCTTTTGTCCCTGCTGTTTTCACTGTGCAAAAAAAGAATTGTTCATGGTGGATTTTTTTTAATGTAATCTCTGTGGGCTGATGTGAGCAGAGCTGACCTTTGAAACCTTACTTAAATTTTAAAAGATTTGGGTTTTTTGCTTAATTGGGAAGGGAAGGGACTTGGTAGTTTGGAAGAAATGTAATTCTTGCCAAGATGCAAAGGTTTGGTCCTTTAGTTCACCTTCAGCCTCAGCTCTGTAATGGCTTAGACTCCAGACAGGAATTTAGCTTGGTATCACTTGGAAGTTTTTGCTGTGGCACCCTGCTCCTCCACAGCCTGCTGACAAACATCAGAGCTTCATATTCTTTGTTATCAAAAAACCTTCTGGGATGGGTCCAACATGCATTCTTCAAATTCATCTTGGGTTTCAGGAGCACCATCACCCACATGCCTGTAAGGCAGCCCCATAAAGCCCATTCTCAATATGCTGTCATTGCAGGATCACTTTCTGGGGTGAAGGTGTCCCCCCAGGACAGAATTGCCGAATCATATAAACCCGGCTCTGTGCAAGAGAGTCATGCTCAGGAAGCATTGCTGCTAAAACAGACAAACCTGGATTATTTTCACTAACTACTAGGCAGAAACCAAAATCACCTGTTTGGGTATGTGGAGCTGACCATGAAATTAAAGGTCTGCTATCTGCAATACACTGCCAAAATGAAAACAAATTATCTTTGATTAATACCCTTGTTCCACCTCAGCCATCCCTCTTCAGAATATTTCCCACAGACTGGACTTAAAACACCTATTCTGTTCCTGAAGAGCAGAGGAATGGCTTCAGATAGCAAAACTGGGGCTGGTGAACCAGAACTATCAGCCTTCAGTTAGATGGCTGTAGCTGACACCACAGACACTAATTTTGCTTGCAGTGAGACTGCTTGCAATGATTTTTCTAGCAGATTTTTCCATCATATATGCTGTGTACCCCTCCCTGGTTGGAAAGCTGTAGGGGATGCACTCAGAAACTCGAGGACATCATTCTGAAGGACTCCTAAAGTTTCCTTGGAGGTTTCACTTCACTCATCACTAAGCTAACTTATGCAAATCAGCAGGGTCTCTTGTTCTCCTACATGATGGCTTGGAGCGGGTAGTTGCATTTATCTACACACCTAGAATAAGCTCAGAGAACTTGAGGCTGTCACTTTAGGTAGGCTGCATATCCTCAGCCACCTCTCAGACCTGTATCAGACCCCCAGCTGAGTGTGTGTTGCTAACCTTGCAGTTGTGTGGTTGGAATTATCTCCATTGTGTAGATGGGAGCACTGAGGCAGATTGGAAATTACTTGCTCCAGGCCACCTAATGCTGACAATAGACCACACAGTCCCTCAGCCTCTTTCTATGCCAAAACCATTCCCTCGTGTCTGCATATGGAAAAACCAGAGCAGAGCAGGGGACAGTGGCGTTTGTTGCGATAACAATGTGCTTTCAGTCCCAAAAGGCCACGGGACAGTGATGGATACACTGCTGTGAAATCAAAAGCGCCGAGAGACGCACAGAAGGAGAGACTGAAATGGTCGTTGCCGTGCACGTAGGTGGACACGGAGCACACAGGCAGTGCGATGAAGCCAGCAGCATCCTTAGCAGGGTCCATCAGCCCCTGCGCCTGGCAGCCCATTTGCATTCTTCTGTCAGAGAGTTGGAAGCTGCCACGGAGCAGTTTATGCTCCAGCCTGCTCTGGCCTTGAATTATGCATGACCAATTTATCATGCCCCCAGCTGAAAAACTAATTGTGTCCCCGGGATATATTTACTAGAAATTGTAGTTTGCTGTGCTGGGGTCCCCAGAGTGTCCAGCAGAGCAAATGACTGGGAAGTCAGAGCGTGTTGAGAACAGGACTCCTGGCTCCACCAAAGCCACCGTGCTGTTGATAGATTTCGCACTTCGATTGCCTTTCTGAGTGTTTCCCCCCTTCTTCCTATTTTTTTTTACACTGCATTACACTTAATCGGGCTGCAGGAGTCCTTCCAGTAGTCTCTAGTATTAGAGAGCACGCCAATGTGCCTGAAAAAAGCAAATTTATTCGGGAAATGCCAATCAGCTTTGGGGGAAGGGCACTGGTTTCCTCTGTGTGGGGGGTTTGGGGCTTTTTTTTCTTTTCTTTTCTTTTTTATAAGCACAGTGTGGCTTCATGTAATGTCTCCAATTACTGTGAACATCCCCTCCCTCTGCAGGTCTAGAGTGATGAGATTCCCTAATTACTGTCATTTGAAAGAGAGGTTGGGGAGGAGAGGATTTCTTTTCCTTGTACAGAGCTGGTGGGGTGGGCTTGAGCTTGCAAATGGTATTACCACTGGGTCTGGTGAAGGAGCATGTGATGCCCCAAACCAAATTTCTCAGTGACGAAAATGCCAGCTGTCAAACTTGTATCTGACTGTAAACCCTCTCATAAGGCAGAGCTGAGCCATAAAGATCAGAGGTGGGGGAGAGGTTTGAAAGGGAAGGAGGTAATTCACTGGTAAATTAATCACCGAGTTCTGTCTGTCCTCCCCCACTTGTCACGGGAGGAGGATGTCAAGGAGTTAATCACAATAAAGGAGTCAACAGAGGAGACAGAGGAGCCCTCTGGAATCTTGTGCTCCTTTTTTATTACCCTGCCTGTCCAATCTCGTACAGCTCTGCCCAGCGCCGCGTGCAGCAAGGAGCCAGCACCTCCCAGGACAGCAGGAGCCGTGCCAGCTTCTGTCTGCACGGCTTCGCTGCTGGCAGCGCAGGAGGCCTGCCCTTCCCAGGGGGCAGGGGACTGCATGCTGGGGCTTTGGAGACAGGGCTCACCTCTGTGATGGGCAGGAGCCTTTCTTGTGGCCGTGGTAAAACAGGCTGTACGCTTGATAGCCAGACTGTGCTCTCCCACCTCTTGAATAGCCTTCGGTGTGCGTCCTCTTGAGGAGAGGGCTGTAGGAAGTTAAGTGGTCTGGAATAAAGGTGCTGGCAGAGGGGCTTGCTTAAGTGCAAGATTTATGCAGTAGTTGATGGAAACTATTTGCAGCAAGTGTGTGCATGGGCAGTTGACAGAAATGAAGATGGGTTTAGTTTATGTTGTTTGTGAATGTCATAGATCTGGATCAGCTCTTAAACATTCAAAAGCTCTCTGCAGCTTCCTTCCTTCTTGTTGCCCAAATTTGTGTTCATCATCTGTTCCTCCAAAAGATCGAGTGAAAGGATTTTGTTCAAGTGACTACACATCAAGCTGCAGAAAAAGAAGAACAGATCTGCTGTCTGATGAAACCATTCCCCTTTTGTCCTCAAATATGTGATACAACTTGTGTGAAAGTAGGTCTGAAGCTTATAAAATCCCACCAGAGAGAAACAGGTTTTCCCGGAATGCAGTGAGCCCCAGAGCACAGCCAGGACTAGAGAGTTCAAAGTTGACATGGACTACCACATCAGAACTGCCCATACTGTTTCTTCTCAAAACCTGGTGAACTGGAGGCATGAATTTGGAGACCTTGTAGGAACCAATACTATAAGGTTGACTTGCTTACTTTAAGTTATTGCAGTTACTGATTTCCAAAGAACAATGGACTGGTCATGGAGCCCAGCTCAGTAGCTCTCTCTGCAGAAGCAAAGGATATTTTTAGGCTGAGTTGTACAAGGGGTGTTATAGTCTCTTCTTCTGGAGGGTGTTGTAGAACATCAGAAATGACAGTGGGTTTTGAGCAGCAAGGACGAGGCAAGGAGGGCCCACTTAGATGTAGCAGCAGTTGCACCATTAAGGAAAGGGTAGGGTAGGAGACAATGCAATCTTTTGTTAGTGTTTTCAGCTGCAGCAGCTCTGTGTCTTGGTCCTTTTGCCCTTTCATTATTCAGAAGGAAGTACATTAGCAAGTCCAGGTTATGCTCTCTTGCTGGTGGGTCTTACTAGCATGGTAATGATCTTCCTAGTTTTTAAGTTCTCAGATAACTTGAGTTCAGGGCAGCCATCCTTGGCAGGGTGTCCTGATTTCTCCAATAAAAATCTTCTGTGTTTTGTTCTCTTCCAGCCCCTGTTAGCTTGTCATTATAAACTGAGGGGGAAAACACTAGTACTGTGTCGCCTTATTGATACTGCTCTTCCCCTGAACCTGTCTCCTGTGCTCTTTCTGAGGGAGCTTGGCTGTCTGGCAATTGACAGCTTCTGAGTGGCTCTACTGATTTTTCTTCCTCCCTTTTATTATTCAAGCCCTTTTGGCTTTGCTGCTTTTTTCAGTCTGGTGCTGTGCTGTGCTGGAGCTGTTTGGTTTTCTTCCATTTGCTTTGCTGCTGCTGTGGCTAAAGTGGGGTAAGAAGCTGTAGCGCTGCACAGGAAAGATGGGGCACAGAGGAACCCACAGATAAGCCACTAAAAAAATAAAAAGGATAACAATAAGGTGATGAAATTGGGATGAAACAGAACTCTGCATTTCTAAGAGGCTACGTGACACAAACTGACTCCTGATTTTTTCTCACCTGAAGATCCTGTCCTCTGTCCTTTTTTCACTCCTCTCTCCCTCCTGTAGCTGGGATACTGTTCAGTGTAAATTTTCATTTACTCCTCTGCTTAAAGTGATATAAACAGTTACAGAAAAACAAATGGTGATCGGTGAAGAGAGGGCCTTTTCGTCTCTTTTTAAGAAGGGGAATTTTTGTTATTCATACTTAAGGGTTATGGGAAGTTGCACTAACATCAGCTACAACTTAAACATAGTACTTGCTACCACAGCTTCAAATCGGTGTGAAGGCTGTAAAGTGCTGTTCTGAGTTGGGAGTTTCAGGGGGGATGGGTTGAGCCCCATGTCATCCTCAGCAGGAGGTATTTCCGAGTGTCAACACGTTCCTCCCCATCGGGAACAAGAACTAACGAAAATAGATGGGGGAGACGGGGCAACACTCTTTTTTTGTTTTCTCATGATGAAACTGTGGAAGCATCTCTGGGAAATGTGTGCCCATACAGTGGCACATTCATATTCCTCCCTGGCTTTGGGAGCTGTGGAGGAATTCTGAGGGGGATGCAGGAGAATAAACCCTACTGCTCTAAGAAATCCTGAAAACGTCCATCAGAAACGCTGCGAGTATTCGGAGGCTGCTGGAAGCGTTCCAGTATCGGAGTCTTTGTCTCCATCCATCACAGGCACTGCAATCTTTGTGCCCCCAGCTTCAAACAAGGGCTTCACGCTGTCCTTGCAATCTGCCTTTATGCAGCGGAGTGTGGAGGCTTCTAATTACGAGGCCGAGCTGCGCGGCGGGTGGGGAGGCGTGCTGTGCCCCACAGCCGTGTACCTGATTATCCATTGCTGAGGTCGTTAGAAGGGTTACTCCTGAGTTTAAGCCTGCTCCACAAGACCCCTAATTATATGCTGCTCTGCAAGTTGCATTAAAAAGAAATTGTTGAAAAGACAAAGGACAGAATAACATTTCCTCCCTCGTCTTCCCCTCTCTCCCCCCCTGCAGCACACACAGACACACACTCCCCCACCTCTCCCTGCTGGGCCCAGAGCTACTTCTCACGCTTGAGTTGGTGCAAGCTCTGATAAAGCCATTGAAAGATGCAGCAGGGAGACAGAGCGCTCCCAGGGACAGAGGGAAGCAGAAGAGGAAGCCGAAGTAAAATGACCCCCTCCCAGGTAGATACAGCCAGGCGCTGCTTGCTGAAGGAGTTGTCCCACAGAGCAGAATTAGAGAAGAGATTAACCGTCCTTTATTGTTTTGTTTCACTTCCTAGGGAGCAATGTAATGTGGTTTCTTCCATCGTGAAAAACCTGCTTCAGCTGGAGCTCCGGGAAGCCTGAATCACTATAGATAACACATTCAAAGTGCAGTATCCCTTGCACATGCTGCCAGTTCTCATTTTAATCTCCCCAGACATCAAAAAAATTAAAATGTAAAATTCTGAGCTCTACAGTTGAGTGACGTGGAGGCTGCGCTCGCTGCAGTGCAATTTCCAGATCTGGGCCCTGCACACATGTGTCCATCCCTGTCAGAGATAACGGTTTTGTCTGTGCTTTCCATGAGCCCGTGAAGTGTACCACTAACAGAGATAGAGAATTGAATGGGTTCTTCATTACCACATGTCTGGACTACTAATGAAACTAAACCCAGGTTGATAACAGGAGCACTAAATATTTCCAGCGCTTCTTGGTGTGATGGTAACGTTTTCAATTTACGGTGGAGATTATTGCAGGGGTGTCTGCAGTACCAAGGGGGATGTGGTGTTCAAGATTGCTGTTTACAGGAGTGGGGGATTTTTGATGCTGTTCATGGCATGGCAGTACCTGAAAGCCTGAATGACAGACCAGACCAGGATTTCACTGCACCTCCTCCTGTACAAACATGGAGGGGAAATCTGCTGCAAAGTGGGGTGTTTTTGAGACACAGCTACAGTAGGTTTTTCATTGCCTTTTCTAGCTGTAGAGAAACTCACATTTGAACAGGAATCTTAAAGTCAGAATGTCAAAGTTTGAGTCATTTCTGCACTGGAGAAGCTTGCTGATGCTATCGTACTGAACTTGGCTGTAACCTGTGAGCTCTAAACCTTGCTCAGTCTCCTGAATATCTTGGGGTTTAGTGTTCCATTGTACGCTCTTTATTTCTTACTGGCTTGCCTTCATTTTATTCTGGTGTGCAACACTGGATTCACTGCTCACCCAAGGCATAACAGCAGGAAAACCACTGCTCCTCCTGTCTTATTTGATTTCTTTTTTCCCTTCCCATGTTTTCATGTATTCAGTTTGTCTGAGGAAGGTCCCTAAAGCACTTTTGGTTGGGGCTCTGGTTAGCATGGCTGAAGAGAGGTGATGATGCAGCTGCTGGGCAGACTCTTACAGGAGGCAATGCTCAGAGAGGGCAGATAGTCTTGAGGCTTTGGCTGTGTGTTGTTGAACAGTCTCCAGCATGGCTGTCTTGTGCGTTTTGTCATTTTGGACATAAAAGAACTTGAAATCTAGAAATAGTGAAGATAAAAAGAAATTTCATTGTAGGACTTTTCAAACCCTTGGACATAGGCAAGACAATGAAGTATGTAGCATGTTCAGCCATTGCTCACTTAGCACAAGTTTGACACCATAACCCATTTCATTGAGCAGGTAAACACTGGGCATGAGCAACCTCTGCTTTTGAAAGTCAGCACTGTGACATCTGGACACCTGCTGAGGAGGGGTAGAAGGAACGTGATGCTACCATCTCACTTGAGCCACCACGCCTTTAATGGGATCAATCTTCCTGTCTCAGAATGAAAACTCTCTAAATTCTTATCTCAGAAATCTGGCTCTCTGGTTCACAGGGGATCCAACTAGATACCAACTCAGACAAACCTGATGTGGCTCACAAACCTCTAGACCGGGAAAGGATGGTTCAGTATTTATTTTCCCTGTGCTTGTCTTTCCATTGTGTGGTGGAGATGATTTTTAGCTTTCTAAACAAATAGGCACTCATTGAGATCATGTCTGTACAGAGAGAGGTGAACCATAAGTGCTCTTATGGAGATGTACTTCTTTATTAATTGCTTTGCTGTTATACAGACAAGATCTCCTGGTTATAGCCCAGGTAGACCTGAAATACCTACCACATGACACTGCAGTAGCAACACAAGAAGTCTCTTTGCATTTATATGAGGTAGTAATAAAACATGCCGAGGAAAACATGTGTTCTGAGCTAATGCAAGCCCTGCACCTGTAGCTGGTGTTGATAGGCAGTGACCTTGCACACTAGAGGGATGTGCTGCGTGTATGATGACACTGGTTCCCCCCGGTCTGCATCATTTCAGCACAAATTAACTTAATACTTTGCAGTGGCTGCTGCAGATTCATGTTGTGTTGTGGCAATGGTCTACATCCACTTCAGTTCATGCTGTGGTGAAGTGTACTGAACCACCCTGGTCTGTGAGGACCTCAAAGCAAATCTCTTCCACTCTTCCAAAGCTGAAGCTATTTTGGTTGTGTTTGTATTTGAAATAAGAGATGAGCAGGTAGAAGAAAGTGACTTTATTCATGCCCCATGCTTTGTGGGAAGCATGTGAAGTCATAGAGTCAGCAGCAGTTGTGATTGAAGAGTCAAAAGGTTTTGGAGGGGTTGAGCTTTCTGGCCATCCAGCTGCCACAGCCTTAGGACTGTGTGTGGAAGGTGTTCTTTTCTAGCATTTCATCCAATCAGCATTGCCCCCCAGTCTGGCACTTCCACTCTTTGGGACTGATGGGAGGTGAGCACATTTTAAAAACATTGTCAGTGACCACTGCTCTGCATCTTGTCTGCACCAGCACTTGTGCCATGGCTGCTGCTGGTGGAACTGGACCAGCAGAAAGCCAGTTTAGATTGGCTCAGCAGAGATTGATGCCAAATGCAATTGTCTGCCTCTAGCACGCTATGAGAACCCCCTACAAATGCAGCAGTATTAAATCTGAACCTTGCAAAGATGTTTGAAAACCAGCAGAGCGGGTGGCTGGAAGATTAACTCTGCACGAGGACACTTTGGGGAGCAGAGAGCCACAATAGCATTTTCAGTGCCAGCTTTGTCCCAGCTGCCAGAAGGGACTTTGTCAGGGAAGTCCTTCACCATGGTACTGGTCCCCCAGCTGCTGGAACAATTGCTTGAGACCACTGGCAGTCAGCATGATTAAAGCAGCCTTCAGGCTGCTTTATTTTGCATGGGCAGTTATCCAGGTCCAAGGATTGGCTCAGCCTGGGAAGATGTAAGAGGAAGTTTGCCATATTGTACCCTTCCACGCCACATCTCTTCTTCATCTGCGTTTAAGGATCAGGCCTGGGTTTGTGATTGATCTGTGGCCACCCCAGGTTGCAGGCCATGAACGTTCCCAGTGCCTCTGGATATCGATCGATGTGACAAGATAGATCTATTTTTTCTTTCTACATAAAGGAGATATTTAATTGATTCAATTACCTAATTTATTGCCTGCCAAACTGGGATTTTAGCTGTATGAATTAATAATACAAACCAAGAGCACCCTCAAAACTGTGACCTCTTCCCTTTCTTTTAAACTGTGTTGCAGCTGTTAGATCCCATTTGCAAACTATAACTAATGCAGCTTGCTGATAGCAGAGTTACTTGGTTTGTGTCAGAATGGAACTGCAGGAACCAGGCAAGGCTGCTTGCTCGTTCTTCAGTTTTTTCCTTAGGCCAGGTAGAGCCTTGCCCTCTCCTTTGGGTTTTTTAAAAGGGGAGCTAGGAGGTATGTTTACCAAACTGGATTCTTGCCCCAGTGGGAATGGCTCTCTTTTGCTTTGCTCTGCTTTCTTTACGTGAGTATGTAAATATATGTAAATGTATACAGGGGCTTGGATTTACCCTCTTCATCTCCCCCTCCCATGTATAATGTATGTGTTAAACACGTAATCATTAATCAACTTTGTGGGGAGTGGAGACAAGAAGGGCTCTTTGATGGGAGATGTATACTTGTGACTGTGCTCGCCTGCGTGTTTATTAGGCAGCACTGCGCTATCAAAAGAAACTCCAGGTCCCCGAGGATAAGAAACAGTGTAGGGAACAAACGAAGAGGAGAAAAAAAAATCAACTCCTCTTACTGTAAAACCCTCTGTCTTCTACCATCTGTCTCCCTTTTTGGAGTGAAATAAATTGGGCAGAGATCTTTGAATGAGGTGCTCCTTTGTAATGCACAGAAACGTTAATGTAGAGCAGAAGCAAAGTTATGGTTAACATTGCCTCTGATGGCTGGGAGTGTTGGAGGCAGGATGACATTATTTCTTTTGTCTGTACATGCTGAAAGTGGTTTAGAGCAAAAAAGCCTCCAGGTTATTATACACAAGCACAACTAGTTTGGGGGGTTTATTATTATTTTTGGTATTGTGGAAGGCACAGATGAAAAGTGGTCGTTGCCCTGAAGTGTTCACAATAAACACAACAAAACCTGCCGTGGCTCTCTGTGAGTACCCAGCTCAGAACATGCTTCAGGCTGCTCCAGGTCGCTGGAGGAGGACTTGGGCTGCTGGAGTTACTCATCTGGAGATTAAGGTAGAAGTGTAGGAATTGACTCTGCATTCCCTCTTCCCATGAGATACAGCAGTGAGTCCTGGGACCTGGATTGGACGTAGGAAACCAAACATTATTTCGGTTGCGTTAAAGGGGAGCTGAAGTCAGTCTTGTAGAGTTGTGCATATGGGCTTGCACAAAACTGTGTTGCCCAAATGATAAAGCTGGAACTGACAAGTTTGTGGGGAAAATAAAAATACAAATTAAGTGCCTTAGATTGCTTTTTGCTACTCTTACATAGCTTGTGCACTTGCAAGTGCCTGTTTTGAGAAATATCTAGTAAAATATTTTAAAATGAGCTCAGAAAGTGGCTTTGGTTCATTGGGTATGGAACTGCTGCACCTTTTGCTTTGAGATCTTGCAGAGCTAGGCAGGAGACACCAAGGTCTCATTGGAGCCGCTCAAGTGTGCAGGAAACAGCAGTCCTGGCTCCATCAGCCATCTGCTCCGGGTCCAGCAGTCAGTCACCAGCCAGGGAAGCAGAGGAAGGAGTTGTGAGTGTTAGTGGGGAGCAGCAACAAGAAGACTGGGAGGCAAATAGGAAAGAAAAGATCAGTTTTCTGTAGTTTGCCCAGTGCAGAGAAGCAGATGGATTGGCTGCAGCCTGCCAGATTTGTCAAGGTGTATCTGGTACTGTTTTAGGAATGGAAAAAAAGACAGCAAAATCTCAGGAAGGGTGTGCCAAACAAAAGGCTTGGTTTGGACTAATCTAGACTATCTTTATAGTAAGAGAGCAGCTTCATGCACTGTGGCTATTTCTGTTTATTTTCTCTTTCTTTTCTCCTCTCATTTGCCAAAGTCAGCACTTCAGATTGTTTCACAGATAAGCTGAAAGCCACAGAAATTCAGAGACTCGACAGAATTTTCCTAAACTACTGACTGTTCAAGACTACATTTTTAGTTTTTAGCCTTTCCTTCATAATAAACAAGGCACTGGGTTAGGAAAGTGCTTCAGCCTCAGTGAGATTAAGCACATCCATGGAGCTAAGCGTTTGATCAAGTGCTTTTCTGAATGCACTTTCTAGAAAATTAATGTCCCTTCTACTGCTCTTGCTAAGCTAATCAGAAAATGCTGGGGTCTGATCACAGCCTTTTGTGCATTTTCAAGATAATGTCTCTGGAGGATCATTACACACATCCCTCTGCAGTGAGTACAAGGAGATTGTCTCCAGGAAAGTGTTAGTCACTGTGTATTAACATGCAGGATTATTCTGCCTCTTTTTTCACTGTGGGCTTTTCATCTCCTTACTAAGTGGGCACAGTCATGTCTAGGCTAAAATCACCAACGTTTCTTACAGCACTGGATTTGTGCCTCCAGTTGAAGAATTAAGCTCCAGGGAAATGAGCTGTGAGCCGCTGTGTGGCTTTTGAAGGGAGGTATGGAAAGGGCACTGGCTTCAGCCCTTGCCACTAAGGGGCCAAAGGGAGCTCAGCACTCAGGCTCCTGAAGGCACAGTTGTCTGCAGGCGTTGCCGTCCTGACAGCTGAATAGATCTGTTGCTGTCTTGGCAAATGAGCACATAGTTAGGCAAAGAGAGGTCAAGTACAGCTTGTTCTCTTGTTCCTTGCAAAAGCATCGCCTGTGCAAAGCTGGTGGTTGAACACACACAGCAGTGATGTCTCCCCTTCTGCAGCTGAGCCAGCTTTCTTCTGCATACAGCTGGCCTGGCCCTTTGGCAAGCCATGTGTGTGAGTGTGCTGGAAACTCTGCTTGTGGTGGCTGGACATGGCAAGCATTAGCCAGTGACTCAAAAAATGGCCCCTGAAGGGTGAAGAGCAAAGCCAGGTTAGCAGGGCTTTGCTTACTCACAGGTCCATGAGCACAGTAGGAGGCTTTAGAACACAAGTGTGAGGCATGTATAGAGTTTAACTTTCCAACCTTCTCAAGACTCACTAGACTCCAAATCCAGTCACTTTTAGCATGCAGAACCATATTTTTGTGGAAAATAGTTGGTTACTGATATGAGCTATTAACTAGGAGAAGTTTCTTATGGCTTGTAGATGAGGAAATGGCCTGTATTTGTGGTCAGCATTTGGCATGCTATGTATTTGACTGCTTTAATGGTTTGGGTTTTCTGAACCCCCACCCAGATAGTTGCTGTAGTACAAAGGAAATGTCTGGAAGAGCTTCATGGGTGTAGCTGATCACATATTCACCCTATTAGCTTCAGCTGGCTTGTAGAGTTCCAGTACCCAGAACATTGAGAACTGGGCTTTTTAAAATAAAACTCTCTGTTCCCCATGTCATATCAGTTCATGTCTGCACAGATGGTTTCTCAACTGGAATTGCCAGTAACATCCTGGGCAAAGGCTCTGACTGACATTTTTTGTTCATTGGGGTTTGGGTTTTGTTTTGGTTTTTTTTGTTTTGTTTTGTCTCCCTGATTGTATTTATAATGGAAAAATTGCAAAGAAGAGAGCCAAAGGAAAGTCAAGAGGCATTGTACAAGGAGGAAAAGATTGTAGCAGAGAGACATAATGTATTGGAAATGAAAGACCATTCCTGTCTGTTGGGGATTTTCTCAGGAATGTGACTGTACACATCTACCAGAAGAATGGGAAAAGAAGGGCTGAGACTTTGTGGCATTCAGACAAAAAGATATAGATCCTTTTCCCTTTACATCAAGTGGTCCATGGAAAGGAAATTGTGCTTTCAATGCATGGGGGAGTTCCTGTTCAGAATGGATCACAGCATGTTGGTACTGTAAGGAAGTTTTCTCTTCTACTGTCTTGCCCCCCAGGGCATTTACTTGAAGAGCATAATTAGGATATGCACCTGGGAAAACACACCACTGGGCACAGATACAGTGACACACTACAACCCAACTGTATTTTAGTCTATTGCAGATGATAGAAAAGAAACTGAGATGAACAGCATCAAAACTTACTTCCCATGAACCTTCTCTCCCCATTTATTCATGTCCTTTGGCTTGTGCACATTCAAGCCCCCTTCTGTAAGGGAGGCTGGACTATTTGACTGCCATAAAAGAAGCTTGATTTAAGAGAAAACCTGAAAAAGAGAATGAAGACCTGACTGGTGAGGATAGGAAAGATTTCCATGCTTTGAATGGAGGGCACAAAAGGGCTAGGCAAATCCAGGCTAGGTAAATCCATTGGCCCAGGGTTTTCAGCATGGCTGTCTGTGCCACAGCTGATTTTTCAGAGAGCTGGGAGGTGGTGAAGGAACTTCATTATAAGCCAAGTTAGTCTTCAACTGAGGAGTGTGGTGAGATGCAGGAACTGAGAGCCGTTTAGGTATTTTGGAGACAAGGATGAGAAGATTGTGAAAACAACTGCAATGGGGCATGGAAAAATCCAGGAAGGCTGCTTTACCCATGGGGTGAAGCTCTCTCTTTGGTTTGGACTAGAGCCAGTGGCACAGAGTAACAGAAACTCTCAAATTCATGCATCTGCTGCTTGGCCAGTCCTCGCTGGAGACTGTCAGAGCAAATGGAGCTGCCTGTTCTGGAACCATTTTAGCTAGAATCAGCTCCCAGAAGACTCTTGTTAATAACTCATGTCTCACCAGGCCTCTCCTTCTTCACTCCACTCCCTAAAAACTGAGCTGGGAGGCTATGCAGGAATTTGGGCTCTCTCTCGGGTAGGCCAGCAAGAAGGCGACATGCTCTTGCTGAGGTAATCTGCTAAAGCCATTGCCATCTTGCAGAGCAGCCACAATTCAAAGCACAGTTGGGTTTTGAACACTGGGCTGACTTTTCTGTCTCTTTTAATGCTTTAAACAGGGCTATGCATTCAGCAGTTATTTGTATAAGCGATCTCCAGGCATTTGAAAAAGACTTCTGTTTTCCAGAAGAGAGGAGGAAAGAGGCCAGAAGGGACTGCGTGGGGCAGAGTTCGGGGCAAGCGATAGGGGAGCAGCCAAAAGGAAGAGGGGTTTGGTTGAGCCGGTGTGGGGGCGACTGTGGGCAGGCCCAGTGCTGCAAGGCAGACGTGCTAGGACTCCCCCACACCTGGTATTAAATCAGAAAAAAAAGCCTTCCACCTTCTGTTGCTAGGAGTTATGCTCTTTAGAGCTGAGTTCGACAGTTGTTATTGCAATTTTGTGGTGCTCTTTTGATTTACAGCTGTTTTTACGACCATTGAGACAGCCACAAATCGAGGAAATCTCATAAAACAGAGAGTAAACGTCTCCTTCACAACCCAGGCAGAGTTTTGGCATCCGTGCTTATTCCATAGAGCAGGATGTGTAAACAATATTGTGTCCCCTGAGTGGCTGATATCAGTACAGTTAAGTGGTAACAGCTTGAAAAATGCATTTCTCGTATATTAGCGGTAAAACTCGAAATGGGCCCCCAGGCTAAAGTAAATTGGTGACATTTTGCAGCAGAAAGGGGAAAGGAAAAAAAAAAAAAAGAAGATAAAAAACAAAATCAGGGCAAGGGCTGGAAATGAGGAGCCCCAGCTTTGAAAAGCGGTGGGACTGGAGCCAAAGTTGGATTTATCTGCATTATTGCAGTACGGAAATAAATGGATCCACCACACTTGTTGCAAAGCATATCTAATTGGGGAAGACAGATTATATGTTGCTTGCAAACGATGGACTGCCCCCTTCACCGCCTTCTTACACAGAAGATGAGGTCAGTTAATGACATATTTAATCAAAGTATAATGATGAGAGCTGCTTTCTTGACTTACTGTATAGCACAGGAGAAATGCTTGATGCCCCTTGTCTGTACAGAGTATGTGAGTGCATTTCTGCCCTTGAATAAGTGAGGAGTAGGAAGCCAAATGCTTTGCAGATGTGAACCATAGTCTTTCTTCCATATTTTTTCCCTCATGGCCTCTGTTTGTAGGGAAATTTATATGCTGTCCTGGTTCCTTCTTTTTAGGTGTTCTTAATCCCATCTGTTGGCTCTTTAAATACTCCTGATCCTATGGTGTGCCTTCTGTTGTGGGTGAGGTCATACGCACGCAGGAGTGGAGCTGTGGGGAACAGCTAGTCCAACAGAGGGCTTTTTCCCCTAAAACATAGAAACACAAGACATGAGCATGTGATGGGCAGACTTGATAATGAAGTTAAAGGAGTCGACCTGGTAAACACAGAAAACCAGCTTCTAGAGTTTCACCATGTTTTGGGATTTACCACATTGATATTGTTTACCTAATGAATATTTGATGTTTCCTTCATGTATAGAGTTGCTGTTATCTGGTTGGGGTGACGGGAGGTATCATCACCTTGTAGCTTCTTTGTTTGATTACCCATGGGTCTGCTGACTGTAGCACGTGGTGGTCCAGCCCAGCTCAAATTAATCTGCTGCCTTTTCATGGAGGAAAGCTCTGAGAAGATCTTCCACAGCTGTCTGTTTCACAGAGCGTGGCAGGGAGTTTCACATGAAAAAGCTTTCATTCCTTGCCTTGGATAAATATTCAGAATCTACTTGCCCATTCCTAATTAACCTAATGGACATTGTGAAAACTTGGGCATCTGCAAGGGCTCGTAGACACGTAATCCAAGTGGTTCAGGAAATAGTTTTCTCATTGGATCAAGAGAGGAGGAGGAGGCAGATGGTCATTCATTTCTGTTTGATGTTGCCTTCCGGTGCTGTCTGAAAAGGGCTAGCCTGGTGATACTCAGACTGTGGCAGTCCTCTTCTGTGTTTCTGCAGTTTCCATGGGCAAAACAGAATGGATGTTCCCCAAGATCACACACAAGCCCAGCCCAGCCCTGTTGGTGGTAAAGCTGCAGTGAATGACATTTTTATCCAGAGGTTATTTGTTGAGTTGTTTACTGATGTGTTAATAGAAAGGACTGGGTAGGAGATGGTAGCAGTGTTTCCTTATGAATGTCTTTGTGCTGGTAATGTTCTTCTGAAAGTTCTGCAGAGGAGTTTTCTGCAGGAGAATCTCAGCTTACATAAATATTATACTTTAAAGAAAAAATCCAGCTGTGTCTTGATTGCAAAGATTAAACCTGGAAACTTAGAAATACAGTTGAATGTTGACAAATGCAGATGCCCAAATTGGTTTCCTTTAGAGACGTGTTAGTTTTGAAATCTCTTCAGTGTGAGTCCTTTCGGTTCTTTACAATGTTTGTGCCAGGACAATGCAAAATCATGAAGCTGGAGGGCTGCAGCAGGTACTAGCACCAAAGTGAAGGAAGAGCAGTGCCTGAAACCACAGTCTGCTAGAACAAGCAAATCTAAATCGCTTAGAGTGGATGAAGTGCTTGGAGAGGGCAGGGCCAGCGCTGCTCCAGTATGATTCACACGACTGTAATATTCATCTTGTAATAAGAATCTCTCCTACACTTAATTCTGGTGGGATTGAAAATTTCCCAGTAAACCTCTTAGCAAGGCTGATGAATTCAAAAGAGGAGATACTTCTTAGGTGGTGAAGCCTGCCTGAACCACACAATCTCTGCGGTTGCAGCAGGAGCTGCTCCAGCCAGCCAACATCCCTGCTCTCGGGAGCATCCTTACACTGTGTGTCAGATGCTGGCAGGCCAGCAGACCTGTCTGTGACCTCTGAGTCTCGGGATTTGCCTTCACGTTCGGTATGAATGCACCCAGCATGCTGCAACTTTGGGCAAAGCTGGGGATGCATTTTGCATCCAAACGGTGGTTTTCTGCATGAAAGGGGAGCCCACTTCAGCAGCCCCATCCTCCTGCTGGGTTGCACAGCTGTGAAAGGAGTGGACCTGGGAAAGAACGGCGCTTTTGTGCAGCACAGTTATGTGTTTAACATAATAAATGTTTATTGTCCTCTGGAGCAAAGGAGCAATAGGCTAAATTATAGCCCGGGGAGGGAAAGCTAGAATCATGAGGTACAGGCTGTTAATTATCTTTTTTTTGAGCTGTCATAATGTACTGGCGTTTGCCTGCAGCTCTCCCCCTCCCACTGCTCCATTACCTCCACCACCACTATCTCTAAAATATCTGCTTCCCCTACCACTGTGCCCTCCTGCTCTTTCATTTGTAAGGCAGCTCCGACCTCCTGAGAGATTTGTGACTTCTCTCCCAGCAGCCGCTTAGGGTGATAAAGGCCCTCAGCCTGCCTCTCGCTGATTAATCAGCCCTGGTGCAGCCTCGATAGGGTGTTAATTTGTAAACTCAGTGGACAGGCAGCCGTGATAAGCCTCTGCAGCTGCTCTGTGTCTGCCAGGGGGATGGGCAGATAAGGCTTCAGCCCTGGGTTGCAGCCAAGAAATATTTTGGAGCGGTGAATTAGAAACAACAACAACAAAAGAGCCTTCTGCAGAGGCACTCCTTTGAGGTTGCTGTGGGTAATACAGCAAGTTTCAATAGCAGCAGACAAGAGCCAACTTCCTGACCCCACGGCCCAGGAAAGGGCCATGTCGGGATGGCATCCATAACTGGGAACTTCTCTTTGGGTGGAGGAAGTGCACTGAGTGGAGTGTGTCCAGCAGATGGAGGGAGGTTCTCATCCCCCTCTACTCTGCCCTGGTGAGACCTCACCTAGAATATTATATCCAGTTTGGGGCTCCCCAGTTCAAGAGAGACAGGGATCTACTCAAGAGAGTCCAACAGAGGGCTATGAGGATGATTAAGGGACTGGAGGACTGCCCTGTGGGGAGAGGTTGAGAGACCTGGGGCTTTCTAGTCTGGAGAAGAGAAGACTGAGAGGGGATTTAATAAGTATTTATAAATATCTGAGGGCTGGGTGTCAAGAGGGAGAGGACAGGCTCTGCTCACTTGCACCCTGTGGTAGGACAAGGGGCAATGGATATAAACTCCAGCACTGGAGGTTCCACCTCAACGTGAGGAGGAACTTCTTCACTGTGACAGTCACAGAACACTGGAATGGGCTGCCCAGAGAGGTTGTGGAGTTTCAAGACCCATCTGAATGCATTCCTGTGTGACCTGTGCTAGATTCTATGGTCCTACTCTGGCAGGGGGCTTGGACTTGAACTCCGGAGGTTCCTTCCAACTGCTAACATCCTGTGATCCTGTGTCATACGTCATGGCCCAGGCTAGGAGAACTATGTAGTTTTCTCTGTATCTCATGTATTTATTACAGTTGGCCTGATCCTTTCCAGAGAATTTGACACTGGTTTGACAGAGCAGGACAGTCACCTGCCAAAAAAGTGGCGGACAACAAAGGGTATCCAGAACAGCATCAGTGTCAAATGATTTTTGAGCATCCTAAATGCTCACTGTGAGACGTGGTTCACAGAAAGTGCTGTGCAGTGTCCACTACATCTCCAGCAAATGGAATAAAACTGGGATGATAGCATTTCCCCTAAAGAGCAGAACATCCTCAGTGGTCTGAGCCCATGGAGCTGCAGTGGTCTGAGAGGCACAGCAGAGCATGGTGTTAAGCTCTGAAACAGCTGGACAGGTTGGAGCAGGCTGCAGTGACAACAGGCATGTACTCTGCTTACCTGTTCAGGGTGGTGATGTTGAATGTTTCTAGTGTGCTTATGCAGTTTTGCCTTTTTTATTGAATCACCTATGGGGTTTTTTCAAAATGAAAGGAGATACTTTGCTGTATTTCTATCAGCAATCTGGTTGAGCTGAATCCTAATGACTCTGCCATTGTTGGCCTCCCTAATTGTTCTGATATTATCTGACAACACACAACAGAGCATGGAAGCAGTTCCTTCCCTCTCTTGCCAATGCAGGTTGTTATGTTTGAACTGCAGCAGTATTCAGACAGACAGTGACCTTTTTATGAAATCAACTGTCTTGCAAAACTCTCTCGGTCTCTGAACTGTGATTTATAGCCGTTTGTGTTGGAGAAGGCTGCAGGTGGGATTTGGGTGACACATAATTGGTTAAAAGATAAAATAAAATGAAGGTTGCCCTGCTGGTGCAGTGATGGCAGGAGCTACAGGAATGAATTGCTTGGCAGTGCAGAGCCTGGCCCTCCTCCTCCCGCCCTCCTCTGATGGTTGCCAAGCCCTGTCTGGCAGGCCATTACAATGATAAATGCAGGTAGCTGGCAAAGACCACAGCTGAGAGTTTGTTCTAGCGTGCCAAGCCCTGCTTGGCATTCCCAGTTGGTGCCAGCATTTGCACTCTCACTCAGCTTGACGGAAACCAGGACATGAGGTGTGAATTTATGTCCGCATCCTTCCAGGAGAGAGTTGGGATAATGAAATGCCAAGGCAGCCCTGGGAGCAGCAGAGTAATTTGGTCGGTACCAAACAACAGTCTGCCACCTGTCATTTGCAGTACAGTCCCTGCTCTCCCCCATCACTCTTCCTACAGTGCAGCCTTTGAATTATAAGAAGTTTTAGGTAGCTCTGCAAAGAGCACTCACCATTCCCTTGGATTTAGTGCAAATGAAAACCCATACCCCAGCCAAACAGGGAGTCTGGCTAGATAGTTTGAAGATCTGACAAGAAGAATACAAACTGCTGCACGTAGCATGTTACACACTATTCCCAACCTCTCCTGCTCATAGCCAGGTTTTCATAGAATCATAGAATTGTTAGGGTTGGAAGGGACCTCAAGAATCATCTAGTTCCAACCCCACTGCCATGGGCAGGGACACCTCATACTAGGGCCCAGAGCCACATCCAACCTAGCCGTCAAAACCTCTAGGGATGGGGCCTCCACCACCTTCCTGGGCAACCTGTTCCAGTGTCTCACCACCCTCATGGTGAAGAACTTCTTCCTAACATCCAGTCTGAATCTACCCATTTCTGTTTTTTTCCCATTCCTCCTAGTCCTATCACTACCTGACACCCTAAAATGTCCCTCCCCAGCTTTCTTGTAGGCACCATTAAGATACTAGAAGGCCACAAGTAGGTCTCCTCAGAGCCTTCTCTTCTCCAGACTGAATAGCCCCAACTCCCTCACAAGAGAGGTGGTGCTCATCCTCATGGCCCTTCTCTGGACACATTCCAGCACCTCCAGATCCAGAACTGGATGCAGTACTCCAGGTGGGGTCTCACCAGAGTAGAATAGAGGGGGAGAATCACCTCCCTCAACCTGCTGGCTATGCTTCTCTTGATGCAGCCCAGGATGGGATTGGCTTTCTGGGCTGCAAGTGGTCACTGCTGGCTCCTGTTGAGCTTCTCATCCACCAGCACCCCTATGTCCTTTTCTGCAGGGCTGTTCTCAAGCCAGTCACTGCCCAGCTTACATTGGTGCCTGGGATTGCCCCGACCCAGATGCAGGACCTTGCATTTGGTCTTGTTGAACTTCATGAGGTTGTCACGGGCCCACCTCTCCAGCCCGTCCAGATCCCTCTGGATGGCCTCCTTTCCCTCCAGTGTGTCTGAACAAAAAGGTGTGAGGAAAAGAACAGCAACATCTACTTCATATTCTTCTTCTTCCTTTTTTCCTGCTAACTGTAACTGGCACTTGCTTGGTGGAAACAAGCCAGGACATGGAACATACAAATATGTAGTAGTGGAGAAATTGGTGCTGGTCGAAATGGAAAATAACCAGCAGTGTAAAACCAAGGTAGGTTTTTGGTAGCAGTTTGGGAACTGAGGTTTGGGAGAGAAGGCTATTGAGGCAAGGACCAAGTGCACCTTAATTTAAATGAGGATACCAAGCACAGTAACATTAGGCAAGGGGTTTGGCTGGTTTTACTGAGGACAGCTGGAAATTTTCTTCTCTAGTCACTGTTTCTGCAAACAGCTGAGGGACCTCCTGCAGCTGTATGACCAACTTTGGTGAGGCCCAAGAACTCCCCAGCTTCCTCCCTTCTCCTCCTTTATGAAATTTTCTTCAGTAAGTGTATTTATTTATTTATTGGAGCTGAGCTGGGAAGGAGAGGGAGTTTGATCTTTTCCTCTGGGAGACAACAACTGCTCAGAGGAAGATGAATCATAAGGCATGGCTAATGGAGGGGATAGGAAGGGGAAAACTCTGGGCTGTAACCATTCTCCAGGGGCTGGAGGGATGGTTTGAGGAGAGAGGGAAGAGGAGTTAGCAAGCCTGTGCCCCAAGGCTCTGATAGCAGACATGCTGTAGGTCAGGCATCCTGCTGCTCTGGGAGCATTAGGTCACCCTTCCTCATGGTAAGAGCCGCATCTGTGCAATAAGCCGACAGACCGCAGCAGCATATGCTTAAGAATTACAATTGCTGCTTAATCTAAACTAGTTTAATCTGTCCCAAAATGGTTGTAAAACGTACTCTGGATTCAAAGTGGTGTTATTTTAAGCTGATCACTGTGTTGCCAAAAGAGAAGGTCCAAACCAAAACCGTAACATCGAACTCGCAGAGAAACAATGGGCTTGGACCTCGCTGCCCTGCGCTGACTGAGACTGTCAGTGCAGCATCTCCTTCGGTGCCTTCCAGTCATCATCTGCTCTGCCTTGCTTTCCTTTGCTATCATCTACATTCAGTGTAATTCAGTGGTGAATTGGGACCAGTGATCTCTGCTTCTTGGCTCTCTATGGCCTAATTTAATTCTCTGTTCCCAGGCTTGAGCTACCTTCTCAAAGGGCCTGTTGGGGAAAAAAATCATCCTGGTTATGTGAACTGCAAGAAATAAGTGTTCTGGGAAGAAAACATGAATGGAGAGAGGAGTGCATTGTGGAGGGCCCTTTCCAGGACTATAGAAGTACTGAGCATGTGTGTGAATGTGAGGTGGGAACCTAAACTAGTATGTTGTTGTATGCCCATGCAGTCCAAGAAGCTTTTTCTTTCTAGTGGACCTTCTGTAGAGTGAACTTTCATACAAGATACGTAAGACCCATCAGTGCCTCCCAGGATAATCTTGAAGTATCTGGTGCATGTAAGGAATTGCTGTTTCAGTAAGTAGTTGCCTGTTCAGGGTGTTTCAGTGTGACCTGTTACAGTGTGGCTAAAGGCGCAACTGAAATTTTAGGGTTGTTGCTGGAAAGCTGGGGATCTGCCTGGCATTCATTCTTGTTTAGGGAATGTTATTTATTAGTAGTCCTTATTTGCACTGGACATCAACAGCCAGAATTTCATAAGTGATCCTCACCATCAGCTGGAACCAGATCTTTCAGAACAACGTGCTCACCATTCAAGCATCCCAGTGGACTGCTGGGAATTTTCCATACCTGGTAGCTCAGGTCAGGTTGGTGCCCAAGGGCAGCTGCTGAGTGCTGAGCCCTCTTAAAAGCCCAGTCTATAAATTGTGTGTGCAAATAACAGGAGGGAAGGGGACAGGTAAATGTCTTTGCTATCTGGAGGTAATCGCTGTGGATTTGTAGAGGTCCAGTGTGTATTCTGTTCCTTCCTGCTTAATCCTTTACACAGCTGGGTTGTGCTCTGTCCCAGCCAGCTGTGTACCACAATGCTGGATTTTCCTAAAACCTGGGTTTTTTTTCCTGTGATGGTGCATGAAATGACTGACTTGAAGGTCAAACTTTTCTGTGGTTATCTTAACTGAGCTGTGGTTTATCTCCAAAAATAATCCTGGTTATGAAAATACCATAGGTTGTCTTGAAACATCCCCTCACAATGCAGGCAGTGTTACCCCTGGGTTGCTTCTATATCCTGGAATGTGTTAAATACTTTCTTGGTCTTAAGGGTGAAGTTTAGTTTGTTTTGTGTGTGTGTGTGTGTGTGTGTGTGTATGATTTCCAGGCTCTCTTGCACCTTTCCTTGTGTATCAAGTTCCATTTTCTGTAGAAGAATGACAACCCAGATTATTCCTTCATGGATTAGTTATTGTTCTCATATTACTGAATGAAGGGGTCTGGTATGAATGACTTACACAATCAACTGGAAACTAGTAAAGCAATACTGACATGCTGAAATTCCCTGCTAGAGAAGCGATTGGGTGGCATTGAAGGGGTGGGTAAAAGCAGGGCAAGCAGATCGAAGAGGAGAGTGAAAATTGATCCAGAATTTTCAGGTAGTGTCCATGCTTTATGCTGAGCTTCTCTAAGCATATCCAGCACTTCAGTTTGAGAACCTCCTGGAGAAGGCTTTTCTTGAGAGCTTTTTAGTGCCTGCTAAGTTCACAGTGTGAAAACTGTCTCTCTTGAGTCTGGCTCTTGGCTGTCTAGAAGATAGGCAGCCATCCAACTTGAAACTGTATTGTACTGCCTACTTTGCCATCTGCCTACCGTACTGGACTCCAGTTTGGAGGGAATGCCTGGCCTGTGCCCTGTACAAAGCGTACAGACCAGGCCCCTAACACCATGTGCTCTTGCTCCTTGTGAATCAGAGCTGCAATTGCCCAGTGTACTGTGATCAGGTGACTGAAGTATCAGGCTTGGATCTGAGTTTGGTGCTCCACGAGATCGCATGAAGATCCACTGAGGCTCTGTTGTTGGTGATAAGGAACAGTTTATTCCCTGCTAACCATTTTATAGGCTACAGAGAAAGGGGGGGGAAGCTAATTACTGTGAGGCCTGACATAGTTTATAATGCTGTCTCTGTCAGATGAGGTTGTTCTGTTACATATAATCATTAAATTATTAATCTGTAAGAGCTCCTACACCTTTCAGCTGCCTTGACTTAGCAGGAGCCAGGCTGAATGAGGCAGGGACTTCATTGTGCCTCACTGCTCACCTTCAGAGGAGGGGGTGTGCTACATCCTTTGTGGTTACTACCTTACATTTTGAGGAAAAAAGCTGCCTTTGCTATGCTTTTAGTGCTGAAAATTCAATCAGTATTACTTGTGCTGGGTTCAAGAGGAGGAAGGATGAAGGACTGGAGCACCACTCCTCTGCTTGCTCTTCACAAAGCAGAAGAGGGCAGAAATGTTGGTTTTCTCTGCAGGGTATTCAGCCCAGTTTCCAACGGTCACAGAACTGGGTGCAGACATTTTCGCCTGTAGAGCTGGTGTAGAGAAAGAAAACGAAAATGGAACAGAGAATTGCTGACTTTGCTGAGTAAACTGCAAAGGGGGAAACCTGCAGGGCTTGGAGCAGATCTTGGCAGGTCATTGAGAGGAATCTGGGTCTTTAAAGTTGTGTTAGTGTAAGGTGGCCTCAGAAACCCTGCTGCTCTCTGAAATCATTAGAGCATGTTTCACTTTTGGGGTCAGGCATTGGATGGGCTGGGTTTGGGGGTGAGAGTGGGCATTTGCAAGCAGCAGCTTTTATCAAGGCATGCCTGTCGTGGGCTCTGATCTGGTGCTCCATGGGGGAGGAAGATGAGCAGCAAAAGTACAAGGAAGGCTCAAGGTGTCTTTTGTCTGTGAGCTTCAGGCTCTGGATGTCTCTCTGCCTTATGCAACAACAAAAAGGAATTTGGGGATCGGCAAAAGACCTGAGGGGTGCACTGAGCTGCTCCAGCTGCCCTCGTGCCCAAATTGGTCCTTCAGAAGGGGACATGCAGAAGGCAATGAACCCTTCTACATAAAGGACTCCACACACCTGGGTTTGTTCACAAGGGAAGAATTCCACTGCTTTTTTCTTTCTTCTTTTATTTTTTTGTAAGCCCTTCTTAAAGGTATGCAAATGACCTGCTGGAAACAGCAGAAAATTTGGGAGGGGACTTGTTTTAGCAGATGCCTTGGTCTGCTGGGGTTTTTTTTCACTCATTAGTGGGCTCCCTCAGACACATAGGTTTTATTGTATGATTCCTTTAAAGGGTGACTGATGGAATTGAATGATGTATTCAGGCTCTTCCTCCCCCAGCTTCCCTCCTGCCTTTACAGCAGTTCACAGAATATCCTATAGCACAGGCATTCACTGTTTCAGAATGGTGCTCATGCCAAAACCTGCTCTGATCTGGAGCTAGAAATCACCAGAGGCAAGAGCAAAAGTTACTGTACGCTCTAGGTGTGAGGGTTTGTGTCTGTAAATTGTGGCTGTGATGTTGAAAACACTGCTTTGTAAATGTTGACTCTGGTTGTTGAAGGTGGTGCCACATACTGATACCAGAAGTCTGAGCAATAATCTGTGTGTTTTACTTTCTCTTAAAGTGAATTTTCTTGCATGACTTCCTTAAACATTGTTTTTATATAGTCTGTACCTGTAGCACTGAGATCTTTAGCTCATGATTAAACAGTGCCAGTCTATATTAAATCCTCAGTACTGAATTATGCAGAAGGGAGTGAGCTGATGGCTGCTGTAAGCTGTGGCAGCAGGACCCAACTTCCCAGACCAGGTGAAGCATAAAGCTTCTCCCAACTGGGGTGGCTTGGGCTGCCAGAGCGGGTCCTATAGGTGGTAGCTCACTCCAGACAGCATCCTGGGGAAGGGCAGCTCTCCTGAGCAGGCTGCCAGCTGATAGGTTCTTCTCGTGGGGCTGCACACCCTTCACCCTGGCATCAGAAACCAGCACTTAGGATTTGTAGCTCAGCTGCCATTTACTCTTTGGGCTTTAGTGCAAGCCATGACCAAGTCTCATTGCCTATAAAATGGGGGAATCTTATTTATCCACCTGCCACGTGTCCTGGTGCTTGTGGAGTGCTTTGGGGCTAGGTCTGGGCTTTGTCTGAGCCGTTAGCGTGAGTGAGTTCCCAGAGCCCACAGATGCGTTCTGCATCCGTGGTGACTTTGTGTCGACTGTAAGTGAAAGATCTCTGAACAATGGGTTGTAAATTCCGAGTTGGCTGTCAAACGTTTTATGCACCACTGTTGTTGCTGCTGTGTGACGCTGTTACACTTTCTTTGCAAACCAGCCTAGGCAAAACCTTGTTTAATCTTGGTTCTTCCTCTCTTCAATCCATGCAGTGAAGGGATCGTGCAGGTAACTGATTTTCCCTAAGATTTGAGGATCTTTTTGCTGAGCTGTGTAACGATCATACATGCCACAGCTACACGTGCAGCTTTGTCGTGGACATGATTCAGAATTTCTTTCTTATGTGTCTCAGCCTCAACCTATTTTTCATGTTGTTTTCCCTCTCTTTTTTATGCATTTGCATTAAGTAAGCCATTCAGTGCTTGCAGTGCCACTTTCCTTAGAAATAACATTAATGGATCACTTCCTTGCTTCTTACTATATCTCATGCAGATCTTTGTGCATTTACTATTTGCTTTTTTTTCCTTCTGAGTCGTCATTTAAAAATACAGAACGGTGTAAAACGATTCATAGTGCTCTTTATCATGCAAATCTCCCAAGGCACCTTAGAATAAAATCAATAAAATCAAAAAGAAAGTCAACTTAGTTCAGCCATGTGTTGAATTAATTCATTGTTTTTAAAGCAGAGCCAGAGGAGAAAGGCTTTTTTCACTTTCAATATCTTTTGCTCTTCAGCTTTGTACTTCACTCCATTTTATTCATGCAGCAGTCAGTGCCAAGGCATTGATGATAGTTTCAGCTGTCTTGTAGACTGTAGTAACGTTGATGGTGCTCCCTACTCCCAGACCAGCTTTGATTCTGTAGAGGCTACTTGCTATTTTATCAGATAGCGAGGAGGAAAAGCTTATGCTGAAATAGGTTGATTGTTTGATATCAGTGGGGGGAGGGAAGGAAGCCATCCAATTAACTCATAAAAGCTTTATTTACAATGAATGGACTTTTTTTTTTTCCCTCCCTGTCTGTCATTATCATCTTGTCTGTAACCCAGTGACCCTGATTATCATGAAGCTGTTTACAAGGTTTAGGTTAATTGGATTTCTTCAACTATTTCCCAGAGCTGTGAGGGGCACAAATACATTGCCGTGGAGTTCAAACAGCATCGTGCAAGCCAGTTTGCAAGGAGACAGACTTCTTCCAAGAGGAAGTCATTTTATTTCATGTGCTCAACTAAGTGCATAGCAGCATGTACCTATCATTTGGCATAATATTAAATAACACCCTTCATACAGATGTGTTCAGTTGCAACTTGTGTTTCCAGTACACAAACTACATTTTGCATGTCCAGCAAGAAATGAGCTTACTATCAATGAGAGAGCCTTTGAAATGTTTTGTGTTTGGTTTTGTGGGGTTTTTTGTTTGGTTGTTTGGGTTTGGTTGTTTTGTTTTGTTTTGTTTTGTTTTTCCCTTCAGCTTGATAGCAGTTTCACTGGTTTTGTTTTTATATGAGGAATCATGGATAAAATAGCTGTGCATTGCATGGCTGCCTAAATAAACGAGACAGGAGGATGTAGTTGGGTGAGATCAGGACAGTACTTGTGTATACGCTTTGCTTTCATCTACTTGGGATGCATGCTCGTTCTTTAATGGCACAACATTGCACCCTCCAGGTGCAATGTGTAACTGCAGGTCTACAGATGCCCCACTTGGTTTATGAGCTCTTTTTTTTGTCAGCAAGCCTTCCTAAATTCTCTTTTAGCATTACTCATCCCCTTTTTCTCTTTCTTTTTCAGGCTTCTGTAAGCTCTGAGAAGCTGTTCTCCCCTGCAGCAAATAAAGGTAAGCGATGTGGAGAAATGTTCTCCTTATCTTAGAGCACGAGGTGCAAGTTGTGAATCCTTATTGTGTGAATAGCGTCAGTTCTGCCAGTGCCTTTAATTTTGCCACACACATCGTCATAAAGATCAGCTTGGCAGGCTTGTGGTGATTAAGTTAAGATTTAAAGCTGCATTGTCTCGCTGTGGGGTGGGACTTCTTCCCTGCCAGTCAGATTTGTAACAAATGTCTTAGGGAGAGGAATTACTGACAAAGGAGAAGTCAGCCTGTACTGTAGGGGATATGTTTTTTCCTCTAATACAATCAAAGCCTCGTTTCTTTTTTAACAGATCAATATTTCAGTGTTACCTGTGTGAGCCTCAGCAAGGCTTTGCACATCCCTTTCCCGGCAGTGCACACAGAGCGTTTGTGTCTGTACCTCGCGACTCTCCAGAATGAGGTGGAAGGTGCTGAGCACAGTGCAGGGTTTTGGCTCACAGCTCCCCACTGTCACTGTTATTGAGAGTCACCTGTGGTACACAGTGAGTGTTGCTAAGAGACTGTGCAGCTTCACAGCCCCCTTGGGAGGTGCAGCGACACATCTCTAAATACCCAAGCCCTCCTTTGAGGGCTCGGAACAGCCATAAAGCAGGGCTGCTCTACTTCCTTGTCTGCCCAGGGATAATTTCACTGAGATGAATACTGGGCAAAAATGCTGAAGTGATGGCTGTTTAGCCTTGGAGAGGGCAAAGTGTGGTGCTAGGAAAAGCATCATGCTGGGAATGCTTCCACTTTATCATGCAAGGAGGTCGGTGGCACAGCTCTGAAAGAATTGTCACGTCTGTGGCTGCTCTGCAGCTTTCCCAGCGCTGAGCTGCAGAACAAAACCAGTTCAGAACAATGATGACATGCAGATAGCCCAAAGAGGGGAGATGAGGCCCATTAATAAGAAGTGATGAAAAAAACTTCCAGCATTATTTCAAGAGGGCCAAGAAAGGAGCAGTTTGCAGTTATGTAGGAGTAGATGCTGGCCATGGAAAGGCATTTTGGTGGTTGTGAACTCCATCACCTGGACACAGGCCCGGTTTAGAGCTGGGCTCTGTAGCCACAGTAAGTATCAGGAATTCTCTTTCCTTCCAAGCTTTGCAACTTTTCAGTGCCAAATGGGGAAACCAATGACAAGCCCATTATGTTATTACATTTGCAGATATTTCTACAAAAGTATGCAGCTTTATCTAGGGGAAGGAGGGAAGTTTAAACAAATGGTGGAGAAGAGCATTTCTCTTCTCTTCAGCCTTGGCTCGCTGATAAGGCAAAGCAGATTGCCCATACGGCACTGCCTCAGCAAAACAAAAAGCTTGCCATGCTGCACGAATGTGTGGCACAGAGATCTGCTGGAGAGGCTTGTGTTGAAGCGTTAGCAGCTTTATTGGCTCCTCCTCGAGCTGAAGCCTGAGATCCCCCACCCCTTCATATCATGGAGCAGCTCAGCAAGATGAGTTTTCAAAATACCTCCCTATCAGGAAGATAAATGTGTGAATGCCTGTGAATCTGCTGTCTTGAAGTTTGTGTTCACTGCTGTTTATACCCCCGTTCCTGTTTGGTTTACTGTGGGTGTAGATGTTGCCAGCTTTGGGTTTGCACGATGATTTTTGTCTCAAGACTTCTCTTTTAACCCTGGCCCCATACCAGTGGAGTCTTGCTGATTGGCACATGCTGTGATCACGGGCAAGCCCTGCTGGGGGCTGCCTCATCATTTGGCACTTGTGTTGAGAGGTAAGAGAAGTTTGGCTCGGTGAGATTTTGTGCAGAAACCCAAACAGTGTTAAATTCTCCCCTCGCCCTGTTACCGCTCCCACAAGGCAAGAGCCAGATTTGTCTCTCACACATGCAAATGAACACCGCTCACGACCAGGCTTGGTGATGCCATATGGCCAGGAGAAAGTGACTTTCAAAGCCTCGTGCTTAAATTCCTTTTGAGAGATAAGAGCGTTGATTTAAGGCCCCTGCTCTGCAGGGCTGGAGCCGCGGCGGCCGTGCGGGAGGGGATTAGTTCAGCAGGGTTTGCTGATGGGCGCGCATGTGGCGTGGCACGCGTTCGTCCTCTCCCGTGGGCGTTTGCACCCTGCCCTTCTTTTGTAAACACTGGTGGCCTTCGTGGAGAGATAGTAGCTAGCAAATCTGCAGCATCCACGCTGCAACTTTTATTGAAGGTAACCAGGCTTTTAAAATGCAATAACGTGGATTCATTGTCTGGTGCAGCTCCCCCCTGTTCCCACAAGCTTTCCCTGGGGATGTGTTTAGCCCTGCCTATTTGTCTTACGCTGTCCTAGTTTATCAGCAGCTTAGCAATGCAATTAAGTATTAAGATCGACGGGTTTTGCTTAGTTGAGGCCGAAACAGCTGTAAAACATAACCTTTGACCGTATTTCTCAGCTCCACAAAAGGTCTGAGGAGCAGCTTCTTTTGTCTGGGGCTCTCTGGGTAACGTTTGTCTTTGCCCCCTCCCTGCTGGGGCCACGGTGGTGGTGGTGCTCCTGCTTTTGACACCAGTTCATCTGCAACAACAGATGCACAGCGTAGATGTCCACTTCAGGGACCAGTCGCTATTATGCAATGGAGAGAGGTGTCCTGACCTGGGGTGACCTCGGGAATCACAGCTGTGAAATAGGCTGAATGGGGCACTTTGAGCTTCCAGAAAAAGAGATTAAATCCTCTGTGTAAGGAAATAATAATTAAAAGGAAAAGCAGAGAATCCCTGATCTGCTCTCCTGACAGGTCTTTGTTTTCCAACGCAGAAAAGCATTTGTTTAGCCAACTTGTCACCACAGCAGAGAGTTACAAGGGCATTTGCTGCTGAAGGCTGGGTGTTATATCCTCCTGGTGAATAAATCAATAACCAAATAATAAAGCTCTGTTTGTTCTCTCATGCAGTTCCTTCTCGCAGGAGTCTCCCAGCCAATCCTTTGCTTTTACTGAAGGCCAAGTGCCATGCATGGCAGGGGAGGCATAGGTGAAAGCCTTCTGTCTCAAAGTGGGTGGATGAGGCAGAGGGAGTGATGGTGATTGATAGGAGGGCAGATGTGTGGTGGGTCTGAGGAAGGTGAGAGGAACTTTCACCCCAGAGTCACTGTAAAGACCTCTGCCTGCCTGCTGTGGTGCTATTAAGTGTGTGTGTGGTATGATAGCTTGTATTTTAAGGACCTGAGTGTTGCATTCTTGCTGCTTGTTCCCTCCTGCAGTGGGCTTCCCTGATGGGCCTGACTGGAGGCAGTTGAACTCTCTTCCACTTCTCCTTGCTCCAGACCTGCTGTATGCCAAGAAAAGTGAGAGAATTGATGCCTTTTGTGCCACAGTAACTTTGCAGCTGTAGCCCAGGAGACCTGATGAGACCCCAGCACTTGAACTGAGGGCCACTAGTGGGGTTAGGGCGAAGTGGGGCACCTTAAATTAGATGTTTCTCAAATGGCTTCAGCATTGGTCAAAGGCCTTGACAAGGAAAAGCTCCACTGCAGAGTAAGTGTAGGCTAGGCCGCTGCTCAGGTGTCTCCATTCATAACCCCAGGCAGGCTGTGGTGGCAGAGATGCTGCCTGTGAGATGAAGGGGTATCCACGAAGCCCCAGGGCACCAGCCCAGATGTCCATGGAGAAGCCAGCCCTGCACAGCCACATCTGCCCTGGAGCCCCAGGGGACACTGGGTAGCAGCAGGGAGACGAGGGCTCTGAAGTTTGTTAAACCTGAGTATGTTGCTCATATCTTTGGATCAAAATCAAGCTGTATGTGGAGGTAGCAGTTTAACCCATCTCTGTGGTGGCACAGAAAGACTGGCCAGGACCCAGGCCTGTCCCAGGCTGGTTTGGGGCTCACTGAGTTTCCCACCTCAATTTCCCCCTCCTGAAGAATGAAGACTAATGCTTGTCAGCCAAGTGCGCTGAGAGACTTAATTAATGAATGTTTATCAAGCAATTTATCAAGAGATCCTTTTAATGAGAGATTCCATAAACAGTGCAAGACTTCATTTTCATGGCAATAATAAATGACAGGGAAAATAAGTCTTATCCTTCCCCCACATACACACCCCCCAGGAAAAAGGATTGCTTACCCTCTGCGCTCACTTCTCCCTGGGTTTCTAGGCAGAGGGCTTTGAAGTGCTATCTTTCATCATGAACTGTACACATCCTCAAAGCTCTGCAGCTCACAGCCTGTGTCTTATCCCTCTGACAAGAGGGAGGCAAAGCTTTCTCGGCGTGCAGGTCGTAATTGTCAGCCATGGGATGTGCCGCAGCCACCCGCCCCAGCAGGCTAATGCAGCTTATGGTTCTTTGAAGTTCCCTCCCTTTATTTTCTGTCCTCTTGACCACAAAACTGTGCCGTGGGCCAGTGAGAGAGATTTCTTGTTCAGAGATGACACTGAGCTCTGACAAGCACATCTGAACCAGAGAAGAACCCTTGTTCCTCTGAGATCACTGCTCCATAATGTTGTTGCCTTAAGGGGACTATCTTTCCTTTTTCTCTCTGCTTCTTCTTTTCTGTTTTTTTTTTCCCTTTTTTTCCTCCTTTAATTCAGCAGTAAACTGTCACACTAAATCATTTTAAAAACTGGAACTACAAAACCTCCAGTATAGGACATGCCGTTAAAAACTGATGGTTGTTGCTGTGAGATGGGGTGAGAGGGGAAAGGAGGGGCAGCAGAGCAGGGGTAGGATGGGAAGGCAGCAAGTCAGCTCTCCAGGAGGAACCTGTGAGCGCCCAGTGAAGCAGAAAACAACCTGAACGCAGCTGAGCTCAAACTAACGTGCTTGGCACAGGTTTACAGCAGCACAGCTTAATGGTTGCCCAATGCTGACAGGGGAATCAAGAGCCCAGTGTCTCCTGTGCTCTCCGTGATGCCTGCCTGCTTTACTCTGCCACTGGACCTGGCCCCCTGGCCCTCTCCCTCTAGTTGTCAGGGTCAGAGACTCCCTGTCTGGGTTGGAACAGCATCTCCTGTAATTAAGTCCACCTCTCCTTCAGAGCCTCTACCTTTCTGTGGCAGGATGTAGAGCTTTCCATCACAAGAAGGTCTGCATAGACACAGAGCAAAGCAGTCTCACAGCACCAGGTCAGGCAATTAGCTGTTTTACGTGAAGGAGGTCAGGAGAGACATCATCATTTGTTCCAGCTTTCTTGCGTGGGGTCCACAGCAGGGTCTGAGATGCAGGAAAAGCAGAGATGCATCCTGCCTCTTGATCTCAGCTTTATCCCCAGGTTCTGGTTATATTTTGATGAGGTCACCATCTTGTGTCTGATTACCTGCAGTGTCAGTGAACTTGAGGGGGATGATAATTTACAGCTGAATCTTTGGACAAGAGTCCACCATAATTACAGCATTTCAAAACCTTCCACAGCAGCATCTGTAATAATAAATGAAATAAGTAATGCATTGATTTAGATAGCAGCCACATTGCTGTGATTTATGCAGTGCTCAGGATGCTCTGCAGCTGCTCTGCTCCCCATCTTGCATCTCCTGTGATTTTATCACTGCCTTCCAATAGTCCATGTTTTTCATGAAACCCAGGCCCCCAGAGGACTGCACAAAAACCTAAGAACTAATTTCATTTTTTAAGCAAGACTTTAGGCTTCCTGGCGAGAGAGAAGAGCCCAGAACTCTGATTCTTCTGTGCTTCAGAGCTATCAGGCAGTCACAAAGAGGCCAAAATACTTTGGTTTTAACCTTGTTTTAATGATGGTTTGTGATTTGTAAATGCTTGGAAGGCTGACAGTAGTGCATGCTCTGAACTAGTGCTAAACATAGCATGTAAGCCCATCCCAACATCCTGTGTTGGAAAAGTTCTATCTTATTTTGTCCCTGCCTGGATGTGAGTACATTAGCTTCCCTGCATATGCATATGGATAATTATACAGTGGCCTGGGAAGGAGGAGGACTTTGATTTTTTCAGACAGTGTGGGTAGCTGAGATAATCACCCAAGTCACAGCCAGTTAGCCACATTTCAAAAGAAAGCCACACAGAGAAAATGCTGCAGTAAGTGCAGTCTCTCAGCCTTCTTGCAGTTTTCTGATCTTGCAGGCTTTGGGAAGCTCCTGGGCTTCTCTTTGGGAATGGGCTTGTACCCTCTGTCTCCCCTGTTAGCTGTTACATGTATTTATTAGCAGATCAGAGCACATCTATCCCTGTCCCTCCGTGAAACCCTCTGTGAAAATAGGATGGAACAACCAGGAGAGATCATTCCCCCTCAGCACCCCATCCAGCTAACTTCAAAAAACTCAGGTCTGCAAAAGAGGATAATCTACTGACTTCAAGACAAACTGAGCGTTGTGTGTACGTCTCCCAAAGTGAGAGCTGCCTCCTGCAAGCAGCAGGCTTTGCTTGCACCGTTTGCCGTGCGGTTTGCACAGCTATCTCTGGATTTGTCTCCTCCAAGTGAGCCAGCATAGAGCTTTCTTTGTAGCTTCAGGCTACAGCCAAGAGAGTTGAAAAGTTGAATTATAAACATTTCCAGGCCTTCTGGTTGGTATCTTGTGTTTTGTGTTGTTATTTTAAGGATGTGGGGTATGTTGGTACATTCCTGTCAGTGGGAATAGAATGAATAGAAGCAATACTGTAGGAGATAAAATGTGTTTAATTATTTATTTGAGAATTACAGACTGAAATTGCTTTTTGATTTAAGGCATCCAAGTCACGGATATGTTTTTGGAGCAGAGAGAGGCACGCAGAAATATATATGCAGAACTACCTAGGGTAATGTAAGAAGTCTCTTTGCTCAGCCGCCCTTCCTCCGCAGAATTTGTTCATTTCCTTAAAGATTTGAAATTTCAAATGCGGCTTTGTTAAGTATCAGGGAGAGCTAACTGCACGCTGTGCCTTTGCCCACCAGAAGGTAAATAAAACAAACAAAGTCTTCCTTGTACAAATGTTATGAAGTGGGTGGTTTATTTTCTTTAATTATAGTTTTTATTTAAAATAAACTGTAACAACAAAATCATCTATATCCTGCATGGGCCAGCACACGGCTCGCACTGATGGAGTAAGGCACATTCTAGCTCCTCTCACTTCATGTGAAGCCAGATAAAGGACCATCAGACTGTAAATCCATGTAGTAGTTTACATTGCTGAGACTTTTGAAGGATGTTTGAAAGATACCATCTTTTTACTCCTTGTTTGTAGTTTGCTTATCTGTTTTCCTGAGTAGCAAAAGCTACTCAAGCCAGGCTGCTAAGGCTTAGTGCTGTTTCCAGCTGCTCTCCCTGATTGCAGGATGCCAGCGCAGATTGTGTCTCAGCGTCAGAAGGATGCTGAAGGGTGGTGATGTTAAGAGCAGCAGTTGCAACCCCCACAAAGCTATCAGGTCTTCTTGATTCTGCTTTTAAAATACCTTAGAGACATGTTTTATTCATGTCAGATTTTGTAAAGCTTCAGTGTCTTAGAAAATTAAATGCTGGGTGTGAAGCTGATTCCTGCCTCGTAAGGATGAGCATCGCAGTGCGGGGTGAGGAAAGGTGTCTGTGCCTCTAGTACAGGTCTAAGCATGCCTTGGCCATCACATCCCCATTTAAGTCATGCTTGCTTCTCATGGATGAGAGCTCTCCTCTTCTGCAGCCCTCCTTGACCTGTGCTTCAGGTCTGTGCCTAGGAATTTGATAGTTTAAGTTCTCCAATGCTCTTTTCCATGCCACTCTCCACCCCACACAGTTTCTGTTTCAGAGAAGCTGTTTGACACGTTATCGATGGGCAGCTATCCCTGTGCTGTGTAATAGCCCATTAGGGACTCCTGCAGACACGGTAACCCTGCTCTCAGTGCAGGTCACCAGGGCAGCCCGAGGATTGACAAGTAATTTGACAAGGCGGTGGGAGGTAAGCAGGCTGGTGCAGGGGGTAGCTGGACCTGACCCCACATTGGCTTGCGTTTCCTTCTGGGCAATCAATGGGAGTGATCAATGAGACCAGGGTGTGCTGTTTAATTGCAAATGGATCTGGTTACTCTTTTGTTGGGGAGGATGGCAGGGTCTATATATTCCAGTGAGGGCCCCACATCCAGCAGCAGAGACTTCAGGAAAAGAGGAACGCTGCCAGCATCTCACTCATCTCCTCCTCTCTCACCACCATTCCAGAGACCAAAGCTCTCCCCCCAGACAGAGATACGGCTGATGAGCAGGGCCCTGCTGTCCCAGCCAGCCTGTGTGGCGAGCAGGAGTGGTTCATGCTATGTTTCTGTATTTTTTTATTATTATTATTTTTTTATTAGCCTCATTTGAAATCAGTGCTGTAAGTGCTGTAGCTCTCTGGTCTCGTTCCGTGGGAGGGGAGGAAGGAGGCCAGGCTGGGGGCTTGCTTTCAGCCCGCAGAGCTCCTGCCGTGATCTCCCTTAATAACGGCGCGAGCCACGCACGCATGTGCTCGCCACTTCTCTCACCTCCTTGCTTCGCTGACCATCCTTCCTGCTAACAAGGGCTGAACACAGCTCCCCGTGGAGCCTGTTAATGTTGCTGCCGAGCTGCCTGGGGACTCGCAGCGTGAGGCTTTCCTTCCATCTCTGCTGCTCTGTGGGCTCGGCCCCGGCTCCCGGGCTCGGTTCAGCCAGGTAAAGCCATACTGACTCCATTGACTTCACTGGATTTCTTTGGGTTTACACCAATGTATAAGAGAGCAGGACTTGGCATAGTGTTTGTGTTTGTGTGTCTGTCTTTCTGAAAAGGATACTTGTTCTAGTTTGTTGGGCTTGTTTTCCAAAGAGTAAATATTTTCTTGTAAATCACTGGTACAGAAAAGTGACTGCACTGCTTTTAGTTCATTTGCTTGCTTTAAACTGATGGCAAAGTCTTACAGAAGGTAATAGGAAATGAAAAGCTTTCTTTTTTCTTTGTTTTTTCAACCATCCTGCAAAATTTACTGCAGAATTATATCCATGCTCTGGGATTCTGTCAGACACTTCAGAAAGCCTGCAGAAAGGTTCTCCTTTGCCATTAAATGTTAAAAGTTATTGAAGTCATTTTTATGGAACCCTATTAAGTTTCTGTAGAAACATATTGGTTTCATCACTAATAAATTCTTTAAGGCTTATCCATAAGGGAATAGTCAGACTTCCAGATCTCTCTCCAATGAAATGGACATTAACTCTCTGCCCTTTTGGAGATACATTCTTAAAAGGTATCAGCAAGGTGAGCAGCAAAGCTGGGAAAGCCTGGCTGTACCCAAGTACATCGTCTAGCACTGCGAGACAGTCTGTTCTTCACCAGCCAGCCCACTAGAGTTGGGATGGAGACTTCAGAAAGGAGTAGTTTCTTTGGTTTAAAAAGCAAGGAAGAAGATTGCAGATGGATCTGTACAGTCAAGTCCTGATGTCAGGTTAAATTTAGACCCCGGCATCTGTTTCTGGGCACCGCCGTGTTCAGAAGGGATGGCAGCCTTGGGAAAGAGGTACAATGCAGCCTGGAGGGCCCTGTTTCCAAAGCACTCTCAGAGCTCTCAAAGTGCCATAAAATAATGTGTTCACTGTGCTTTCCCACTGCATCCAGAAAAACACACAGAGACTTCCTCCCAGTGAAAGGAAAGGATCAAGCTGGCTTTGTGCTTACGTCGCACTCGCAAGCGCCTTCCGTATGCAAGCACAGAGCCACCTGATGGAAAGCAAATGGGCTAGGAGGGAAATAAAATTGTGTAATTGGCAGTTTCCTTCAATTCCGCTCCCTCTCCCGTTTTGCATAAAGGAGGCTATTTAAATCTCAGCTGGAGTGAGGTTTGGTAATAAGCAGACATCTATGAACCTGCATCTGCTGCTGTATGCTTAGTTTGTTGCGTATTTCTGTATTTATTGATGATCCAATTTTGAGAGAGATCTGTCTCCTGAACATTCCCTGTCTTGTGGTGTGAAGCCCACGGCAGAAGAGTTTATCCCTTCAGGTCCTTGAGTCCTTATCCTTGTGACTTCTTGGGAAGTGTAGGGCCAGACAGCATCGCCAACGTTCGCATCAGAGTTTGCAAACCCACCTGAAACTGCATTGACTCATGAATGTTAAACTGCAAAAGCAAAGCCAGAGCCTGCTCCCTGGGAGGCTATCCACAAAGCAGGGTGGCAGAAAAGGGTCAGCCTTGTTGAATGAAGAGCTAACATTTTAATTTTCTCAGTGCTGTGTGATTTGACTTCAAAACAGCTAAGCAGTCCCCAGCCAGTTGCTTTGCTACGTGGCTGGCCTTCTCTGGGCACAGTGAGAGACAATCACAGTGCAAGCTCTGCAGAGACAGCCTGATTTAATACAGGCTTAGTGGCTGGAGGGAGAAATTTACTGTCTGAGCACTGAATGTCCATGTTTAACATGTATCATCCTTTTTTTAACTATTATTGAAGGGTCTTTAAAACCGAGCTGGAAACAAACCAACACCTAGAATATGTCCATTACTTCCTGTACTGGTGAATTTAATAACTAAAGTAGAGCAGATTATTATACACCTTTCACTGGATCATCAAAAAATTATGTGAGCGTAATGCACCTTTTGGCCTGAGATATTTTTGTGTTACAGGCCAGTCTCTGGACTCTTTATGTTATCCCAGCAGTACGTGTTGTAAAACAGCCTTAAGAAGGCATCAGGACTCCTAACTGACAGTGGCAGCATAGTCAACCAAGCTTGGTACTATGGTCAGGGCAGAAAAGAGCCCAGCTGCAGTGGTTGTGAGCAGCAGGGCACCCTTTTACAAGCCATGCAGGTGGGAGTAATTCTCTAAAGATACTCTAAATGGTGGTGTGAGCTGTACTAGGAAGCCTATGCCAGTATCTCAAGATAGGTCCAGTGAGAAATGCTGCCTGGGCTACAATGCTTGCTGTCTCCCTCAACAACATCATTGCTTTGAACTACAAACAGGCCTAGCATGGCTACATCCCAACAGAAATCTGAAAATACTGCTGCAGAAGCTTTGCTTTCCTCCCATCCATTCCCCTTCCTCCCATCCATTCCCCTTCCTCCCATCCATTCACCTTCCTCCCATCCATTCCCCTCTCCTCATGGCAGTTGAAGAGGCCTGGGTTCTCCAGGGTTTTGGCTCAGATGTGTTCCTGCTGCATACATTTCCTCCACCAAATGGACACAACTGTAAACCTCTTCCTGCATCGTTGCCTGCAGGCTTGTACTAAACATGCCACCCAAGTGTCCCGGTGTAAAGCCACTTCTTGCTGAGCCTGCTTCTGTCGCTGCTGGCGGGCTTGCCATCGTGTGCTCACGGCAGGGCTCCCATCGCAGTGTGTTCGTTTGAAACAAACAACCAGTGCCTTCCCAGTTGGGAGGGGCTTGTCCATCAGGTCACCTCAGAGTTTCTCTTGAAAGAGAAGACTGGGGTTTGTTTTGGTTTATTTTCCCTTTTCCCCCTCTTTTAATATGATCCCTGCAATTTTGTTTTCACTGAAATATTGACTGGCAGCATTGCAAATTGCCTGCATGCAGACAGGAGCTTGCCAGCACTTTCTTACTCAGCTAGCCGTCAAGGTTGTGGATTCCACCACAAGCAGTGCCAGGAAAACTGTTGATCAAAAATATTCCTAACATCTGTGAGTCCTCTCCATCCAAATGAGATGTAGTTACATTCTCCTTTTCCCCACACTCTTTCCAAAGTGTTGCTTCAGACACCTAGAAAGCCCTGGTTGCAAATCATGAGCTGCTCTCTGATTTGCAGCTCCATTTCCAACTCTGGCAAAATCCAGTATAAACTCCAAGTGCCCTTCCCCCAAGCATAATATGTGAAAAGTATCAGCCTCCAAAGGAAGAGCAGACAGGCTGCATTTCTCTGCCCCATAATTCATTTGATCCAGATGTTGTCCTGTGCTGTCCATAGCCACTGTGGTCACAAGCCAACAAGGAGGGTCTTGTGAGAGCAGTGGAGGGTGGACGCAGCCCGGAGCAGGCTGCCAGGCGTGCCTGAAGCCTGGCACACACCCACCCCAATCCCCATTCCACCAGCGCAAGGAGGGGACTGGGGGCGGCAGGGAAAAGCCTGATTTCCCTTCCACCCTGTTCCTACCGCCATCACCAAATTCACAAGCCAACTATTAAATAATTAACGTGCCCAGTGGGGCAGGAGGAATCAAAAGCTGTTGTGTTCCCAAGTTTTCTCTGGCTCCAAAAGGCACGGCTCGCTGTGTATTCTGGCACCTCGGAGCGGGTTTTCCTCCCTCCTTCACCTCCCCCTTATTATCCCGTATGTGTGCTGGAGAGGGAAGTGGCGTTCCCAGCCCAGCGGGGGATGACTGTTATTTCAGACTAGCAACAGGGGAAAAGGAACAGCCTGTTGCCTGATTGATGTTTGTTTTTTGTGGACAGACACCAAAGGTTCATTAGAGACGGAAGGTTTGGGGGGAGGGAGGCGGCGGCGGGGGAGCCGCTCGCTCTTAAGGAACTATTGTACCGCTGTGCACTAACCTGGCTCTGCACTTTCTTTGACTTCTGTGAATGTCTCAGCTGCACCGTTTTGGCCTCAGCAACTTTAGGAAAATATACACGCCACAGAGGTTCCAGTGAAAGCTCCGTGATGAGGGGGTCGGGGCGGGGGGGGAAAGGAAGGGGAGGAGAGAACAATGCAGTAGGTTTTGCTGTAATTAATTTCAAATGTGCTGCTCATCTGTTCTCCTCGGGTTTCAAAGGGAATGAGGGGAGTTTGCAGGGCTTTTCCTACCACATCTGCAGCTTTCCAGAGCTGGGGATGGAAAAGTGTCTCTCCTTCCATCTGCGGGTTTGACCAGTCTGGCGACGTGGAGCGCTGAGTATAGCACAAACTGATGCTGAAAATTATGTACTGTCCTGAGGTGGAGGAGAGGGAGAGGAGGGAAGGGTGTGGAGGAGCTTCTCTTCTTGCTATGTTGGGTAGATGAAGCCAGAGAGAGTGAGGAGGTTGGTACCGAGTAAAGCAGATTTCTCTGCAAAGAGTTAATGGAGCAGGTTTCTGTAGATAACAAATGTTGTTTGCTACTGTTGTTGGACCTGAAAAGCTTCCAGATTGTGGTGCAGGCAACCTGCGTGGTTGCAAGGCTTTTAAAGGTCTGGGTCAAACCCTCACTTAATCTCTTGCTGATTTTGCACCTTTGAAAACGTCACCACATATAATTGTGTTGGGAGCCAATAAGTTAGTATGGAGCCTTTGATATTATGGTGTCTTGAGTAGAATCTTCTGACTGCCATTCCTCCAGTCTCATCTGTTGAACAGTGCTGTATGACACACAAAACAGGCGCTTGGCATCTGCTGTAGGGCATTGTTCTCATGTACTTCACCTTTAGGTTTGAGTATTGAGGATTGCACAGTAAAAAGTAACAAAATGGGCTTGTTAGAGTGTTGACTTTACTCCTCTCAACAAGATACCCAGATGCTAATTTGATAGCCCTATGAATCTAAGCCAGAAAAATCAGTAAAACAGAAACTTAAAGTGCTCTAAATTACTGTTAGTTCTTTAACAGCTCTATTTTCAACTTGCTCTTTGCTTAGGAGCTTGCACTGAACTCTGGAGCCGGTGGATAATGACCTCTTGTTTAAACATGTGGCTACTTTATGATCCTTAGCTCTCAGAAAAACCAACCCCATGATCAGGTGGTGAATATTTCTGAAGTTTGACCATGAGGAGAACACTTCTGCAGCATGAATGAAGAAAATGTTCTCTTTTCTGGTCTGAAACTAATTCAGTGAAGCCACAACATTCCAAATACCCCAAAAGTACTTGAGGGGCACATGTGTTTGTGGTGCAGGATGCCATGCTGGTATGTGACTGGCAGAACCTGACCATATAGTGGTAAATGTTTCTGCAGCTTGCTGGAAGCAATGTCAATACTGCAATGGTGTTTCAGACTGCAAAGGGATGTGCCAGATTTTGTGGACTTAGAAACTAACAGACTTTCTGGCAGAGCTGTGAGACTGGCTGCTGGAAAACTTCAGTGACAACGTGTCACCAAACAACCATGCAGACATCACCAGCATCTTGACAGGGCCTTAGTTGTGAGGCCATTGTTGCTGGTTGTGAACAGGTGAAACTGATACAGAGGAGCAAAGAAAGAGGAAGAAGCCCTGAGCTCCAAAATGTGGCATATCTGTAGTAGAATGCAGGGACTTCAGACCTTTTTCTCTATAAATTACTTCTGGAGGAAAGGGAAGTCACATTTGGAGAATATTCACTCCAACCACTATGGCCTTTTTGTAGAAGGAAACCCATATGAGAAAGGAGGGAGATCTGAGTCAAGTCCAGGTTTAATTTCCTGGTCCTCCTCCGTAGGAAGAAATATCCCTTCCTTTTAACTCTTAAGCAAACAACTGCTCTGGCCACATCATAGTGAAGTGAACCTCAGATCACATCCATATAAGCTTGGATTCCAGCATTTCCTCTTAGCCATGGATGTTTCTGTACCTTGTGCTTGCCAGCCTAGACAGAAAAGGAGCAGTGCCTGAAGTCTCTGCAGGAAGCACTTCTATTCCTTTTCCTCCTTTGCTCGTAGCTGGGTTGGGGACTGTATCCTAATGCCTTGCACTCAAGGGAGCAGCAGCCGCAATACTTTGGAGCACAGCAGGAGTGCTTTGAGTTCTCACTCTTGAGCCTTGGCCATGCTTTTCCAGCTTGTCACCTCTCCATTCTTCAGCTCTGACAATAAGGGAAGAAGAAATGTGGATGGCACAACCGGGAAGGGGGAATGGAGAGCGAACTGCTGTCCCAGGGCTGCAGTTCTTTCCTTACCTTCTAGGAGAGCTGCTGTCACCAAGTGCCACGCAGCAAACCCAGCTCTTGCCAGCCATGACCTGGGGGTCCTTTCCTAGTCAGACTTCTTCACATGTCAATTATAAGGCAAGAGATTAAGTTACATTGTTGGCCCCCGTATATTGTGATGTTTCTCTCTGATGCTGAGGACCAGAAAATTATTGTAGGTGAGGGTTTTGTTAAAGAATAAAAGCAAAGCCCCAAGGACAGTTTTGCAGGTCAGGGTTTTTGATCTAGCACAAAACTTTGTTCAAACATTGGATGGTTTCTGTATGTCAGAGAAGATGGAGGCTTCCCATGGTTTTGTAAAGCTAGATCTCCAAATCCAGGGCAAAGGACAGGCTCTGTGGGCTTGATGCAGTGTTTGTGAAAAGGAACACAAATTGGGCAGAGCCACCCCACTCCTTGGCATCCCAGGAGGCAGAGGGTGCAGGTGCATGGAGGCCATTCCTTCTCTCCCTCCCAGAGCTCCAGTGCTGCAGCACCAAGGGAGCCACTGAAGCACACAGAAGCAGCAGATGTGCCTGCCCTTTGTAAGACTCCCATGGGTGCTTAATAAAACCACAGGAATATGAGTTTTCTTCCCTTTTTATTAGTTACAAGTGATTTTTCTCTTCTTTAAAGGATTCCCACCACTGGTTCCAGTCAGCCAGCAAGATTTGCTTTAAAACTCTGTGTCTTGCTCTTAAAAAAGGAGGGGGCTGAGGTACTGCAGGAGCCTTGAGCCACTGAGAGTTTGCCTTCAGAGATTCACAAGGGAAGAGTGAGAACAGGGAATGCTGTAGGGAGGTATTAAATGAGGCCCTTTTGTTTCTCTCCTTGTAGAGCATAAAAATGCCCAAGGCATGAATACTCTGTTCAGATGACTCTTGTGCATTTAAATGTCTGTTCTGGTAATTTACAAAATGAAGGGGTGGGAAATGCCTTACACAAGAAAGCAAAAGGAGACCTTTACTGGCATCCAATGCTGGTAATGGGGGAGTTGTTCTGTGCTACTGTGAGAAAGGGGGGAGAAGGTGGATTTATCTTCTGAACGCAGCCAAGCTTTAGTCCCTGGAGATGTGATGTGGAGAGGCCTATGGCTCCCACAGTGCCTTTGATGGGGGATATCCTTGCATCCTTCCTGCCACCCTTGGTTGTTTGGTCTTAGAAGAGGCCAGGATTTCTCAGAAACATGCAGTACCTAGTGTAAGGGAAATCTGGCTTTGGTTTTAATGAATTAATGGGAAGAGCCCTACGCACTCAGAGCAGCCGCTCCGAGCCTCCGGCAGCCTGACAGCCCTGGGGAGTGCAGAATCTGTGGAGCAGCACAGCCCTGAGCCTGCCTGGGGAACAAAGGGCTGGGGAGAAGCTTTTAAGTACAGGAACACCTACTGTCTGCAAAGTGCTATTCCATAATTTTTCCATCATTTTCCTTGCTTCCCATGTCTATATATGAAATAATGGGTGCTCTATCCCTCCTGGCCTGACTTCTGTTGGTGGAGTGATCATAAGGTAGGGTTTGATCAGCCAGTTATTTCCATGAGCACAGCCTGTAGCAAAGGCACTATTGTTGCTTTTGTGACAGTCACCCCATGCCAACATGAACCAGTTGTTCTGTTTCCCATCTTCTGGGAACAAGCACGTGCCTCTGTAAGATGAGGAGATGCTTTTGCAATTTGGTTAGACAGCCGAGAAAACCAAAATGGATACAGCAGGGTAGGAGGGATGAGGATACTGTGGGGTGTTACGTGCATTGTAGCCCAGCTGGACAGATTTGTTCTCTTCTACAATGCGGTGTTGTAGTCCTGCACTGGTCTGGTATAAGGGCCCTTGGTCCTTCAGCTGCTTCTGTGGTTGTTGCAGTTGCACCTGAGAGATGAACAGGGCTCACCGTTTGCATTAGTTACAGCAGAAGAATAATGTAAAGGCAGTGTGCTAGGTTTGGGAGTAGTGGCCTCAAGCTGGGGGAGGAGGAAGGTAAAATGGAGACATATTAGAAACTGATACCCCTCCTGTTTTGTCTGTAAGCATGGTTAGGTATCTGTGCAGGTTCCCCACTGCTGTCAGTGCAAAGCGAACGCGGTCAGCGTGGGGAATCGGGAGGACGGTGTGGATTTTATGACTTTCAGATATTTGGGCGAGAGGCTCTCGTGCTGTCAGAGCTGAATCAAACTCTCAGCAAGTTTGCACGCAACATATGTGATAGATTTTGCCAATGAATATGTTAATGCAGGAGGAGGTGGTTCCCTGAAACCAACCACTGGCAGTTCAGAGTGTTGGCCTCAGAAAACAAAACCATATTGTGTCCTCAAAACCCAGAACCACTGCCCCCAGCTTGGGTTCTGCCCACGGAGGCCTTTCATTTGCAGTCACTGGATTGGTTAACCATTTGGGGGCCATTAAAACTAATGCACTTCTTAAAAAGAAGGAATCTCCTCCTGCAAAGATCTACTCTATAATCTCCAGTTGGTAAGCTGGGGAGCCTCAAACCACTGCTGAAAGGCTGAGTGAGGACCTGCATCATCACTGCCAGTTCTTTGTGAGCCTCTTTGGTGCGGAAGCTATAAATTGCTTCTAACTGTGCTGAGATTTCCTATCAGTTGCAAATGCTTACTATTTATGAGCCTTGCCTCATGTAGAGGGCAGTACTCCTCCAGCCTGTGTGATCTGGTGTTGATGGGGAGCAGGTGGCTTTGGGTAGAGATATGAAGGCTCAGTTCTGACTTCACAGGGAACTGCTTGCAGGGAAATGCAGTTATAATGAGTGAAAGATGTTGTCTGCTGTGCTGATGTGGAGTGGAAACTCTCAAGAATTAGTTTGGACCCCTCTTTCCTAATATGCAAGAATCTGGGATTACAGGAGTTTGCCAAACCTGAGTTGCTGCTTAGTGCTGAGCTTCTGCTTGTTTGTGTTTCTGCTGTTTGGAAGAACTGTGACATGGAGAGGACTTGAAGGGAAAGCTTACAGTGAATTCAATAGGATTGTTGGTACACATGGCAAACATGTGAAAACAAGACTATGAATTATGCAGCAATTACTGTCTTGGAAAAGTATCTGCAGGCTAAGCCCAGATACTTGTCTCTTTCTTTCACCCAATACTGAATAAAAATGTGCAGCAGTTTCACATGCAGTAATTCCTGTGATTATGCTTACAGATGTCTGAGTCTCTACTTGTTTGGTGCCTAAAACAGAGGTTAGTTCTGTGGCAGTGCCTGTCCAGTTCCAGCTCAGAGGGTAATGTGGGGGTTACAAGCATTGAGGCTGTGCCTGGGAAGAGGGAGATGGCAGAACTGTGTGCTGCTGGGGCCCCCAGCAAATCCCATCACCCAGAGACCTCAGTTAGTAGAGCAGAGGATGCTCTACTGGGTCAATCTCCCTCACTACAGTGAATAGTCCTTGTGCATGTCAGAATCCTAGGTGTCTTCCCTGTCTTTCACAACATGCAGCTGAAAGTACCACTTGGATCCAGCAGCCTTGCAGAAGTTGTGCTTATATCTCACAGTCACAGCAGGGCCACTACAGTGGATGCAAAGAGACTCCAATGAACCAGCAGGAAGAGGAATGAAGGGAAAGCATTTGGGTTCACAAGTCTTCAGTTACTGATTTGGGCTTTCTGCACATCACAGCAGCCCAAGCAACCTAGCACCATCCAGCACCATCCAGCACCCTCCAGCCTTGTGAGATTTCTTTCCAAAGCCGTAAACCCTCATGCAAGAAGTGATTCAAGAGTAGCTTTTCATTAATGGGGTGTGATTCCATTGCAGTGCACAACACAGAGTTCCTCTGTTAGATCTCACTAGATGCCAGATCTTACATTATCCTCAAGTATTTCTGGCACCAAAATATTTCCCCAACTTCTCCTGCCCATTGAAGAATTCACACTTCATCAGAGGAGAAAGCAGCTTGGTGGCTCCGTTTCACACACTCTGAGATCATGCTGAAAGAGCTTGCCTTCTGCTGTGCAGTGAAGTACTCTTTTCTTTTCCTTATTGCATACCAAGCCACTCTTCCTGTTTTGAAGGAAACAATCAATCATCTCACACATTTTCTTTCTTGAGCACGCGGTGGCACTGTCCTTGACATGCTGCTGCCTTCTCAAAGTTTTGTCTTCTCTTGAGCCAGAATTGCTTTTTTTTTTTTTAAGATCTTTATGCAGCAGCTTCCAGTATGGGGAGTGGAAAACCAATCACAATTTCTCAGGAATTCACAGAATCACAGAAACATTCAGGTTGGAAGAGACCCTCAGGATCACCAAGTCCAACCAAGAACCCTGCTGGACAAAGTTTGTCCCTAAACCATATCCCCAAGCACCACATCAAACCACCTTTAAACACGTCCGGGGTGGTGACTCGGTTGGCATTCCATGCTATGATGTAGTCACGAGGTCTGTGGTGGCAGGTTGGACTTGATGATCTTTGAGGTCTCTTCCAACCTTGGTGATACTGTGACTCAACCACCTCCCTGGGCAGCACATTCCAATGCCTGACCGCTCTTCCTGTGCAAAATCTTTTCCTAATGCCCAGTCTAAACCTACCCAGTCATAGCTTGAGGCCATTCCCTCATGTTCTATCACTAATTACCTGTGAGAAGAAACCAGCACCAGCCTCTCTACATCATCCTTTCAGGTAGTTGTAGACAGCAATGAGGTCTCCCCTCAGCCTCCTCTTTTCCAAACTAAGCAGCCCCAGCTCCCTCAGTCACTCCTCATAAGATTTGTGCTCCAGGCTGTTCCCCAGCTTTGTTGCCCTCCTCTGCACTGGCTCCAGCACCTCCACATCTCCTGTATTGAGGTGCCCAAAACTGGACACAGCATTTGAGGTGTGGCCTCAGCAGAGCTGAGGACAGGAGGATAATCACCTCCCTACTCCTGCTGGACCCAGCCTTTCTGATCCGAGCCAGGATCCATTGGCCTTTTTGGCCACCCAGGCACACTACTTGCTCATAATTGTGAAGTTAGAAATTGAAGGAAAGCTCCTCAATTATAAACCTTGGGTAGCTGCTGGTGATTCAACGCCCCATGCACAGCACAGTCTGGCTTTCCTGATGGTTACAGAGGGTGTTTCAAGGCAGAGTGGACCTTCTCAATCTTAAAAAGCAAAAGGCCATCTGTGGCTTCTTAATGCTGTTTACAACCCCTTTTTGCTTGTACTGTGCTTGTCAGTAGCTGTATTTATTCATTGCTCACTCTGTGAATTGAAATGTTGAGGCAGCTTCTGGCGTGCTCCTTCCGGCACATCCTTTTGGAGTGAATATTGGGTTGCCATAGGGACCAAATCCAAAGGGCACACACCATTCAACTAAATGTTCCCTGATTAACAACTTGCAGCTTGTCCCTTGAATATTTTAATTATCCATGATGCAACTTGAAATGTGGTGGAATGTAGTCAGTCTGTTAAGTTCAATGTCTCCATGTTTCTTAAGATGCTATTCCAGCAGCTCTAGAGCTGGGTTTTGGCTGTGTCTAAGGAGTGAGGTTGGAAACCCTCCTGCTCCTGAGCCTGCAGGAAAATTCTTCCAGGTATTGTGTATTGACCCACGATGCTCAACAAAGTTAACCAAAAGGGATGCTACTGCATAGCTGCGAGCAAAATGGAGGCAATGTGGTAACAGCTAGATGTGTTGTTTCAGAGTAGTATGAAAGTATCTGCCTGGAAGATGCCTCTGTGCCTGGGAGTGAGAAGGGAGAGCAGTGGGAGGCTGTGGGTTATGGGGAGTTGCTGGCTGGAAAGCCCTGTCTGACAAGCACCCCATCTCAAGTGTTGTGTTCCTAAACGACAAGCATATTAGCACAAGTGACAGCAGTTACTGACCTGTGAGTGCTGGACTTAACAAATAAATAAGGCAGGATTTTGCTAATTTGGGCCTGGTCAGTAGTCACTCCTTTCAGAGCCTGTTGAGCAGAGTCTAGGTCACCTGGCAGCAGAACTTTCCATTCTCACAACTCCACCATAGCATCAGGTAATGGAATTGAGTCAAGTTACTGAGACGGTTTCTAAACAGGTCTGTTTGCCACCACTTGCAGTCTTTCAGTTCTGGCCTTCCTGGGCCAGAAAAGCAGCTCTGGCCTTTCAAGTGCTGATCACACAGAGGCACAATAGGTCTTCTTCTGCAGTCTTCTGACATTTAGTAAAGAGCACTGCAAACTTAAACCCATTAGAAATTACTCCTGCTGTCTTTGTTATCCCTGAAAGTTTAAATAGCAGAGCTCAACATGGAGCCTCCTACCTGCTGAAACCATGGGTCTAGCAGGCACTAAGTATGAGGGAAATGGGCAGGTTTTGTGGCTCCTTAGTTTTATCACAGCTCTACCAGTGAGTTTCCTTCCACACCTTAAAGGGTCTGATGTGTGCTTCCAGTAAAAATGTTTAGAAAGCACAGAATTTGATGCATGTGGTCATCTAGAGACCAGAGATGAGCTCTTTTTCTGGACATGTGTGTAAGGTGTTGGATTTTGAGCTGATGTAGTTCACATGAGTAGCATGTGCCACATTCCAGACAGGAGATCCCTACACAATTTGATCTTTCTACCTCCAGTTATAACCTCTGATCTTCAGGGAGGAAGAAAACTTGTTTGGGCTCTTTCTGCCTCTGCTTCAGTGAGGAACAGATAATCTCTCTCCCTGCCTCCCTTTTGCAAAAGCTACTGTGTTTGTCTGCTGGTGGAAAGCCCTGGTGAGATCCCAGCGCCTCTACCTGCTTGTTTTCTTGTGTTGCCTGAGTCGGTGTCATTTTCTGTGTGTGTGCTGAGCCACGGCCAAGGCTGTTTCAACACATCCGACAGTGATCTGGCAGAGGGAAGGAGCAGTAACGTGACACTCATCCCAGAGAGGAGCCAGTGCCTGCAGGCTGAAGGATAGGGTATGAACTCGTCTTGATTAGCTTCGTGGTGTGGGTCCATCACCACTTAATTGGCTGCCAATAGCCTCCCTAATGAAGGATGATGGATGGCACTCAGGGGCCTGCTTGAAGGGGCCAGCCCATCAGGAACAAGGACTCGTGCAGAAATGTGGCTCTCACCTGGAAAGGATGTGGGAGCTAAGTGGCAGGGCTTGAGTGCGGGAGGGTACTCTGCCTTGCATCAGGACAAACATCAGTTGTCTTCCAAAGCAGAGATGGGAATTTCTGTGACCCTGCACACGCTTGGCTGGTTAGGATGATCATCTTCTGTTCCCAGCAGAGATGATCTGATGTTCAAGAATGTTCTCCTTTGCCTTTTTCTGGTTTTGGTTAGCCAGTGTGCATTCTCAGCCCAGCTGCTGACTTAACTTCTCCGGGCTGGAAGGTCTGAAAGGTCATTTGCACTCCTCCAGCACAGTCTCACTTTCTGATTTTCCTTTGAATGATTCTTTGGGAGTTTGGAGTTCTCTGATGTCACTTAAGGAAAAAAAAAAATAATAAAATATCAAAACCTTCATAAGACTGTGCAGATGAAACAAAATTGTTGTCTTAGCCCACACAGGGTATTATGCAGCCTGGCAGATCCCTTCCTTGTAGCAATAAGAAAAGGATTTGGCATTTAACCTCTTGAAATTAAACCAGAGTGTGAACTTCAATAGTTCAATCTTATCAGGGCTTTGCTAGAATAACAAATTGTGAAAAAATGTAATCATGTCTCCAATGTGACCTTGGCAGATCTGCCTCTGTGATGTGAGAGAGATTAGGTAACTCTAAGCAGATGTCTGTTTATTTTCAAAATAATAGTTATAAAATCTCTCTCTTCTTTTTTTTTTTCTTTCTATTTTTTTTTTCCCCCCTGGTTTGTGTTCACTGCCTGTGAAAGACAGGGCAGAGAGAATTGTGGTCTGCTTGGAGCTCGCTGTAACAAGCTGCTCTATTATGCTGAGCAGTAATTGCTCTTGGAGGTTTGAGTTATCGATCTATTGGTGGGGGTTCAATTTCAGCGTAAAGACCTGTGTTCATGATTTAATTGGAGTGATTAATAACTCACTCACAGGCTAGATGGGAATCAATACGGATTTCAAACAGCACAAGTAGTACCTTTTCTCCTGTAATGTAGTAGTTGATGGTTTATTATTGGCTGTTGTTTTAGTTAAAATCATAAGACTCCTTGGTTAGAGCAGCTCTGTCTGTTACAAAGCTTACAGCTGGAGCTGTTTGTGCTCTCTTGCTGTCACGTTGGGGGTGTTTTTCTAATGGCTTATTTACCTTGTCTCTGTCTGTCACTCAGATTAGGTGTACAGTATGCCACTGCACATAAAAAAACCCAAACCCAACACACAACAAAACAAGGCAAGCACACCTTTAGTAAGTAACTACAAGAAGCTTTAATAACGTTCTCTGGCCAGGGTGATGGAGTGGCTCCTGCGTCACTTGTTTTGAGGCCTCTGACATCTGCTTAGGAGCAGCACTGAAGAGATTGAACCCTGCAGCGTTTGATTCACCATTATAGCCCCAGATTAAAAGCCTGTATGAAACTTTCAATCTCATTACAACGGCAGCATCCACAGTAGGTGCTTTAGCTGCAAATCCAGTTTCAGCTTTGCATTGAAATGTTGCCAGAAGCAGCATTGCTAGGAAAATGCAGTGTGACTTACTTTGGGGGGATTTGAATGGTGATCCTTCTTCCTTATGCTCTGGCCCCAATCCTTGTGTTTGGCACCCATTTTCATACAGCTCCCGCAGCTTTGGAGTGTCATCAGGCATGCTTACAGCTAACATGCCTGGATAGAGCATGGAAAGCTCCCCAATCTCCAGGAATAAAACATCCCATTAAAGAGCCATAAAGCAGCAAATCAGAGACAAGTCCAGAGGTCTTAATGCTGTTGCTCTTAGTTTGTAGGGGAGGGGGTGAAATCTTTCCGCGCTGCAAGCTTTCACAACAAAGGCTCTTATCCACGTAGCCGGCTAAGGAAAACATTTAGCATAGTGGTTTGGAATCATCTTCTGGATTTGCAGAGTCCAAGTGTTTTAATTTTAAATAAATGTTTCTTTAGGAAATCTCTCCTCCCAGTCCCAAAAGTGCCAGAGTAAAGGTACATTTGCCACGCTTGAGTTTTCAGTTGGGGGAGAAACCAAAACCATGCTGAGAGTATAAACAACTGAGCTGGAATGGTTGGTCCCTGGAGCTGGTCAGGGCATCCACGTTGCTGCAGTGGTGGTGATCAACACATGGACAGAGCTGGCACTGGGGAGTGTGCAGGGGACATGTCCATGTGGGTGTAAGAGGAGATAGGAGCTCCCTCTGCTCAGGAGCATGTCAACCTTCACTCTCGGGAGCTGCTGGCTCTGTGTTAAAAGTGTGAGATGTTTTCCTGGTCCTGACATTATGAAAATGACTTGAAGATGTTTTACTTTCAAACTTGGGTGTTTCAGAAAGGAGAAGGGGGGAGAGACACCCTTGGAAGTTAATTCCGAGGACCAAACTGACAGCTTTTTGCCAGTGTTGCTTTCTTCTAGGTTGAAAAGCTGAAGGCTTGTTACAGCCCCAGCATACAGCAATCTAGCAGGTTAAATGACTTGGGCAACACAGTTTATTAAAACTGGCAAGTGCTCGCTCCAGTTCCCTTCCTGATAGTCAGGGCTGTCTGGGAGAGTAATTGATAGTGGCAGCTGTTGGGAGGGTGTTTCAGATTGCAGCACGACGATTTGACTTGACAGACAGCTCTGCACAAATGAACTGAGTGATAGGGGCTGAATCCCAACCGGCTGGCGGAAGCCTCGCGCTGAAAGCCACGGTGGCACTCGGTCACGGGGACAGGCTGGGGACCCTCCCCGTGAACAAAGAACCTGCTCCCTGCGTGCCGACGGCTGAGCTCAGCAGCGTGGGGTCAGGGCCAAGTGGGAGGGTTTGGGCTTGCACTTGGCTTACTTCCCTCAGTAGGATGTGTAAAATCCACCAGAGGCCTGCGGTGCTCTGAGGAGCTAGCTCACGTCACAGGAGAGTATTTTATTGACATAACCTCATGTGCAATATGCTGCTGTCATGATAGAGCTCATAGAATGGCCTAAGTTGGAACTGACCTTAGAGATCATCTACTCCAACCTCCCTGCCACGGCCTGGGACGTCTCTCAACTAGTCTCAGCTGTTCAAGGCCTCATTCAGCCTGACCTTGAACACCCCTGGGGAGGCCACAACCACAACCTCCCTGGGCAGCCTATTCTAGAGTCTCACCACCCTTCATACTGAAAAACTTCTTCCTAAGATCCAGGCTAAACCTACTCTCCCTCAGCTTCAAACCAAGCTCATCATCTAATGTCTTCAATAGCACTCCCCTCCTGAAACACAAGGAAAAAGTCATCTATATAAAAGCAAAAAAAACCCACTAGGGATAAAGACTTGGCATTTAAATATTGATTTTTCACTTGTAAGCACTCTACCAGTGTCAGTGTTATCCTTGCCAATGCAAAATGCTTTGTTGTCTCTTCTGCTTATATGTGTTGCATATCCACAACACATTATGCAGCACTCTAAAAACTCAATTAAAGAAAAAAAAAGAAAAGAAAAAGAAAGGCTTAGTGAAGTTGACTGAACTTCTCCTTCTGTTACTTCTTTGTTTTGAGCTACTGCTGTAAAATAATGTTTTTCTCTACTCACTCCCCATGCTGATGGTTCAAAACTTGTCTCTGGGATTCATCAGCCACCTCTGAATTGCTCAGCTTCTTGCCACATCTGTCCCTTTCATTCCTGTGGTGTGATGCTTGTGCAACATTTCTTGCTGGAATTACAGCGTGGAGCAGGGTTCATCCTAGCCAGCTTGGCCTGTGTCTGTTTTCAGGGAGAGGGTGGAGCGATAGGCTGCAGATGGTGGTGGTTGTGTTTCTTGGGAAATTGCCATTGGTAAAGATGTCATTGATGGATGTGGGAGAGAAATTTCTTTCTCGCATCACCCCATCACCAGCACAGTCAGAATACAACAAGGGAGGCTGCAGAAAGACATCTGAATGACTCCACTTTTCTTTTGTTTTTTTCAAGAGACAAAGGAAAGGCATGCAGGCAAGATTAGATTATTTCCAATCACATTGTACGTGTGTTGACAGTCCCCTTTCAGCAGCAACCAGCAGCCTGCAAAGAGCGGGAGGCAGGGCTGGAACTGCTGTTGCCCTAAGTACTGTTTGTATAACACAGTAACTGCTTATTGGAGTTCTCAAAGCAGCCTTTACATGCTTAATCCCTTGCACTTGAGCTACTCTTAATCAGCTTGAAAGCAAATTCCCGTAACAGAAAGGTTTAATTTGTGCCTGGGACTCTCTGTATTGTAGCTAGCCTCCAATGCCATGTAGTTACACACTGGCAGCCACGGGGATGGGCAGTGTGTGTGTTCCAGTCACAGATCTTGAATTCACTGAAGTTTCATCTCAGAGCCATGGTGATGGTTTTTTGGGTTTAGGTAACTCCTCAATGACACTTTTTGCAGCAAATTCAGCTGTAGCTGACTTTGGGAATAGCCTGAAACTTCAGCTCTTGTTTCTGTAGATTTCCAGAAGCAGTGGCTAAAGCACTCTGTGTGCTTTTAAAGGTTGTTCAAAGTTTTCTTCTCTACCAGATAAATAGGCCAAGACACAGGGAGGTTAAAATTTTGCCACCCTCCAAATGACAAATAGTTGATCAAGGAGGCAAGAGTCGCTCATCCCAGGTTGTCATTTTTCTTGTTAGAGCATTTTCAGCCCTTTCCTCCCTGTCCCTTGCACGGAGTCATCATTCACCCTGTGAGATCAAGACATGTTTCACTGTCTGTGCATTTAAGAAAAGCCTCTCAATGGAAGGAGTCCAGAGTGTTTGGTTGGAAAATAAACAAAGTTGGCATGCTGAAAAGGGTAGCGCTCTGCATGGTGGAGAATGGCAGATGTGATCCAGCCTTCTCTTAGCATGGCTGAAACATGAATCATTGCAAATGTCACATTTCCTGTGAAAGGACGAGCTGAACTGACACGCGTTCAGGTTTAATTAAGGTGGAATTATTGGAGCTGACTGTCAAGTCTTAGGCAAATTGGCTCAGCCTGTTATCATTAAGCATGAAAATTACTCCAGGACTTGGTAAAAAATGAAGAGATTTTTGCCTCTAGAACAATGTTGTGTGGTCTGGTGGGTCTCTGCTTTTGTTGAGGCACTTGTGTTCAGCTCTGTAGGTCTGTCTACGGGGAAGGGTTAGATTAGAACCAAAGCACAGACATTTCTGAAAGGGTCTCAGTGCAACCTGATCCAGCTTGCACGAAAGAGAATATTCCATCTTTCCTTGGGATATTTCCATGTGTGACCAGGAGTCAGCCTGGTCAGTTGGAAGGAACTTGGGCATACAAGAGTGTAGTTCTTTAGGAGGGATATTTGAGCACCCTCCAGAGAAACTGCAGAGTTTGAGATCCTGATCAGAATGGGCAACATCTGTCACTAAACCCATTAAAATTACCTTTCTGAGAGCTTTCAGGGAAGGTAGCTCAGAGACATCATGTGAATGAAGAGGAAAAAACTTGATTTGGAGGTTTTTGTGATAGTTATCATGATGAGGATCTTGTTAATAGCTAAGAAACTGGGTAATTATAGCCTTCAAAAATCATTGTTTCTAGGTTACACAGGGGAAATGGCCTCAAAATTGTCAGGATTCTGGAGACCTCTGGAGTGTGGTTAGCTAGTGAGTGGGTATTGGAAACAGGCACTGAACAGGTGGAAGTAAGTGTTGGTAGAAGAGTGTGAAAGGAAAGAAAGAAGCCAAGATGTGTGTGTGTGTGTGTATGTGTTCTGCAGTGTCAAGAGTGCAAGTAAGGCTCTCACTGGAGTTAGCTGAGATGAAGGATCTTAAGCCTTTGCTTAGAAGTGCCTCTTGTGTTTCCTGGAGCAGTAAGATACGTGGAAGAGATGTATTTCCATTTGGGCCTCTACTTTCCATTTTGTCCAAGTCTATTTTACCAGAGACTTAAGTGAGACACCTAAATGTGAGAAAAGTTTCCTGTTCAGAAGGTTTGACTTCCAAGCACCAAGCAGGTCTCAGTGCCCATCATCACAGTCTTCCTTTCATTTCTCACCGTGGTTTGTGCTGCCTTTGTTCACCTCTGGTTCCCTTCATCCATTGCATTCGGCCACACTTAAAGCAGTTTCTCTGTCTTGACTGCATAACAGCTATCAGAAAGGGAAACAGCAAAGTTACCAAAACACCAGGATTCAGCCTCTGTCCTTCCCATGTGGTGGCCAAGAAGGGTTAGGGAGTTTGCTGTCTCACCCATGGATGAATGCTGTATCTTTCCCTTCTCTGTGCTTCTGCTTTAGCTCAACGTAGCTACAAAAGGAGAGAAGATACTCACACTTAGGGCTGTAGCTCTTCCAGAGGGAGAGGGGAAGAAGCATATAGGTATTTTCATTGTTATTGAGAATGAACCACAAAAGCATTTCCCAGTAGCACAACCTGAGAGATGCACATTGGCAGCAGAAATTAGCCATGTGGCCCTAGTACTGACTGGTACAACAGGGCTGGCTGGTCAATTCAGTCTGCAAGGAGCATGAGCTGTTGCTTTAGGAAAACTGCAAATGAGAACTAATGCTGAAACCACAGGGAATCAATAGTTGTACATAAAACTGGCCAAACAGCTGCTTTTAATGCAGGACTTTATTGATTTGTTTCGAATCTAATTGACTTTTTACTCAACTAACTTTTGTGGTGCCAGTGTGTTTTGAATATACACCATTAGTCTCCATTGCTTATAATTACACAATATGGAGTTTAACTCTGTAGGAAGAGACCTGTTGGATGGAAAGAGCTAATAGGCTCTCAGGAAACCTATGGTCAGGAATGAAACCCAATTGCTTTTAATGGGTAGCTCTTGAAAAAACCAGTGAGATCTACAGCTGTGAATACACCTTCTCCAAAATGAACAGCGAGGGGACCCCTGGCTGGACTAATCAATGACAATTTTTCCATGGCTAGGAATAAAATCTGAGGAAAACTTACAAACATGGATGGCATTCTAAAAGATGATGGTGCACAGGAGCAAAGATAAGTTGGTTTTAGAAATTAAATCTTTGTTACTGTGAATAAGGTGGGAACTGAGTCCAGTGGCAATCTCCAAACCCAGGGTACCTGTGATGCATGAAGTCATCATTGAAAAAGAAATTCCTGAAACAGGAGTCAGCCTTCTGTTTGTTGTAGGGAGTAATTTAGGGCCACCAGACATTCTGTCAAACCTACAAAGGTGCACAAGGCACTGGACAGTACAGGGTTGATTGTACTTGCTGCCAGCCAGAGCACTGCTGTTTTGAAAGGCTTCTTCCTGTCATTTGTAGGTTTGAGGCCACAATTCTCTGACACCTTCAGCTGATGAATATAATGCATAGGTTTCCATTTCTTCTCTTTTCATATTCTGAATTTATGTATCTATGGGTTGGTTGATTGATGGATGGATGAAGGAAATGATGCAATGGTGAGAGTGCAAGCAGAGCCAGGAGTAGTGTGGGAAACTGCCTTTTATCTCAAGGAAGAAGATGCCATCACCATGCGGGCATTTTGTGTTCAGCAAGTGAGCTGGTGTGCTCTGATTCATCGCTGTCCCCCGCATCTAATGCTGGCATGGGTGGCTCAGGTCATTGAGGCAGCAGCAGTGAGGACTCGGGCCTTTTGCATTTGCAAACTCCTGGGTAGAGCATCTGCACGGCCAGAATTAGCTCGCGGGGTGTGTCGTGTGTGATTTCCACACCTCCTACAGCAGGAACTCGCTCCGTGCTTTGATGAGACAGGAAAATTTCAAAGGTGGAATTTGTTTGTGAGGGTGTTGGGAGCATGCTAATGAGCGTAGGTAATGTCTCTTGCATGTCTTCAAGCCAGCTCAACACAAACAGCCCCCAGCTCCTTCTGGTGGGTAATAGAAGCATGTATCCTAAAAGTCACTTAGGAGAGCTGCATGTGCATGTGGAACACGTGGCCAGCACTGGGTCTTGTACCCCATGGACAGCTTCTCTTGGACTTGTGGGTCTGTGTGCACTCCAGGGCACACAGTCTGTTGAAAAGGGAGTTACAGTGGGAGCTGAATCACATTCATGTTGGTCCTTTCAGTGGTCTTTGACCTTTTGGATGTTGCTTGATCTGAAATACCTCTCCTTTCCTCCCTTTGCCCTTTCCAGCCTGTTAACTGCTTAGGCTGCTTTGTTTAGCTTAATTTATTTAAAACAAAAGAGATATTTAGCATCACAGGGGGAGTCATTCCATATGGAATTGCCACATAAGGTGCATCTTGCAAGGTCACAATGTTCTGGATAGTTTTGACATGTGGTGCATGCAGGGGTGTGCAATACTTAGGGCAAGCAGGACTACACTTGGGTGCTCACTGCACTTCTGACTGCATTTTTCCAGCTTTCTCTGTCTGTCTGTCTTCATAAGTGTGTGGCCAGTGCATGGCAGTGCCACAGCACAGCTTTGCTGCAGAACTGTCCAATCCTTTGCTGCATGGAGATGATCCCAGGTAGTCTCCTCCCTAGAAGCCAGGTGGGGTTATCATCAATGAGTAGTGCTTGGGTCATCCGGAGCTGGAGCTGAGCCTAAACACAATGCAGATTACCTTGAGAGAGCACTGAGAAAATTGAATGAGTTCATGATGAGCCTTAAAACCTACATGGAGCAGGAAATACTGTAGCAGTAACTTGAGACACACTCAAACTCCTACTGTAGGTAACCTTGGGACTCTGTAGAAGTCACAAAGCTATGTTCTTTGTAGTGTGCATTCATTTAATGACAGCTAAGTCTCTTGGACACATGCTAACAAGAACCATAGAACAGCCAGTCAAGGACAGCGGAAGGACAGACACACAAACACACATCCATCTTGGAGCAGCAGTGCTCCCACGACGCTCCCACGAGCTGAAGCATGACTTGTTTTTGCTCAGGCATGTGTTCTGCCAAGCAGAGAAACAAATGCAAACCTTTCAGCCCGTGCTTTGTTCTTATTCTCGTTGCTCCACAAGGTCCCACCTTGAATGACAAGCCAGAAGCAAAAGCAGCCAATGTCCCAAAGGTGTCTGGGCTAGAGCGGAGCCGAGAACTGAGCACCGACGTGCCCTTCGCCCTGCCTATCCCCAGCCCCCAGCCAGTAGCTGCCGTGGTGACTTCTACTTCCTCAGCACCCACGTCGAGCGCCAGAGCAAGCCCCCTGTTGAAGAAGGAGCCAGTGATTTCAGCACCAGCACCACCAAGGCTCACACCTCAGCCGCAGCCTCGGCCACAGTCGCAACCTCAGCCTCGGCCGCAGTCGCAGCCGCAGTTAATACCTGAGCTTCGGACCCAGCCTCCGAGCCACATCCCTCCACCTCTCAATTACCAAGTGCATCACCAGGTGGCCCACAACGGACTCAATAATATCAGGTAGGCAGAAGGGATGCTCTTCTCATCTTGGTGCTGTTGCTGGGCTTGTTTCAAATGTGATAGCAATTGCTGGGAGGCAGGACAGGAGCACTGCCTGGATAAGGTGCTCCATGGTTTGGATATTGGACTTTCTGTGATGACTCCACAGGCTAAATTTTCTAGCAGTGGTGGATAACTGCAACTGATACATGGTGATGAATGCTTCCACTCTGGGACAAAGGCATGTGTCACCCCAGGATAAAGTTCCTTTAGGTCCAGTTTCTAGTGGAGTACTGCAGTCTTGTCTGAGCTGGCTAGTTCTGTCATAGAAATTTGAGGGGGGTTGAGGGCTAAATATGATGTAAGCTTCATGTTTAATATTCAGAAAGATGTCAGTTGAAGTAGGTTTGTTCATGGTTGTCTCAGATTTTTTGTTTCACCAGCATCAAAAGAGGGCTATCTATATCTGCTGTGTCCCTTAGAACAGGGCTGATATGTAGGCTGAGAAATCTTCAGTCTCATCTGTTCAGATCTAGCAGGAGGCTTAGCTTCACTGTTTAAATTGTCTCCATCCAGTAAGTAGGATGGGTGACAACAGTATGGATAAAGCATTTCTAGAGAAGAGTTTAGCCAGTCAGCTGGGACCTCTATAGTCATCTTTGCTGGTACAGAAAACAGGCCTTGCCTCTCAAACCAGAACCAGGCTAGTTTGAATAAGATGAGAAAAGTTATTTAAGACATAATATTTGGCTGTACAAGCATCAACATATGAACACAGAAAGCTGCCATTAATATGTATCTCATAGCATCCTGCATACTTAAGCTCTGCGGTGGTTCTACCCTGTAAATGCCACTGTAGTGTAAATGATTCATAATATTTCAAACTATTTGAGAGATCTCAAAGGTTTAGATTGCAACAAATAATTGGTATTGTGGGAGTTCCACTAAATAATAACTGCAGTGATCATTCCCTTCACCCCCACAACGCTTAGATCACTTGCAGTGGAGTAATAATAAAAAATACAGAATTACTATGAGAAAAATTATTACCATGTACGTTTGCATGCTTGTGTGAATATTACTTCACAGCATGCACAGCAGATACAACTTGGTCCCAAAATCGCTCACACTTTGCAGCTCTGTGCACCCAGAGCAAGAGAAAAAGGGGCTGAGAGTAATTGGAGGAGTGTGATCGATCACAAGGACACACATGGCCACTGCAGGGTTATCAGATGCTAAATAAACGTGGCAAAGCCAGCTGCCTCTGTGGCCTTCATCAGTATCTGGGAGGTGGCTCTGAGGATTGCCACTCCAGGGAGCCCAAGCCCTGGCTTGCCCTGTTGGAGAAGTTCATTAAGATTCATTACTCTCTCCACTGCCATTAAGAAAAACAAAAAGATGAGCTTGGGGAGATCAGTGTTTCCTGGGGGTGTTGTTTCTGGTAGTGTATTTCCTGCACTGTTTCAGCCCTGTATTGTAACACTCTCTCTCTGTCTCTCCTCTCTCTTCCCCCTCCCCATCTTTCTCTCTTCGCAGCCGGAGCAGCAGTGCTAGCAGTGCAACAAGCATCAGCCTCCCGAAACACCTTCCCCTGTCTCCCCAGATTCCTCCACACCATTCCTCCGGCCCAGCTCTGCCCCTCTCCATCTCTAATCTTGCTACCTCGCACTTCTCTCTCAGATCACAGACCCAACACCAGCACCATCCGGCCATGTTCGCCACCCCACCCACGCTGCCACCTCCACCAGCGTTACCTACCAACAGCCTCGTTATACCAGGTCACCCTGCGGGTAGGTTCCCTTCTTCTTCCAGGGCTGATCTGCCATGCATGCACTGGAGGGTGTTGAGAGATGGGATGGCTGGTGGGCAGGCAGATTAAAGTGATGCAGACCCCTCCACAGCCAGTGTGTGCTGGAACTGTAAGTGTGCTATTGAAACAGGAGACCTGGATGTGCTTTGCCAGAGGAGATACTGTAGAGACAGCACTGGAGCTTCCTAAAGAAGGTTTTGAAACATTTTTTCCAACAAACAATTCCTTTTCAGGGCATCAGTCTTTCAGTGTGGCCTTCTGCAGCCATCACACATTTTTCAGATTAACAAAGCACAGATGTACCCTAACGCCATCCTCCCTTCCTTTCTCCTTGCTCTAATGAAAGCTGCTGCTGTTAGAACTGACTCAAAAAAGATGTTTGTAATTGTCCCAGGAAGTTGTTCTAACTGACTACCTCTGCCCTTCTCCAGTCCTTGGACAAGCAGCACATCCTGCCAGCAGAGCAGGATCCTCTGCCTGCAGCCGCACAAGCTCTCTGTGTGCCCATGGCTCCTTGGCCTTTCTGTCTGAGGCAGAGGCAGCTCAAATGACAAGCTCTGCTGTTCAGCGCTGTTCAGCTCTCACTATCTTTGCATCCCTTTAAAAGTTCCCTTTATTCACCCTGGCTCCCATTCTATTGTCAGTTCTGCCCTAAATGCCCTGTTTATAGCTTATCCATTAGCCTACAGCTGTCCCTGGAAGAGACCCTGGCAGCTGGAGACTTCCCTGCAACTTTCACTTGCTGGAGCCTCCTTTTGATCTGGCGTTTGACTCCACAACTAACTCAGCAGGCCTTAAACAGGACAAGCATTTGGCAAAAACACACCCTCTGTTTCCTATGAAGCCAGTTAAGAGAATAAGGAGAGGGGGCAGATTTGGGGTGGAAAAATCTGATGGCCTGCATCCCTTTTTTCCCTTCCAGGAGCTAAATAATGACCCACTATTTATAACTGCTTCTTTAAATGAAAGAAAAATGTGAACCGGTCCAAAGCGAGCTCTCAGAACGATGATAGACAAAAGTGCCATGGGGTTGTAGCCAGAAGCAAGACCACATAGGCCAAAGCTTCCGGCTTTCACAGGCCCTGGCACCATCTAGAATTTCAACCACATGGCTGGGAAGATCTTGGCAGCACTGTGGGAGACCTATTCATTGCTTCCCCCATTTAAGGCAAAGGACTACTGTGATGGAGACTTTGAAAGTATTGGAAAAGGAAATATCCAGGCGCTCGCTAAAAGCACGATATTGCAGTCACTGAAAGAAAGTATGTTTTCACCATTAACTTCAGGAGGTGCAAGATCAAGTGACCTATTCACATTCAGCAGCTTGCCAGGAAGCAGTAACAGTCTTGCTCCTACTAAAAGGATTTCTCCTGCAATTTAAGCAGGAGAAGCCTAAGTTAGTGGAGGGAAGGGTCTGGGCGTCTAACCCCGCAGACAGTGAAATGCCTCTTGTCTGCATTCTGTGGACTGCGTGCAAACTGGCACATCATAAAATCAATACAGAGTGCTGCAGAGCAGCAGCTTCTGCTGTCATTCCCATAAAAGTTTCTTAAAAGCAAACAATAATGTGGAGCAGCCCCGAAGAGCCAGGATCCAACTGCTGCTGGCTGCGAGCTCTCCTTGTGCCCATCAAGTGTGTGTGCTCCCAGCAGAAGTGCCAGCTTAGAAAAGCCATTGGAGAGGGTGTGGCCCTTTGAAATATCTATTTTGTCATCCTTTTCTCCCCCCTTTTGGAGGAAAATGTGACATCCCTTTAAGTTTACTTTGGCACATTTGTTGTTACCAAGAAGAGAAGTAGAGCTCAGAGCTCCTGCATTAACTGATGGTGCAAGTTCAGGTCTCTGAATAACAAGATGCACTTCTGGTGGCATTTCTTCCCTTTGAAACCTAAAGGGTTTACAACTTAACTTAGAAGCAACCCTCATGTGGGCTGCTGCCCTCTACTTGGGCACCAAGGCTAGCCCTGGTATAGGATGCACAGAGGAAACAGCAGTCTTTGTGTCTTCAGTTTGGAACATGAGGGCATCTAGCAACATCAGCAGTACTGATCTTTTTCTGTCATGTCCACCTCATGTGTTGCACACAGAGCAGTAGTGTTTGGGCAGTCAAAGGGCTGCTCAGTTACTCTGCTCCTGCTTGTGGCATTATATGGCCAGACCTGTGGGACAAGATGTCACTGGCAGGCACAACGACTTAGTCCTGACCTTGACATTCACCAGAGCACCTCATGGACCCAAGTTACTACTCACCAGTCCCATCCTTACTATGAAGCAGCACTCCAAGTGCCACACTGCTCCTCCAGACATCTCCAGGCCTTTTCTTTTCCTGACAAAGGCCAAAGCTGTGGTACAGGGCTATGGGCTGGAGCCAGCTGCAAATCTATCAGTCTGACTTCAAGTCTCTTAAAGAAATTGGATATTAGAGCACTTACAACTGCCAACTGGCTTTTATCTCTCCCTCCAGAAAAGTGGATTATCTTGATGCTAACAGAAGGATTTGGTTTCTTTAAGTCATGCCAGATTTAAATGCGTAAACACACACAGACACATACGAAATCATGCTCATATTCTCTAAAGAGGTTAGGTTTTGGACCTAAGTGCTTGCAGTCTAGGTTGTTCTTTTTTTTTTTTGTTCCTTTTTTTTTTGCTTGTTTGCTCCAAGGAGAACCCATTATAGACTCTTTTGCTCCAGTGCCTTAGGCTTCAGTATCCCAAGTGTACTTGCTTTCTGCTTCTGTATTATTATACAGATGCTAGCAGTACACAGGATGGGAGCAGTACATTTATTACTGAAAAAACAAACCACCTAGGCACCGAAACTTTGCTTTCAAAAGTGTGTTTCAATAGGATGTAAGCTTCTAAGTGGTAATAGAGACCTTGAAGTTCCAAATCAGAGCGCTTGTTTTTAAAGATCTTAACAATGTCGCTTCAGAAAGTGATTGATTTGGACATTCTAATGTTCCTTCAGAAAATCTGAGTAAAAGAAATGCCTGCAGAACATGAAATAACACTTGAAAGGGCATGTATTCTTTTGCCCCTTTGTAGTCAGTGCTGCAGTATAAAAGGGGTGTTGCACCGAAAGAAGTGGATTCACATAAATGCAGAAGCAAGTAGGTCAGTCGGGACTGGGTGTCTGTCATCCAGAGCTTAGAAAATACGTAACATGTTGAGTGCTGATTCCTGTGTAAAGTTCTCAGGCAGCATCACAGATGGATTTAATTGATGCCAGCAGTCATTTTGGAGAAGTGGACATTTGTCCTTATTGTCTTTGGGCACCTAATCTCTGTAGTGCTGGTATGTTCCACTGCCCAAAACCACATTCAGATTCTGTGCAAGGCATTCTTTCAGAGAAAGATGCTGAGAAGAGGCCATGTGTCATACAGTGGAACATGTTGTTTCTGCAGTCATTGCAATCTCCATGAGAACTTTAGCCAGTTCAGTGTTTCCTCTCTTCCTACTGTTTTTTCATAGGATAAAAACATGGAGGCAAAGGAAAAGAAAAGGAAAAAAAAAAAGACAATTATAGCCTGTTAGAAACTGAGGAAAGGACTTCTTGGTATTTAAGATCTCAGGAAAAAAATGGCATTGCAAAGGAGGCCTCACTTTGTAGGGTGGATCTTCTCAATCACTGTGCACGTGTCCCAGAGAAGGGGGAGGATGGCACAGGGGTGTGTTGAGAAATGGCTATCTGAGCAGGTGTTTCCAGCCCCCCAAATCCATGGTTATGTCATTGCTTTGTAGATCATACAAATTTTACCCTTTAAGTACATGCATTAGAGTTGACGAGATGTGTTAGCCCCCCTTCCATTGTCAGGGCACGCGTATGCTTCTGAATTCCAAGCCTCCAAAGGAAACAGGTCGGTACTACGCATTCTGAAGCGAGCTGTTGTCCTTGAGGGAGCTCCCCAGTATCTTGTTGGTGTGGGAAGGTCTGCCTACCATGCTGCAAGACCAGAGCACTGAGGTCCATTCCTGGAGACACCTTGGTGCTGTGGCTGGTCAGGTGCTGGGGAGGAGGAGGAGCCCATCGGAGCTGTGCGGGGGTCGCGGGGCCACGGGCGGGGGGGCCGGGGGCGGATGCTTGCTGATGCCCCCAATGATGTTTTCTGCTGTGATGACTCATGGTGTTCTCTCTTGTCTTTAGATACCAGCCTGTTGATATCATTCAACCAACCAATCATGTATTGCCAGCCTCATTCGGGGATTCTGATTGGTACTTTGTCACAGGCATCTCTCTTACCTCCACCAATGAGTCCTCACGTAGAAAACCACCACAGCATGACCTGCAGAAACAGGGAATGCCAGGTGAATATTGACTCTTTCTCCTCCGTCTTTGTGGTACTCACAGGCCCACGGGCCTCTGTGTCTTTTTTTTTTCTCTCTCTCTCTCCTCTAGATCACGAACTGCTCAGGCAAGAGCTGAACAACCGGTTTTTGGTTCAGAGTTCGGACCGGGCCGCTGCCTCACTTGGCCCGGTGCCGCTGCTGAGAGCGGAGTTTCACCAGCACCAACACACGCATCAGCACCAACACACCCACCAGCACACATTCACTCCTTTTCCATCCAGCTTGCCCCAGACGCCGCTCATGCCGCCCTCTGCACCTCCCATGGTGCGTACCCCAGCCCAAAATGTGAGGATAAGTAGAGCATCTCTGGTCAAAAAGCCTAACCCACTCTTGTCAAACAAAACCCAGTCCTCTTAATTTCAGCCAGGTGTGCTGTCCCTGCCCTTCCCACCTGGAGCCTGGAAACACAGGCCCAGAACTCCCAAAGGGACCTGCTTTCCATCCAGAGCCTCCACAAGAAGCCTCCAGGTCCCCTCATGTTGATATCCATGAGCAGATACTGCACCCATGAGACACATCAGGAGTCCCTTTAGTTTCCCTTTTTGTGTGTCCTGGTGTGTATTTCTCTTCCCCTTTCCCAGAGCTGGGTGCCATGACACACCAAAACCTACCAACAAGGACATCACCAGATCAATGGCCTCCAGTACTGTCAGTTGCAGGGCAGACTGTACTGGCATAGCCAGAGCTCTCACCATAGTGCAGCATCTCATCTGATGGAGTTTTGCCCTCCTTCCTCATGATTCCCTGATCTATCCTAGTTTGGGCATTTGTTATTTGATTGCATCAACAAGCACCAATCCGCGTGTGGCTGGTTCTTGGTGTGAGAGAGGTCCTCCTGGCCATGTAACCAGTGTTAGCATTTTGCCATTGAATTTGCTTGTAGCACAATGGGACTTAGCTGCAGCTGTTACCAAATCGTTAGAGATCTGCTACAAATGGATGCTGTCAGTACTTTAAAATGCACTCTCTCTCCCCATTTCTGTCAGTTCATTTGTGTGACTGAATGAACAAGATTCAGCTTCTTTTTCCCCCTCTCAGATTCACAGTGTGTCCAAAATGTAGAAACAAGCCTCTTCTGCTAAGGCAAGCAAAAGCCAGGAGTAACAGCAAAAGCAGCATTTGGGAAGAACTACCAAGAACTGAAGGAGCAATGTTTCTCACTTTTCTTTCCCACTGCTGATGGCCTGGTGACATTCCTGGGCTGTAATCTGCTTAGCAGCCAGACAATTAAAAGTAACATCATCCACCCAAAATCCAGCCCCAGGTGTTTGCTCAGTGTAATCGTGTGTGAACACCTTCCCTTCATTGCTTAGGCTGTGTAAAATGATCTTGAAACTTTCCTCAGAAACCTCCTGTGTGACCTAAGTAAGAATCCCAATATCCAATCCTGCAAGCAGCTCCTTCCCTTCCCACCCATGCCCGCTGATGTCAGCCTTCAGAGCAAGAACAGCTTGCAAGGCTCTTTTGTTATATTTCACTCACATCTTCTTATATTCCACTAGATCAGGTCTGTTAATCCCAACACCAGAGAAGAGTGTTGAAATTTACAGCTGCATGTGTTTGGTAATTTATGGTATTTACACTGGAGGGGACATGGCTCCAGTAATAACTGTAATTAATGAAATTACAAATCTTCTCTCCCGCACATAGAGGAGTGTGAAACGGCAGCTGACTTGCCAAATAAGCAGCTTTTCATGGGGTCCTACAGCTCCCTGCCCTGCCTTCTTCCCCACTCCCTCCTCCCCAGCAGAATGTACACACTGTTCAAAAAAGCAGTGTGTATGTGCTTTGGTTTTGCTTCCAAGGTGGTACAGGAGAAATGGTCATGAAAATAAATACGGGGCACAAAGTGCACACGGGGGGGTGTTGAACCCCATGCTGGAACGGAAAAGGTTAACAGCCATCTTTTCTGAGGCTCTCTTGCTGTTGCAGGGCAGGGGAATATTCAGAGATTTGTGCATCTAAAGCAGCAGTGAAGCCCTTTTCCAGGCAGTTTTGGCACACACAGGAGTCCAGAAAACAGGGAATTGGTATTGATTGCCCCACAGCAGGCACTGGTGTCTAATGGAAAACATTCCCTACCTGTTAGTCTGTGATCTGGTCCAGTGTTCCAGGGGCAGATCCCAGATCTGGACCTGGAGCCAAACTTCCCTGCATTCCACTGTGCTGCAGATACCAGGACTGCTCTCTTCACGGTGAAGGAGCCTCTTCATGTGGTGCCTGTGAGCAGGCTTCTGCAGTGAGACCCAGCAGATAGCCCCTTCCTATCTCCCATAGCCTGGGGAAATCAGTCAGCTCCCTGATGAGCCAGCCTGGAATAACCAGTCAGTTCTGCTCTGTTAAATGCTGTACAGATGGGTCGTGATTACGTGTCTGTGTTGCTCCTGATGTGTCCACTGCTGCTGCAAACAAACTCACCTGTTTCCTCTTTTTTTTTTTTCTCTTTTCTTTCCAGTTTGACAAGTACGCTCCCAAATTAGACAACCCTTACTTTCGACATTCCAACGTGAGTCCTACCTTCCTAGGTGCTGTCTTTGTTAATGGTTCTGCTTGTACTTCTAAAGCTTGTTTTCAAGTGACTGATAGTCTTTTGATTCATTCATTCCTAAAGCTCTTTTTTTTCTGTCTTGGTATTTAATTTTTTTTTGTTTTGGTTTTTTTGTTTGTTTGTTTTTAAGGTACAAAATTTTCTTTGGGCTGGTTTGGTTTTTCTTCTGTTTGGTTGTTTTGTTTGGTTGCTGGTTTTTTTTCATCTTTGTCTACTGCATTTTTGCTGCTGTGGCTCTGTACTGCTGTGCCTGGGATGGCAGGGAATGCGCAGAAATTGCTAAGCAGTGGTCATTGCAGTATCTTTGCAGCTGGTGCTTCTCACAGTGCAGCAGCCTGGAGTGCATGGCTCTTTCACAAGATTTTGCTCAGGTCACAGGAGTAAGTCAGACTGGTGGTTTCTTCCTGGTGCTCCCCACTGCTCCAAGCACACCAAAAAAAGACACCTTTTGGGACTTGTAAAACTGCTGTATGTGCTCAGGAGAGGCCTAAGCAAAATTTAGCCCAACCTACACGGCTACAAGGTGGCCTGCATGTTGCCTGTGGTTAATGTGCAGTGCAGCATCTTGTGGTTCTTTCCTGCTTTGAAAATTCAAGCAGGTCACATTTCCAAACAGGATCAATTTGCTTGCAGAAAACCCCAAAGTTAACCGAAAGTGACCATAAGCCCCAAGTTATTCCAGTTCCTCTAAAACTGGTGAATGCTCTGTGCTTCCTGCAACAGTCCGTGAATTTTAAAGGCACATTTGTTCAGAACTACCTAGAAAATTCCTCAGATGAGTGCATTTTTCAGATTTTGGCTTTGCTCTTAAAAATATCCAAAGAAAACTGAGTGTGTATTTCACTGTGGCACTCGTTCAACAACAGTGCTATTTTTGTATGTGCCAGGCTTGGCACCTACCTCCATTATTGTTCTAGTTGTCCTGTGACATAAGCATCTCTTTTTCTTTTGTAGTTCTTTCCAACCTATCCTCCAGCAATGCCTGGAATGCCACCCATGCTTCCACATTCAGGTCCCTTTGGGTCACTTCAGGGAGCATTTCAACCGAAGGTACAAACTTCTTCTTACGAAGGCTTTGTTCTTTTGCTGGGAGAGAAAAGCGTATTCAGAGTCGTGTCTCTGGTGATTTCGTAGCGCAGGATTCAACTAGCAGGAGTGCAGCACGGGGTTGGAAGCGATCACCCCGCAGATCCTGTGAGCATCCTCTGCACAAAGCAGCCAACACTTGAGCAGAAATTTTCTCTTGGCACTAGAGATTGTTCTTGGAAAAGGATATAGTGGTTCACTTGGGAGGTCGGCTGAAATTGGAGGAGAAGCATACACTCCAGTGCATTATTTGATTGAAATATTTACAGCTAATGGCAGACCCATGAGTCTCAAATCATTCTATAAATTCAGCGGTCTGAGATTGCAAAAGATAAACCCTGTTTATTCCCAGAAAAAAAGATAAAGGAAAAAAAAAATAGATAAATTGACCATACAAGTGTGGGAACAATAGGCTGCTGTAAATGGGTAGAGCAATTTGAAGGAGCCAGATTTTTATTCCCAGCTCCGACACTGTCTGACCTTGGGCAAGTCGCTTAAATCTTCTGTTCCTCAGCTTCCTCATCTCTAAAGTTATCTTGCAGTGGGTTTGATAAGGGTTGATGAATGCCTGCAAGCTTCTTTGAGATAGTGTGTCTGAAAGGTGCACTGCAGCTGTAAGGTATCATTACAAGTGGCACTGCCTGGCGTTGGGAAATGTTGCCATGCTAACCACCATTTTTGACGAGTTCTGTGGTGTGCACTGCTTTGGTTTTTGGTTGGTTTTTTTTTGTCCTCCCAGACTTGGTCTTTTTATTAGCTATTTTTAAACGTATGGAAATGGTTAAATGTCTCTGAATTTAGAGATTTCTTATCTTGTACTGCATTTCCATAGAGCTCTGCTGCTGTGTTAGAAGAATGGAAGGACCAGCACTGCAGCCAGCCTGTCAGTAATTAGCAGCTGCTGCAAATGAGGCCTCTTACAACCGTACCACTTTATTTGCTTAAAGGAAGGTGGAGTACTTCCTCAGTACTCATCAACTCCCTGACATTATTTTATTTTCTAGGTGCATTGCAAATTGCAAAGTCTCTAAAATGGCTTTCTGCAAGAAAAGCCCTGTGTACTTAGAGGTGTGGCAGAGAAGCGGTTGCATCTAAACAGGGAGAAGGAGGGATAGAAAATCCATCACTTGATGCACTTTGTCCACCAGTGTTAATTTTTGCTATTCCTGCAAGGGATGCCAGGGGATCCCTACAGACCCTGACTTGTCAGGGTGTGAACTTGACTTCCCAAGAAAAGGAGCTGCACAGTTAAGGGGGAATTGGCAAAATTGTGTTAATGGGAAGATAAGGTTCAGTTTTGCCATAAGGCTACTTTTAAGTAAGAGCTTCTGATACATCAATAGCATAGAATCACAGAATGGTCTGGGCCAGAAGAGACCTCCAAAGGTCATCTAGTCCAACTGCCTCTGCAGTAAGCAAGAAGAAAAGCCTACTCTTCTGGTTTCCATCTCCGTTACAGAGCTTGATAGATACCATGTAAAATACCACTAGACCAAACAGGAGCAGTTATAAAGCAAGAAAGAAAAAAGAGCACAGATCCTTTGCATTTTTAAACAGTTATTAGTGCTGCCTTCTAACCAGCTTTTGATTAATTTTAATGATAGATGTGCAAAACATTTGCAAGCTTGAGTTTAAGCAGTGCAAGGTCACACTCTGGTGCCATGGTTAACCACTAGCATCACTTGATCTCTGGACAGTGCTGTATTCACATAAAATCTAACATCTGGGAAAAAAAGAGGCATAGGTTGGAAAGTGGATCTGCATCTTTAGCACATTGCTTTCCAGTTTCCTAGAGGAGACAGAGCCAAACTGCTGGGCAAAGCCACTCTAGTCATCATTACTGCATCATTTTTCCTTGCTCTCTCCCTCCCAAGCTGCTTGACTAAAGCCTTCATAATCACTACAGACCCGATGATTTGGTTTCAGCACACTGAATCCTGCACTTCTTGCTTTCCCAAGCAGAGGCCTAGGCTTTGGGTTTTTCCCTTCCTGCCTCAGTTGCCTACAGCTGTGCGTGTAAATCCACTGCACATAAATCCAGGCTGACGGTAAACCTCACAGTGAGTTTCCCAAAGGCCATTTCTCACAAGCTAAGAACTTGAAAAGGTCAGAAGTACTCAGTTTGCTTTGCTGGAGGAAACATTTGCATCTTTCTCCAGGGGACAGAGGGACAGGATGACACCATGCTATTAACATGTTGTGATCTTAAAGCTCTTGCCTGTATGATAGCTGTAACTTATTTGCCACCTTATATATACCTCAGCTGTCAGACAGGCCCTGGGAGCACAGATCTGCTTGGGGAGTTCGTTGACTTACCTACATGCACACAAGAATTCCCTTTTTAATAAGTCTGGAAGTTATGTAGCCTTAGACAAATTTAAACTTATCTTTCCTCCCACACCCACAGTTTTACTAATTCCTCATACAGTTTGACTGTTAGAAATCTACTCGAATTTGACCTAAAATGTGAGTGAAATAATCTCCCAGGGAATGAGGTTTAACCCCTCTGCACTCAGCTGGGTGGAGGCACCAGGTGCAGTTGCTCTGGGAGTAGGGGATGGATGAACGCCAAAGTGAGAAGACAAACAAGTTCTTGGGGATCGTCTAGGACAGGGCAACAGGTGGGATCCAAAGGAGGAGGAACAGGAATTCACTCAATGAGGTGTTTAATTCTTGCTGGGAAATGACAGGATAAACAATGCAAAGCTGTAAAAGACCCACAAGCACCTTCTAAAGTTTCTCATCCTGCCTTGTGGAAGCAAATAGCTGGGCTGTTGCCGTTTTAGCCATTGTGTTATCTAGCCCCGGTTAGAGGGGCCATGGCCCAAGTGCTGAAATATAGGACTGAGATGCTTGAGTTACTCTGTTCCTGACTGCAATACTGGTTGCTGCCTGAAACATGGAGGGAGTCAGTCCACCTCTCTCATTCTCTCTTCTACTGCCTGCCTGTTTTGGCTAAAGAATAAGCTTGGAGGGCAAGGGACTGTCTCTTCCCATCCGCTTGCATACTGCATAGCACAGCGGGGTCGTGATTTCGGTGGGCTATGGGGTGCTGCTGTAAAACTGTTACTGCTGCTAAATAATAACAGATGAGATGGTGGTTAAATGCTGTTGGCTGTCAGTTAGAGATAACATTTAGCACTAATGTAGCAATGTGCGTGTTCAAAGCACAGGGCAAAATTGGACTAATTAATGCTGCTAACATCAGATAGAGATGTTAAATGTACCACTGGTATGGTACAGTATTACTCACACTCTGTTCTTGTCTTTCAGACTTCAAACCCTATTGATGTAGCAGGTAGACCAGGCACAGTCCACCATACGCTGCTACAGAAGACTCCAGGGGTAGGCAACAATCTATAACCTTCCTTTCAGTTTATCTGGATTAACACAACACTAAACAGTGATTGCTCATAAAAAAAAGAGAGTAGCTGGTGAGCAAATTGGCCTTTTAGACTGAACAAGTCAGGACAGAAGTTTCTTTTTCTGATGAGACAAGGGCAGCCTCCACCAGTTGTGAATACAAAGGGAGGTATTGACTTCTCTAAATAAAGTCAGGGGGAAATGGGGCAGGAAACTCCTTCAAGGTCTTTCCTCTAAGCATTGCTTGGAGAGTAGTTTTATGTGCTCCATTTCATAACAATTACAGGTTCAGAAAAGCACCAAACTGTTCAGCTGCTGGCATGAAGCTGCTTTGTTTATCATAAAATTCTGCTGAGTTTGGTGTAAGGAATGAAAGAGAAGTTTAAAGCCTTCTCTAAGCCCTTTACGTTTCCTATGCCACAGGGGAACATTGCTTTCTAAATGCGTTTACTTGTTCAGTGGAGTGAAATTCTCCACCTTTCTGTATATTTGTTGGTTTTAGAAAGACTGATTGGTTTATTTTCACTTTTTCCATAGGTGTCAGACCCTTATAGGCCTCCAGTAAGAGTAAGTAAGGTTTGTGGGGGATTTTATATACATATATATATACACACGCACGTATCATGCATGTGGCTCTGAAATTGAACGTGTCCCGTAAAAAATTGCATGCTCATCCTTTAGTTAAAGCAAAATGTCATGGCTAGCTCTTAGCTGCTTCTGATTAATAATGTTTAGGTTGAATCTCATCCTTATTTTGCATCCATTTGTGTGCATTAGTAGTTCAGAGTATGAAATAAGGGTCACAGGAATGTGACTGTGAGCGTGGACAGACATTCATCAGTGATCAGATTCAGGGTGGCTTAGGTCAATGTGTTTTACTTGTGATGTTCCACATAAACACCCTACAGTGAATACCACAGCTTAGCTGAAAAACAGTAAGTCGTTCAGCTGCGGCACTGCTTATCCCTGGCGATTGTTTGTCCATACTCTTTTCCTCACCAGATGGAAGCAGCCATAATAACCACGCATGACTTAGCCTGCAGTGCAGCAGGGGTGAATGAACAGGGCTCTTTTCAGGAACAGAACTGTTAACGATGAGTTTCTTTCTCTTAAGCATGGCATACTGTTCTTTGGTTTGTGAAGGGGGGGTGCAAGTAGGAAAGAACAAGGCAAGGATCTCAGGTCTCCACGAGATGAGGAAGATAGCCCACACCCCACATTCTTCCTTTTTATTCCCTTCTTAATTTAAATATCATCTGCTGGGGTACCAAAAAAAAAGTGTTGATCACCCATTGTGCCATTTTGCTATTCAGCCTTTCTCATTGCTTAGCTGCCTGCCTGACAGTAAGGGAAATGAAATACACTAACTGATGTAGGTTGCTGACCCTGTAAATTAATCTAAATTCTTGTGCTTTCCATTGCAGAAACCCGGGAAGTGGTGTGCAGTTCATGTACAGATCGCCTGGCAGATCTACCATCACCAGCAAAAGATCAAGGTAATTCAGCTTCTGGAACAAGGCCAGGCTTTTGGGCTTAGAGATTGTATTTTAGTGAGTAATGAGCAGGAAGCAGTTTCTGTTGGTGATTCTCAGGCTTGCCTGTATTGATTAACTAACAGTTCCAATCCTTTAACATTTATCTTAGCAACTATAAAGTTTATCTGAGGGCAGAGCTGGCTTTTGAAGGGTAGCAAAATGACCAGAATACATGAAGTGCACAGGCAGAAGGAGCAGCAGGGGAAGGGGAAGGCAATTCTGCCCTCAATCCATCTTTTTTACAAAGCATACATGTTTGATGTTGTTTCCCTTCAGTACTGGCACCTGCTGTGGAATATATGGAATATTACCTCATTGATAATGAAATGACTGATAGTGGGAAGACCGTTACAAAACATAGAGCAGGTGACTGGCAGGTTGTTGGGATTCATGCACTGCCATGATGATGGGCAGAGAGGGGAGGGATTGAAACTGGAGAGGTAACAGTGTACACTGGGGTGCTCTACAGCCTCAAAGCTCTCTGTGGCAGGCAGAACAGCAGATAACAGGACTTCTAGAGTGTTATTTTTTCATCACTCCTGCTGTCTTTTTGTCCCATTAATGAAGAGCATTAAGTGCTTAACTAGATGCACTGTAATTAGTTCCTGTAAAAGTGGTGTATGTCCTTTCTTTTTCTTTTTTTTGTGATAAACAAACAGATCATATTCAAGAGAGACTTGGATGACTTAGCTGCAGTTCTGACCATGATGGCTTCCTATAGGGCAAGGGTAAAAATAGCCTCAGGAGAAGCCTTAGAGTTTTCCTTAGCCTTCACCCCTTGTCTGCATATTGAGCTTCACTGGCTGCAGGAAGGGCATAGTCTAGGAACATCTCTCTCTTTCCAAACTGGAGAAGCAAAACAGACAAGTCCATCACCCAGCTCTCAGGACTTCACTCGGCAGCTTTCTGCCTGCAGAATAGTTTTTGTCAGGCTGAGAGCACTGACTGATCCTGGGGTGCAGGGCACTCAGTGTATCATGTTGCATGCTCCACTGTGTGTGCTGAGGGGCTGAGAGCTCACTTCAGACCTTATTCATCTGGATGAGGCAGGCAGCTGAGAGGCTGTGGAGCAAAATGGCCTTACAGATTCTGTCAGAGCATGACTGCAGTACGTGACCAGAGACGCTGCTGTCACTCTCCCTAACTCTCCCTGGCAGGGCTAAGCAGGAGTGAGCCTGAACTCCTTGTCTTTTTCTCCCATAAAAAAGGAAGTGTATAATGAGATTGTTTTTATATCATTTGACAGCAAATGCAGCTGGATCCCCACAAGCTGGAGATAGGTGGTAAACTCGACCTGTTCAGCAGACCTCCCGCGCCTGGAGTGTTTCCAGGCTTCCATTATCCACAGGATCTTGCCAGGCCTCTGTTTTCTACCACAGGTAAGGGGGAAGCTCAAAAAAACAAACCCAAACCCCCAGTCAATATATGCTACATCTAGCAGCTACACATGCTTCAAAACGTGAAGCAGGCAAGCTGGTTCATAGGGATGTGGAGGCACCGGTGACTGTTGTGACTGGGGCTCTCATAGCTGCTGGGCTGGGCAGGATCCTCTGCACATCACCAGGCTGCTGCAATTGGCTCTGACATTCGTGTCTGTGCAGCTGGTTCTTATGTATCTGATTAATAGGCTATAGCGTGATTTTTAAAAGTGATTTTGACAAAACACTTGAAAATGTTTCCATTGCAGAGGATTAGAAGTGGCTCCAGTCTCTTTCTTGCTTTTCTATTTGCCATGGTGTTTTTCTCAGCTCCTCCACTCACCAAGATTCTGTTTGCTTTCTAAAAACAAGGGGGGGTTTGTAAAAGGAATACTTCAATAACAGCATTGAAAATACCACAGAAGGTGTATTTGTGTTTAGTTTTTAAATACACAATCCCCTGTGTGTTTTGAAGTCTGGCAATCTCCAAGCCTTAAAATGGCATATTGAATTTTAAATAATTAAATAAATTAAATACAGTTTACATTGATCAGTTGCTTTCCAATCTGTTGGAGAAGTAATTACAATTAATGCAATTACCAAAGTGCAGCGAGCTTCACTGCAGTGTTCTTGGTGGCTCTGACCATGAGAGACTGCACCATTCTGGCTTTGGAGGTCACTGGTGCAATTATTGTTGATTTCCATCTACCAAAGGTTGGTTTTGATCTCTTACCAGGGATTAATTTTCCCCCTGGACTTTTTCAGATCTTCTTTTCTGTGTCTTAAGATGCCAGAGTGTGCCTTCTGTATGTTATTAATTGGCAATTAATGACATTTTCTTTCTAACTTTACACTGATTTTATGCAACATTGAGCTCTCATTCTGCCTCAGCACAGACATGGTCATACTCAGCCTTGGTTCAACCCTGTGGAAATGAACAAGGTTAGGAGTATCAGCAATTTTGTCCCAAAACTGACAGAAAAGCAGCTGATGAGAGAATCAAGCTGAAACCTCTGTGAGAACTGAGATAGCCTTCAGGAACTCCACTGGTGGTTCAGTTTGTCGTTCTGCCCTTATCTGTGGATGGAAATTCTTAACCATCAAATATTTTTCCACCACATCTATTCAGCGCTGATAGCAGCTGCACACTGTAGAATGTTACCCCATATTTTGGTCTCTGTAAAGGTACTTTGATGATACAAGACCAAGATATTTATTGCATCTGTTTGGATGCATAAGCACAGCTGATTTACAAACCTCTGGCTGTTTTTCTGTGGTAGCTGTTTCCTTATCACTGTCTGCAGTCTGTCCTGTGTTGCGATTACAAAAGTATTTTTTGGTGTGTGGCTCTGCTTCTGAGGGCTGCATTGGGCAGAGCTTACCCTACCAGCCAGAAAAGCACGAGTCCACTTGCTATCTTGGCTTCTCCTTTGCAAGCGTGGCTTGTTCCTCCATTCATAAAAGCAAGAGGGGAAATAATATGGAATAGATACATTAAAGCAGACAAATTAATAGAAAACTTTCACTGGAGATAAACAACCTTAGAGCAACTTGCCCATGAGTATATTAATCACAAGTGCCATCAGACAGTAAATCTGGGTAAAGAGTGCTATCAAGGTGAACAAACACTGCAGCAGTAATACAGAGATGAATAAATCTCTTACCCTGCAATATCCCAGGCATTCTTTTCACCTTATCGAACAAGCGTGCAGCTGATGTGAATCATTGGTTCTGCTGCATTGCCTGGTTACTGTGGGAGACATAAGTTATCTTAGGGCCACCTGTCTTCAGGAGGGATGTTCAGCTGCCTGGCAGACGCTATATTTAATAACTCCCTGACAGGCTGCAGTGCCACTCCTGGCTTTCTCTGGAGGATTTTTTATTATCAGCCCGTGTAGTCGAGTTTGTAAGCCGTCTCCTTTGAAGAAATCACCCATCCATTATACACCTTCTGAAATCTTAAAGGATTAGAAAGATGACAGTCTCCATCCATCTTGAAGCATTGGAGCAGTCAGAATGTTTATAGATAACTTCAGGTCTCATTGCTGTGGTCTCTCTCAAGTTTCCTCAACTCATTTTCTGGCTGCTTAGGTTTGTGGTGCCCAAGCTGGTGAGGGACACGCAGTGCTGTCTCCCCCTCCAGTTTTATAGTCTGCTCAGGTTCTGGACACATGAGTGCATTTTATAGCGACCATCTGTTTGTGGGCTCTGTCACCATCGAAGACCAGGTCAGGGACTGACCAGTACCTCCACAAAACACTGTTTCAGTTGTGTTTGGGAAGCAGTGTTTCCTGTATTTTAATTTCTTCCCTCCATTTCCCTCCACTGTTGTTGTGACCTTCTGTAGCGTTATCAGCACTGAGGATATGTGGTAGAAACGTGCATCTGATGTGGTTGGAGATAAGGGGCAGGAACTTACCAGAGCAGGTCTGTTGCTGATGGGAATCATTCATAAGGGCCACAGATGAGGCAGAAGTATTTGTCATGAAGGTAACAGAAGAGGTAGAGTGGCAGGTTCTGTAATAGAAAGTATCACTTTAGAAAGCAGTGACTGGGTGAGGAGCCCATGTTCATGCCCACTATGGCTGCTCATGTTTGCTAGAGTTGACTTGTTACTCTTCCCAGTATTAAGAGAAGTTAACTTTTACCATCAAAATACACAAGACAAGAGCACTGAAAAGCATTCTTTAGGTGTTCATCTATTTTGCACATGACTTAACATGTCCTTGGGAAAGTGCTGCTTCTGTCATCCTGTGGAATTACTGTTTTCTAACAAAACGAGACAGTTAACACACAGGCATGGCAGGTCTTGCTTTCTGCAAAGGAGGCTCAAGTTGTATTTGCATCCAGCCAGCATCTGAAAGTCACAATAGTTGTTAATTCCACTCTGTCTGCAGTAATGGAAGCACTAGCAGGAGGAGGCACAGAAAGGACATTCACAGAGTAAATGGCTGGAGAGGGCTGGTCTTGTCAGTGTAGTGCCAAAGCCAAAGAAACATTTTCTCACACACATCTGAATATTCAAAAGCTGATCTTGGATGCATCCTGAAAACGGTCTATGCTAATCTTAGGGGTCAAAAGCCATGCCCATGAGATTGCCCAAACACACCATCGTTTGTAGGACACGTGGGAGTTTATGTTCCCCCTAATGCCATAGATCCAGTAGCAGGTGACACCACTGCTTTTCACACTGCAGTTGCAAGCTCATTCTGGTTCATCTGCATCTGCCTGCAAAGGAAGCAAATCTCTATTTTCTGCTGTGGAAAGAGAGCAGAATTATCTGCATGGGCCTGGTCCACCTTGAAATACAGGGCAGACCATCTCATTTCAGCCCATTCTTGCCCCTTGCCTCAGCCTGTTGTAATCTAGTGTGCTCAGCAGTGTTCCTTTCCCGTGAGGCAGCATGGCACTCTGTCAATGAGCAGTGTCTAGGAAAGGGTGAAAAATACTGCAGGGGGAGCCTAGGGATGCAGAGACAGATGTGAGAGCGTCGGTGGAGCTCTCCTGGGAGAGGCATGATTGATGTTCCCTGCATGCCTGTCATTAACCAGTGTTTCATATAGACCTCCAATCAGTCACTTCCGAGCACCTTCTGTCTGGGCCCATAACCTGGGCTGACCCTTTTTAATGTAAACACAGTGTAATGGCTGACAGTGCCAGACAAAGAGATTCACTTCCTGATCTCTACAGGTGAACAGCAATGCTCAGAGCAAGGTCTTCTCCTGCTTCCTAGTGCCACAGACTCCTTTAAAGGGCACTCAGAGAAATCCTGCCAGTAGCTCACTCAGCTGGCAATTGGCATCTTTCCCTGCCTTTGCTATGTTCAAGTCTGGCCTGTGCCTTTGCATCTGGTTCTTGAGTGTGATGCCCAGGACCTCTGCATATGCAAGCAGTCACTTGCCACTGAGCTAAAAGGGGACCTTGTTCTCACAGGTGCAACACATCCAGCCACCACCCCTTTTGGTCCTTCACCTCACCACAGCAGTTTCCTGCCTACTAACCACTTGGCAGGTAAGTGTAAGTAAACCCTGCCTTCACCTTTATTCCTGGCTTTCCAGTGTGGTCCTGCCTTGAGGCACTGTAGCATTAGGGGAGGGAGAGGCTTAAATTGTCTCAAGAGACAGAGCTAGCCAGCTTCTCACCATGCCTGCTTCCCAGCACATCCTCTCTGCTGTCCTCCAAAGGAAGGGGGCAGGATTAGCAGACCCTCCCCTCCAAGAGAAGAGGGCAATGCAGAGCAAGCAAGTCTGTCCTTGCTGGGACACTGCATGCTGCACAGGAGCTGAAATGCACCTGTAGAGCTTTTCTGTGCTCTAAATGTGCCTAAGGAAATGGGGGATATTTATGCAGAGGTACCTCAAACAAACCACAGCTTAAATTGGGCTCCTCCCATAACATTTCCCACCTATGGAATTTCTTGGCTAGGTTCTTTATTAAAGTTCAGTGAACAGTTCCTGGCAAATAGCTGCTCTGCACATTTTGCCAGCCTTTCACTTTCCTAATTGGCAGTAAGTAGAGCCTGATTTTCTCAAATTTTCTCATTTTAGAAGCTCACAAGCAGCTCATTGCCAATTGAAGTTCAAGCTCTGTTGATTAATGTTTTAGTAACACTCATCCAATCAGTAAATGTGGCATGCCACATGACCTAATAGATTTTTTTCTGTTACAAATACCCAGATATACATCAATTCCTGAACATTCTGTCAAAATCAACTCTATGTCTGCAGAGTCACTTGACTGTTTAATATCAAAGGGGAAGGGCAAGAACAGCTGTTTAAAAATAAACAAATAAGGACACAGCTGTTTGCTCAAAGATCCAAGCTATTTGTGCTGTCTGCCTTGATCTTTAAAACATAAGGATATCCGTGAGGAGACGGAGAGCAACACACCTCCTGTAACATGTCAAGTAAAAGATTTAAAAGGGACGGTCAAAAAGCCAGTGGGCAGAAGGAGGAGTCGGTTAGAGGTGACTAGTAGGAGAGAAAACAAGTACACTGGTACAGTTTAACCTAGAGCCATCTCCAGAGTGCAGAAACCTAAGTCAGGATGTATCTGCTCAGAGAGGAACCTTCTGAGGACGGTTGCCTTTAATGGAAAAAATAGGGCTTCCTATCAACCAAGTGCCAGTAGCCAAGTAGTTGGATACATGACTATGAAAGGGAAGTCTTCTTTTGCCTTGAGGCATACAGGACTCCTGTCCCCTTTTCGTAGTAGCTCCTTAGCCTACACTATCATTTCCACCACCACCAGGATGAGGGAAGCTATTATGGGAGAGGATTTTGGCACATGTTTAATTGGTGTAAGGATGGATGCCCGTAGCAATCAGGACTGTCTCCGTGCACAAAGAGGGTAGGAAGCTGTGTACAGAAACATGCCTGAAACAATGCATCCCTTCAATATGCTGACCAAGGAGCCTGCCGAGGTTCTTCTTTCAAGGCAATTGCACCACTTCTACTATTAGTACTGATAAGGAAGGAGAGTTACAGCACAGCAGCAGCCACCCTAATTTCAACTATTAGACCTTCATTTCTAGCTCCCCTCTGACTGGCATACAAAAGTTTATCACAGCACCTGTTTGCAGAGTGAGCACTGAATCCCTTCTCCATTTTAACGTGATGGGAATTTTCTGTGCAAAGAACCTTGCAATGAGAAGGATCAGCTTAAAGTCTGGCCTAATCCTACTTGGATTCAGACCGTTAAGAAGGGGAGGGGTGTGTTTCATTCTCCAACATTCTTGGCTAAATGCCTGCTAAATCCCTGTTTGCCTTTCCAGATCCATTTAGCAGGTCAAGCACCTTCAGCGGCCTTGGGAACTTAGGCAGCAATGCCTTTGGAGGATTAGGCAGTCATGCTCTGAGTAAGTACTGGCTGGGTTACTGCAGACAAACATCCCTTCCAGAAAAGCCACATGCTAATATTTACAGCAGCTGGTGGTAGTTTTTAAAGAAGTTTAATTCCTAACCTCCATTCTCCTATCTGAAAACACTGCACCTAAGATCTCCAGGTCTCTGCGGTGGGAGCTTTTCTGCATGTCACAGACAATCACTAGCTGTGCTCTGGGTCTCCTCACTGATGAAGGTTGGTACCTTGTGTGCTCCTAGAGGTGCAAGAGCTACAGGACCCCACTGAGCTCTGGGACCCTATGGGCATCTAAAGTAACACCCTTCAACAGCGAAGATGCGTCGTGGAACAGCTATTGATGCTTCTCCCAGTTGAGCACATAGACTTCCTCTGTAACTATTGTATGAAGTTTCAAATACCTGTATACAATTATTTTATGTCAAAACCACCTTACCTTTAGGCAAGACATGCTTGAGAGCCACACATAAGAAAGCATGCTTTTGCATCTCATGGTGCAACAGGAATCAGCTGAAGATTGATGGAGGAAAATCAAGTGACTGTTCTGAAAAGCCTACAGCCAACCTCTCTTTTTATACACACACACACACACCACCAAACAGTCTGGTTTCTTTAACTAAAAGGTCCCTGAATCATCAGCTGCAGGCAGCCAATTGCTTGTAAACTACCCACAAATAAAAGTTTCTGCCAGTGAGAGGAGCTGAGGAAAAATATTGGTTTTGTGCAGGCACCCTTGCTGGGGTGGGAGGAGAAGAGGAGCTGGGTGTTTCCAGTCATCTCGGAGTTATTCAGATGTGTAGTTAAAGCTTCCTCCACCAACAGCCTTAAAAGAGCTGGTGGATCTTAAACCCAGTGTTGGAGGTATCTGTGTCCACCTTGGAGTAGCTCCCTCTCACCATTAGCTCCAGATTAACAAGCCTTGAAAAAGCAGTTCTGGCAGTGGTTAGCATTGTGAAGAACGTGTATGGAGTTATTTGGGCTGAACTATTTTTAACTCTTCCTCCACCTGCCCTTATTTTAGCTCACAACAACATTTTTACTCACAAAGATGGCCCAAACCTGCAGAATTTCAACAATCCCCACGAGCCATGGAACAGACTCCATCGGACACCACCGTCCTTCCCAACGCCTCCCCAGTGGCCCAAGCCCACCGATTCTGAGCGAAGCTCTTCAGTGACGAACCACGAGAGAGACAGAGAGCGGGAGCGAGAGCCCGAGAAGAGAGATCTTCCTCTGAATAAAGAAGACAGAGACAAAGAGAGGTAAGCAGGCTGTGCTTCTGAGCACCTTCTTCCGGCCGCCTTTTGCCTCTGTACTTTTTTGATCGTAAAATAATTTCAGAGCAAAGCATTGCTTGTCTCTGAGCAGCAGCTGGTAGGCCTCAGATAAGCACAAGTACTACCAGCAGCACCAAAAATAAACCCCTTCTTTGCCTTTTAGAATTTGTCCTCTGTGGAAATCTGGCAAGCCAGTCCCTGCTAGTAGGTTAATAAAAAGCACCAGGCTGAGGAAATGAGAATGTCACTGCGTTCCCAGGGCGTACTGGGCCGTTTGCAGTGCAACTGCTGTAAGATTGCTGTATATTCTGACATGGTGTGATGGGTCCTTTGGAGACAGTCATAGTTCTCATTAATGTACAGATACGCTGATGAATTCAAATGTTGGCTGGGCATTAACGAGATAAAAATGCAAATGCCTGTATCTGGACCAATGTGCATGAATCTATTAGCAAAAGTGGGGTTTAAAAACTGCCTTATAGACAAACCCTTAATAATGGTGACAGGACTGTGTCACTTAGGCTATAGATACTTCATTAGCTTCCAGTTATGTGATTCTGAAGCTGTAAAGCTCTTATTATTTCAGAGCCCAGGTGTCTCCAGCAGGCTACTTCTTTGTAGGCAATAACAGCCTGCAAGTCTTAGATTTATCTAGTGATAGGGGTTCATAGTTTGTCTGGAGTGCTTTGAACAAGATCCTCAGGCAGTGCCTGTGGGCAAGACTATATGGAAGCAATAGGCTCAAAATCACCTTCCTTTGAGTGTTAAATTGCCTGACACCCGTGCATGGATAGTCATTCGGATAGAAAGCTTCCTTCTTGGCTTTAGTGCAATTCATTTGCAAATCAAGGTTATTTTACTCTCAAGAGTGCTCACACAAGGGTTAACATCTCTATTACATTTCTATTACTTCAGTCCCCAGCATCCCTGTTTGGAAATGGTTTTAATAAACCACATCCTTGACCAGCAATCAGGACTACTGCAGAGGAAGAAATCTGGGTTAGCAAATGTAATCATAAAGGATACTCACAGAACTCCCCAAAACGTCTCCAGCTTTCAGCACTCAGGTCTTAAAGCTCTCAAAAGCAAACCTGTCATAAAATTTGGGCATCAGTGAGCCTCTCAGCTGCATAATGCAGTTCCCTCAATCACAACATAGTACTTTGCATTTGGAGTGTCTCTCATTCAGAGCAAAGTGCTTGTAAAAGGTGAGCATTATTTATCCCACTCTTAAAGAGGTGGGAGTAACTGTGACTAATTGGCTTGCTCAGAGGTAGAGGTGTAGTCAGAAATACAAACCCTCACACCTCTCTTTCTAAACCATGGCCATTGTCATCAAACCCCTTGTTCATCGTGGCAGGCCCTCTTGAAACACAGGTCAATTACTCAGTTCCATGGCTTATTCAAGGATGTTTATAACTTGAGCACCTGACTTACCTGCCAGAACTGCCAACAACAACTCTCCTGCAGCTTCATAGGAAAATAAGCATCCTGTATGCAGCTCCTTCACAAGACAGCCTTGTCGACTGGAAGTGGCCAGTCAACAAGGCTGTCTTGTAAAGGAGCTGCACACATTTCTTTAGGCTTGTGCTTTGTGTGCCTAGATCTATGTTTTAGGAAATGAACCCGAGTTAAGAGTGTACAGCCAAGATCATTGGCAGCAAGATGTACTTAAGTGCACACGATAAGCATCTTTGGAAAAAAAGATTAAGCTGTCTGCCTTTCTCAGTGAAGTCTCTTTAGGGTGAATACACTGTTCTTTCAAATGCACCCCCGATTTAGTCCCCAGATTTGTGGGCAGTCAACATACTCATCTGTGCGGTACACAAAGGCAGGTAGTGCATGTCTGTTAGTGCAGCATCACAGCTATAGCTGCTGCCATTTTTTGAGCAATCTGGAATGGCACAACTAGACACAGCACGGTGCATGTCCAACATCACATGTCTGTTCACACAAAGCCCTCTCTTTTTACAGAGACCTCATGGACAAAAACAGACACTCAAACAGATCCTCACCGGCATCGGCTCCAGTGACGCACCAGATAAGCAATCTCATCCGCAGCAACAGCCAAGCCTCCAGTGACCCCATCAGGCAGGTTAGCCTTGGTGAAAGGGACAGGTCCAAAGAACCCGAGCGAGAGCACCCTGACCGCCTGAGAGAGCCGCCCATAGCAGAACACAAGATTAAAGAGAGCCGTTCCCCAGTGAAGGAAACTCCAAGCCATGATAAGAGACCCTCTGAGGACAACACAAAGCCAGTAATCCAGTCTGTATCTCCATACAGCAAACCTGCACTAAGCGAGAGCTTGAAGCTTACCAACCTAATGAGCAAGGACATGGAGAGAAAGACAGAGCTTCCCAGCGACCTCCAGAAGATTAAGAACGACATCAAAGTCAAAGAGGAGAGGAAGGAAGATAGTGATGTGCTTGTGGTAGGGTCTGAGCCTTCCCAGCACTCCCGATCAGTGGACCATCCCCCACCACCTACTTTGCACGGATTATCATTGCCTCACTCAATGGCTGCCTCTATGCCCATCTCCATGGGCAGCGTGCACCAGATGAACAACATGAATGTTCTGGACCGCAGCAGAATGATGACCCCACTGATAGGAATGAATCCCTTGTCAGGAAGAGAGAGGCTGCCACATCCTGGATTTTCATGGGACCCAATGAGGGACCCGTTGCGAGATGCCTACCGGAGCTTAGACCTGCACCGTCGAATGGACTTCCAGCTCCGGACAGATCCCATCCATAGGTTCCCCACCACCTCTGGGTTTTACGACCACGAGCGTTCTTACAGAGACAGGGAGCCACATGACTATAACCATGAAAACCTTCTTGAGGCCCGCCGAGAGCAGGAGCGGTTGCGGCAAGTGGAGGAGAGAGAGCGCTTGCACTTACGGGAAGAACTTGAGCGTGCCAGAATGCACCACTTGCACTCGTCCCCCATCGAAAGTCACCTGGCACACGTGCCATCCTTCATGCCTCATTTAAGCGGGATGCATTACCCCAGACTGAGTCCATCCACTGCCATGCACAACGGGATTTTAAATAGGAACCCGCCGACCGCAGCGCTGAGCGCCCCGCCGCCTCTTGTACCAGCGAGCAGCACCAGACCTGCCTCCCCACGCAGGACTACTCCACTCACAAACTCAGAGTCCAGGGACTACTCCCCCTCTAGGAACCCCAAAGAAGTAGAGGCACGATAGTCCCCGACATTGAATTTTAAACACCCGCCTGTACATAAAAACAAACAAGCAAACAAACAAAAACAAACAAACAAAAGCAAACAAAACAGGAGACAAGAAAGACAAGAAAAGAAAAACCAACACAAAAACAAAACAGGAAGAAAAAAAAAAACCCTACAGGAAAAAAACAACAAAAAAACAAAAACCAACAACAAAATAAAAACAAACAACAAAAAAAACCTTTTACAAAATGCACTGCTGTAAACTTTTTTTTGTTTTGTTTTTAATGTAAAATTTGTAGAAGTTAAGCACATTTCCATAAATAACGGGGGTCGGGGGTGGGGGATGCAGACTTTCCAACAAGAAGGTTGCTGAGAACGGGAATTTAATATATAGGTATTGATTTTTTGGTTTTGGGTTTTTTGTTGTCGTTTTGTTTTTTTTCGTTTCTGTGCTTAAAAAAAAAAAAACCAAAAAACTGAAAAAGGCAAAAAAAAAAGGCAAAAAAAAAAAGAAAAAAAAAAAGAAGAAAAGTGAGTTTAAAAAAAAAAAAACCAACTCTCTCAAGTTTGTACATTTTTTCCCAAATGTGAGAAACCTTTTTAATGGATTTGTATTTTTTTTAATTTTTGTGCTCTTTCTTCACTTCGAGAGGAAGAAATTTTTTGCTTTTGGTTTTTAGTTCAATTTGCATTTTAAAAGGCCTCAGATCCTTAAGGAGGAGAAGAAAAAAAAAAATAAAAAAATAAATGAATAAACTACCCAGGGGTTTCTTAAAAGTATTATTTATGGAAATACTGTAGTTTTACAGTCCACTGTGAGGTTCCCTTCTGAGGCCAACTGATCGCTTACCTTGGTACTTTGGAACCGGAGTTACAGATATATATTAAAATATTAATAATAATAATAATAATAATAATGATGATGGTGATGATGATGATGTACAAAACTGTTTGGTTTTTTGCCTTATTATATTATGCAGAAATTTAAGAGGAATTTTTTTTGACTTCTTGTTTTAAACAAAAAAAAAAAAACGGAGAAAGAAAAACAAACAAACAAAAAAAACCACAAAAAAAAACAACCAACCAAACAAAAAAAAAAAAAGGTAAAAACAACAAACTCTGTAAATATTCTGTTAATATAAATGTACACCAATATTAAATTCTTAACATAGGTAGACTTTATAAAAATGGTTTCTAGAACCACTCTGGTTATTTGTTAACATGGTTACAACTCATACTCTCGTCACAGTCAGAAAATTCACACTCAGAAAGCTAAGCACGGCATATATATACTTCAACTATGCAAGAACTCGGAGGCAGGTCTTAGTGGATGTTGGGGGGAGGAAGGTTTAAATAAAAATATTAAAAAAAAAAAACACAAAAACAACAAAACCAACGACAAAAAAACAAACAAACCACAAAACAGACAAAAAAAAAACCAACCAAACCAAACCACCTACATTTAAAAAAAAAAACCCAACCCAAAAACAACCAACTCGCAACTATGGAGACAGAATGGATGTGGAATGGGACTGGGAAGAAGGATGCTTGTGTTTTAACAAAAAGAAACAAAAAGAGACTGACTTTTTTTTGTGCAAACACAAAGGACAGTTCGTGGAGGAAAGAGAGAGAGAGAGAGAGAGAGAGAGAGACACAGACACACGCTCCTGGAAGGGAATTTTGGTTTCCTACTTTTCAAGCTGGCAAAAGCAGATAGAACTGGCACAGTACCATGCGGCAGACCCTTTCCTTAGGTTTTTGTTTGGGTTTTTTTTTTTTCCTTTTTATTTTTTTCCTCCTTTTTTTAATTTTTTTTCCTTTTTATGTTCTCTTATTTTTTTTTCTTTTGTTGTTTTGGTTTTTTTTGTGTTGTGGGCAGGATCGCTGGCAAGCAAGGACAATTTTCCGTGGACCCCTTGTGCTAATTGTGCAGTGTTCTTATTGGAATCTGTATACAAGACAAAGTAGAATTTTAGGAGTGCAAAAAAAAAAAACAACAAAAACAACAAAAAAAAAGAAGTCTAATGGTTGATTTAAAAAAAAAATAAAAAAAATAAATTCTGATATATTATCTATAGTACATGAAGACCATAAGCAAATGTTTGTTTCAGTGTGGTTCTGCCTTGAACTGCTTTTTGGCATGATTTCTTTTTTATTTCCGATTTTACTTTTCATCCATATGTAAATTTTGCCATGTTTTACTTGCTGTACCATCCCCCCCTCCCTTATTTTATTTTTCAGTGTCCATGTTTTATATATCCTGGGCTTTTTCTCTCTAGTTAATTCAGCCATCCGCTACTATTTTCTTGGCTCTGTAACTCTTGTTTCCCCCACCCCCCCCCCGCCCCGCCCCCATCCTCCCCCCTGCACCCCCTGTAATTTTAAACATTCAGTTTCCTTGTAGATCAATGAAGATAAATACAACATTGATTTTGGATGAAAAAGGTAGTTGAGTGTTTGTGTGTCCTAGCAGCCAGTGCTGTTGACTTCAGGCTAATGGTTTATTGACGGTGGTACACTGGCGGCTGGGAGGAGGCAGCCAGCAACTGGTGAAGGGCTTGGTGCTGGAGGGATTTTACTTGGCTTGTGAATCTTTCTCAGCTGAAGGAATCTGGCCCATCAAAGGCTCCAGGGGTGATGGCTGTGGTGGTCAGGGCCTGGGGAGGAGAGGGGTGCTCCCCAGCTCTTCAGTAGCTCTCCCACCCCATGGCCCTGGGCACAGGGGACACCTCAGGCACCTCCTGCACTGCTCTGGCAGACTTCTGCTACGGGGGCGAGGAAGGAAGGAAAAGGAATCAGAGCCTCTGTGCAGCCCTTTGCTTGAAGAGATTGTGCTGCCGGCATCACTACGGGAAGGTTCTCCCCTCAAGCACTGTTCTTCATGTGCTTTGTCATTCACTTCCCCAGTTTTTCCTGTAGGCTGAGAGCAGACATCTGCAGGGGGATAGAAAAGTGCCCCAAGCCCCCTCGCTCTCAGTAACTGATTTAACAGTGGGCGACTGTGCTTTAACAGCATGTTACAGCTTCTGTTTTTAAGTTTGCGTGTGACTAAATTACCAACCATAAAAAAATAAAATGAAATAAAATAGCAGGGTCCTTAATCTGATGAAAGGAAGCTTAAAACAAAATAGGCATTAAAAATCAGCACCTGCTCTCCCAGCTGAAATCGGAGGAACATAGAACACATGGTGGAAGTGAAGTGTGTTGGACTCGGCATAAAGATATTTGTAATGCTGGCTCAGAGGGATTGTAATTCTCTCCTGGTGCCATTGTCCAACATGGCATCTTGCTTGATGCCACCTCTAACAGATCTGCATAAATGAACCTCCCCAGCCTCTGTTAGAAAGAGTCCACATCTTCCCACTGCAGATGTGCAAGCAAGGGGGTTGCTACTGCACACTTCAAGAAAGCCAAAAAACCAGACCGTACACTTTGGAAGCAGTTGATCCGTGTAGGGTTTAAGAAGTGAGCATTAAATCAATGCCATGCTCCCTTGGCACTCCTGAAGGATTGCTCCTTGCAGCCATGCTGGTGCCAGAAGTCAACATCATGACTGATGGTCGTGGCAGTCTGAATATTAAAGGCAAATCAGCAGTGTGCCATTGCCTGTGTTAGGAGGCACTGCTCTTACACCTTCCGAGGATGACCCATTGATAATGCTGCACTACAGCGGGATTCCGTCAGAACTGAGCGGTGCGAGGATTAGCCTCCTCGCAAAATGGTTCGTCATGATTAATGCCATTATAGCCCAGACAGGGAAACTTAATTAATTCAGCCTTATTCCTTTAAGCCACCCCAGCTGAGCTGCCTTCTGCTAAAAAGAACAGCTACAGAAGGACTTCCGGGGTTTTTTTGCATTTCCACCACTGCTAAGCTTTCATTTTGTGCTGTTGTTACCATTTTTACTCTACTTTTGGCCATCTCCTTAGAGACTTCGCTCAGTCACTGACAAAGGGTGGGATACAGCAAAGAAATGACACTGGGTGGAAGGAAGAGGATGGGATTTGTGAGACTCCTTGCTTGCCTCAGGCACCTTAATTTGAAAAAGCTGCTCAGGAAAGCATAAGGAGGGAGGCCAGATTTTGCTTTTGTGTTCTGTCTGAAATGCGATGCCACACACCACACAGCTCAGTGGAACAAGATTTGGTGTGCACTCACTTCACTTAATGGGGACCAGTCTTGGACTGGTCACTGAAATAGACAAATTGCCAGGAGATTGTGGAGAGAAAAAAAAACAAACTTTCTGTAAAGCTGTAATGAATTCTCAGATTACTTGTCAAAAATACTGAGTTCTGGCAAAACAACATACATAGTATTTCCCTAAAAAGCAGTTTTATTGCTTAAAATAAACCTGTGGGAGTTGCCCATTCCAGTCTTTATAGATACTATAAATGTGTAGACTTACTTATGGGTGACCCCAAGTTAGATGAACAAAGGGTTCATGCAGGGGAACCTGTCAGAGCTGCACCACCAGCATCGCCCAGGTTTAGAAAAGGGAAAGTACAAGGAGCCAACTAGTCAGAAATGCAATATCCTGAGAGCTTAGGCAAGAGCGACAGACCAGCTTTGCTTTGGGCAGGCTACTGAGTGCCAGGATGAGAGAAGAGGTAAATCAGTGGTGCATAGCTTGGGCTCAAGCTGAAAGCCCTTGACAGCAGGGAAAACAGAGTTTGTGTTTTGTTTGGTTCATAACAAAGAAGGAAGCCTTTCCTTTACCTCCTTCAGGAAATTTCTTTTTGCCAAAGCCTTAGGAAAATAGCTGTGTTGCAGTTCTGGGGAGGATTTTGGTAATGGTCTTGTGAGAGACCAAAGCCATTTCCCATCACTGTAAGCTGGGATTCCCAGTGCTGAGTCTGTCCCTGCACACCCCTTACAGAGCTTCCACAATGTGTTCTGGTGTCCCTTTGCAACAAGCCATTTACTTTGGGAAGAGTCTAACCGAGGAAATAAAGAGAAATGAGGCTTTAGCGCACAAATTCAGCACTTTTTACTCAAGTGCTGGGGAGCTGGTAGCCCAGGGCTCAGCTCAGAAACACGAGGGTGCAGCGGGTCGTGGGCTCAGCTTTCAACGGGGCATCACTGTGGGCACAGCAGCAGTGGCCAGGAAAGCCACATTGTGTCTAGACTCAGCCGGCACAATGGCCTCCCCTCGCTGAGGCCACAGCTCCTTCACGCTATGGAGTTGATACTTTGTCAGGAGAAGCCTTCCCCAGCAGTGCCTTGTGTTAGGTGAAAACAAAGACAAAAGTGGGGAGCAGGGCAGGGGTGCAACCGGCCTCAGTGACATGTTACCAGTCCTGAATATAATGGGGGAAAAGAAATACCAAATGGTCTTTTGAAGCTTAACTTGGAAAGTATTTTCCAAGGCCTTTTAGGGAGGGCAAAGGGTGGTCTCCCCTTGCCCCAGCCCCTGCTGCTGCAGCACAGCTGGAGGACTCCCTAGGCAGGGCTGGGACCTCCTTGCAGATGTCAGCACGGCAATTTCTTTGTCTTTTCACCAAAAAAAACCCTTCTGCTCCATTAAGCTTCCCTAATTGCTGCATTTATCATCAGCCATTTTCTGCTCGTTCTCTTCCTCATTCAGCGAGGATGTGTCAAAATAAAGATATACCCAGCCAGCCCTCCACCGATGAAGCTGTTGGGCAGGCAGTGGCTGCTCAATTGGCCGTTGAGCAGGAGGTCTCTCATTACCGGCTCGGTGGCGGCTGTGTGTCACACAGATGACAGCAGCCAGGCCGCACTGGATGGGTGTCAGGCCCTTTACTCTCAGCCTTGATAAACAGCTGAAAGGAGGAAAATAGAGAACTTATTTTTTGATTCAAAACCCAGCCAGTTTCATCCTCCTCTTCCAATCCCTGACACAAATCCATGGAGTGAACTGCAGCTGCGCACAGTGGAGTGAAGCTCTTCATCTCCTTCCCAAAAGCAGTCACAGAATCGGTTCAGTTGGAAAAGACCACTAAGATCACCGAGGCCAAACAGCAACCTAAAACCACCATGGCTACCAAACCATGTCCCAGAATGCCATGTCTACATGTTTCTTGAACATCTCCAGGGACTGAGGAGTCTGAGGAGCAGAGAATGTATCAGACACCCAAAGGAGACTGGGGCACAGCTCACACCCGCATTGGCTTTGGCCATACACCGTGTGTCCTTTCCAGCATCGGGAGGAGCTCTGCAAGACAAGATTTCAGCTGCTGTTTTGCAGAAGAGCTGTCACAAGACAAGTCATAATTAGCTCTTCTGCAGTGCTTGCTCACTGGTTAATCACAACACTTTTGTTAATAAATATTACTATTTCAGGAAAGGAAAACCTGGTTAGACGCTGAGGGAAGTAACCAGCTGTTCACAGAGGTGCTGCTCCCTGCCCCAGCCTCTCCTCCTCTCCAACACTGCCAAGCTGATGGAGAGCCAGGAGCCAGTGCCCAGCAACAGCGACACTCCCCAGGCTCGCCAGCAGTGGTGGGATCACTCAGGGAAAACTGCAGAAGAGGAGAACTCTGTGCAAATCCAAACTCAAAGTGCCAGCCAGAGAGGAACAGAGTGATGGGAATTAGTTTGGGGAAGCTTTTAGGGTTCACTATTCAAAAAGCTTTCTTTTCATTTTGAGTGCTATTAAGTAGCATTAAATAAATAAATAAATACAAAACCCCTGAGATGAGTGATTTTTGAGAGAAAGGCTGCTTGTTGAAATAAAGGAATGACTAATTTTAACTTGAGAGGGAATGAGCCCAGCCTTGTGCTAAGTGAAACCAAGCCTCATGAGGTCAGGATCTCTTCCACATTGGCTTAATGGTACCAGCAGACTGGAGATGCTGGAATTTCCTTCTTTTTTTTTCCCCCAACTGTACCATGAGGAAAAGATTCTTTTCTATATCAAGTACCTCTGTGGCTTGGAAAATCCTTTCATCCAGGTCAATGGCTCTTGAACAGAAACACAGGAACCACCATCACCTGTAAAATCCTTCCTGGGGGCTTGCTGAATTACTGTCACTGACACGGGGCCAATGCAATGCTTTAGGAAGGAGGACAAAGGATTTAAGAGTGTCTCCTTAATGGCTTGTTGAATGAAAAAGCTGGAAGAAAACTGACCTAAAGCACTTTGAGTTCTCTACTGGAATGTGTGTTATTCTTTGTATTTCTCTGATATGAGCTGCAAGCTGAAAACCTCCTGCCTGCTTTTAAGGATGTGTTCAGCCCCTTGCCTGTAGATTCCCACAAAACCCATTAGCATGCAGGCAGCCATACCTTGTCTATCAGCCAACAAAGGGCTAGCAGAAAGAGAGGAAAATAAGGGAGCAAATTTCCTGCCACATTTTAGTAACAAATAGCAATGCACACCACCATCAAGGCCACTGTGAACATCAGCTGCCTTTCCACTGGCCTGATGATGGTACTTGGCCATAGGCACTGAGGCTTCTACACCTACTGAGGAGCGAACAAAGGAAAAGGGAGGGATTTTATGGTTTAGGGGGCACAGGATTTTTGCTTTGTTAATGGACAGCTAAGAAACTACAGCATGTGAAAAATTAAAAAGGTGACCTTATTGGGTTGTTGGTTTGCACTCCTCTTTGGACAGTTGGACAGTGGAGGTGATAGTACCATAAAATACACTGGAATGGCTTCCATTAAAACAATAACAAAAAACCCTCCAACACTTTAATTCTCAGCACATATGGCTGGTGGCCCTGAAAAGGCTAAAAGCCTTGCACTGCTGTCATGGGGCCACACAGGGTAACTATGTGTCTGCAGCTGAGCAAGCAGGGATGGAAAGCAGTCCAGCTATTCAAGGAATTAATTTAGCTGGTGGAGATGGCTCTGGAGGTCATGCATGGTCAGATTAGCCTTTACAAGTGCTCAGCATTTTCTGCCATGTCCTATGGAGTTTCACTGATCAAACTCTGCAGAATTTAAAGGTTAAGCCTCAGGCACGACCCAGCTGCCTTCCAGTCAGACACAGGATCGATACGACATCTCTGGCCACAAGCTAATGGCACATGCTTGGGCATGACACAGCAATGGGAGGAAGCAGACCTCAGCCCACCTCCAGCCTTATTTGGACCACTGCTGAAAGAGCCTGTGCAAGGACATTGTGTGGTTTTTGTGCACCCTGCCTCCAATGTGTTCACTGGATGACTTCACGCAGCCAGACATAGCCAAAAATGTGCCTCTGTGAACTAATGAATTGGTTTAATTGTCTGCCAAACCTTAGAGCAGCCAAAAGTAACAAATTAAAGTTTACAATCCTGTGGTCTCATTTACAAGGGGATAATACAGCAACTGTTTATTTTGTGAGATGTTGGAGTGAGTCAGGAGAAAATTACAGCCGCTGTATAATATTAATAATCATCATCATCATCAAAATACTTTTAATAGGAAACACCAATGGTTGTTTTGCTCCATTAACTTGCACTATTGTTTCACAGCCCAGCTGGCTGCTGACTCAGCAGGGCAGGGGGTGTTGATTCCCCAGAGGCAAAACCAGCTTCACAACCACGACAGCGCACAGCAGCTTCATGCTGCGGTGCGAGAGTTTAATAACTGCCATGTCTGCAGCGTGGCAGCAGCCATGGCAGGGTCTGCAGGGCCAGATGATGTGTTATGGGGCTGTTGAAAAAGCTCTGGGGGAGGATGGAGATGCCAGGGTGCCTAGAAGCTGCCGGGAGACTTTATGGGCAATGTACCCCAGCCCAAAGAAAACAGGGTGAAGAGGGAGGTGGGACCAGCAGCTCTGCAGTTTTGGGGAGATGAACAACCTGCACCCTTTGTGAAGTCAGCACGGTGCCAAGGGATGGAAGTGCAGGAGCAGCCTGTCATGAACCACATTGCTCACCAGCAGCTGTGCCCCTGAGGAGAAGAGAGAGCCCAGCACGTCCAGGGCCATGCATGGCCAGGTCTCTTCTGCTCCAGCACATGCCTCAAGACCCTGCTGACAGCTCAGGTCAGCTCATGTCTTGTGGGCACACAGCTCTGGCTTCACTGTGCTTGGACAGGGGTCCTCATGCCACACTGACAGGGCAGGAGAAGAAGCATCCTAGGCCACAGCCAACTGTGAGCCCAGTGCTGGGGGCGCTGGCACAGACTCAAATGCCACCAGCCAGTGACCAAGCAAAGCAGGTGGTGATGGCTGTGCCCAGCTTGGATAATTTCAGGCTTTCAGCCAATTTCAAGCATCAGGAGCCTTGGCTGCCTCTTCCCTTGTGCACATGGCTGCCCAGCACCAGAGCTTCCCAGACCTCTGGCACCCTGTTCCCTCCAGCCATGGGCTTCAGAGAGGAGGGAGCTTGCAAGAGGGGCTTTGTGCTGAGGGAGGGTCCTAAATATGGGAAAGCTGCTGCAAACGGCTATTTCTTCTGAAAAACAGATGAGGCCCATAGGAAGCTGAGCAGCTGGGCGAACGGCTGCGCCGCCAAAGGCATCTGAATGAGAATGGGAGGGGAAATAAATAAATACCTCTGTACATCCCCATGAAATGAATCTCTCCCCATTCAGCCATTTCCCTTTATTTCTTCCTTTTAGAAGCAAGGTTACCGGGTCTAACATCACATCCAAACATTTCAGCACTAGCATTATACGGGATGCTCCAAGGTCAGCCCCTGCAGCTGTAAACTCATTAGTCTTGTCTTTTGTGAGAGAAGAAAGCCTCTTCATTCCTCTCTCACCCCCTTCCCCCCTAATTAAAATTAAAGTATTTCCTGGCCAAAAGTCATTTCTGCATTCATTCATCTCAATTCTTTACTGTTTGGATAAACCACCCTCTGGTACTCCGAGGGTGTTATGTATACAAACTATAAACTCTTAATGGTCCTGCAGTGTGTTATGACTGGCCTAAAGAGCTAAAGCAGGCTCTGGAAAAAAAAGTGGTTCTTGGCAACACAGTGGATGGAGTTCAGGCTCATCAGTCATATGCAATTAGAGATTAAAAGTGCTTGATGGACTATAGGGGAGACCAGCACGGAGGGAGATTAGGAATGTAGGAGAGAAAAGGCAAACAAAAGCTTTTATCTCGGCGCACCAGTTGCTACTACAAAAGCAGCAATAGGAGGATAGTCCTCATTTTCCGGAGGCACCCACAGCCTTTCCGGGCTCAAGGGCCCAGGCATGCTGATTGCAGAACCCCAGCTCCATCCTGACGACCACCCACATCTCAAGTGGGGTGATGTGAGTCCTCAGGGACCACCAGGGCTGGTGGCCGTTGCTCAGGGAGGGCACAGGAGGGCTAGCCTTGGGAGGAGATTCATGCCTCAGCCCAGGTTTTACAGGATCCTGTGGCCAGCAGCCTGCTGACACAGTGCCTGACAAACTCTCCCCAGCTGCTGGCAATGGTTAATCTGCCCCAAACAGGGGCGCCTAGGAGGCATCAGGAGCCTGAAGGGTATATTGGGAGGAAGAGGGAAGAGTGGCTGTTCTTTCTTGACCAGAGGGGTGTTTCTTAGTTGGGCTCTTGCTGCTCTGGTGTTGATTACACCATGGATGGGCCCACGAGACAGTGCATTTTTCATTGCAGTAGAACATCATTGTTTTGTCAGCAGGATTTGTTCTGAGCTAAGAAAATGCTCAGCCCTCACTGGAAGGCAAAAGCATAAATGAGCTGGGTAGGGCAGTCTTGACCTCAAGGTGAAATGCAGACCAGTCATCAAGGATTAAGTGCCCTCTGTGCCATCACAGCAACTGTGTGCTGGAGGCTGTTCTGCTCATCATCAGGAGTCGGAGCACCCTCAAGGGTTCACTGCCCTTTGCTGGGTCACTGATTCAGTGGCAAATTAGAGGAAGGGCTCCATCAGCTGAGCTGTCAATGTAGCCTGGCAGGTCTCCTATGGAAACAAGGACACAGCTTAGCCTGCAAAATTATGTGAAACTTCAGACTTTCTTCTCTGCATCTTGAGACACCTCTGTGCTTTGAGTAAAAGATGGTGTGAGCCAACTTTTCTGTACACAGCGATGACTGCACCCCATAAACTATTTCCTGCAGTATCTGGAGACACAGGTGAGACCTTGCACTTTGTGACCTTCTTGGTGAGGCTATCAGAGGGTGTCAACCCTTGGAAAACCATGAGACTTCCCTGCTTTCTCCTCACAGCACAGCTGCCCTTCCATCAATTTTCTTTTCCTGCCCCCAACTAACAAGACAGCGAGGGAGGCACTAGGCCTGCCCAGCCTGAAGGAGGGAGCTGACTCTTTAGGAGTTTCATTATAGAAGACTCAATCAGCCATTAGAGGTTCATTTAAATGGGATTTCTTCAGCATTAATAGGCTGTGGTGGTGCATTCATAGCCTGCTTTCCTCAGGTTTTGCAGAAAGAGGTATAAGTGGGTTTCTTCAAGTATATGTGATTGCTCATAGCTGCTGAAGTTGATTTGAATCACTTGCTACCAGGCTTGCCAATTTAGCCTGATAAACTGTGCATTATTAAATGGGGGAAGGGAACAAAGCAGGACTTCTCATCAGCAAAGAGTGATTCCTTTCATCAGCGCAGTCTGAGAAATGCCATAATGAACCATTTGCACCTGAGAGCAAAAGCCTTCAGTTGACTGTGTTTCTGATCAGTTCTTGTGCTCTGAGATTCAGATATGCCCAGAGCCAGACATGAGAACAGGTAAATCCAACTATGTGTGACTGAAAGGGCGCTTGTATCGGTGCTCCTTGGCCACTCTTACTAGCCATCACTCCTGTCATCTGTACAGCCAATAGTGGCTCTGCCTTTCTGTTCAGGGGCAGTTACTGACTGCAGACTGTGCATGGAAAAGGGTTTCAAACCCTTTCCCCAAGCATTAGTACTCACAAAAGAAACAAACATATTTGGGAGTCTTTTCTCCTTGTGTTGGATGAAAAGCATCTGCCGTGCTGGAAATAACCTCCTGACTCTTTGGGAAGCTGGTCTTGCTCTCATCCACCCAAGCTGCTCACCAGTCAGCAGGCTCACTGGTGATTATGCATAAGGTCATGGAGTTGGTTCTTGGAAAGGGCCTGGTCTCCATCACTGCAGCAACAGGAGTATTGTTTTGGATTAATAGTCTAAAATGTGTTTGAGGCAGTTTCAATCCAGGCACCCCATCCCCTGACTCCAGCTGCAACAGTGACTGGGTGTGCAAACAACCCACTCTGGATGCCGCTGAAGCGTAATTAGTGTTTTTAATATACTGTGTAAGTATGAGGCTTGCTGGATCCCACTGCTCCTCCAAGACTGGCATCCTGCACAAGTGTCCCAGTGTGCACAGGGCTGTATAATCAGGTCCCAGGCTGATTTTCCACGTAAGCATCAGGGTTATTAATGCATCACTACGCGACAGCCAAGCCCTGCACACAGCCTGCCTGCTGGGTCCCTGGAGACCCTGGGCACCATGCATCCCACTCACAGCCTCGTGGCCTGATGGATGGACCTGTGTTAATGAGCTCCGAAGGGAACCACATGGAGCCCTCCTTGCTGGAGGCACAAGCCTCTAAGGGAGGGAGTTAAAAGGGGGCAAAAAAAAGAACAGTGGAGAAAAGGGATAGACTCCAGATAGCTCCTTTGGGGGTGTAAAGGTTGTGCTTGATTAAAAGCAGTGCTTTATGAAAATGTTATTTGCTATGCTTGGAAGACGACATTCGGTGCAGTAAGAGTGTACAGCAGACCTAATATGCTCCCTATGGAAAGGGCTGGAGTGTGTGCCTGTGAATGCATCCTATCCTCTAATCTTTGATCCCTTCTCTATAGGAGCAGGGTTTTTCTCAGAGAACTGGGAGTGCCCACCTTCTCCCAGATACACAGCCATCCATCCTCTATGTCAGTGTGCAAGCAATGATACAGAGAAGGTCTTTGATCAGAAGAGTCACAACAGCAGAGAACTGTGACTGCCTCTCTAGGACACAAGGGTGACTGGCATCAAGATCCCATCCTGAACTCTCGGGGTGTATTTGGTTTGGATGCCGTCAGCTTGGCTACAGAAGCACAGCTGGAATGAGCCTTTCAGAAGGTGCTGCACAGATCTATTTCCAAGTAGTTTACACTAGACTTTGTCTGGACGTGTTTGGGTTTTAATGCTTTCCCAGAACACTTGTAAATTTTTATTTCTGCTGAGAGCAGGGAGAAACTAGCTGCTGTGCACAGAATAAAGTTGATTGTCTACAAACTTTAATGCTGTTTTCTTGCTCTATTATTTGGCCATTCTGTGTTTGTGCAAAACTCTGTTTTAAAGCTCACCCGGAGCTGCTGGCCTTGCAAGGAAGAGAAGGGGGGAAAGCTATTCCTCTGCTCTGCCAAAATATACAAAAGTTTTATGTACCATGATGGAAAGTTAAGGTGAAAAGGGCTGGATCTGAGACAAGGAACATTTCTTTAATTTTCTTTGCTTTTTTTTAACAGGATTTGCTGTTGCTTTGAAAGCCCCCTGCTATTTTACAGGCAATAAAAAAGAGAGACTGAAAACATTTATTTCCTGAGACTTGCTCGTTTCTTGAGCTCTGTGGAACCGAGCAGGCCGAGCAAAGGGAGGGGACGGCAGTGAGCCCAGAGGACCCTTTGTCCAGCTGGGAAGATCAAAATTTGCCTGCCTGGCCCTAATAACTGAAATCCTCATTCTACTTTGCAGCCCTTGTCCTGTGCTCTGTCCCATGCAGCCCTGGGATCCCCCAAGCATGGGACCTTCCTCCCCAAAGCCACACAAACTCCTGGGTGCAAGCAGACTGCCACCTCATTTTCTGCTTTGGTGACTGCTCTTGGCTCACAGGTAAGCCAAAAGATTTTACACAGCCAGGTGCTATCTAGCTGCAACCTTCCCCTGTTCGGCCAGTAATGTCATCTAATGCCCTTCCCATGGACTGATGGGGGTAGAGGTACAGGTAGCAGTAGATCCCTGGGTCTGGCCCCTATCTCATGGGTTTCCTCATGCAGGACAGCCTGTGCCCAGGGCTCAGCAGGATGGTGACCTTGCACTTGGCTTTTCCCTGTGAGTCTTGACTGGTAGCAAACCCAGGAGGCCAAACCTGCAGCTTCATGTTAGGGTTCACAGATCATTTCAGAAGCATGTGTTGGAAGTGAGAGGATGTGTGAAATCAAAAATATTTTTGTATGATTCTCATACAGTTTAGCCTTCCTTCGACCTACAGCTTGACTTTTACTTACTGCCCTTGGTTTTGGCTGAAAATTACAAAGCTGAAAGAGCATCTGTTCCAAATAATGCTGCTCAGGCTTCTGGATCACAACTCAGAAGCTTCCTGCCAGGAGCGGTTGCCATAGCTTCTCAATTACTCTTAAGATGTATTCAATGTTTTGGGGAGGCTAAGGGAGTAGCCACAAGGAAGATAGGAAATATTTGTTTGTAGAAAGTCCAGATACCAAAGGCCCAACTTCTTAACTAGGATATGTTTTCAAACTACATAGCTCTTAAAGGGGAAAGAACACCATGCAACCTTTAAAGAAAAATTGGCTATCAAGTGCTAAACAAGTACAGTACAAACCAGGATCAGTCAAGAGGCATGCACACTTAAGGAATCTAGATTTTTTTTATATCTGAAGATATCCTATTCATGTCACTGGTTTTTATGCATGAGACACTTGGTTTGGATAGGGAAATGTCCAAAAGTGTGTTTATTTCAGCTCACACGAGAGCAGGTACTAAAAATCTCGGAGATGTCTCTCCAGTCAGGAAGGTAATCCTGCTTGCCTGCACACCTGCAGTGCAGAGGGGGTTTTAAAATATCCTGCAAAGCCTGGAGAAAATGCCCTCACTGCAGCAGATCCTTTCAAGCCTGCCTGCCAAGCAGCAGGGTGGCTGACCTCAGCCTGCAGACTTGGCTCTTCCAAGTCAGGTCTGGCTTGGCTTTGGTCGCTTTGGTCCCTTTGCCCCCTGTGCAGCCCTATCCACAGCACAGGTGGAGAGGGTTTGTCAGGCAGTGGGAGAAGTGCTGCCTGTCACAAGCAGACCAGCTTCTTGTCCTGGTCTCTCTGGCTTGCTCACAAGGCCACGTCAATAGCAATACACTTCTACCTTCTCTCTCTTTGGACTAACCAGCAGCAGGATCGCTGGTGGCTTCATTCTGCTTGCGATAGTGCCACAGGACAGCTGCTGGGCTCCTGCCAGCCCCTGCCTGCTCCCCCTGCAGCCCTCCTGTGCTAAAAGCCCCCTTCCTGGCCAGCCTCCAGCAGCATGTCTCATATTCAGCCACGCTGAATCCCTCCCTGAATGCTTTGATACAATGTTTTACTTCACGTCTCCTCCTAAAATGGTTGAAGGCTCAACCTGGTTTGTACCATTCCTCATGAATCCATCAGTGTTGTGGCCCTGTGCCCATCACAGGAACACAGCTCCATTTAGACCTCATGTACCATCTGCCTTTCCTGTTAATGAAGTTTTATTTTGGGCAGGGTGGCAATCCCAGTGGCTGGGCAACTGCACCACTTCATGCAAGTGGAGGAGGCAAGTTCTGCTCCTGGGGAGGCATTTATTTAAACAGAATAAATGAGATGTCAGAGTCTGTCCTTGTTCCTGCTAAGATTCTTTGCTTCACTGACACAAAATCTGAAATGGAATATTTTCTTCTAAGTAAGAGGGGGCAATGGCAAGAGCTGTACCTTTGTCACAGTCCAATGTCTCTCGCTGAGTTTGTGACTTGAACTTTCCAGCAGCAATAGCTGGAGACTGGAGGTTACTGAGTCTGGGAGCCTAGGGGGTTATTGATAGGATCTTGTGTACACAGATCCAGTGATGCTCTGCATTGCTGCCAGATGGAAATGCACAGCAGGTTCCTCTTGTTTTCTGGGACAGGGTAGGAAGATCTGGTTTAGTCCTGATTTACTTGCCTCCTGGTTTCTCTGGTGTCTTGGATAACTGTTGCTTGTGACTATGCCTTCACGGCTCTGAGCATTATTTCAGTCCTTTACTTCAGTGCCAATTCTTCTCTACCTCTCAGTACTTTTCTGTTATCTGTTCAGGTGGTTAAAGTGGAGATTAATTGCAGTAAAAAGTTAATCCAGTGGGAAAAAAACCACTTTCTCTCCTTGACTGAATTCCCTTGACTAAATTATGTGGGGTTTGTTTGGGTTGGTGTATTTATTTTCTTGTGGTGGGTTTGGGGTGTATTTTGTTGTTGTTGGGTTGTTTGGTTAGGGTTTTTTTGTTTTGGTTTGTTTTTGTTCTGGAGCAGGTCCCCAGGCTCCTGACTAATGCTGCACAATGTTAATGGTTTCTCTCACTTCCCTGCACTCTCCTACCCACACCCCAACCAGTCTGTCCATCCCAAGTGGTTTGTTGCTTTTTTTTTTAAAGGCTCTGCTTCTCCACTGTAATAATATTAGTGCAGTTCCACTAGTGCTAGGACACATGGGCCCTGTGGTTCCTCCTTGGGCTGTCTAAATCTCTACCCTAAACTTCACAGTGTGCAGGTCATCAAAGAAATTATAAGATGGAAGCCAGACAGATCACCACACTTGGGTGAGAGAGGGTCACTATGTATTCTTTACAATTCTCTGTAAAGAATAAGTATTTTCTTGCAACCACATTGCTAAGCCTGAAGGTAGACAGCTGAGCCTTTCAAGGATAAAACTGATATTGCAATGTTGGGCTACAGAAGAGTACTGCAAGAAATGGATTCCTGGGATTTATGGGGGAGCAGGATGAGGCAGGCCAACAGTTTTTATCCAAGGTTGAATGCCTGAAGGTTACAGCTTCATCTGAAGTGTCTGAGTATGGGAAAAAACAGAGCTTCCTCAGCAGAGACCAGCCCTGAGCAAGGAATAGACACAGGGTGGGAAAAAGGCTTCAGGAGTCACTTGCCCAAAGCACAATCCCCCTTAATTAACAGGAAGCTTTCCATGTGCTATACATTCCAAGAGGCTTTGCTTGGCAGCCCTGTCAATCATTCCCAGTGCACTCTAAGAAGGGCAATTTGGGCAGTTTATAATTCTTTGTTGCCTGCTGCTGCGTATTGAGCATAGACTTTCACATTCTGCCCTGCTGTTCATGTACCAGACAAAGGCTTTTGTGTGGCCATTCTGCTTTGTGATGTGGGCACGTGAACAGCTGGCAAAACTAAGCCACCTCCCTCCTGCTCCCATGTGCAACAGAGGCTGAAGCTTTGCTGAAATGTTCATTTTTCTCACGTCCTGCAAGACACAGCACAGTCCTGTGCTCTGGGGTCTGTCAGGCACAAGCCAGCTGCAGGTGGTGAGAGGGCAGATTACAACAGCATCAGTTCAAATTGTTGTTTGTGTTCCTATACCAAAAAGCCTACAAACAATTCTCCCCTGGGTTTTTCATGAAATGAAGCTCAATATTCACAAGGCTCTGAAAAGCAAAAAAAGTAGGAAAAAAAAATGCATAAGGGACTTTTTTTCCCCCTAAACCATCCATTATAAATGTAACAAAGCCACAATTAGAGCTGCACTTTCAAGACACTGCTCAGTAAAGCCTAAGCAGGGCACATACACACAAAAATAAGTGATTGCAAAGGTATGGCATCCAAAGCAACCTCGACCTGACCCTGCAGTGACCTACATAATGACCACAATATGTGATTTTGGCCTGATTACTTCAAATTGAGCTTCAAAGAGCTAATGGAGCAATGTGGGCATCTTTTATTTTGTTTTCTTGTCCCATTGCAGCACTGCTATGGGCAGATTCAGTGAGAAGAAGCTGTGCAAAGCAGCCTGGAGGTGCTCTGCAGCTGTAGAACATTCCCACAGGAAACAGGAGTTCACTACCACTGTCAGAGGGTCACCTTCTACTCACTGCACAGCTCCTGAAGTGCATTTGGTACTGGGTTAAGAGGTTGCCTGATGTAACTGGGATGCACTGGTAAACATGCAGCTAAATCTGAAGTTAATTCAGTGATTTATAGGCTGTGCCAGACCCTGCACTAAAGGCTTCTACAAGAGCTGCATTCCTGCCTCAGTTTCTGCCCCACTAGTGTTACATCAAATCTGAGCAAAGGGCACAGTGGGAGCCTTTACTATTCAGGTTTTGGGCACAAGCATGAAGATAAAGACAGGTGCAGCTGGGCCAGCTCAGCTATCAAAGCATCTCCTGCTGCTATCACACTGCCTCAATCCCAGGGAACATCCTTCCCCCTCTGCAGACCCTCAGTCATGAGAAGGTGGCGGGCAGCTGAGTCCTTGTGTCACAATAACTCCACTTTGGTTACTTGAGCTTGTTTGTAGCCTATATAATCATAGCAATTAGATCCAACCGCTCTTAGCTGCATTGCTTAATTACAACTAATGCACAGCATTTCAATTAATTTTAATTATACAGAAAATGTGAAGAGTCTGTTACTCCATTGTTAAAATCATTTGGGACAAACAAGACTAAAGTGCTAAATTTCATAAAGGACCTAGTTATTAATTTTAACTCACTAATGAATGGATGTGTCTCCAAACTCTCCAAAGATGTAGTCTCTACTTGAAGAGTCAGTGCTGTAGATTTATGGATATCCTGGCTTGTACAGAGAGATTTGGGTCCAGCTCTGAATCAAAATGGAAATGCCCCATACTGCTGTCTCAGGCAATACCTCTACAGAAGTTATTTCATGTTAATTAAAACTAACCACCTTAAAATTAACATCCACTGCTGCTGAAGTATCGCTGTGTGGACACGCCTCTGACAAATGCAGGCATGACCACTTTTACTTGGAATAATTTTAGCTTCTAATTAATCCAACGATTTTCTAAGACATTGAGAGCTACCTCCTACCAGCTCATTTCTATCTAGACTTTGAAAGAAAATGTTTAATGCTCCTTGGGCAGGTTTGGAAACTCCTATTTCTGATATGTACTATTTTTATCTGCTCTTATAAATAACCACTCCCTTAGAAATAAAATGTTTCTGGAGTTTGCTACATTAAAAGGAAAACATAACAGAAACTTTGAGTCCTGTTTTAAAGAATAAAAGGGTTTATCTTATCTAGAGCAACCGGTACAGGATAACCAGTGTTATCTTATCACCACATATTGATGTCAGCATTTAAAAGGACTTGAGGCTGTTATGCTACGCGGAGCAGAACTCCTACACTGATAAACACTGATAAAGCTGCAGCGCTCTAATCTAAACTACACCTTCTTTCTGCCCCAAATACCCATGAGAAGAGCCAGAAGCATTTTTCCTAGCACAGCACAATCCTCTGAGTGAGGGTGGGCTCCTTAGCCAGCTAGCGCTGCTGGAGAAGGACCCAGAGTGTGGCCAAGGCTTCCAGCAGCCTCGAGGGAAAGAAACAAAATCCATTTCCAGGCTCAGCTTTGCCCATGGCCATTGCTAAACTCCAGCCTTACAGGAATAACCTGAACCAAAGGCATGGGCCTTTGTCAAAGGGGCGATGTTCATGCAAGAAGGTCATGAATGGGCTTAAACCCGACAACCTTCTTTAAGTGGTAGCAGCCTACCCTTGCAGTGCTGACTGTAGCAGCTTTAACCCTTCAGCAGTCTAGCTGGAATTGTGTAATTTCTTCAGGAAGGGATGTGCAGCCTTGTAGGACTTTACTCAGAGAAAAAGAGATACCCACAAAGTAAATCAGAACCTGCAAAGCAAGAGCTTGTCAGGTGTGGGATACAGGTTGAGAATCCAGGTTGTATATGTGTGGTCATCTTACCTAAGTAATGTGGATGTCAGTGTCTGATGTTAACGTGATCTTCCTGTGTTAAGCCACTGAATCAGCCTTCCAGAGGAACAATATGGATCCCAATTAACAACAAACTGATACAAGAGTGCCCATGCTCATTAGAAGAATGCTAGTGACCTCAGGGGTCCCACTTTGCCCTGCATGGCCAGCTGCTGCATGTCAGCATTGCTCACCCACAAGAACACCAGGCTTTGGACATAGGCTGCAGCTGACCTAAGCTTGCTTCAGTATTTACTTCAGGGAAAGGGCTTCTCTGCAGGCAGTGGGGAGGACACAGGTGTGACACTGGTAACAGTAACTATGTTGGAGCCAAGGGGAAAGCAAGTCACAGGTAAGGTCCCTGCATCACTTTTGCCTGTGCACAGCCTTTCAGGGGGAGTGGTGGGGTGCAATGAGTAAAGGGCAGAAGGATCTACAAAAGAAATAAGGATGTACAATACTGGTACCCAACATGAAAGCTCATTTAAAGGACCAAAGTACAAGGCTGAGATAGTCCCACTGCAGATGTTGGAAATGTAGTGCATAGGACACCCACATAATCTATGCATGAACTCAGAGCTTGACACCTCTTGCCTGCTTGTGCAATTCCAATTAAATTTTGGTGCACTAATCTCTCTATTCTTAACAGAAACTTCTTTGCTTGCTCTCTCTCACCTCCATTTCCTGCCAACTGTAGATAAAACACCCAGTCAGCCCTCTGCTTATTTGATCCTGAGGTGAAGCGATCAAAGCAGCCTGCAACCTGACTGAGGGATCACACAGAATGAGCAAGTGGGCTGCAAGGCAGACTAGTGAAATCGCTTCCATTACAGCTCCAAGTGTGGACATATGCTGTGTTGGCAAGTTTCTTTTACAACAAGCATTGACTTTCCTCTTTTTTCCTTCAGTTTTGTGGTGGTGTTGATGTCCCTTCCTGCAGGTGCTCAGGATAAAATCCCACACTTTGGCAGCATGGCAGCCTTGAAGAAACTGATATTGCACTCTACCAGGAGCTGCCCCAGCTTCTTTTATTTCAGTAGAGCTGCTCTACTCCAGATGTAGATGTCATGACACATATGGCACAACATGCATCCTCCCTGTGTTGCCATGAGCTGACAGAGTGTGATTCCCAGCTGTGTGGCAGCAGAGTCACTGCTCTACTGTTCTGGGGACCAAGATTCTGCTTGCTCTTTCCACGCTTTTTTATAAACAATAGGTGGCAATTTTAGCAATTAAGAGTGTGGGGAAGCAGCAAGTTTGGATCAGATGCACACAGCAGCTGCCACAGCATGACTATGCAGCACAGAGAGGCTGCAAGCACTTAAGCAAGACAGAATTATCATAGCACAAGATTAGTTCAGATATCATAAAGCACTGTTCCACTTCCAGCAGCTCCCCACCAGGAAATCTCCCCCCATCCCTGCAGTTAAGATGTGTATCTGTCTTGCAGTGTTAATTGTGCTGGCCTGCCACTTTGCTGTGGTTTATGTAGGCAGTCCAACTTAACAAACCTGGACAGCAAAGGCATTCCAGTGCTGGGCTGGATAGTCCAAAAATGAATAAATGTAACTCATGTAGTTCTGCTGAACCTGTGGTTTAAAGCTTCTAATTGCTAACTTTCATCTTTTACCAGCATAAATAATAAATGTGGCATGTTCCCCGTTTTCCATCACCACCACATTATTAAAGCAATAAAACAATTTCAAAGGTGTGGTTATCATAAGCTAATGGCACCTCTAGGGGATTAGTAACACCCCATGAGACTTCTTAGTCTTAAAAAACCCGATGCCCCCTGTCAGTCTCTATTAGCTCAGTCGTGTGAGAGTGTGTGCACAGAGCTCCCTGCTAGTGCTATGCCACTTGGCACACAGGACAAGTTAAGTGACACAACTGCAGGCATAATTAGGTCAGGAGATGCTTCCAGGCAGACAATTAAATAAAAGAGAGGAACCCTGCAAGCACATGCAGCTCAGATTATGTATAAAGGCAGGTAAACCAGCTGCAGCATTTTTCAGCCTAATTCAGAGCAAAGGGAGTGTCACCCCTCCTACAGGAAGGAGAGGGGAGCAAGTGCTGCCATGCAGAGCATGGCAGTGTGAATGGAAAGAACTCTCCTTACCAGAGAGACTTCCCTCAAGACCAGACTGGCTGGAAGGGAGTAGCTGCCCTTGAAAGAGCTATTCACCTGCCTGGAAGCATCGCTTCATAGCATTTTGCAAGCCTACACTGAGGACAGAGCTGTCTGTGAGGGTGAGTTTACTGCCCACCACACCAGGTGATTTGGGAGCTCTTCTTACACATAACTGCTTTGTGGATATTCCTCCCCTACCTCTGCCTCCCCACAGTCTCTGTAATCGTAGTGTGACATCACCAGGAATTAAGTTTGGTTTAGTATCTGCTGGGGTGTTAAGACCAAGCTATTTAGCACATCAAAACAACAGTATTAGCAAACAGACCTTCATTTAAGGTAATTATGCACCAAGGAGACTGCCTTATCTTTCATCTCCTGTTTATTTTGCTAACAGTCACCCAGATTCTTTAAGTAATACCTTCCCTGCTATCACTTATCAAAGCAATGATGGAGGTGAAAGACAGCTGAATGCACTAAGCTCTAGCACAGCAAAAGCCTCTGTGGTGGTTTTAGGCTATGCCTTTAAAATTTAGTTACAGATTTTGAGCAGAAAAGTAGAAAAATATAAATAAAGCACTATTGGGTGTAAAAAGGAAAACTAAAGATTATTCTAAACAAATTAACTGGAGGAATATCTGCTATAAGACTGACTGGACCAAAAACAATTCTTTCTCTTTTCTGATCTCTTCTCTGCTTGCTGTGCTCGGGAGAGATTAACCTGCTTTTCATCTGACCTTGGCTTGGCTGCATTGTTTAGTTAAGTCTAACCCATTGCTTTCTCTCTGCTCCTTTTCTCTCTTGGGACAGGAGGGTAGGGGGCAGTGGAATGGCTTCTCTGGTCTCTTTGACCAGGGTTTTTTTCGTGTTGTTTGCTAATTGTAAATATCTGTATAAGACTGTAAATACTGTATATTTTGTACATATTCATTGCATTCCATTGCAGTGTGTAGTTTTGCTTGTAAATACAGCTTTCATTTGCTTCTGAGTTGGTCTGGCAAAGTTAATGCTGAGGGGGAAACTTCAACCCACCACAGCCTCGAAGGTAGGAGGAGAAGGAGGAGGAAGGACAACTGAATAAGGGCGAGAGAGGAGGGCTGTCTGCCTTTGCCTTTGTCTGCTTGTCAGCAGTGCTAAGCTGGGAGCCCTGATCCTACAGGACTTTACACAGCCTGGAGCAGAGATGGGATTTGAAGGACATTTGTTGCACTCTGTCATGCCATAGAACCTTCAGGTGATCACAGGCATTTGCTAATTGCTATTGCAAATGATCACAGTGAATCTTCAACTCCCACTGTGCCCACACTTTGCTATCATCCTCAGCAAAGATAAAGGGGGCAAGGGTGGGAGGATCTAGAGAATGGGTGTAAAGCCAAAGCACAATGGCCTCAAAGATCAGTATCAGGCTAAGCAATGTCTTTAGATACACATTTGCATCCTCCCCCACATGAAGGGTGCTTTCAAGGCCTGTGGCGGTCAGCGGAAGGAAGGCACTAGTGTGACTGCTGCTTCAGCCAAAAGGGCCGCTGGGAACTGAGCTGATTGATCCATGCTCAGCTTTACAATTATAATGGACAAAGGAAACTTAGGAACACTTGACTATCACTTTCCACCACAGGATGGCTGGGTCTGGGGAAGGTGAGTCATGTATCATAGTGATGGTGAAGCCCCTTGGCTGCTTGAGTTTAGGGAGAAGTACTGCAGCCTGGGTAAGCTTTGTTGTGCCTGCTGTGAGGACTTAATTGGTCAATAGGCTAGTTGTAGATTAAAATCTTCTTACTGGGACTCATCAGAAGGATACACTACCCAAGTCCTGGTTCTCCAGTGCATTCAAAAGAAAAGGGCAATGAAATGCCTTGAGAGAACAAGACCTTGGAGTAAATCATACTGAAGTGCTCAAATTGCAAATCTACCAGGACTAAGAGTGAATGGAAGATGCAGGATCTGGCTCCCTATGAAAAAAGGGAAGAGCAGAGGGAAATGGAAATAGCTCTTGCTGAAAGCAAGGATGTGACATGAAGTAGAAAATAACGCCAGTGAGCTGTGTAGCTATCATTGCTTTACCAGCAGGGAGCACAGCAAGGTAGCCCTTAAGCCTCCTTCCTCTCCTCATTCCTTGGCCAGGTGAAGCTGTAGAGACCAGAAACACTACTTCTCTGGCAGTCACTGGGATGCTCCAGATAGGCACCCTGGGCAGTTTTGCCATGTGCATATCCTTCAGTGTAAGCTTTCTCATATGCTTTAAAGAAAGCTGAGCTTTGGGGTTGTGGTGGCCTAAGATGCTGGCACAGCCACAATCTCCAACTCTGCCATTTTTCAAGACAGATTGTGTAGTATTTCACCTCAAAACATCAAAGAAAACAGAGAAAGAAAAATATCTGGATGAGATACAGGAATGCTGAAAAGGGAATGAGCCTTCATATGCTTTCATCCTGAATCCAACACCTGGATAAAACAGTGAGCAGAAAACTAAGCTCTAAATTCATTCACCATCTCATTTCATTCTGTTGTCATTGTTGACATTCTTTTTTTAATTCCTTTTATGGCCATATTTATAGTGTTATGTCCAGGAATTAAAGGTCAAGAAGTATCTTCCAACAGTTACAACTAAGCAATGGAAAATGTATATTATACAGGCAGAAAATAGGGTGAAAATTAACTATCCAAAGGATTCTCAAACAGGAATCAATAGGGGTCTGGAAGATAGTGTAAGCTTACAGTTAGTAAAATAAAACAGATACAAAGAGGAAAGTCTTGTAACATTCAGAATTTAATACAACTGTGACTGGTAAGCAGAACAGTTGGGGGAGTTATGTTGGGTTTATAGCTTTTTCATGTGTGCCTGATGGAAACAGTCATTTAAATCCTTTTGGATATTGTCTCAATCATGCAGATGACAAAAGCATGAACTGTAAACAAAGGGCTGCAAGAAGTGAATGCATTGCTACAGAAGGACATCCAGGGATGTGTAATTCATTCCTAGTCTAATACAAAGAGTAAATTTGGATACCAGAGCAGTTTTCTGACTCCACTAAATGGGGAGACTTAGAATGCACCTGGAGGAACAATACCCAAAAAAAAACAGGGACATAGATAGGGACTAGAAAGCAACAAAATACAGAGATTTAATGTGGAAAAACTGTAAGTAAATCTGTCCAGGGAAAACTAATCCAAAACACAGATGTTCTCATGGAGAGAGAAATCTTAAAAGCAATCATGTTAAAGCAGACAAGGAATGACAACAGAGTTAATGGTAAGTCCCTAGTGCAACAGGCAGCACAAATCAGGCTGGGGAGTCTGCTTGTGTGCGCTGACAGCCCACTGTTAGCCACTGCTCACCCTGCTGAGCGCTGCTGCAACCTCTGGCTTGGGAAATGCTAATTCTAGCGGTGCGATCGGCACAGAGATAACACAAAGTGGAGGCAGCTCAAAGAAGGTACAACAGAATCATGACAAGCTCAGAGGAAGCAACTCATAATGCATACCACCACTGGGGCAAGGTGTAAGATAAGAGATAAGCTCATTAATACTGAAACCGAACTATTAAATGTTCCATCACATGGCAGGTTTCAAAACTAAACAGCAAGCTAGAAACTTAGCAGCAGATCTTGTCTGTGTCACAAAGTTCAAGGTGTGCCTTTTCATCTTCTCTTTCAATTGTCTTCTTAAAAACCTTCCCATGACTGACAGAACTATCCAAAGGCAGTAACAGAAAAGGCTCTGTCAGACAACTGCTCTCTTCTTAAGAAAAAGCCACTGGATTAAGGGTAATTAATGAAATGTCGAGATACAAACTCTCAGAAATGTTATTCTACACTCAGAAAAGGAAATGTTAGCCTTTTCTGGGAAAAAAAGTCCACAGAAGACAGCCAGTGTCAGTGGTGACAAGGTTGGTGTTTTCCCACCAGTGCTGCAGGCAGAACTGCAGGGGTGTGTGGCCTGACAACAGCTTGGGCACAAATGCAATGTAGGCACATTTTGCTGCCTGCAGATGAGGTTTCCTGCCCCACACATTGTCTCCCCCAGATCTTGTGGGGCCCAGCAATGAGAAGGTCACGCTGGGCAGCCATGCACTGCTTATTCCCCATCCACAGAACTATGTGTTGTGGCCAGCACTAACCAGCCCTGCTGCTTGCTTTATTTCCAGAGATGGATAAAATCCAATTTGGAAAGAAGCAGTTGTTGGAGGCACAGGACAATGACAGCCACTGAGGAGCCTTTCTTTCCACATTTTGTTTAGCAGATTGCCTGAGGTCTTCTGAGGCTTCCAGGAAGGGATGCAGAGGGGTATGCAGGGATGTAAAGTGATGCTCAGGGGTACCAACCCCCGCGGGTTCCCCCACGGCTGCGTTTCCATAGCTGCTGAAGACCCACATTGCCATCTAGTGCCAGAGGAGCACAAAGACAGCCAGGAGCCATCGCCCCTCCGGCAGGCTCAGGCTCCCGTGCAGGTGGCGGGGCACTGTTCGCCCTGGAAGCTGTAACATGCAAGGCTGAAGCCTAAGACGGGGCAGTAAATCTGCCAAAACCCAGCGAGTCATGTGCAACCCTGCTACAGATCCTGCTTTGCCCCAAAGCACCACAAAAAAGCCATGGAGGCAGTGGAGCAGGTCCAGAGAAGGGCACAGAAGGGTCTGAAGAACAGGTCTGGTGAGGACCAGCTGAGGGAACTGGGGTTGTGTAGTCTGGAGAAAAAAAGGCTCAGGAGAGATATTCTCACCCTCTACAACTCCCTGAAAGGGAGTAGTGAGGTGGGTGTTGGTCTCTTCTCCCTAGTAACAAGTGATACAGGACAAGAGGAAATGGCCTCAAGTTGTACCAGGCAAGGTTTAGGTTGGATATTAGAAGGAAATTCTTCACTGAAAGGTTTCTTAGACACTGGAATAGGCTCCCCAGTGAGGTGGTTAAGTCCACAACCTTGAAGGTGTTTAAAAGATGTAGAGATGTGGTGCTAAAGGATGCAGTTTGGTGCCAGCAAATAGCTTTGTTTAGGCTCAGAAGACTAGCTATGAATGATCTCGCACTATATACAACACAGCTAAAGAAAGGTTCAGCATATTCCCTGATATACCTCCCACCTACTCTACCATCAGCCTGGCTGCATGACCCTGCTGTGCCCCAGAGGCTGGGTGGGGTGCAGACCTACCCCACCAGAGCATAATGATGCCGCAGAGGGACTTTGGTCAGCTATTAATAGACACTAATAGCTCCAGTGAGAACTGGGGTGTCATCCTTCTTGTCCTGGACAGGATCCAGCTAGGGTAGCTCAGCTCTGCCAGCTGTGGTTTTCCTGCAGGGAAAGGGCATGAGGAAGCAGCAAGGCTGAGCAGGTTGGGTCCTGCCCATGTTCTTGCTGTAGATGCTCCATGTTGGTCCTGGCAGCGTGCTACTGTTCCTGTGTGGTCTGGAACAGCTGTTGCTTTCCACCCAGAGGTGATCAGTCTACCTCCGAAAGACTAGCTCATAATTACAGTGTTTTCTGGGGCATCTTTTCATGCCAAGCACTTTTCTATACACAAAGAAAGGCAGGTCCTAAATATCTTTGATGGGACTCTCACCATAAGATTGAACTGTTACGTGTTCTGTGTGCTGCAAGAACGCCTAGAAGCCTCAGGTGAGACAGACTCGGCTGTACTCGATCAAGTACATATGTTTAATAAAACTCAGCCTTGTCTGCACAGGGCTAGCAATCTGATGGGGACAGTAGTGAGCAAGCAAAGTGATTTGCTCCACATCATAAAGCAGTTCAGTAGCTGACCCAGGTCTCCCAAGTTTTGGCTTGCCAGCCAGTCTTTTAAATTAAATGTTCATACATGATGGAGTTTGTTTATTTTTCAGGCTGCGGTTATGCCCTTGTAAGAAAGCACTCCCAGGAAAAACAGCCCCTTCACGGTTTCATGGGCTCATTGATAGAAGAGAAACCCTGCTCGTTTGCCTTCCCTACTCATGCCATGAGTGGGAATTTTGAGCATCACTTGGCAAAGACATGGAGAGCTGGCATGCTTTCCTGGAAAGATTCATTAGTGGATCCCTAAAACTTTACCAAGCAACTCGATGACAGAGGGCAGTTATTAAACTTTGACAGTGAACTGGCAAACTATGAACCTGCAAGAGCTGGTGGCTGTCCAGCAGTGTAGGTACAACTGAGCTTTCCCATAGCAAAGATGAAGTGCAGAGTAAGGTCAGCCTGCCCTTGCTGCCTGAAGGGTGGCTGGAAGGGGTAAAGCTTGAGAGCAAGTGTCCTCCTTGCACATATCAGTATTCGGTCAAGAAACCTCATAAAGAAAAAGCCACTTGGAAGCACCAACTGATTGTGATCAGTTCCTCAACCCTCACTCAAGTGTATATGCTCTGGAGGTCACTCATTGGGAAGTGGGCAGCAAATGTGCTGCTTTGGTAGCTGAAACTTTGCATTTGTTCAAAGCATTTCAATTACAGCCCCCGAAATAGCTGCTGTCTGGCAAGACAACATCCACTGGATGAAGTTGAGGCCTGTAAGCAGAACATCCTTTTAGAGAGGCAACCAACAGTTTAGAGAGTTACTACTAATACCAATATCTCAATGAAATCTATTTCAGCACCACTATGTCATAACATTAGAATAGAATAGAATTAATCAGGTTGGAAGAGACCTTTGAGATCATCGAGTCCAACCTATCATCCAACACTATCTAATCAACTAAACCATGGCACCAAGCACCCCATCCAGTCTCTTCCTAAACACCTCCAGTGACAGTGACTCCACCACCTCCCCGGGCAGCCCAATGGCAAATCACTCTTTCCAGGAAGAATTTCTTCCTGACATCCAGCCTAAACCTCCCCTGGCACAGCTTGAGACTGTGTCCTCTTGTTCTCTCAGAGATCCAAGAGCTCCATTTTCTCTTAGAAAGAGGCATAGTTTAAAAATATTAGTTTTTCATGATACTTAGTCTCAATTTCTGCACAAGGTTTTAAACTCTGGCTCTCTGAAGCAATTCAAGGACTAGCTTCTTCCTCAGTGTAATTCTGCTTAAGCCCATGCATTTACACTGGGTGTGAATTTTCTCCATAAGGTTTGTGATTCTCAGGCAGAAGCTTATTGACAAGCACTGTGCTGAAGACCTTTACATTCAGCAAGGCTCATAAGCCACTGAACATCTGTTCTCTCATTAGCAACCTCCTCAGCATTTGCCCTGTAGGCAATGATCTACAGGACAAGTTTCCCAGCACCTAAACTACTGTAGGATAATTCTTTAACTAAATGGAAGGCAAAGCCCAAGGCCCTGGGAATTTGCTTTTGTACAATAATCTTTTGTGTGCATACAGTGGAAACCAGAGGATTATAGAGTCAAATCATGAGAATTCAGGTCAAGTGAGATTTGGCGGGGGAGAGGGGGTGTTGGAGAAGATGACAGAAGCACCAGTGGGAAGGTAGCGATCCCAGGGGAGGTAACGTGACGCTTGCAGATAAGCCTCTTCTGCTGTCATGGTTTAATTTTACACATCAGTATTGAAATTTCTTAGCATTGCTGAAGATCAGCACTTCCTTTACTGCATGAGGATCTTTTGTGTTGGTTTCACACACACACACACATACTTCTAGCAGCTGGATTATTTTGGAGTATCCCTGTGTCTCAGTTATTTATTTCTGCCATGCCTCCATTTCCTAGTTCTTTAATATTTTTTTTGCAGTCTGAGAGTTTGTGTGTTTAAACATCCTTTCTCCATTCAGCTCCCTGTTATTTTTCTCATTCTTGCACACTTAGCCTGGACCAAGGATTTCAAAGATCCTTTAGATAGACAAAGCCATTCATTTATCTCCCCTGGACATTTGCTTAATGGAAGGAAGGAAATGTCATTGCAGAAAAGCACTATGAAAGATGTGATGGTGCTTTTTCTCTTTCTGGCAAGTGATTGATCTGGATATCCAGACCATCTTTCAGAAACTGTATTCACATGCAGAGAGACCCAGCTAAAACCAATCAACTGTTTAACATTGTTGTGGCTGGCGAAGCTTGCTAAGCTGATGGGGAGGATGCGCTGTTGGGCAGCAACTGCTGAGAAAATAGTTGAATAGAAGATGTCAAATTAGACATAAGTCTAAGCAATAGAGAAAACAGCATCAAGGAAAACTTGCATGTCTGCCGCAAAACTGAGCAGCTGTGCAGCTCATCTGAATGTAAGGATTTTCCTTATCACTTTAAGAAGATAGGCAATATGGCAGAAAGGTTACCTTCTACCTGTGGCATAAAATCCTGTCTCAATTACCGTGTGTTAGACCTGGAACACAATGACTCCCCGTACAGCTTTTGTGGAATCTAACATGCTAAGCAAGACAGGAGTAAGCCATTGCACAAAGCAGCTCCACTTTCTGCTCTGCAGTGCTGATGTGAACCAGAGTTTGAGTCTGTAGGTATTTGGACCATGAAGGTGCTACAGGCTGGGAAATGCAGATTTGATTTTTATTGTTGGTGTGTGTTATAGCAATTTTTTTTTCCTCTTCCAAAAAAAGAGTATATGAGTCTGTCTGGATCAGAAATCTTCAGCTTATGACAGCCATGTGTGATTTTATTTATTTTTTTATCCTGCTTGCTGTATCATGCATTTACTCACTGTCATGTTATTTGCATCAGTGCTATGCCCCCTCTAAGTCAGCTCTACACACAGGCTGTGCCACTTCAGAAGAATAAGAGATAGCCATTTTGCTTCCCAGTTATCCTCTGCAAGAGAATAGAAACTTAAAGCCTCTCACAGGCAAATGCAAAAAATACATCATTAGTGCTCGTTAGGTTGAGAAAATTATCAGCTTGTAGTCTGAAAAAAGAACATATATTATTGTCCTGAGGAAGGACACAGTCTTGATTGTTGCACAGTCATGTGTGTGTCAGGAAAGTCCACAACTAACGTTGTCCAAGGAATCATAATTCAGTCTTCCTCTGTGTGTGTTATGGAAGCCCTGAGCTACATTGCCTATGTACTGTTTTTCTTAACAGCTTTGTGAGATTCTATGTTCTTACTCTTTTGCCTTTGCATCCCATTTTCAGTTGGGTGGCTCACCTTTTCCAGATGAGCACAGACTGTGTGATGGGCCAGGAAAGGAGGCAGGAGGGATGCTATAAGTCTTTGTGGGAAGTAGCCTACAGTTTGGGCATCATATTCGCAAAGTGTGGTGCAAAATGCAGATGTTATGGGCTGTATTAGCTTGGTCTGCAGGAAACTACATCCTGTATTGGATGAAATGGTTTGACCTCTTCTATTGAAATGCTAATGTTTGACCATTTCCTCCAGCAAAGTGAGTCTCATTATTTCTTATTGTAGCCTACATTTACCCTTCCTCCAATCTATGCCATCCTGACCCCAGAGTCTCTGCTTTTCAAATATGCACTTAAAATTTGTCTGCAATGTGATTGTTTTATGAGGTGATATCATGAAGTACAAGTATGTGTTCCAGCTGTGTTAGTGACCCTGCCTATAAACCAAGAAGTTTGGCTAAGCACTCTCTTGCCCTCCTGCTTAATGTGACTCAAGACAAGAAGATGCAGTGATCCAGAGTGCAAAAGTGAGAGTGAAAAATCCAGATTAGACCCTGGAAGAAAGAAACTCTAAGTGAAACTGACTTTTTATCTCTTTGTGTCTTCATGTTGACACTACATTAGGAAGGCTGACATCAGATATCCCCAGAGACCCAAATCCAATTTTGAATCAAATGTAAAAGACCAGCTTGTAAAGGCCAAGAATGAATTGGTTCTGCCAGAAGAAAAATTAGCACAGAAACAAGCTCATTTCCAGAGAATCTACTGAAATAACTGCATGATGCCTTAATAGGCATTGTCCTTGTCTGTTTGGTTTTATTGGTAGTGGGTTTGTGATTTATTTGTGTGTGTGTGTGTGTGTAAATTCAGGTTTTGAGGTGACCAGTCTGTATAAGGAACACATCCATCTCCAGATTTGTTGCATGCTGTAATTTGTCGTCAAGATTACTTTAGTTAGCATTGAGATGGGCTGCCCTTTTTTATTCTGAGTCTGTTTTAACACTAATCCCTGAACAAATACTTACAAAAGCTAAACAGATAAGTGTCTCTCCGGCTTGCTTCCACTTCCATCTGTGAGAAGCTGCAGAGATTTTTGTGCCATTTAGCTGTCCTACTATTTCTTAGGGCCAAGTTCTCATATTGCTGCAGTTCTAGGCCATTTGCTGTTGCAAGAGAAGATTTAGGTCAGTGGTTTTTCAACCTTTTATGATTTGTGAACCCCTAAAAAAATTTCCAGCAGTAGTGCAGACTCCTTTAGGAATTTCACATATGTAGATTGTTGTCTGGCACATGAATTTGCTTTTTCTCAATCACTTTCTGCAGACTCTTTAGAAGTTTTCCGTGGGCTTGCCAGGCTCTGCAGACCATAAGATGGAAAGGAATGATTTAGATGAGTTCTTAAGGATGACTCCTCCATGTATACACTGCTGTAAATGATGACAATGCCATAAAATCAGTAACATCAAGGCCAATGTTTTGGGGATATTGTGGCTTTCAGTACTTCAGTGTGTCAAACCTGAATGCAGGGTGTTAAAGCAACCAGCATTCACATCTATGAAAAAATACATGGAGATGATGTACCAACAACACCCACGTTGTCATGCTGTTTCAGTGGCTGTGCACGCTGAGCTGTGGGTGTTCCAACACCTACATAAATCATAACCTCCAGAGCTTTAGCTATCAAATGATACATGCTTTTTTGGCTTCTCTAAGCCTTGCCCAAATAAGGGTCTACCACATGGTTTCTTTAGGTTGAAATCAGACTTGGGAGGAAACGTGGGATAGAATGTATGCATTAATTGACTTTCTTCCTGCATTGATTTATGCACCATACCACGAGAACTGCTACTTCTTTCAAAGCTGTGAAACCCTCTCTCCTGGCTGAGAGACTGCTATCATCATCCTCACCACAGCAGGCTGAGCTCCACAGCCTTTCTAGCCCCAGCATTTATACAACAGTAGTGTATCACACCTTCTCCCACTCATCTCTTTGCTGTTGGTGAACTGGAGGACAACATCTTTCAGTTAGAAGTGAGGAAAGACTGTTGTGTATTACTTGCATTGCTACAGTCCTTGAACACTTTAAGTATTGACCAGTATCACCAAGGTTGGAGACCTCAGAGATCGAGTCCAACCTGTCACCACAGACACATCCAATCCCCTCTTGAGCACAACCAGGGATGGTGACTCTGCCACCTCCCTGGATAGCACATTCCAATGGCAAATGACTCTCTTGGTGAAGAACTTTCTCCTCACCTCAAGCCTAAACTTCCCCTGGTGCAGCTTGAGACTGTGTCCTCTTGTTCTGGTACTGGTTGCCTGGGAGAAGAGAGCAACTCCCTCCTGGCTACAACCACCCTTCAGGTAATTGTAGAGAGCAATGAGGTCTCCCCTGACCTTCCTCTTCTCCAGGCTAAACAATCCCAGCTCATCAGCCTCTCCTCGTAGGGCTTGTTCTCAAGGCCTCTCACCAGCCTCGTTACCCTTCTCTGGACACGTTCAAGTGTCTCGATGTCCTACTATGTGAAATTCAGTGCATGTGTGAAAACAGGAAGAAGGTTTATATGCCAAAGATCACCCAAGCCAAGCATGTGACAGGCGATAACAAATAGACACCAGGAAAAGGCAAATGGAAGAGTGCAAGCTAAAACTAAGATACAGTTCGTGTATTAGCTTATGTTCTTGACATGCCATGTAGTCACCTGGTGATAAATGTATTGCTAGGTATTACAGGAATAAAAGGTGTTACAGAATATTCCTGTAATGGAGAAAAAAGCATATGGTAGCTGTCAGAAAATGTAACAAAGAGGTGCGAGAGACTGGCAGTGTGGCTCATCAGAGGTGAGCTCTGAGTCTTGAAAGTGAATTTAAGGTGATAGGCTGAATGGACATAGGTTAAAATAGGTCTTGGAAATTAACCAAATAGCTTTTTGCTTGCTGCAGCAGAGGACAGTGAATCAAAGGAGGGATGTAAATAGAAAGTGATCTGGTCAAAGCAGGCACTGGCTAGGAAAAGGAATGGGAGAAGATACCAAATCACAAAACCAGGAGAGAATGATGCAGCAGTGGAGATGCAAAGCAAAGAGAACCTAGTGAGGAGTTCTAGCTGTATGGAGGGAGAGAAAAGATTCTGTATCTGTTATGTTAGACAGGAAGAAACTATAAATGTGGAATATTTTTTGACCAAGAGGGCTCAGAATGAGGTCCAAGGTGAATATGACATCTGACTTGTATTTCCTCTTCCTCTCCTTGACTTGGCATCTGTTGTAAACATGCTGTTACCTAGCCTGAGACTGATCTCAAGGTCATTGTCTTGATTCTACTCTTATCCCTCCCACCAAGAGGTTTATAGAGCTCGGTGTTCCCTATAACAAAAGTATAGTGCCCATCAGCTGATACTTACAGATTTTCAATTTTCTTTCTGGCCTCCTAAGGCTTTAATATGAAACCTTCCGTCTCACTGTCCATCAGAAGTACTGCTTCTGAATTATGGCCGATTTCCTCTTAATAGCCACAGCAGGGATTTTTAATAAATCAAATAAAAAATATTACAAAATGCTGCCCCATCCCTCGGGCTTGCTGGATCTGACTGCCTGCCAGCAATATGCCAGACAAGATGTTATGGGACCTTTTGGTTTTGTACAGGTTGTTGAAAATGGAATTGCCTCTTTCTCAGGAGGCAATTGAGTGTAAACCAGGTTAGTGTGTAAGCCTACATCTCCAAAGGTAATGCAAAGCAAAAATAACAGAGTCTATAGAATATGGCATTGAGAGAGAGCAAGAAACAAGTTAAGAGATTCCATTAATCCCACTGTCTAGTCTGAAGATGATGCAATTTAGGGCATGCTATCATTTACAAAAACAATGACTGAACTTCCAAGTACGTGCTGCAGGTGATATCTAATCATTATCTACTCAGCTCTGGTTCAGTGTCTACACCAGTCAATTCACAGATCATTGCACTGTACAGTATGTAAAATAAAAATAAATCTTATTAAGCATCTTGACTGTATGTTGCTTAGCCTGCTCTGTCAGATTGTGATTTAAAGACCTACCTCACCAGCTTGGGAGGAAGAACTGTACTCAGCCCATCATTCTTGTTTCTTTCAGTTACCTCTTCTGCCTCTGCATTCCCTTTCTCCATATCTAGCTTGAAAAGGGGATATGTTGGAAAGAGATTCATTCCCCTTGTACCAGTGTGTTGTATAGCACACATACAACCCACTACAAAAATACTCAGCCATGAGGGGATATGCAAGGCAGGGCACATGGGTGGGTGAGCTGCTTCCCTCTGAATTCCACCATGCTCTCTTGACCCCCAACCAACAGCTGAAAACTTTCAGCACCTAATTTCCAGAAGGACAACTGGAAAAGCCTTCCCTCTAGAGTCCATGGCTACAGCTCCCTGCATAGTCACAGAAATCACTCCCAGCATTCAAGGACTTGGTTCCTTAATTCATTGTGCTTCCACAGCAATTCCAAGTTTTGCCTGGTGTAGACAAGATTGTATCTTCAGTTGATGCAAAGGTACTTATCAGTGGCTGTAGTGGTACTCTACTGGTATACACAGACAGTTTAGTGAGGTGGTTTTCTAGAACAAGAAGCATCTCTTCTGCATCTCAGCACAGTGTTAATTGACAGCCCAAACAATGGATTAATATTTGTTTTTATTCTGACAACATCCACTGATGCTATAGATTAATTATCCTGGTTTTCACCACCAGAATTGGCTTTTGTTGATAATCTCAAAGTAAGAATAGTAAACTTGTGTTTTGAAATGAAGGGACAAAGTAAACACATATTAGGGATTTTGTTTCTTACTTTTGGAGTCTTCTGGAAGTTTTCTACTTAAATAACCATCCAGCAGAGATTTTATTGTCAAGCAGAAGATAACCAGGCACTCTTTCAGTAATATTTCTAATGCAGGGGGTGAAGGCTACAGAATAGCTGGACTGTGATTATTTTAACAGCTGCATAGATAAAAGAAAAATGTCAGCAGTGAAATGTGGAAAAGATATAGATATATTATTATATTACTTCTCAGCAATTTTCTTTTGCTCTTGCTCCTTTGTCTGGTAACAGTGATGAGATTGATTTTTCTCATGTAGTAAATAGACTTCCCTAAGCGTAAAGTGGTTGCTTGTTCAAATCAGGGTTTCTGTTTTAAGTGATAGATCTCTATTTTCTGAGACGTGAAACTTCTCCTCTGCCATAACGACATTTGCAGACATCCTACTTGGGGCTGACATTCCCTGCAGACAGTGTAGAAAACCTGATGACACTCCTGACCATCTTTACTTCAGCTTTTCTACTTAATTTTAGGTTTTGTGTCCAGGTTTCTGCCCTTATTCATAAGCTGGTTGAAGCTACATACAGCTGTCACTGCATTTGTAATTTATTCCCTCCCTAGGGTCTCCTTTCAAGACTGAGATGGATTTATTTCTCCACCCAGCCACTCTTAAAGCTCTTTTGCAAGGGATGTGTCCTACCTGAACTCGGCAGAGAATGTGCACGACATTAATTGTAGGACCAGCCAGCACTGTTTCTGACTTTGAGAGAGACTCACAAGTGAACAGCTGAGAAATTTCACTCTAAATCCTAGTGCCTTTGGCTCAGGCTGGAGGGGTGCATCACTCACAAGGGTACAGTGCGGACAGCTGTTATGCCCTTGCTGTGGATAATTGATACATTTTTACTTTCCAGTGGTGTTAATTTGGCACCCCCTGGAGGAAATATGTTTGAAAACACGGAAAGGAAGGAAATATCTTTAAAATCCTCTTTGATGCAATCGATTCTTTAACTAGACTGTAAATTTTCCCAATTATCTATGGAGAGGGAGTCTTTGCAGAAATATGAATGCAATTTTTCTCTAGCAAATTTTTCATCCTGAGATAATACATGCAAATTTTTTTCCCCCCCTCAGACTAAATATGTCAAAGACTGGGACTGGGGAAGTGCTGGAGAATGTCTCTAATGTCATGAATAAAATGTTGAATAGAAAACTTAGAATGTCACCTCTAAATGTCAAGAAGAGTCATTAAAGAGGTCTGCTTGAATCTGGTCCAAGATATGTAAGAATCACTATACATACTGACTCTCATGGCTAGGGTGGGCATATGCCAGGCAGAACATCCTTACTGTAGGGCTGTGCCTGGATTTACAGACCAAACCTTTGTCTTAGTCTGCTCTGGATCAGCTTCTAAATTTCTTTCCCTAGAACCAGCATCTGGCTTGTATCCCTCTAGGCATTGTGGAGTATTTGGAAACTTCTGGTACATGTACTGCTACTGGTACAGAAGAAAGGAAAAAAAATAATTGTAGCTGCTTTTTCTCCTGAATATAATATATGTGTATGTATGGAGAGGAGGGCACAAGCCAACCTCATGAGGTTCAACAAGACCAAGTGCAGGGTCCTGCATCTGGGGCAAGGCAATCCCAGGCACAAATACAGGCTGGGCACTGACTGGCTGGAAAGCAGCCCTGAGGAGGGAGACTTGGGGGTGCTGGTGGACAAGAAGCTCAACATGAGCTCTCAGTGTGCACTTGCAGCCCAGAAAGCCAATCAGATCCTGGGCTGCATCAAGAGAAGTGTGGCCAGCAGGTCAAGGGAGGTGATTCTCCCCCTCTGCTCAGCTCTAGTGAGACCCCACCTGGAGTACTGTCTCCAGCTCTGGAGCCCCTATTACAAGAGGGATATAAGCATGCTGGAAGGTGTCCAGAGAAGGGCCATGAGGATGATCAGAGGGCTGGAGCACCTCTCCTATGAGGACAGACTGAAGGAGTTGGGGCTGTTCAGTCTGGAGAAGAGAAGGCTCCCAGGTGACCTCATTGTGGCCTTCCAGTATCTGAAGGGGGCCTACAAGAAGGCTGGGGAGGGACTTCTCAGGATCTCAGGGGGACTAGGGGGGATGGAATGAAGCTGGAGGTGGGGAGATTCAGGTAGGAGGTGAGGAGGAAGTTCTTCACCATGAGAGTGGTAAAGCCCTGGAATGGGTTGTCTGGGGCAGTGGTTGGGGCACCCTCCCTGGAGATATTTAAGACCAGGCTGGATGAGGCTCTGGCCAGCCTGATCTAGTGTGGGGTGTCCCTGCCCATGGCAGGGGGGTTGGAACTGGATGATCCTTGTGGTCCCTTCCAACCCTGACTGATACTATGATACTACACAACACAGAGCCTGGAAACTAATTCCACCTAGAATGACCCAGATTCTAGAAAGAAAGAGGGAGAGGTATATTACTATAGAAATATTAACTGATGGAATAGATGGGAAGGGTGGACTCTAGAAGAAGATTCTATCCATTCTGCCCAGCTCTGAAGGGTGACAGGTACAAAATGGGCTTGTTGAGAGGGATGGCTGATTTGCAGTGTCATAGAAAACTACCCTAAACTGGGATGGAAGTATCATCAGTGTACACTGGAAGCATTTATAGCAGTCTGCTGTTCAGCTGCACATAGCAGCAGATCAGTACATCTCTAATTATTATTTGTCTGGCTGGCTAAGCAGCGCAGCATTTAGAACCTAATTTGTTGTATAATTTAATTTTAATTGAGTCTCCTATCCACACAGGACTCGTTAAGCTAGCTGTATGTTTCACTTGCTGTCTTCATACATGGATACTGGGGGAGAGCTGGAAGAGCAGAACCAATCGTTTGCCTGCACTGTGCTATCACCAAGGTGCAGTAATTCCTTGATGTGATTGCAAAGGGATCTCTTGGCAGGAATATTTGGAAAATATGTTTTCTCAATACCACAATATAATAAAACAACTTCCTCCCTCAGCTAATGCTACAGTTTACACAAAAGATTTGGTTGTTGGGCTTTTAGTTGCATTTCCCATGTGCTGGTATTTTCCTCTGCCACTCAGAGATAACAATTACCAGTTGCTGTGAACAGTAATAAAAATGAAGCACCATGGCAATGCTTTTGAGTGATTGTAACTTCTCTTCAAATGTATAAAAGGCACTAGTCCTCAGTGAGGACAAAGTTGAAAGTAAGCAGGGTGTTTTACAGGCAAATCCTTTCAGAGGAATGAAGACAGGCCTCAAGGAGCCATTTTTTGATAGTGATATTACAAAGGGAAGAGTTATAGACTAAGGTAAACAAAGCAAAGCATAAATTTTTATTTACATACGTGCTTCCAATCTCTCCTGAGCTGAGGTAAATACCATTGAGAACTGTGAAGCAATGCTGTGCATTAGGTATCACTTAAAACTGCAGATCCAAAACACTTTGATATTTGAATAATTTGGTTTGTACCAGTGGCTCTCTTGCACTGGCTGGTAATGCTGTGGGATTCATGTGGCCAAGGGGACCTGTGTGGTTTCCAGGAAGGATCAAGATAAAGGAAGAATCTGAGAGCTCAAGCCTGTGAACCAAGTAGAAGTATCAAAGCAATTAGCTGCAAGTGTTTGTGTTTTCAGTGTTTTGTTTCTGTTTTCATGCCTTCTGATTTAATCCCAACTTCATTTTAGTAATAGGGAGTCAGGGAAAAGAGGTGCACTATCTCTATGTGTGTTATTTGACTAACTTAAGAAACTAATCATCAGGGAGATTCGGAATAGTTCAGTTTCTTCTTCCTCCTCCTCTTCTGATGAAAGGATCAACAAGTGGGTAGTAGCGACAGTGTTTTACACAAAGGGAGAAAGAACCATCAAATTTCAGGTTGTGATACCCTTTGGTTCTGTTACCTGATTTGGATTAAGTCATGGAATCCTCAATCATCTCAAAGGAAGTTCGATGCACAGGAAGTCTTTCAGCAGTCTGTGAGGAAGATGCTCCAACAACTTGAACACATCTGGCAGAGGAAAAGCAGCTGCTGGCGAGAAACCCACCAAGCCCAGCCAAGAAGGCAGGTGCAAGGAGAAACTGCAGGAGGTAACCAGAACATGAGGCTGGTGGGTGACGGCAGCATGGAGGATGTGATGTGAAGAGATGGTGCTGCTCCAAGGGGCTTCAGACTGGCCGAAGGCAGGAGCAGCGTCTCAGTGAGCAAGGGGATGATTTGGTTTTGGTCATTCTAATTCTCCGAGGTGGCTCCCAGTGGTGTGAAGGTGGGAGGACAAAGCACGGACCTGGGGAAATGGCCTACAAAGGCTAGATTACTGCAGTGGGACCAGGAACTGGGCCCCACAAAGGGTTTGCCCTTGGGAAACTGATGAGATCTTATGTGTGCTGTTTTTCAGAAGGGGGCGGTGTTGTTGTTTTGGGGTCCTTTTTTGTTGTTTGTGGTTTGTTTTGTTTGTTTGTAGCTCCGCTGCCTGCTCTTGTCCTCGATACCTGCAGGCTTGGGTACTACTTGCCTCTTGATTACAACTGGGGCTGCCCTCTCCAGCCATGAACCCTCATCAGCCGACACTGAGCCTGCCTCGGTGTGAACTTCCCTTCTAAAGCATGTCCCTGGAACAGCAAGTTCCTGCTGGCAAACTAGTAACTCTTGAACATCGAAGAGTAAAATCACCATTATTTTTCACGCTGTCTGGCCGATTAAACGAGCTCAGGCGGCGGCCAGCACACACAACTCGCTGTGGGGAGCTAGATCCGCCCGTAACAAAAATGGCGGTGAGGGCCTTGTCCGGCTTGCGAGCCGGCCCTCACACAAGATGTCCGCCCAGGCGTCTCCGGTGGTGGAGCCTCGCTCCCGCAGTTCTCTTCCCTATGTACCGCGGCGCGCCCCCGCCTCCTCGGAAAACAGGACTCTCTGGCCCCTCTGTCTCGCTGGTGGGCGGCGGAAGGTCCGCCTCTGCCTCTCCCTCCTGTACGTTCCTATGGCCGCCTCCAATGGTAGGCCTGGCCCTGCCCAGCCCTGATCAGCTGATGGTGGCAATGTCTGTTGACAGGAGCCGCCTCGGCTGCGGGACTGGGCGTAAGGGCCGGCGCCGCGGGGAGGGGGCCCGAGGCCAGCAGGGCGGGCGGAGGCGGCCGCGGGGAGTTGGGGGCGCGGCACCCCCTCCCCTCCCTTCGCCGCCCCTCTCCGCCGGGGGAGCGGGACCCGTCGAGGGCGGAGGACGGAAAGTTGGGGAGAGAAGTGAGCGGAGGAGGGGGAGGCAGGCCGCCCCATCCCGCTCCCCCTCAGGCGGGGAGAGGCTCTGTAGGGTGGGGGCTAAGGGAAGGGGGTGGGCTGGCTGCGGGGGGCCGAGTGGCCTAGGGGGAGGGCTTTCCATCTCCACACAAAAGGAAACGGGCAGGGCAGGGGCCGCGAGAGCCCCCTGGGCTGTGAGAGGCTGCGGGGCGGTGGCACGCAGGGCTTGGCCCTCGCCCTCGGGAAAGGGTAAGGGGCTGCAGTCACGGCTGTCGGCCCCGGGCGAACCCTTTCCTTCCCCGGGTGCTGTGTAATGGTGGGGTTTGGGTTCGCTTTGTTTGCTTTTGTCAGATGTGAATCCAAATGGAGCACTCGGAAGGAGGCGAGCAGAGCCAGCAGCAGCAGCCCTGGGGGAAGCTGATCCGGCTGGGTACTGATGAGGCTGAGCCGCACGTCCTGCTGCTGAAAAGAGAATGGACAATTGGTCGGAAGAAAGGTGGGACAGGACACGCTGCGCCGGCGTAGGGCGCGGTGTTCGGGGACAGCAGCCATACCCATAGCCTTTCAAACGTTGGAAGGGGGTGGCTTAGACTAGTTGGGGTTGGTGCTTTCAACTGGCTGGATGTGCTCGGCAGGTGGTCCCTTTTTAGTAGTTTACCTTCTGGCTGTTTGTGAAGAGGAAGTTTCTCACTGACCTTTTCTTAGCAGCTTGTGACATGTGCACGTTTAAAAGTGAATATACGTTTTAGGTTTTCTGTGACTGTACAAATGAGAAAAAATCGATTGTTGATTCAGAAGAGTTTCTGTGTATCAGACCTATTTACGTTTTCTTTTCGTTTCTGTGGCTGAAAGAAGTTGGAACTGCAATGCAAAATATTGTACTTCACAGGAAAGAAAACACCCACATAAAAGCCCTTAATTCTTCTGGCCACGTAAAGATTGCCAGCAATTACTGAAAGTTTCTCTGAGAGTGCACTTGAAAGCTTCATTCCCAGAGTCTGGGGCTTTTATAACTTGCCTTTATTTTGAAGGATTCCCTGCTTACTGTATTTAAAACAGTCATTACAGTGTTTTAATGTATTTTTTTCCACTTTGCCCTGGCAGCACTAATTTTCAGTTTCTTCTTCATCAGTTCAGGCTATTTGACTGACCAGTCACATTCTGTAAACAGTCTTGAACAAACACTGTAGCTAGATGAGATACCTTTTTAAGGAATTCAGATACTGTATTGCAGGAAAAATGTTTTATTTAGAATAAACCTTTAGAATAAACCAAACCAGGTTGGAAGAGACCTTAAAGATCATCGCGTCCAACCCATCAACCAATCCAACCCACCCAAACAGCCTGTGTACATTTTAGTAATATACATTTAGATTGCTTATCGCTGCCTAAGATTTAGGTAGATGCTTCAAATTGAGATCTAGTTAAGGATTATCTTGCAGGGAAAGAGGAAAAAAAAGGGAATTCTTGCATATTCCATCACTTCCATAACTGTTTGCTAATGGATTAATAAAATAAGCAGCTAGAAGTACACCAAGCTTTATGTATTTTCTAAGTGTTACTTCGAAAATCTAATGGAAGAAAAATTCTAAGTATTGTTTAGAAAATCTTGTGGAACACTAAAACTGTTTGTTTAGAGCATTTTGTCTTGCCTGCTCCCATGTAAAAGTCTAACTGTGGGATTGATGGAAATGTTGTCACGCTCCTGAGAAAAATGTAGTCCACTTGCTTTCAGTAGGCTTATTAGCATCAGAAGTTGTGTGGGAACAATTAACCCTGTTAGCTGTGGATTGTTCCTTGAATACTAGAAGTAGACTAGTGATAAGCTGCCTGCAGTGTGCATAGTGGCTACTACTTTCCTTCTGGATGTGTTGTTCTTGCAGTGTACCCACAGTGTGAGTAGGTGGAAGTGAATCACGTTGGTTAATTATAACTTCTGTGTGAGCAAGTACATTCAGTCACTTGGGAGGGATGCGTAGGGCACCTTGACCACTGCCATGAAAATTCACTGTTAAAGTGAAGTAAAAATACTGGATTTGCTCAGAGTCCTGGGGTTATAGGTAGGAAGGTTTCTACCATGTTAATATTGCCATTAGACTTCTAGATTTTTTTAATCTCCCTTCAGCTTCATTAATGTAGTATTGCTGTCAACAGAGGTGAGGAAAATCTTCCTATTTAAAAACAAAAGAAAAATAGTTAAGCATAGAACACTCATTCTGTTAATAACTAGTTCTTTGTTCCCTCTGCTTCCCTCCCATACACCAGAGCCATGTAGAATTTAAACCCAATGAGAGTGTTGCAGTGATCTGGGTAAAGAGCTGGGTGATCTGTGATGTATGCCTCTAGAATTTAGATTGGACACTTGAAATATGTGTGAATGTAATTGTGATGTGATTTCCATCTTTAAAGCCTAGCATTAGGAGGAAAAAAGGCAGCTAAACCATCTTGAAATGGTTGAAATAAGCTTGTATGAGCACAGGGGGCTATGTCCCCACTGCTATTATATATCACATACTAGACTTTGTTGCTGCTTATATGCCAGTAGAAGTTTTGAACTATTGCAGATGTACAAGTCAGTTTGTGGTGCATTCATAGCTATGTAGAATGCTGATCTGTCTGTGTAATGTGTATTTTTAAGCACACTGGAAAATCTGCTTTCTTTTTAAGGTTGTGACTTATCTTTCCCTGGCAACAAGTTGGTGTCTGGAGATCACTGTAAAATCATAGTGGATGAAGAATCTGGTCAAGTGTCATTGGAAGATACAAGGTTCGTTCTTCTGTGAGCTTCTACTTTTATCTTCTTTTTAGTGTGCAAAGTAAAATCTTGTGTGTTGGTCAAGGCATCCATAGTAAATGCTTCTTTCTTTTGTTTCTTTATTCCGCCCCCCTCTTTTACATCGAAGTTTGGGGTAGGTTTTGGCTCTTCCTAAATATTTTTTTTCCCCTAAAAGGAGTTCATAGCCTACTGGTTGACGTAATAGTTCTGTAGTTCTTGTGACTTTAGTAGTCTTTAGATTTGTGAAAAAAGCAATGGCAGCATTCTTAAAAGCCACAAGCATGAGTATGCCTCATTTAGGGCACTTATGTAGGGAAGAAAATACTTAGTGATGATCTCAAAGCATAAAAAGATCTGGAGTGAAAAATTAGTACTTGTTATACTACTTTCTGGTATTCAAAGTATCCATAGTGTATCTAGGATAAGTACTGTAGTAGTCTAGCAGTTGTGATGGGCATGTCAAATGGAGATTACAGCCTGTTCAATTTAAAATACATTTCCTAGATTTCACTTTTGTTTAACCAGAATGATTCTTGTCTGTGTGTTTCTGTTGTGTTAGGGCTGTGACAACTTAAGCCCTCAGTGTAGAAAGACATAAGCACATACTTCACTGGAACTACTGTTAAAAGGCTAAGCTCATTTAGTGGAACTACCTTTAGTATATAAAGTTAATTACCTACTTCACATACTGATGGCCAGTGAACTTGCTGTAGCGGTGGAGGCTATTTGCTGTAGAGTTCTAAGGCTACTGTGGGAGTACAAACAGCACTGGAGGGGTTGTGGGTGGTTTCCAGTGGGTTTTGGCTGTTTTTCTAGTTTCTTTTACAAAATCTGAGATAGGAATTTGAATGGCAGAGTATTTCATAGGAGGAGATTGTAACCCTCTTCAGATTTTCATCTGCTTCATTTTTGACAGAATGTTTTGTCTAAGATTGCCAAAAGCTGCTGCTTTATTACATTTCAAGAACTCTGTGACATTTTAAAGTGCTTCTTTAAACCACATTCATTTTCTGCCAGGTTATTGCAGTCAGTAAAGAAACAAATAATACTTTTTTTGCCAGCTCCCCTCACTTTTTCATGTCTGCAAGGCATTTTACCCTAAGATGAAGATGACACTTCAAAGTATGTTGAAATACATACATAAAGAGGAAATTTCATGTCGTTTTGAAGGGTCTCATGCTGAATCCCTGTTCCAACATACCAGCATGCAATTAATTATATTGTTCTGGTGACTCAGGGTTAGCATCAAATACCTGCTGAGCTTTTGACAAAAACCCCTCCAAGAATATCCTGAAAAACCTTTGAACTGTCTGACTGAATGGCATGCTCATTTTGGGGGGGCACTAGCAGCATATATGAGCTTAAGATCATTTTTTTTCTTTCAGCAGAATTTTTGCACTTCTGCTCTTTTTCCATCTCTTGATCAGTTAGTAGCTGTGATTTTTTCAAATGTGTCTTCTTTAGGCTGAGGAAATTCCAGATATTTACATTTATTTTTATGCATGACAAAAAATATCTCCTCAGGTAAAACAGAACATACAGAATTATTCAGGTTGGAAGAGACCCCAGGAAGTCGGTTCAAACTCTGTCAAAGATGGGCCACCCATTGGTTGTTTAGTCTTTCTCTAGTCAGGTCTTGCAAACCTCCAAATACAGGGATCTGTAGCCTCTCAGGGCCTTCATTCCAGGCCTTGATTCTCTTCATGGTGACTTAGATTTTTCCACCCCCCACCCCCCACCCCCCTTGCATCCATTTGAATCTTCTTTGTTTTGTTTTATGACCTTTGTCACCTCAATAAAGAACCTGCTTCTGTCTTCTTGGTAACTTCCTCATAAGTATTGGAAGGCTGCTGTTAGAACCCCTGCTCACCAGGCCTTCTCCTAAGCAAAACAAGTTCAATTCCCTTAGCCCTTTAGCTCACAGCTCTTGTGCTCCAGTCCATTTTGGTGGCTGTACTTGCTCAAGTTTATCAAGACCTTCCTTTTAAGAAATGACCCAAAACCTAGATAGATTATTTTAGATGTAGACTAATGAGTTCCAAGTAGAGGGATTAATAACCACTTCACCTGAGTTGCTGATTGCACCCCTGGTAAGAGAGGAAAGCATGCTGTAGGCCTTCACCACTGCCAGGGCATGCTGCTGACTGAAGCCTAGGCATAAGTCCAAGGTCTATGATCTTATGCTTAGTCGTAAGATCCACCAAAAACCCTTTCTGGTTGATCTCTAGCTTGTACTGTTGCAGGTCCCGAATGCAGGACTTGAGGCTTGTTTTTGCTGAATGTCAGGACATTCCTACTAGCCCATTCCTCTATCCTGCCTAAGTGCCTCTGATCTCATTCACTAGTTTGATGAGGGTTGTGGACAGAGAAAATAACCAGGATGGGTCTCTGAAGAGATCCCTGAAGGGCTTATATTCCCAGAAATTGTGGAATAGAATGCTGCATTTTAGGGAAAAATACCAGGCCTAGCTTATAATTGTCATCCTCTGATGTTATCCCAACTTTCAAGATGTTTCAAGGAACACATTGGGCAATGTTTGCCTCTCATGGCATTCTCAGAGCATAGCTATAACAGTGAGCCTGAGAAATCATCCCTCGTATTGGTTGCATGTGGCTGGTAGAATTAGACTAATGTCCTGATAATACAAGCTACAGAAAATGTTTTTCCTACACACACACACCCCTCCCCTGAGGCAAAATATGCAGCCAGCAGAAAACTAGCAAAGCCTAATGACAGTTAATTTTCTATATGACACATTCCTGAAAAGGTGGGGCTTGTTATAATGGTAGTGTAACAGAAAAGCTGCACCTATGGAGTGCTACTAATTAGCTGCTTATGCATGTTAGGCTTCCGTGTGTCTAGTAAGAAGGAATAAGGTTCTTTGTGTGCTGCTTGCCTGTGAGCTGGTATGAAGTGTGGCTAGCATTTGCTGAATCAAGAGCCTGAAGAGGTTGATATGACTACTTGCAGAAGACTGTTGGTTCTTCTAGGTCTTCCAATATTTGTGCCAAATATCAGATGAGCTCCAAAACATCAAGCTGGCTGAAAGAAGATGATTTTGGTATGTTTGAATTGGCAGTACAGATGCCCAGAGTCCCAGAAACCTACTGCAATGTCAGCTTTTTCTTCTCCAAAGTGGAAAATAGTTTGGAAACATTGCTGTGGTCAAGTTCAGATTTTTCTGGTGAAGAGGAATGCATTGAGGGAGGCAGCTAGTGTAGGACAGTCAAACTGAGTGGACTTTGTTTCTGTGTTGTAGTTAAACCAAAGCATATCATTAAATGTATGTAGAGAGCCCCCTCTGTTTTCTTTTTATCTTTCTGATAGCATAATGAGTTCTTGGATCTACTTTGGAAAGAATTACCATACATTTTCAGGTGGAAAAATGTGTAGGAAGCTCTTGAGTTAATAGAGGTTTGCATGTAAGAAAAGCCAAGAGTTAGCAAATAATACAATTAAATATTCACAGGCTCACCCTCTTTGGGGATATGTTTCTGCTTTGTTTTCCAAACCAAGCACTGGTTGCTTTAGACTGCTTGAAAGAAAAGAAATTATACAAGCTGACCTAACACAGTTGGGAGGCAGTTGGCTTGCCCTAAGTAAAAGCAATTGTCAGAGTCTCCATTTTAAACAAGGAGTTTTAAACACAGCTGAGGTAACTTTTTTTTTTAGAGACTTCACCTCATTTTCTTCTAGGATTTTTTTATTTCATAGTAAGGATTATAAGTATTAAGTGATGTCTTGGACCACAAAACTTTTTACACGAGGTTGATACTCATGTGACAGGCAAACAGATGTTCCCTCTCTGTGGGTAAATAGGAGTCCTTTCTGCTACTAAATTTTCCTCACCCAACCAGTCAGAAAGACTTCTGTCAACTTTAAAAGCATGAAGAATGACAAAAGGATCCTATAACTCACTAAAATTCAAAACTAATTTCAATTTGATGTATTCAGGGTAATATGCATTCAAGTAACAGATAACTGCTCGAACTATGAATCCAGAACCTTTACCATGAAATACATTCTTTTCCTGAATGGATGCTTGTAATTACTCAAAAGTAGCAGACTGGCATTTATCTCAGAAGGATACCAAAGTCTCTTGCAACATGTAGCTTGTTCACCTTCAAAAGCAAGCCTGGTGTGAGTGAAATGTCGCAGTTCCTATCAGTTCTGCATAACGGGTGGGCTTGGGAAGTGGGGGTTAAAATGCATGGGTTTACTTTTTACTGTTTCTTTGACAATTCAAGGAGGTGCAAGTTTTGCTTCTGTGTAACCTCTTTAATATCACTAGCATCAGTGTTAAAAATGAGAACAGTTTTTAACAGACTGCCTGAAATCCCTTTTTTTTCCCCCCCTCTTAACTGCTAAAGTTTCTTTTAGTGATGTCTTTTGTTCTGCTGATTCGTTGGTGCTTGTGTCTTTCAGCCTAGTCAACATCTGAGGTAAAAAGACAAGTTTAAAATAGGTTTCTTCCTGAAGATTCTTCAATAGATCTAATATCAGTGTGACCTAAAGATTTTGTTTCTTTCTTGATGCTTTAAGTAGCGTTTTAATTTTTTGTTATCCCATTATTTATGTTGAATTAGTTGATTCAACCATGTAGATAGTGAAAGCAGCTGCAGAGGTAAGAGCAAGAACTGATACCTTGACAAAGACTTGGTATAGTCATTCACTAGGACTCACTTTTCCTTTTGACTTGTTTAATTCTTTAACTTTCTGTCCAAAAAGGCCAACAGTATGAAGTCCTAGTTTCCTCTCTCTGTCCATGTTACTAAATGAAAAGATTGCCTTTTAAAAGAGAAATCATGAGAAGAAGGGAAGTTGCTTCTTTCTGAATAACTGCCTAAGTGCCCTAGTAACTGGTTTGAGGCAGGCTGCCAGCTCTAGGCACAAGTGGTGGTCTCCAGGAGGTGGCAGCAGAGGTTGGTTGTTATTTCAGGTAGGAGTTTGTTCAACCGAGTGGAGAAAAAAAGCAGATTTTCTCTTCCTTTGTTTGATGCTAATTGCTGAGATTTTGAATGGCAGAAGTCTGAAATTCTAGAATGCTGCAGCCCTGAAAGATGCTTATTGCAACTGAGCTGGAATTATTCTGTACTTGAATGACTCGGTTATAAAACACTAATAGCTTGTGTATAAAACATCACTTCCATTAATCAGCAATGCTCTGCATTTTCCTCTTCCCCAGCTGAATTTCTTCCATGAGTTTTGGAGTTCTTATCAGTATCAAAATAATTGGTTGGAATTAATTTTTAAATTATGCATAACTGGGTTTCCATCTTACTCACTTCTTGCTTTTGAGTTGCAAACAATCTAAGCAACCTCAGAATTTAGGTTTTTCACTATTTGAAGCAAGAGGGGGAAAAGAAATAATGCCGCATGGCTTCTTGGCTATACAGGAAAAGTTCTTCTGTTGTAGAATGTCTTAGGAGATTCATAGTATCATAGTTATCAGTCAAGGTTGGAAGGTACCACAAGGATAATCCAGTTCCAACCCTGCTGCCATGGGCAGGGACACCTCACACTAGATCAGCCTGGCCAGAGCCTCATCCAGCCTGGGCTTAAACACCTCCAGGGAGGGCGCCCCAACCACCTCCCTGGACAAGCCATTCCAGGGTTTCACCACTCTCATGGTGAAGAACTTCCTCCTCACATCCAGCCTGAATCTCTCCACCTCCAGCTTCATTCCATTCCCCCTAGTCCTATCACTCCCTGATATCCCAAGAAGTCCCTCCCCAGCCTTCTTGTAGGCCCCCTTCAGATACTGGAAGGCCACAATGAGGTCCCCTCTGATCCTTCTCTTCTCCAGGCTGAACAGCCGCAACTCCTTCAGTCTGTCCTCATAGGAGAGGTGCTCCAGCCCTCTGCTCATCCGCATGGCCCTTCTCTGGACACGTTCCAGCATGTCCATATCCCTCTTGCAATAGGGGCTCCAGAACTGGATGCAGTACTCCAGGTGGGGTCTCACTAGAGCTGAGTAGAGGGGGAGAATCACCTCCCTTGACCTGCTGCCTATATTTCTCTTGATACAGCCCAGGATCTGATTGGCTTTGCGGGCTGCAAGTGCACACTGAGAACTCATGTTGAGCTTCTCGTCCACCAGCACCCCCTAGTCTCCCTCCTCAGGGCTGCTTTCCAGCCAATCACTGCCCAGCCTTATTTGTGCTTGGGATTGCCTCGCCCCAGATGCAGGACCCTGCACTTGGTCTTGTTGAACCTCATGAGGTTGGCTTGTGCCAATTCCAATGTTAACAGGGAAACATAACCTAGGACTTTTTTAATAGAACTGCCATTGCTCTTTCCCGCTTTATATTTGAAGGATGAAGATTATTGTACAGAAACAATCATTTAATTATTTTGAGACATTGGCCAAATGTTAGGGGTCTTTGTCTGTCAGCTGCAATCTATTTACCAGTAGCTACAAATGAGCTTTACAGTCCTAGTAACTCTGTACATTTGTCTTTGGGAGACATTTTTTATTTTGGCACCTCTTTTTTCCCTTCTAATCCTGGTTTACTTTTTTTCTGAGCCAGTGGCTTGTGTTTCCCTTTCCTTCTTGTATGTACTTACATGAAAACAATTAGGCCATTTATGCCAAGTTATCTTTCCTTTCTCTTTCCAGTACAAATGGAACAGTAATTAACAAACTGAAAGTAGTTAAGAAGCAGACATACCCTTTACAGACGGGGGATGTGATCTACGTTGTTTACAGAAAAAATGAGCCAGAGAACAGTAAGTAAATCATTCTTTGTTTTGTTGAGTCATGATAGAAAATAAATATCAGGACAGCTGAAAGAGAATGATTCAATTTTAAGACAATTTGCTAATGTTTAAAGACAACTCTCTATAGAAGAGGTCATGGATGTGCCAGTTTTCATAGAGACAAGTCTGAGCACCTGTCTGAAACTGAAACGTGCCTAGAAGTAGTTTTGGAAGAAATAATGCGCAGAATGGTGGTTAATGAGGTCCTTATCACAGGCCCAATGCTTCCTTTAGAAGTCAAATTGCTGGGGTAGTTAGTGTTTATATATCACCTTAAAACAATTTTGGCACCAGCAGAAAAGGCTTCACAATCTTTTTGGTTTGTTTTGGTTTTCAGTTTTAAAAAGGGGAGAGGCAAAACAGAAGGAGAGGTGGGGAAAGCCCTACAGTAAAAGTGGAGTTAGTAAACCTGGAAGAGTATTTGTGTGGTCTTAAAGAAGAATCATGCCTCACCTATAATTATTTTCAGGGTGATGTAATTGAAATAACATAATTAGTGGGGGATTTTTGGTTTTTTGGTTAGAGAAGAATATTAATAGGAGTCCTTCCTCAAAGGTTTTTAAGTGAGCCTAGTTGATGCTGGGCAGGAGGTAATGTTCTTTCATATGTTAACTGAGCAGAAGTCAGGGACCAAGGTGTAGGTGTAAATGGTCAGGGATTGCAATGGAATGGGATTAGTAACAGACTTAATTAATCATCTGTGCTGTATCTGTCTTAAAGATGTTAATAAATGAGTTGGGAAATGATAACTATGGAGGCAGCAAAATTCTCATGTCATACCTATTCAGCTCATACCATTTCATTGCAGTGATACAGGATCATTAAATCCAACGCTGACTGAAAGGATTTACAGAAGGAATTTAATTGCTCGTTACTATGAAATAACAGATGGGGTTCAACTTTGATAAAGGTGGGGAGACAGAGGGAGTGGGCAAGCTCTGTTTTTACATATGTATGATTATGCCCCAGCTGACTGCTCTGTCCATTAGCTTGCCATTCCGCTTTTAAGCGTGGAGTGAGTAGTATTTAAATTTTAGTAGAAAGCACTGGCTTTCTGGGAAAGGCTTTAGATGAAAGAGGCATTTTAAATGTTGATTCTCGTTTGCTGTATGTTCTTAGCTCTGAAGTGGAACTTTTAAGGCAAACAGACAGACTTTGTATGGTCGTGAGCTCCCCTATTGCTGTGAAGCTAATTGCATGTACTGGGAAATGGGAGGGGTGTAGTATTAGGTACTGTTTACAGCCTGATATTTAATATAAACCACAAAACTGTATTGAGCATTTATTTTGTGTAATAACAGACATATGAACTGTTTATCAAAAATATTCTAGATGCATACTCAGTACTGCAGTTCTTCATAAAGCTGCTGTTAATTTCGATGCTGACACGAGACAGGTTTATGCTGTCTGATGTAAATGTTACAGGAAGCAGGCATAAGCTGTATAAGACATCTTTATGTCTCATTTATCTCACAAATCCTTTCTATGGTGGCACTCGTGCAGTTTATGCTACTTGGAAGAACTCACACAAATTTTCCAGGTACTTTGTAGTGAACCAAATCACTGATTTTCGTTTGGGTTAACAAATATTGGAATTACCAAGCCTCCAGTTTTGCTTTTACAGCTTCTTCATCTTCAAAGGCAGAGAGAGAATTTAGATTTGGTATGTGTATTTGGCTGTTCTGAATAGTTCTGAAGGAAGGCAGCCCATCAACTTCTGGTCAGAAAAAGTACTGCTATAAACCAACAGTACCTTATTTTTTCTAGGTGGCTGGAGGGAGTAAAAAAAAATCTGAAGTTAAGAGAATCTTTGGAACTGTATTAGGTTGAAGTAAGATGGAGAAGAAAGAGGATGTTATCCAGACAGTCTTATTAAAAGATACTAAATTAGTTTGGGGATGAAATCTATGGCATGTTTAATCTGCTTTTGAGAGTTCATGCATCTCAAAAAGAATGGAAATAAAATTCATTGAAGAAGTTGAGAGGTGAGCACAGAAAAAGTAACTTCTTCAAAGAACTTTCATTTGAGTATCAATGAAAAACAAAACAGTTAGCTCTGACACAGAGCAGATTTTAGGTTTAAGAAAAGATTAAGCCTCTGGTTCCATGGCTGACACATCACATAAAAGCTGCTCTGCCTGGTTTCCTGGGAAGAGCTCTTGCTGTGCTGTTCCTAATTGCCTTCTAAGTAGAAATATTAACACTGTACTGTGGAGGTGACTCCTCATTTGCCTCTTCCATTGTCAGGCACTTTGGGGAAGCAGCCACTCATGAACTGAAGTTGTTTATGTGAGGTTAAGATTAGTGAATATGTGTCTAGAGTTTCTGATTAGTGTTTTTAAATCTCTTTCAGATGTTGCTTATCTTTATGAATCCTTAAACATGAAACATGATGCAACTCAAGAACCAGTAGGTAAGGAAGTAATTCAAGATCTGTGAAGAGGAGCTGAGCTCCACTTATTAGCGTAACCCTCTTGAACTTGATTCCTTGAAACTTTGAAGCCATCATGTGGTGACTGTCATGGATCTTTTTCTTCCCTCTTCCTCCTTTCCAAATGTAGAAGTTAATGTAGAAAACCAATGCCATGTGACCAAAGATACCTCAAGTACCAGAAGAAGTAATGATGAGACCCAAATTACCTCATCACTGTCAGCTACTCAGTCTTGCTATGAGGAACCACAGCCATCTACTTCTACATCTAACCTCTTTAATGCTGCTTCTACCTCTCTTACTGAGTCTGCATCTGTTCAGCAGGATAATCCTTCTACATCTGGTAAGAATTGTGTCAAGTATTTAAAATTTGATATCCCATCAACAGTTATTCCACTTTTGAATTTGAATAGATTAATCTCTTACCCTTGTCTGGGTCTTTAGCATTTGCTTTATAAAGTCCTAGTGAAAGCACCGGGTGGATATGTGCATTTTAACTTTCTCTGTATGAATAGGCAGGGTAGATCCTGGTGGATGAGTGAAGACAGTTGTGAGAATTGCTCAGAGGGGCAGAAAATACACACAAATCCCAAACCAATCTTTGCAGAGCACTTTTGTAGTGGAGCATTGGTGAAAACTTAGCAAATCTCTGTGGCTCATGTAACAAAGCAAGATATGAGTGCTCATGCAGTCACTCCAAGAAACTGCTGCCATTCACCAGTCCCCATTCCCTTGCTCTAAGGCCAAAGTACCCCTCATGGATCTCTAGTCTAGTATCTTGCCTTATACTGATAAATGTAATACTCCAATGCTGTCTAACTCTTAAAATAGAACTGGGGCAAGAACGGCTCTGTATAAAGTGGCATTTGTCATCAGTACATGGGGACTTGTAAACATGCTCCTAAGAAAACAAAGCTTTGCCCTGTGCTGTGAGCCTGACCTGTTATTCATGATCAATATTGCATAAGCCCTCTGCCTGGTATCTTTGCCAGGAAGGCCTGGTGTGGATAATAGTCCTATGAATAAATACAATTTAAAGTGGAATGGGGATTTGAAGTAGGTTTACACAAGTAATACCTCATTTATCCCCCGGGTCTTCCAATTAGTCAGATTGGCTCAGAATACATTTAGTACAGCTATACAAACACTGCTTTTTTTGCTCCACCTTTTTCTATTCAGATGTTTCACATTCCTCTGTGTGCATCATCAGTGTTAAAGTAACTTTTGTTTCCACACATCCCATATCTGTATGGGGGCATGTGAATATGTATGTTCATGTTTCTGGTTTTATTTTGCAGGATCACAACCCTCAGTTTTCACTCCTGTGCCTGCTTTCCCCATCTCAGAATCTGTGTGTCTGAGAGCACTGCATGGTGAACGTGAAAAGCTGGATGTGGACACTGAAACTTCTGCAATCACTTCAGAAATCACTGACAAAGAAAATACAGAATCTGATTCCCAAGGGACAGGGGAGGAGGAAGGTTTGGAACCTGCCAAGAAGAAAATGAAAGGAGGCTAGTATACTACAGTGTTGTTCTGTGTATTGCTGAAAGTTAATATAAAAAACTGAAAAATGGACAGGAGTTTAATTTTGTAATTCATGGGAGTGCAGTGGGATTAACAGAAACATAAGGATCTGTACTTACTTTTTGTTATTAATATGAAATAAATGCAAAATATACACATCACACCTAGAGGGTCTTCAAAGGTTGTGTAATTAGGGAATAGGTAACACTTTTCCTCCTCACAATGTTATTTTATGTTTTACTATTGTGTGAAATTAGAAAAGCAAAATTTCCCCCCCCACAATTTCACCCTCCACAACTGAGTCATCAGTCCTTCAGTTTTTCTTGCTTCTTATTGGCTTACTGTCCAGTGAAAATCATGCTTTCAGTAGCAGTAAGCAAGGAGCTTTAATGGAACCACGGCCAGTGAGCAGTGAATCAGTCTGTATCTTTCAGCTCTTTTTTTTTCTTAAACACTTAAAATTGAAAAGCACTTCAAAAACTATATCCTGTGGAATCTTCTGCCTTTGTAGATGAAGATGCTTGTCCAAATCTTTCACCAGCAGCTCCAAGTGAATGTATAATTAAAATTGGCTCTGAAGATGCAAAAACATCGAATGTGAAACCAGATAAGATGGAGGAAACATTAACTTGCATTATCTGCCAAGAACTGCTGCATGATTGTGTAAGGTATGTAGGACTAACACAAGGCTGTGATCCTGTCAGAATGATGTAAGGAGTTCAGTGGCAACTGTTTGAGGCCAGGATATTTAGGGTTTTCATAAGCCCTTCTGAGTCTCCTTCCTTTTCCCCCAGTCTACAAAGTCAAGTCAATGCTGAACAGGTTTTTTTAGAGCATTATGAACCTGTCTGAAAAATGAAAGGTTTATATTTTTAACTGCATTTCTCTCATTATTTTCATGTTTGTGTTTCCCAGCCTGCAGCCTTGTATGCATACTTTTTGTGCTGCCTGCTACTCAGGATGGATGGAAAGATCTTCTCTATGTCCAACTTGTCGCTGTCCAGTAGAACGGATTTGTAAAAATCACATATTGAACAACTTGGTTGAAGCTTATCTGATTCAGCACCCAGGCAAGTTGTGCAGCCTATAGAATAGAATCTGATCAGTATTTCCCACATTACAGAATTATTGAGGCTGGAATAGACCTCTCAGATCATCTATTCCAGCCAATGACCTAATGCCACCACATCGACTAGACCACATCACTAAGTGCCACATCCAACCTTTCCTTAAGCACCTTCAGAGACAGCGACTCCACCACCTCCCTGGGCAGTCCATTCCAGTGTCTAATTACCCTTTCCTTAGCTGCATAATTGATGTGTGCACAAACTCTTGTCTCTTAAATTCCTATGTATGTTTCATTACTCTGCTGATTTCTCTGACATGGCTGCAGGAAAACAAGTCCATTTAATGTGACGCCGTAACTTGCAGGAATACTTCAAATACTGAGTGAGAAATGAAAACTTACTTAAAACCATAATTGGATATGCTAAAACTTCTTCATTTCATTTTGCTGCTTAATCATGAGAAGGGTTCAGTTTTATCAGTTATGTCATACTGACTGATTGGGCCACCTAAACTCAGATACTTCTGGAAAATGTACTTTAATGGGGATTTAATTAAGCTTTGCTTTCAAGAAGCCATGATCAAAGTTAAGTTGCCTGATAACGTCCCCGTTAACAGGAGAAGGTAATGTGACTATGATAATCTAGAACTCTGTTATCCAGAAGTAAGTTTTATGGAAACACAAACACAGGGCTAAGGAATGTGAGGTCTTATTTTTCCTCTTGAAATTTGAATTTGCTTCTCATGTCAGATAAATGTCGTAATGAAGATGACGTCCGCAGCATGGATGCTAGAAACAAAATTACTCAAGACATGTTGCAGCCCAAGGTGCGCAGATCTTTCTCAGATGAGGAAGGAAGTTCTGAAGACTTACTGGAGTTGTCAGATGTAGATAGTGAATCTTCAGATATCAGGTATGTCTAAGTTTTGTGCTGAATTGGGTTTACTTCTGTTTGAATGCACAAACCCCCAGACGGTGCTAGTTTCACAAGCTGTTACTGCTGACTGGTTTTCCATGACTGCCAGAATAAATCTTGGGTTTTGTTTTCAGGTAAGCTCATTCTTACCAGTAATTATCTTGGCAATTCTAGTGACCATCCTACTGAACCTTGAACAGTCAATAAAAGGGGGGAAAAAAAATTAAATTAGAATTTCCTAGAACTCCAGCAAGATTCAGTTTATGAGCAACAGTCCTACCCTGAAATGTGTGACAGCTTCATGCAAGATGTGTTAAATTACCCTTTCCTGTTACAAATTGGCTGCTGCTGCCTCAGAGAAAACATTTTTCTGGTAACATCTTAGAGGAGATACAACAGTCTGTGACCCCATGAGTGCAGCTGCAATGAGTGTGTTTTTTTTAATGTGTCTGGAATGCTGCTTTCACCAGATGTATGCTTCTGAAAGCAGCTGATGCTTGACCTAGGGATTCCCAGGCACCAAAATGTCTCCTCTGTTTTTCTACAACAAACATTTTTTACTGTAAGTCTAGAGTGGAACAGAAGAACTCTTCATGTAAATAATTATTCCAGCTTTGTTCTCACCTTGTTCATCTCACTTTCAACCACTCTACCTTTTTTGGTTTTTTGGTTGTTTGTGGATTGTTGTGTTTTTTTCCCACTGCTTCAAGAATGCTACAAAATGCAATGTTCTTGTTTGGTACAACTACAGTAGCTTCACAGCTGTGAGGTACTAACTTCCATATGTAACTGGATAAGGAAATACAAAATTTAACCTTTGAAAGTTTAGACCAACCCTGTTTAGCATAGAGATACAAGTTTATTTGCATTTGTTGGGTTGGATTTCTTGTGACCTGATTTTTTTTTTATCCTTTCAGCCAACCATATATAGTGTGCAGACAGTGCCCAGGGTATCGGAGACACTCTGTTCCAACTCTGCCTGGCACAGGCCAAGAGACAGAAGCAGGGGGAATGCAAGCACTGGGAGATGCACCATCTACATCTGCCAACTTCCCTGCAGGTCAGTGTGGTGAATTCTTCTCACTAGTGTGATACTAGAACACTACAACTCACACAGCTGTTGGGAGCTAAGCAAACTCTCAGCACTGTGAGTGTAGCACCACTTCACATAGGTGTCTTTACAAACATTGTGGGATTTGAGCACTGTTTTTTCTGTGATTGTCCAAAATAGATTGCTAATAATGAATCTATTTTGGACAGATGGGCAGAGTCCAATGGGATGGCATTCAACAAGTCCAAGTGCCGAGCGCTGCACTTTGGCTACGGCAATCCCATGCAGAGATATAGGCTGGGGTCGGAGTGGCTGGAGAGCTCCCAAACAGAGAGGGACCTGGGTGTGCTGATCGACAGCCACCTGAACATGAGCCAGCAGTGTGCCCAGGTGGCCAGGAGGGCCAATAGCATCCTGGCCTGCATTAGGAAAAGTGTGGCCAGCAGGAGCAGGGAGGTCATAGTGCCCCTGCACTCTGCTCTGGTTAGGCCACACCTTGAGTACTGTGTCCAGTTCTGGGCCCCTCAGTTTAAGAAGGACATCGAAACACTTGAGCATGTCCAGAGAAGGGCAACAAGGCTGGTGAGAGGCCCTGAACACAGCCCTATGAGGAGAGGCTGAGGGAGCTGGGATTGTTTAGCCTGGAGAAGAGGAGGCTCAGGGGTGACCTCATTGCCCTCTACAACTACCTGAAGGGTGGTTGTAGCCAGGAAGGGGTTGGCCTCTTCTCCCAGGCAACCAGCACCAGAACAAGGGGACACAGTCTCAAGCTGCGCCAGGGGAGGTTCAGACTCGAGGTGAGGAGGAAGTTCTTCACCAAGCGAGTCATTTGGCATTGGAACGGGTTGCCCAGGGAGGTGGTTGAGTCATCGACCCTGGAGGCGTTCAAGGGGAGATTGGACGTGGCACTTGGTGCCATGGTCTAGTCATGGGGTCTGTGTTGATAGGTTGGACTCGATGATCCCCGAGGTCCTTTCCAACCTAAGTGATACTGTGATACACTGTGATACTGTGAATAGTTCTTAAACTATTCTACATACTGAAATATTTTACACACCTACTTAGTTTGGAAGTGTAAATGCCATTTTTCTGCCTTTTTAGGATCTCCATAAAAATTACATTGCTTGCTTGTTACTTAGGGTTTCATATTGCTAATATTCCTGATCCAGATTGCAAATGTGTAGATTGGCCAGTCTTATAACTTATTCTTTCTTTGTGTTTTTAATCCATTTAGCTGTCCAGGAATATGTGTGTCCTGCTCAAGGAAGTCATGTAATATGCACCTGCTGCTTTCAGCCAATGCCTGACCGGAGAGCAGAGCGTGAACAGAATCCTCATGTTGCTCCTCAGCAATGTGTGTGCATTTTTTAATGTATTTATTTAATCATAGCTACAGATCTAAATCTCTCATTATTTTTAGTTAAGCTGAAGTTTACTTTGGAGGGCCTTCATCATTTCAGTATTCTTTATCTGGGCTCTTGTAGTGACAGCAGGAAGGAATCTTCCTTTATAAAACTTGTTATTCCTCTGGAATGTATTTCAAATGACAAAGTAGTACTTCTAACCAAGTTTATCAGGGCTCTCTTGTTACTGATTGATAAGAACAATAACTGTTGAGTTTTGCTGTGTTCAGGTCCTTACAGGTGCTCTCTTTATTATTTTACAGGTACAGTTTGTCTGCAACCCTTCTGCCACTTGTACTGGGGCTGCACTCGGATGGCATGCTTTGGCTGTTTGGCACCGTTCTGTGGTACTGTGGAATAATCTGTTTCTTATGAGCCTGCTCAGTTTACTATAATGTCTGTCTGTCTTTAGGTAACTTCAGAAATTAAACAGATGAGTTTGCAGCACAGTCATGCTAAAGGAAACAAATGCTGTATCTTTGCACGACGAGCAAAAAAATTCAAGTGGGATGTGTCTTAACTTTGAGAGGATTTAACTTCTTCTCTTCATACCACATTGGGCCTGAAAACTGTACCTCTTGAGCACAAGGTTTTTCCATGTAAAAAGCATTATGGGATTATGGTGTATTTCAGCCTAGTAAGAGAATCTTACTGGACAAAAAATAACGGCTTCAAACTGGAAGAAACTCCATTTAGATTAGACGTTAGGAAGAAGCTCTTCCCTGTGAGGGGTGGTGAGGCACTTGAACAGGTTGCACAGAGAAGTTGTGGAAGCTCTAAGCTTGGCAGTGTTGAAGGCCAGGTTCAATCAGGCCCTGACAACCTGGTCTAGTAGGAGATGTCCCTACCGATGGCAGGGGGGTTGGAATTAGCTGATCTTCAAGGTTCCTTCTAACCCAAACCATTCTGTGATGCTATGATTAGAAAAGGTCATTGCCCTCTTAAACATGCAGCCCTCTGAAACTCAAGGGTTTAGACACTTTAAAAAAACACACATTAGAACAGTTGAAATGAGTTGGCTGCAGTTTGAAGCTAATGAAATATGCTTTAATAGCACTGTTAATTTTGTGCAGGTCAATAGGAGTGCTTGTGGGCTAAAGGTGGAATTGTAAAAGTTCAACATCTTGGTTTTGAGTACTACTGGACATTATATATCACCTGGTTTAGCAGATCTATAGAGGTTCTCTTCCCCTCCTACTCTGTCATGGTGAGACCACACCTGGAATACTGTCTCTCTGGCGGGGGGTTTGGACTCAATGATCTCTGGAGGTCCCTTCCAACCCCTAACATTCTGTGGTTCCTTTGGGTGTCACATAAGTCAGTAGACATTATTTCAGGATGCAAGAACTTTCAGAAAACATGAGGGCTGTGGGAGTAGAGGAAGAGATACTGACTCTTCTTTTTCTTCTTCTTTTTCTTCTGATTAGAAATAAATCTTGGTGATAAGTGTTTAGATGGAGTCCTAAATAACAACCACTACGAGTCAGATATCCTGAAGGTATGTTTAAAAATCGTTGTGTGTATAACAATAAATGTACAAGGTTTAAGACTTACTCCTTTGTGAAACAACAGTGATGGGCTGCCTGACTGTTATGGTGGCAGCACTGACTCACTAAAAGGCAAATTTAATGAGCCCTAAACATTCAACTGGACCAAAGTTACAACTCTGTCTAGACTGGAAGTATTTTGTGGTGATAATCTGGCTCTTTCAGTCTCTCTGTAAGAGAGTATTGTGTTATAGACATGTTTTCTATTTAGCATCAGCTCTTCCTGTACCACCCAAATTAACAACAAGGAAACAACCACATTTGTGCAATCCCAGTGTTTAATTTCTCTCCTGTGTATGTCTGACAGGTCCCCAAAAGGCCATAATTCTAGACATAACTCTGAATTTGAAGTTAAATGACTGACAGACATACTGTAGCATCAGATATGTTTGATTGTTAGATCACAGAAGAATTCTACTTGTGTGAAGCAGTTAGGGAATCTGGTTTCTACAGTCTAAAGTGTAACAGAGAAAATATTAATGAAGAGGGGGGGGGAAATCTAAAAATGTACTAGGAAAACAAAGCTTATTAAATGTTTGGTTTTTCTTTTTCCCAGACAAGTTCTATTTCATACTAGGTTGCATAGAAAATATTTTGCCCTTACCACAGCTGAGTTACCTAAATTTAGTAAACTGGATTAAGTCTTAATTTAAGGTAAATGAGTGACTGCATTGAAAGTATTTGGATTCTTTTTGACATAAGTGGGGATCTTCTGTGGGAAGAAAATAAAAGATACTGAGTGGAAGGTTTTATTGGTGATCTGAAAGTGTCATGCTAATTAAGTTAAAGATACTGAGGTTTTACTTGTAATCAACATTAATCCATTTTGAAAACCTGATCAGATCTAGATTTGGGAATACTGAGGGGGTAAATGGTTTGGTCACTCTTTAATGTTGGAGGCTTTTCTAATTTAAGCACTTAAATTTCTCTTTTCAGGATTACCTGGCATCCAGGGGTTTGACATGGAAAAATATGTTAAATGAAAGTCTCTTAGCTCTTCAAAGAGGAGTTTTTATGTTGTCAGGTATGTGTTAGACTCATTTTTTTGGTCACACTTATAACTCAGCACTGTTATCAAGAGGTTTGAAGTTCTGTGTGCATAGCCAGTGCCATCACAAGAGTTTTGTTAAATTTGATTTCTCAAGCCTCACACTGACATGATGTACAAACTGGTTTCCTCCCCAGATTACAGAGTCACTGGGAACACAGTGCTTTGCTACTGTTGTGGCCTTCGCAGCTTTCGAGAACTTGCCTACCAGTACAGGCAGAATATTCCTGTTGCTGAATTGCCAGGTGGGGATTGCTTTGCACAGAGGGAGAAAAGTCGTTTAAAGAGTTAAAGTCAGCTTTTTTCCTTGTATTCCTGGAATTTTAGCACCTTCCTTTAGCCCAGGGCTAATATCTTAATGCTGATTGCGTTATCTGTCAGCTGCTAAGCTTGCATATAATTACTGTCAGACTCCCTAACAGAAGCTTTTTCTTTCTGTGTGATTTCTCATCTGCAGAATAAATATCTGCATAGTGAAAAGAGGAATTCAGTAGAACCCAGAATATAGTCAACAGGAACTAGTTGCTATCATTTCATTTATTTTCCCATTGAAATATATAAAATGATGCTCCTCCTGAACAATTTCACATTTTACTAACTCTCAGCTAGGAACAAGAATGTTTTCAAAAATTAATTCTAAATCTGTTTACAGTTACAGTTTTAGTATCAAATAGCATGCAAGCAACTGTGCCTCCCTCAGCCCTAAATCTGTTGGGAACAGAAGCTCTTCCAACAGTCTTCTTTTAAATGTTGCTTTTTTTTTTCCACTCAGTTCCTGTTGTTAGCAACAGCTTCCCTGCTTTTAACTGTTGAGAACTCTGTTTCTGCTGCTGTGCCTAATGGGAGGCAGTCAGTCTACCTTCTTTCTCCTTAGTATGAGTTTGAATTTTAGTGTAGTGGCCTGCTGGACAGCTGAGTTACAATGTATGTAAAAGTGGAGGAAAACCAACTAACTACTCAAGTGTAACCCTTTAGTTTTGTATGGAAATGCACCTAGACATATGCCCAATTCTGTAAACTGTAAAGCCCATCTCTGTTAAACTGAATGGTAAAATGTCCCTTGACAGCCCTGAGAACCCAAGCCTTTCATGGTTAAGTCTGTATGAGCCTAATATTCAGGATGAATTTTTGTCCTTCACTGAGTTCTTGCGTGGTTTCTAGAAAGGTGCTATAGTTTGCTGTCATTTTCTTGCCAGCTATGCCTTGTTTCTCTACAAGGCCTGCTCTGAGTAACCACCAGTAGCAGTGGCTTAATCTGCATCACCTTATTTAATACCTTTGGTAGTAAATGCAGCTTTTTATTTGCTCTTTTTGTAGTGACTGTCACATCACGTCCTGATTGCTACTGGGGACGCAACTGTCGGACTCAGGTCAAAGCACATCATGCCATGTAAGTTAGTTTGGGAGGTTGCTTTCTTCTTAAAAAACCCACCACCAACAAAAAAGCCTGACCTTTAAAGTGTCAGAAATTGCATGAGTAACACTGCTGCAGTGTAAGCAAAGTTGGGTGAGCTTTGAGGGTTTTTTGGGTCCTTTTTCTTTATAACACAACTCTGTGCCCATCAGAAGGACGGTGCTGGCACTGGTAAGTTGATGTAACCCACTGCTGACACTTCTTAAGTCTTGTCCACCCACAGCTCCCCCTTCATTCCTGTTCTCCCACTGAAGCAGCATCTCATTTTCTCATGTCTGGGTGCTTCTTAAAAACTGTCTGTGCAGTAATTATCCCTGGGCAATTTCCATTTGAAACTATGAGAGACTCTCCTAGTGAAGTGCAGCAGACTTTAAAGGGATAAGTCGATGAGAATAATTTGCAACGAGAGAAGTTTGGAACATGTAACATTAGGAACCTGGTGTGGCTTGGCAGCTCCCAGGTTTGGGGATGTTCTGAGGTCTTATGCCTCAGACCCAAGCAATCTGGCATACAGTGAAAATGGAATACTGAGCCTGAAAAGAGATCAACCCTCTAGTTCTCAAATGTATTTATACAGCTAGGGGATGTGGACTCCTGGTATCTGGTCATTCCTGAGAAATAGCCAGCCAAAAATAAATCAAGGTCCTTGATTTAATGAAATTCAAGGCCACTTATAAACAATACACATTCTTATAAACAGAGGTATGTGTGGTAAGAAAAATATTGAAGACTCGCACGACAAAACACAAATTATTTACATCAGAGTGAACTGGTTCCAAGGCAGGTAGAAGAATCCTTCTTGGTCTATGAATAATACTCTTAAATTCTCAGTGCAATTTCAGGTAGAGGAGCTGTTACCCCATTATTGTGAAATTGCTTTAATGAACAGTAGAGACTGCAGTGTCTTCCTAATGCTGCCATCAACATACACTGAGCATCATTTGTTTAATATTTCAGGTAGTATAGGTTGAAAGTAACCGGTCTGTACTGCTCAGGCAAGCAGATGATAAGGAAGGCTTGTAAAATATTCATTCCCAATCTCTTAGAAATGCAGAGGATTTTACCAAATCACTTTCAAAAACCATCTGGGATTTAAGTTGCAGGTGCAATTCAAAGCACCCTGACTTCACAGTATAGGACTGACGATGTTCCCAGAGAAATTATTGGGTTGATGTGTTAGAGACTTAACGCACTATCAAAGTACTCGCCATTTGTCTTTGGTTGTGTCACGGTGCATAGTTCCATCTAGAGTAGAAATGACTCAGGGTTTTTTTCCTCTTTTTTCCTTGTTTTCTTCTTTATTTATTTTTTTTAAAGCATGAGGTGTGCCTAGAGCTTTACTGGCTGCTGCTCTTAGTTCCTAAAATCCCTAAGACCAAACAATCCTGCTATGCCATTCATAGATGTACGGTTAAGTTTGGGTTTGGTTTTCTTATGGAGCTAATCTTTTGCTAAGTATTTTGGTTATGTAAGCAAGGCTTCCTTCTAATCTTTGATCTAATTCAGCAACAGGGAGAAAATTTATGGTCTTCTTGCATCATCTCTTCCACATGTATCTATTTATTCACACTTAACACCTGAGTTTCAGTTCTGGATCAGGGACTGGACAAGCTAAGTAAGAGAAAACGAAGAATGAGTAGTTGGATGTTGGTGAGACTTGGCAAGAACTGCTTTGTACAAAATTGTGCTGTCTATTTAATTCCCAAAGGAAAGCTTAAATAATACAGTAGCATGAGAAAAACTTCTTTTTCTTCCCAGAAGCTGGTTCTAAACCAGTGCAAGAACATGTTTATGTTGAAATATATTATTAGACTGGTTAATTTTTGTTCTTAGTGGCTTGTGTAATGCTGTCTACTAAAAATTACTTATGTCTCACAGGGCAAAATTAATTGCTGATTCCTGTTTTAATTGCCTTCTGGGTTTGAAGTATGCAGAAGTACAGAGGAATGCTTTTAATAACTGGTTTTCTGTATGCATAATAAAATTAACAAGGATTAGGAGGGAGAGATGTTGAAAATCCTGTTACAGGTAACATGGTGGTAGAGTACCATGCAAGCAGGTTCTGGAAAAAAAAGATATCTTAGCCTGTAAATGTTTTGCTTTAAACTGTTCAACACTGAAAACGTCCTGTGAAAAATGCTGACTCTTTTGTTGCCTGACTTCTGAGAGCTCTCTTACATTTTAACTCTTTGTTTTCTTTTTCTTTCTCAGGAAATTCAATCACATTTGTGAACAAACACGATTCAAGAACTGAATACTTGTAGTCTGTAGAGAAGGGACAGATCCCTGTTACACTGCTTGTACAGTTCTAAGTTTTCAGGGGAATCTTCTCAGTTCCCTCCCATAGCAGGGAACCAGTAACTTTTGCATCAGGTAATCTGGTGTGAGCTTTTTAATTTGTGGGATTTTACAGCTGTACATCAATAAGGTAGACTTTTATTCTTCTCTTTTTTTTTGTTCCAAGAAAGTCCAGCAAACATTGCATTCCATCCTCATGACTACAGTGTTCCTGTATCACTTCAGTCAGGAACACAAAAAGAAATCAAACACACACACAAACCAGCCATATCTTGGGAAGACCTAAGAATAAGGAGTGTATTTGCACTACTTGTGAAGAAACTTAAGAAAAATCCTTAGACTTAAAATAGAAATGTTTTGTTTAAAAGTGTCTGATAGATGTTTCAAGAGCCATTAATATTTAAGAAGGAAGTTGTCAGTGTATATTTGTAACTTCAGACTGGTAGTCTGATGTTTTGTTGCTATCCCATTGCATTTGGGCTAGAAATCATGTTAATATCCACTTCAGATGAAAGCTCCATCCGTTGAGCAGCTCTTTCAACTTAAAGCTTCTGCCATCTGTGCAGTGTTAAGAGTGGAAGTAGTAGAGTTTCTTTTCTTAGTTGAGTGGTATTGATGTTTTTATTCACATGAAATGACAAGAAAGAATTGCACAAGAATTTGAAAATCACATTTAAAGTTGGGGTAATACTTGAAGCAGAACAGACTTCTGCTAATGTTACTTCTGTAGTGTTTTATATCAGAAGACCAAACAGTGCTTTGGATGTAGAGCAGCCAGTAGGACACACTGGTTTAGTTTTTGTATTCCTTTTGGGTTTGTTTTGTTGTGGGGTTGGGTTTTTTGGGGGGGGAGGTTGGGGTTGTTTGTTTTGGTTTGGTTTTGGGTTTTTTTTGATGCTGTGTGCTAAATAGGTACCTCTGCCATGCAGCTGTTCTCCAGCATGCATACACTGGTGAAAAATGTAGAAAAAGCTGTAATTTAAACTAGACTACAGCAGCTTTACTGGAAGGAGCAATCTTAAAAAAATGATTGTTTGGACAAGTTGTAGCAATATGGAGGCATTTCTGGATAGGGGTAGGGATGGGGAGGGTTCGTTTGGAGATGAGGAAAAACTTCCCCTGATGAAGGGGAGCACTGGTGTCACTGATAGGGAAAAACAGGGGGGTTATTTTCATGCCTTCTGCAGAGCTCATTCAGGAAAAGTCCCAAGTATCATTTAAAAAAGAATAATAAAATGAAATGCCAAGTCAAGCCACCCACCCACTCCCACCAAACTTGTGTGCTCATAATCTGGTAGCTGGTGTTGACAAACCTCAAGCGGGACCCCTTGTTTTGTTTTGCAAATCGAGAAGGAGAAGGTGGCATCCAAAGTTACCTCTGTAGCTTCCATGTTGTTTTTAAGTATGCCTTATTTTCTGAGCAGGATTTACACTTTGCTGTTCAAAAGCTGTACACACAATGTCTTGTGAGCTGTTAATGGAGCACAAATGATGCAGCATGCGGCGGCGGCTGGCGTCAAGGAGCGAAGCAGCCGTTTCCAGTAACGCACATCTTCCTCTGGATGCTGATCAGAATGATGCTTTTCTGTTGAGATCTTTTTACTTTTGAGAATAGCTGGTGCAAGGATGGGTCTGTTCGCCATGCCCATGTGCTATTAAAACTACACTTCGGTGTGGACTCTTCTTCCTTATCTCTGGGCATTTTTCTCCTGTGAGTAGGATTGAAATTGGATCTGGAATAATACTTGAAAACTTCTTTTTAACAACAACAGTGTGTTTCTGTCTTTTAGGAGTGTTATTATTAACAATGTCCTGTTGCTTCTGTAATTTGTATTTTATGTTTAGGTGTTTGTTTGGGGTTGTGGGTTTATTTTAATGGTTATTGTATCTTCTCAGGACAACCATTCCCAGCTGTTTTTGATCTTGTTTTCATCTCTGGCTGTGCATGTAGCAAATTGAATGCAGTTGTGGAGATCAAGCATTTGCACATTATATGCAGAAATGTGCTTTGCATTCTCATTCGCCACTTCCCACACCCCAGATGGGCTTTCAGCTTAGACTTGTCACTGTGTTAGTGTTCAAGCCTCTTGTGCTGAATCTTTTTTTTTTTGTTGGTCAAGAATAACATATCTGCAGTCTTATGTACAACCTCGCCTGCACTTACTCAAGTTATGTTTGTGGAGGGAATGTATTATGTGGCTTTAAAAGGAGGGGGGGAAAGAAAATGGGCCAAAACCACCCCAAACAAGAAAACTCATGTACTTAACATCTAAACTACCTGTGCAGTAGAGGTTCTTTGAATTCCTTTTATAAAGCCCTCTTCCTTTTCCCTGTTACAGAGAATTAATCTGCCTTTCTATGCATATAGGGTTGTGGTAGTGCAATGGAATGAAGGGATCTTGGTTTTTTTGTGTGTGTCATTTATATTGTACCAGGAAGAGATGAGAAATTAACTTGCTGATGGGGAGGGTGAATAAATCCTGATCTTTATATGCTCTTAAGTAAGTAAGAGTATCTGTCATGGGTATTACATACTCTATACATTAGACCCTTTTAAATATATGGTTACCAGGTGATAGTTAATGTGATAAATGTATGAACTATGCTTGGTGGTGTTTAAATACTGTAAAGGTGCAGCATATTTTTAACCTGTCTAAAGCACACCCCCACCTCCTTTATAAGAGATATTTGGAAGTTAAGCATGAAATGTGGTAGAATAGATGTTGTGAAAACCAAGGTGATTATGATAGGGTTTGACATAGTGGTGAACAAGGTCTGTAGTCTCTCTTTTGGAGAAAGTTTCTTTTATAAAGAAGGTGGAGAGTAGTTCTTCCAGCTCTCTTTTGTGATTTATTTTTTTCCTGAACTAAGAAGTTATTAATTAAAAAAGAAAAAAAAAAAACCAAAAACATCACTGCAGCTGTCTGTTTCTGTTTCTTCTGTGGCATATTCTCTCACCATAGAAATGAAGAGGATGCCCAGGCAGGTCGTGTTCAAGGTCAGGTTGGATGAGGCCTTGAGCTCCTTGGTCTAGTGGGAGGTGTCCCTGCCCATGGCAGGGGAGTTGGAACTGGATGATCTTTAAGTTGCCCTCCACACTTGGAGATCAATCATCAGCTTGTTCACTCTGCAAACAAACTGCATCCATTTTGTATCAGTTTCTAGTCTTCTGCAGAACTGTGTGGTGCAGATGGCTTAGCCTACAGCAAGAGCTTAGGGAAATAAAATGATTCAAGTAAAAGGAGTTAGGCATTTGAGAAGAGAATGCTCAATTCTAAATTATGCTCTGAAAATCCTGGTTTCTTGTGGTCTCTTAAACATTTCTGCTGGAAGGGGGCCTTGTTTTATACAGTCTGCCCTCTAAAAATAAACCAGCAGTCACTGTTGCTGGAAGCTAGGAAAAGGACCTCTTGATTTTCTTAAAAAAAGAATGTGTGGGGTATTTGCATTTTTCCACCTATTTTATCTAACATTCTTTCTGCATGATGTTGGGGAGCTGAAATACCACTTACACAATTCCAGGGAATAACTTCTGAAGAAAACTAATTATACTATTTCCCACAGCAATGCTTAATATGCAAAGATTGCTTCTAAATCTGCTTTTCAGGTCATCCTTCTTTTCTTCACACTTCACCATTTTGACTTTCAATGAGGTAATTTCACCCTTAAGCTCATTAGTTTCCATAGGAAATGAATTATAAAAAATGCTAAGTCTGCCATAGGAAGTTTAACATCAAAGACATTTCTAGACAGAGCATGAATATATGTTGAAGCTATATTTGGTCTCTATTGGGTATTCTTTTCAGTTGCTTGCTTTCCTTAGGTAAGTGTTGGCTTAGGATTTATCTGGGTTGTTTTTTTTTCCCCCCTTGCAATTCAATTTAGTCTTTAATTGTTTAGAATAAAATCTAGTAACTGAACAGACTGTGTGAGTCAAATGTGCTTTGTTATGGCTCAATGGGGGAAAAAAACCCCAAACAGCTCTGAGTAGGATGCTTTGTAGCCAAATGCTCTTAAAGGAAAGTTGGATTTCTGAAAGGAAACCTCAGTTCATCTTTCTGCTGAGAAGTTATAAATGGATTTTTCTTGCTGAATGCTACTCTGAATCCTCCAAGTTTGGATGCATTAGCTGCATGGTAAATTGGATTGTTTTCCCACGGAGCCTCTATTCTCAACCACTTTAACTACCTGGCAGGAAGAAACTTCGTGCACAGGATTCCTCTCAGCTTGCATGGCTTCAGGCTTTTATTTTGAATCTGTTTCCACAATGAAAAAGTAGGGAATGCCTACATATCTTTGTCTTATTCAATCTGCCCAACACACACTGGCTGAAGGAATTACCTGATATATTCCAGAATAATTACTTTTTTTTTTATGAACAATATTCAAATCCAGCTTCACTGAAAAGAATAATTCTACTTCTTAGCTCCATAATATTTTTAGACTTCTTTTTTCTTTTCCCCCTATGCAATTGTGATTGAAATAATTTTCCTCCTCTTCAACAAGTGTTTAGCATCTTTATGTCATTTGCTGCTTAGTTACAGTATGCAAAACAGCCCAGTTTAAAGTGACTGCATTACCACAAAGGTAACACTGAAGCCTGAGCCCATGCACAGGTTTTTCTGACATTAAAAACTGGCAGTGTAACTCTCAGAAGTAATGGAGCTATTAGAGCAAAATAAATGCCATAAGTAATGCTATTTAAAACCTAATCCTAGTCAATATTTACAGCTGAGAGTATTAGAGCATTCTATTCCTCCTGGAGCTTTCAGAATTTCTGAAGTTTTGTGCTAGGGCTTTGAAGAGGATGGGTGGAAGCTGTGTCCCTGTGAGGGGTGGGGAAAAGAAAGAGGAGCATTTCAAAACAGTTATTTTAGCTGCAAGAGGAAGAAAATACTTTGTAAGTTCTTTTGAAGGTACAAAATAGAACACAAATACCTCTTTAGCAGTTAATTTTAGTGATCTGCCTGGAAAAAGAAATAAAAAGGCACTTCAAAAGGCATGTCAGGAAATTAAGATGAAGGCTCCCATATGTTGTACTTCTGGCTCTTCAGGACTGGCAGAGAACAAGGGGATGTTCACACACCAGTTAGGTGTCAGGCTTCGGTATATTAGAGATTTGTAGAGTGGTTTGGCTTGGAAAGGAACTTAAAGATCATCCACTTCCAAACCCCTGCTATGGGCAGGGACACCTTCCACTAGATCAGATTGCTCAGAAGCTTGGTTCAATCTGTCCTTCTACGCTTTCAGGCAGGGGGCATCCACAACCTCCCTGGGCAACTTGTTCCAGTGTCTCTTCCCCTCCCACTGTGAAGAATTTCTTCCTACTCTACAGTCTGTTTCTCCCCTATCTGAGGATCTCACGTTACCAAGGTTTGTTTGGCCACACTTCATGGGGTCTGCAGCTATCACATCTTCTCAGTGGGGAACTGAGATAAGCAGCCCTGCTTGCTGTCGCTGTCCAAGAGGAGACCCTCTCTCAACTTGCAGATGTGTCTAGTCTGTGCTCAATGCAGGACACCTGATTCAGGGTCTGTATGATTGCCTGCTCTGGCAGCTCATGGCCAGTGGTGGAAGAGGTGCAGTGTGAAGTGAAGCAACACATGAAAGGAGATCCAAACCCCACAGAAACCAGCCTTTGGCAGCAATCTTCACAGGGTTAGACAAGTCTGTTCCAGGTTACAAAGACAGGTAGTAAAGGAAGTCAGTGCAAACAGGGTCTAATCCTGCTGACTGAGTGATACAGCAGCTTTTAATGCAATTCTCATTGCAGCAGCTGCTAGGGAGATTGCTGTACTGCTGCACACCACCCAGTTTCTGGTGCTCCGCGGCAATGCCCATGCAACTTAGTGCTTCAGCAAAACCATAGAAGTGTCATTAAGTTGTAGAAAATGAATAGTTAGACACACTTTTATTGAAAAAGCCACTTTTTTTCCAGCCCTTCAAGTGTGGCTCTTGGCAACATCTGAACACAAGAACTTTTCAAAAGTAGATTTTAGTATTTCAGTCTTTAGAGATGTAATAACAGAACATTGACTCTGAGTTACAATGTATATGAATTTAATGCAGTGGAAGTTGTTATGGGAGTATTGAAGACTTAAGTAATAAATTTTCTTGAATATATTAACTCTTCCCTTTGAATTGTGTAGCATTAATTAAAAAACAAAACAAAACAAACAATCTAAAACCAAAAACCCCCAAACAAAAAAACCCCAACAAACCAACCAAAACAGCAACAAAAAGAATCCTAACTTGGAGCCAGACCTCTCTGCTTCAAAATTGTTCAGCAGAGCCCGGTAATGACAAAAGCAGAGACTTGTTTGCTGTTCGTGTTTGAGTCAGCTGCTAAAGGGCATAGATGGTTTTGCTTCCACCGCTACCAGACACAAGGCTTCTGTCTCTGCAGACACAAACACACACACATGAAGTATAAGGCAAAACCTATAATCTTGTATTACGTATCTCAGGCATTAATAGGTGGGAAATGGAAGCTGTAATAGCAGTGTGGAATCATAAGTTAAATATTTCAGGAGTTGGACTTAAATGCCTTCACAGAGAAGGATTAAGAGAACTCCATGCATGCTGTAGCTAGGGTAGCGGAAGGAAGACGTGTATGGGAGGTTTCTCTCTGACACCTGTTTTATGACATACTAGTGTTTTAAAACAATGTGCTGTGTCAGCTGCAAAATACTACTTCACAGGGAGTTTCTTTCATTTAAGAAAGTAAAAAAATAATTCGAAGTTCTGGGCTGCTGAGTCTCTTGCAGACAGGGAAATACCACCAGGAGGCAATTAAAATACTGATCTGGGGCTATTAAAAACAATAGGGCTAGCAGGCTTCCCTTTGGTTCAGTGCTCCATTGAATGCCCTGGATCTGTAATCAGGGAGGCACAGCCACTTAGCAGCTCATTTCTAAAGAAAGTGAGCACTGGAGGTTTGCTCCACTTCATTTTGTCTTGTAAGTCTTGCCTGCTAAAGGAAGGGAAATGGTTCTCTAGTCAGTGTGCGTTACCAGCAATAAATAGCTGGTGGATATAGGATCAGAGCAGCTGCAAATATCCAAGTATTGGATGCTGAAGACTATTCTTAGTATTTCAGTATTTTGTACACATGTTCCTGTTGCCATGAGGAGTTATTTAAAAATGCAGTGGACTGAGGTGTGCTAAGCCTATGTAGATCTAACAAAGACAAAGCTACATCAGACTTTCATAGAACCAGGATCCAGCACTGGTTTGCTGGGCTTGTCTGTGCACTTAAAAATATGAGGATATGAGATAATCATAATCTGTAATGCTAGAGATGCTAATGGTTGGTAAAGTTGGTGCTAGAGTGCAGAAGTTATGAAATGCTTAAAAAGAAGCTTACAGAACTGTATGCAAACATGCACGATTGAATTCTTACCCTTGGCGTGGCAAGGCTTGGATTGTACAGGCATAGCTATAAACAGAGTTTCTCTCATAGCTCTCAACAGAAAGACTCAAGTGATACCACACTGGCAAGAGGACTGATTTACACTTCAGACATAAACCACAAGGTAACCATCTCAGATGACTTCCAATTCTTTAGCCAGGAAAGGTTTTCTGCAGTCTGAGGTACCTTTTCAGAGGATGTTGTCTTGTATAAACCACATCAAAATTTCATGCAGAGGAATAGAGGTGACACTAGTGAGCACAAATGAAGATGGCATTTGTGCTATGCATCTTCATAGGGTGGAAAGCAAAGACTGCTTGTAACACAGTTTTGTCCATCTGTGGCTGCCACACTCAGCTGCTTGGCACAGCTTCCACTCTGATCACATCCCTGGTGCCTCTGTTGGCATCACTGCACTGAAGCTTGGCATGGTGTAGAAGCAGCTAGGGAACCACAGTTCTGTGAGGTCTCAGTAGTGTTAGCATCTACAACTGAGGAGCTCTGCTGGTCCCTGGAAGAGTTAGAGGCCTTCATGTGACCCATGTATAAAGCAGGGGATTTTACCCAGAGTGGAATATTTGATGTGAAATCAGCAGAACTGCTCCCCTCAACAGTCAGAACCACTGGCTGTTTATCTGGCACAGCTGGAGCATACATAGCATTTTGCTCTGGCAGGTGATCTCCACAGTGACTAAGATGTTCTGCTAGGACCAGAGGCTGCTGATCATCCCCTTCTTCAGAAATAACAAAAACTGGCTTGTTTTTATCTGCTTCTGCCATAAGCTCCTTTGTTTTTGACCCATTGACCAAGTTGATTTTCAGCGGGTTGGAGCTCTCTAGAAGGTTTTTGGGGCTTTGGCTGTTAACTGGAGATGCTGCTCCTAGATGTCTTGAAGGATCCAAGGACCTCACATGTTTGCTGTCAGGAGAACAGGCTGAAAATCCAAAATAAGGATTTCCAAACCTGGATTTCTTCAAATTGCAGGAGCTTAGCTTCCGCTGCCTTTGTGCAGACAGCGTGAGGGGGTATGAGGCATTACTGACAGATGAATCAGAGTAAACTGTCTTGGATGCTCCTTCTATCTCAGTGGCTGAGATAACCTTTCTGGTTGGGACACCTTGGGATCTTGCAGCTGTAGGAAAACCCTGCCAAAAGAATAACAATAATAATGAATAATAATAATTTAAAAAATACAGTAGTAGTAATACTAATAGATGCCATGAAAAGCCCCATGAGGAGAGGCTGAGGGAGCTGGGATTGTTTAGCCTGGAGAAGAGGAGGCTCAGGGGTGACCTCACTGCCCTCTACAACTACCTGAAAGGTGGTTGTAGCCAGGAAGGGGTTGGTCTCTTCTCCCAGGCAACCAGCACCAGAACAAGGGGACACAGTCTCAAGCTGCGCCAGGGGAGGTTTAGACTCGAGGTGAGGAGGAAGTTCTTCACCGAGCGAGTCATTCGGCATTGGAATGGGCTGCCCAGGGAGGTGGTGGAGTCACCGTCCCTGGAGGTGTTCAAGAGGGGATTGGACATGGCACTTGGTGCCATGGTCTAGTCATGAGGTCTGTGGTGACAGGTTGGACTCGATGATCCTCGAGGTCTCTTCCAACCTTAGTTATACTGTGATACTGTGAAAAGCTGCTATCCTGGGAAAATTTGATCCTAGGGGAACTAAAAGTTAAAACTCTGGGGTTTGTTAGAGGTAAGATGCATTCTTTAGCAAAAATCTATGTTATTACTTTAAAAAGGAAGGAACATCCTCAACTAGCTTTGCAACAGGCCATTGGTTTGGTGATTACCCACAGTGAGACCCAGATAACCCTCACACACCTACAGATTCCTCACAGTGCAACAGTAATACATCAAGTACAAATAAATGTAAGGAGTAACTGGGGGGGGGGGAAAGGTACATGGCAGAACATTCAGTGATAAATGACTCTGAAGGCATTTTCTAAGGCTTTTGTGGGCTGGGAATCATTTCTAAACCAGGTGCTAAGTGCTGGGAATGACAGCTTGTTAGCACTTCAGGAGAGTCTGAATAAATTATAAGGTGATTAGGCAAAAGAGTTTCCCAAACACCAAGCAAGGTGGCCTGAAGCTGTATTTCAGGTTGGGGAGGCAAAGCATTAGGCCAAGGGGAAAGGGCATCCCATCAACGAGCAGCTGGGGCTCAGGCACTAACCATGTCCTCCCCTCCTTGCAAGACTTACACTGTTGTCAACCAGCTTTGTGAAGGGACTGTTAGTGGTCCAGCTACACCATTTTTTCTGCAGCTGTGGGATTGGAGCCAGGAAGTCGTGGAATGTGCGGGCACTCCATGTGCGTTGTCTGGGGCAGTGATTTTCCAGCTGCACATTCCCCTTCTCCACAGCATCTGCTCCTGCAGCCATGTGATTAGAAGTCAGCCAGTCAGACACAGAGGCTGGGCTTGTGACACTTCTTTTGAGGTTTTTGTCCTGAAAAGAGCAAATACAGATTGTTTCCAGCATCTTTCATCAAAAGGCTTTTAAAACACTTTAAAAAGACACTTGTTGGTGCAAGAGACTCATTTCTTTAGTGGTTCCCTTCTCAGGACACGACACAGGAAGGCAAATTCTTGTTGCTCTTCCAGCATGCTGCCTGAAGTTCACTGCATTCCCTGGACAAAAGGTTCACCTTGCTTCCCAGTTTATGTGTTAAACCTAATTCTTCTGCTCTGCTGGGCTCTTGGAAGGCTCCAGATGTGTCTGTCTGGGGAAATAAAACTTTAAAGTGGAGGGAGCCTGCTGAAGGAGAGCCAGAAGCAGGCAACAAGAGAATCAGAAGTCTCAAAAATGCACAGTTCAGGAGGGAAGACTGAAGTAAGTGGTGCTCTTTATCCTGTGTTAGGGAAGAATCAAGCATATAAAAAGAATTAAAAACAAAGAGAAAAGGCATAATCTGTTCTCATTATCTGTGGTTAACAGAACAAGAAGCACAAGACCCAGTCTGAAGCCAAGGAGATTTTAATTTCACAGAAGAAATGCATTCCAGGTGGGAATTGTGTGTTAGCAGTAGAACAAGACGTTCAGACAGGTACAAAACTGGCATCATCAGATGGTGAGACTATCTCTGTGTATAAGCAGAGTTGATCTGTCAGGGGAACGAACCACAAATGGCTTCTGAAGATCCCTTATTTATGTGTTCTGATCTTGCATTTTAAAATCACACTTTTTGTCCTTAATACTGATGTGGGTTTAGAGCCAGAAAAGTTAAAGACTGTCCTATGACTCTCCTTTCCTCCTTACTAATGCTTCACCTGCTATTTATATAAGCCTCCTATTCCACAACTCTATATGTATTTTTAATTTTCAGCTGTGTGAGTATGGTTGTCATGAAAAGAATGCAAAATCCACATTCCCAAAGTGGGACTGAAATAAATCCTGCAGTGTCCTGGATTTAAAAGTCTTGAGAAACCAGAAACTTGTCATTTGTTATTTCTGAGAAACTGAATCTCTCAAGTTTCTGCAAATCAAAGAAACTATTTAGTGAAAATGTCATGCTGGAAATGTATGGGCAGAGAGGCAAGAAATTAGCTGCTACAGCAGAAAAAAAAAGATCTCAGTAGGAAGCTGGGAGAGGCTCCAGGCTCTGGCTAAGTTTGTTTCAGTATTAAGCTCTTAGTCTCAGATTTGATTAAAGTAACAATCTTTATTTAGAAATATATAAGCTAGCTGCCTTGCCCTCAGAAGCCTCTTCAGGCTGTCTTAGAATTTATTACACTAATATTATTTTAAGTACCTCCAAACTGGTGTAAAAACTAACCGCTGGTTTTGAGCTAGACATACTGGAGGTAACTATGAGGATGAATAATGTGGGGTTCAGATTGTGGGAAAGAGGAAGGAAGACAAATTTCCCTCCTCTCTAGGAGCTGTATTTGTGTGTGACTGCCACCAGGTGAAGCTCTCTCCACTGGAAAGAGTGTCCACGGGGTGTTCAAAGGTGCCCACAGAAGGTAAAATGTTTGGGCAAAGGCAGGCACCAGGGCTGTTCTCTCTTCCTTTCCTCTCCCGGTTGGTCAGTGTGACTGACTGAAGGAAAAGCTCAGCATGCCTGACACTAGCTAGGAAAATCCTGAGCGCTCTGGCCTCCTGGCTAATTTCCTAATCAAGTGCAGGGAGGCAGAAAGATGTTGCTTTGTGAATTGTGACAGAGCTATTACACAGGCTGTCCTGAGGCATGTGAGTTTCTTGCACTGATTGTTTCTCTTCTTGTGGGGAAAAAAAAGGAGAGGGCACTGAAGAGGAGAGAACTGAGCTGGGAGAGGCTTTGGTACAGACTTGTAGTGGATGTGCTCCGTCAGGCACTACACTCAGAGCTGAAGAGGTGGCAGCCAGACCTGAGACTTCTGAACTAATCACCCTTTGGATTTAAGGCAGACTTCTGCACTTGCTTTTCTCCAAGATGAGAAGGTACTGGCTCGAGGGACCACAGACCACATCACTTGATAGCAGCTCAACTTGAGGGTTAGGAAAATGCCTGGCTCAGTCACTCCCTGTCTTACAAAGTGGAAGGATAAGGAGACATATATGACAAGTGGTGTCCAAGAAGGACATCCCATGGCTTGCTAAGATAACACAGTGCACTTTTACCTGTATCCTGTAGGTGGTAAAGCTCAGCCCACTGGCCCCGGGTCCAGCAGAAATAATGAACACTTCATCGCTCCCGGTCTCAGTTGTCACTGCAGATACGGAGGAGGGCACATCGGGGTCAGTGTCCTGAGGAGACCGTTCTGTGCTGCCTCCACAGGAAGGGACTGACAATAAAAGAAAATCAAAGACTGCTTGCAAGAGTCCAAAACATCTGTTCCAAACTCCTTCATGACAAACCCTCCTCCCTTTCTCCCCAGACAATCCAGAGCAGGCTTCAGCTCTCTATTGCACCAGCCAGAACAAAATCCAAGCCAACAGTTTGCGCTTCTGAAACTGCAGACTTTCAAAAAATAAAACAAAAGAGGAGAGGAGGAACACCCTTGGGTCTTCTTTCTAACAGAGACCGAAACTGAATCCCTTATACTAAAGAGAGAAGGTTGTGCCCACAGATCAGAAACTTGCAGACTTGCTCAACCCATTGTGTATTTGTGTTGACTCATCTCTGTTAATGTTGCTTTTTGCTTAAGCCCTAGTGATGTTGCTCCTGCAGGCAGCCCTACTGTCCAGGGACTGCCACAGGTGCATGCATGTGTTCTCCAGGCCTCACCAGCTATCTGATCCAGGCCAGGAGACCTGTGGCCACAAACTTTTTGATGACTTTTCCAAAGAAGGAAGTGGGAGATTGCCATGGGTTGGAGCACAGAATTAGCTCTTTAGCAAGATATCCCTTGTGAGACCTGTGTGTACTGGTGGATGGTTCAGTGGGAAACAAATGGTGTAGCACCACAGCAGAGCTCCCTGTTGGCCTTTGCCAACCAAAAAGGGCTCTGATATAATTCGTGTGTTTGGCTCAGAATTGCAGCAAGTTCAGCTGGGGGTCTCTGGTTCTCAAACACACTGTGAAGTCAATGTCATCTCAAGCAGTCTCAACCATAAAGCTGTTCAGAAAAAGTTAGCTCCAGGAGTCAGATTTGTGCAAGCCTGGTGCCAGCATCACAAACCCCATCCTCTCTAGACAAGACTAGGCACAGGGCACGTGAAACTCATCCACACTTGGCTCTTTTTAAATTGTTTGTAGCAGGGCAGGTGAAACTTGTCCACAATTTATGGATCTTTGTAAGTTGTTTGTAGCAGTCTGAACCCAAGGCATTTGCTCTGCTAACCCAGTGTCTCTGCAGAGCCATGCGCTGTAACAGCTTTCCTTGGCAGCGTCCTGGAGCTGTGCTTGCCTGTCCTCCTTGCCAGGGGAATTACCCTACCAGCATAGCGGGAGAGCAGCAAGGAACACTTCCCCCAACAAAGACTCTCAGCTGTGAAGTGGTTCTCCAGCTGTGCGGGGGTGAGACAATGAGGAGGACTGCAAGGAGGAAACGATCTGATTAACTGCCCGGGGTCGGTAGGGTGCCCTGACCTGCTGCGGCCGCTGCCCCAGGCTTACCCGCCTGCCCCCGGCTGACAGAGTGGTTGTTGTTTTCATTCTCCCGGCTTGGCACCACAAGCTGCAGCTCATTGATATCGACGGCAGAGTTCTGGATCCCGTTCTACAACTCAGAACATGCCCCAGTAAACATCGTCAGATAAACAGTGCAACAGCCAATATGAAAGAGAGAAACAGAAATCTCTCAAGCCATCAGCACTAACCTCCTGGTCACTGCGTGCGTTGGATGAGCTCCTTTTGGGGCACGTTCTCTGCCTGAAAAGGAGAGACAGCAACAACAAGAAGAAGCCCACGAGTGCATTAAAGACTCACAGAAGGGAAGGTCTCAGCTCTGCTTGTCCTGCAAGGGGAACCCAGCAAGTTTGGGCTCTTCTGCCTACAGGAGCATCCAAAATCCTTGGCAAAACTTAGGGTAATAAAGCCAGAGGAGAAAATCACACTCTTGGTGGAATAATGGAAAGTCAACTGGAGAAGGATCTGTCATCTTCTTCCCATCATCAGTGCACAATCAGGAACTGAGTTCAGACCTCTACCAAGTCCCACTAGGCTCCCCTTGCCAGCTGCTGTTTTGCATCACTAACTAAAGAGTGGAACCAAACCCCTGCCTTTGGTCTGGGCAGTGACAGCTTAGCCTCTTAGAATATTCCATAGCCAATTTTGTGTGCTGGCTCAGACTTAGCAAGCAGAGAGCATCAGATGCTGTTCATTTGTAAGAACATTTTATGAGAAGCCAGCAGTATGGCAAATGGTCCCTGGGCAAACATGCCTCTTGGCTGAAGGGAGGCAAAAGCCTGTTCTTAATCATTTTTGCACATTTTCACTAAAACTGAGATTCTGAACCAAATGGTGTTACTGAATTTTGGATGGAGAAGAAATCAAGATGTCACAAAGAAAGGCTGATGGTAATGAACATGATAGCAGAAGCAAGTGTGGTTTGACTTTGTGCACAGCAGATCTCCAGGGGACTGTGCAGACAACATGTGAGCATTAAGGCACTGACCAGGTGAGATGTGGCCCATGTTGATGTTTTCCCTACAACCTGTGCTCTTGGCAGATATTTTTCCTCCTCTTGTTGGAGGGGTGGTTTGCTTTAAAGCATTTAATCTCCTCTGTGCAAGTTTTTATTTGGTAGTGGTGTGTTGAAGCCAAGATTTCCATGTTTTCAGTCAGCATTTCTTTACTGTTTCTTTTTAAGAATGGGGGCTCAGAGGCCAGCTAAGGAGGCTGGCTGGGAGCCATCTAGGGCATGGTGGGTTTCACTCCTTCACCATATCATTGGATTGCTTAAAAAATGCTCCTTGACTGACAAGAGAATTGAGGGAGACAAAACCCCATGGCGTGCCCCAGTGCTATTGCTAGAGAATACACAGAAGATTACAGAAAAAGGGAGAGGGAGCTGGCACTTGAGAATTTAATCCAGAAGAGGTTAAGATGGGTGGCTCTTACTCCAGGAGCCATAATGGCATTGGCCAGAGCTTGGGCTTCTCAGGGCATAAGCAGGGAAGGCTGGCTCTTCCTTAGACTCAGAAAGGGGGAGCAGGGAAAGGCTTCCAAGTGGGACTGGTGTTGTCTTATCAAGCAAGAACAAACAAAGCAGGAAATACACACACCAGAAGCTCTATTGGGCACCAGAAGCATTTCAGCAGGAGTGACCTGACAAAACATGCTCCAAAATAACGAATCAGTGTGGTGGTCAAGGCATTCACATGGATGCTGGGAGAGCTATACACAGTTCCCTCTGTTCTCCACATTGCATTGATGTTTTAAAATCTCTTCCTCCCCTGCCACCTCTTTCCTGACAAAGCTCATGACAAAAATTTAACCAAACCTGATATATTCCTATGAAATACTCATTTCAAATAACTAACTGGTATGTTACAGGCAAATTTGTTAAAATATCCCCACCCAGGGATTAAAGAGCACAAAGGAAATGTTCTCCTCTAAGAAAAAAACAACTCCTTCCACACTTAGCATCAGGCATTTGCAGTCCCCACTTCTAGTCATCTATCTGGATGGTCTCACTTTTGGGGGTTGTTATTTCAACTTTGAATATGACTTAAAATGTTTGAGTTCTGAAGAACACAAATAAAAATGTGTTCTTCAGATTCTTGTCTCCAGCTGTCCCATTTACAAGGCATTCATATTCTCTGGGACAAAGCTGAAAAGAGGAAATAGGCATTTTGAAAGCCTCAGCAACTGGCAGCTGTGATAAAGTATGGAGAGACAGAGCAAGTTCTGCATTAAGACATTTAAATACCTCCCATCCATTTGGCTCCTGTTCTTGCCATTCTTTGTAACTGTTCCTCTCTACAATATTCAGCAGACACCAAAACTACCTTGAACCCCACGCTGCAGTTTGGTACACGAACCAAAGGGACAGTGAGGGGCACATGACAAGGATGTCTTCTGTGCAAGTGTGGTAGAACACAGGGGAATGAGAGAAGGAAGAAGCCTGCTCTTCCCAAAGTTTAAATAAGGATTAAAAAGTGATAACAGCATAAAATGCCCCCAGTTTTATTTTTTTCCTTCCCTTCTCATGCTTTGGGTATTGAGTGTCTGAATTTGACTTACTGTTAAAAAGCAACAATTTTGGTGAAAACTTGAGATTCCCTCTCTCCCCGCCTTGTATTCTGAGCTGCTCCTACACTGCCTAGAGCGATGTGCTCATTTGCAGGACTGGGGTATCTTACTCTTTCTTTAGCTCATTCCCAGCTGAACTACATCTGTGGCACACTGCAGTATCCTGCCACAAAGGAGACCAGTGGTTTAGATCAGAGAGCTCATGGATATAAAACAACCAAGGTGCTGGCTCCATAATTTTGCAATGTCCATCATTCAAAAGAAGTTGCAGCTGTTTTATTTTGATTTTAAAGGCACTTACAAACTTCTCAGGTAAACCAAAAAGACTTAAATATGTTGGGAATTTTGTGAAACTTGTCCTGTACTCCCCAGCAGGCAGCTCCAGCTCAGTCTAGCTGTCTGGGGTCTTTAAACTAGCCCAGTGTGTAGAGGAACAGAATTGGAGGATGTGGCTACAAGAGGCCCAGCATGAAGACGGTCTGGATTTAGCCCAGAAGCAATGATTTTCTAGGAGGGTATTATATGACAAAGGAGAAGTTTCACAGGTGATGGGCAGGCTTCAGGCAGTGACTGGCAGGGCAGCTTGCATGGAGAGATGGGCATGTAGTGGGGTTGTAAAATGCAGTTGCAATCCATGGGTTGCAACCATTGAGCAAAAGTCTGACTGCATTGGACAGAATTAAACTTAAATAAGGAGGACATGTCTGTTGTTCTTGGGGCTTGGGAAAGAAGATAAAAAATACCCCATTACTAGAGCCAGGCCCCATGGCCAAAAGTAATTAGAATTATTGGCCAACTAACAACTGAAGCTTTCATTCCCTCCCCAAACAGCAAACAAAAGCAGCAGTGTGGCAGAGACTTGGAGTTTCCCCAGAGAGCTTTGCCCTGGCTGAATGCAATGAGCCCAAGCAGACACTGCTGATGACTTGGTGCATGGAGTGGCAGTAGATTCCAAGCCCATACCAGGCCATTTCTATCCCTGGCAAGGCAGAGCCTGCTACTTTTAGCTGAGCAAGAGCAGCAGATAGAAATTGAAGGGGAAAAAACAAAACAAAACAAACAAACAACAAAAAAAACCCCACAGCTAAACCTGGTACCAGTGGAATGAGTAAAGGATGAGGAGAAAAGAAAGCGGAAGGCAAGCTCATAATGCTAAGAATTTGATGGTTACCATTAGTGTCCTTCACAATGGCAGGCTCCAGCCAGGATGAGTATTGCCATGCCTCTGACAGCTGGTACCATATCTAAGCATGCTGTGTTGTTAGAGCATCTTCTTCTCTGCCCTCAGACCACCCCTTGCCAGCCTGCTATTTTCTGCAGTGAGGACAGCCTGTGGTTCATATACACTGAACACCTGATTTCAAGCCTCTGTTTATGTCAAGAAGTGTAAAGTAGAGCTTGGTGGACTCAAACTAAAACTTTAGATTTGCTTAATGGCCTCTGCAGCCTTATTCTAAGCTGCATTAAAACCGCATGGCTGGGAAGCATAGGCAAGTTCCAACCAGTGTCAGTGCTTCTGGGGCCAGAGACCAATATCCTGGAAGCAGTTAGCCCAGTAAACGTGGAAAATAAGACTCTTCCAGTGTGATATAAGCAAGGTACTTGGCACAGGTCATGGCATTGCTTCCACATGTGTCAGATCTCACTTAAATGCTTGAAGTCTGAGAAGACATAAAATATTGTAATCTAAGCCTCCCTGGAATAGCATGCAGGGAACATAGGCAGCTAGGCTGGCACATGGCCTTTCCAGAGGCTGAAGGTTGAGGGATAGTCTCTCTTTATATATCATCAATAACTGACTGAGGCATGGCTTCCTTTAAAAAAAAAAGTCATAGAACAATGAAAAGGCATAAAGGTCATGTTAAAAGTGAGTCTAGTCCTGGTCCTGTGCTGTAAGACCCCTGGTAGAACGTGTTCACAGTGACCAGAACACTTCTGCAGGGGAGGGGGAAAATGTGCTTGGATTTTTTTTTCCCTGTTTGCCAGCAAGAGCAGAATATTACTTTATTTAGTAAACATCTGACAAGCAAAAAAAAAACAAACTGTGCATGTGAGCAGCACAGCCTGACTTTCCCAACAGGCCACACAGAGTAAACTTCAGCCAGCTGGTGTACTTTTTGGGTTGAGTATTACTCACAGATAGTAACAGTGAAATTAAATAGGGGTAATGGAGCAAGAACACTTGACTCAACACGTGCACCAGCCCAGACTGCTGCCATGGTGTAGGGAGCATGTTCCTGTCTCTTTTGAAGATTGGCAAGGCTATAAAAACAAAGTATTTGGTATCTGGAAGACATTTTCCACCAGACGTTTTCCTTTAGAGCCTGCAAACATTTGTGGTCTAAATTAGCATTCTGCAAGCACTTTAGAAAGGAAAAAGTTTAGTTAGATGTTACACATGCAAGTTTAACTCTTGAAACTAGGAAAAGCTCAGGCCTTGAAAGCAGGAATTTCCATATGCAGCAGTTTATATTTAAGCTTTGCCACCTTGCCCCCCCTTCTCTCATAACCAGTATGCTGGCCTATATTGTGTATTTATTCAGCAACAGCTAGAAATGCAGCTCCCAAAAGGAAAAGGAAAACAAAGTTCCTCTGTCAAACCAACCTCAATGACTAGGAGAGGCTGGGCAATCAAGAGGTGTTTTGGGGTTGAGGAGGCACGATAGATAAAGCAGGAGATGGAGGAGTAGTGAAGCGAGACCAGTTGCATGCAGCCACTGGGAAGGGAACGCTGTTACTAACAGCCAGTCAGCAGAGTGGAGCCCTGCAAAGGACAGTACTTATTTCAGTGTACCTGCTGTTTTCACTGAATTCAAACCATTTGAGAAATACTGTTTGTTTTGACAAAAACCTGGGGAGCTTGAGCTCTGCTTTGAATGTGTTGGGAAGAAAAAAAAGGTGTATAAATGAATCACTGTTTCTATAAAAATGTTTTCACTAGGGAGTTAGACAGAAAAATGCCAACATATACTGGAGGTAGAGAAGCATTGTCCTGACAGATAGAGAGGGAAAAGAAATATATAAAATAAAAGCAATAAACTGGAGAGAGATGCTTTTGTCACTGTCTGAGCTGAGCTGTTAAACCAGTCAGCAGCAGGACCTGGAAAACAGCAACTCAGCCTGACTGTCAATCAGCTCACTTGGTCACATCATTTTGGATGACATTTGAGGACAATCACAGGTACTGCAGCATGGCTCTCAGCTCTTCCCTAGCAGTCAAAGGGATGTGCAGATGGATGCTTAATGCATGAAGTGCAGCAGAATTAAAATGTCTGCAGTCTCTTGGATAAAACATAATGCTTTTGTTAGTATTTCCTTTTCTGCAGAGCATTAGTGAAGGTTAGAGTCAAACTGTGTCACTGCTGTGTAAGGATGCAGTGGCTGTCAGCTCAGTCTGCTTGGGAGACTGGGGGAAGAATGATCTTTCTGTTCTGAGTTTGTCTGCTTTGGCCACTTAGTATCCCAAAACCAGAGTTCAGAGGCACAGTTATCATGGAAACAAAATAATGCCCAAGAAAATTCTCACCCTTCAGATATTTCTCCAGCTCAGATATGCATCACCTTACCTGCAAGCTATGCAGAGGGCAGAGAGCAAAACAAAGCCAAAGAAGATGATCCCTGTTATAATTGCCAGCATCATCAGGTTTGCCTTTCTCTCCTGCCTCAGAGCATCTACAGTGCCAGGTTCAGTGATGTTCTTGTATTCAAAGAGCATTGCAAAGCCTCGGCCCCGGTCTGTGGTGGTGATCAGTTCCATGATAACTTCAACCATTTCCAGAGATGAACCAAAGACCATGGTCTTGTTTAAAGGTGAATTTGGTCCACAGAAGCGAGAGGAAAACGTGATGAGATCAGAAACATATAGTACATCATGGGGACAGATGTCCACTGCTGGCTGTGGGCTGGAGATTTCCATGGGCACTACTGTTGTCGGAAGAGTCCAGCTCTCTACTGTAACTTCACCTCTCTCCCTAGCAGCTAGGTGGGCAAGCAAGACTTTCCCTTTCAAATCTTCCTTTGTTTCCAGGCCGCTGGTATTTCGCATCCGCATTGTAGCACTACCAGCCACAGGGAATGGCAGTTCTTCTGGTTGAGTCTTGGTAATTGCTTTGGGTTCCTTCACCTGTTTTGACTGATTTTCTTCAGATGCTTGTTTGGCTTCGTCTTTTTTTGAGGCAGTTCCTGGAAATTCAACCAGGTGACTAGCAAGGTCCTTTGACTGATCTCCTGTGCTGCTCACATTCTGAGCCACCTTCGACACCCAGGTCTGGAGAGAAGGTTTGGTAGCATGGAGAGTGAAGTCCAGGTTTTCCCCAGGTGAAGGCATGTCCTTATTTCCTGTCTTAGTAGGGGCTGAAAAGCCATCCCAGGGGGTTGGAGTTTCACCAGAGCTCTCAAAAATGTCAAAGTCAAAAATTTCCAAGATCAGGTGGGTTCTCATGGGAATGAAAAATTGCCAGACGCAGTGTGTCCCTGGGTAGTAGTTGTTGGGAAACCCTGGTGATAAAATCAGGCCTCTTTCTGTTGATTCCACCACTGCACCACAGGAATAATACACCTGGGAAAGAAAGGAAATAAGCTTACACCTTGCCAGAGGTGCCATACAGGATGAAGTCTGTTTGACCTGTTGAAGGTCCTACTCTCTTCTTTCCCTCAGGGACTGGTATAAAATAGCCTCAAGAAAGGGAAATTTGTTAAGCAAATTTTCTACTTTCCCATTTGGAGCATTAGTCTAATATGTCTGACATGGAAAGCCACTCCTGGAGTGTATGGGAGGGTATACTGAATGGTCAAGCTCCACAGAAATATAGCCTGGATGAGTAATTAAACACAATTCTCACTCTCTAGCACAGATCACAGTAATATCCATTTCTATGCTTGGGTACCACATAACTTTTTGACAGCCCAAATGTGTTGTGTTAAACAGCTGATGGTGTGACAAAAGTCTTAGGAAGCTAAAGAAAAACTGTGTTACCACAGCATCTTGATCTCTGTGTTATTTTCCTGACAAAACCCCCATTTTTTTTTATATAAAGTAAAAAAGAGAAATCAAACCCTTGCATTGATGATTATCCATGATTCATCCACCCAACTCATCTTATGTTTCAAAGGCATTCAGCATTCTTGACTTCAGTAGGCAGTAAAATCTAGGTGGCTTTGATTGTGCAAGTTGTCTCTTCGAATGCAAAGCCTCTCAAAATAGTGCTAGCAGATACCATCTCTCACTAGTAAACTAGCAACCAACATGCATTTTACATAACACAGCCCCATGAGGAATTTGCTATTTCTTCTTTCTCCATAAACAGCCTTCAGACTCCAAAGAGGAAGGAAGTCCATAAATGGTGGCACTAACAACCACGCTGCTGCTTCGCTAAAGGTACAGAAGGCTGCTTCCATGCATCGTATTTACAACTACCTCTCCTAAAGGCACTCTCTGAGCCTTTTTCCAAGAATATTCCCTACATTTGGAGAGCTCAGAGATGTGTCTGTGCCTGGGGCAATTTGTTTTTTTAAAAGGAGGGAAAAAACCAATTTTGTTGTAGCCTAAGAAGTACTTAGGTTACAAGCCCTGCCTAGGAGCATGGGTTTACAGGCATTAATTGGAAGAGAAAGGGAATGCTTTGAGTTTGGTGGGGGTTTTTATTGGAAATTATTAGTTGTCTTGGTCTGTTATCTATTTAAACACAAAGAAAGCTTGGCAGTAGAACAAACAAAGCTTATGAAGTCCATATAAAGCCACAGAGATCAAAATACTCCAGATTTTAGGGTTTTTTCTTAGTCCCTTCTCTTGGCTCATATTGAAATGGAAAGGGAGGTGGTGGGGGGGAAGAAATGCCAAATGTTAAAAGCCTTTAAATACAAGTAAAACAAAGGCAGACCTGTTCTTCAAGGCATGAAGACTGCTTCCAGCAGGTGCTGAGTGATTTCTGGGTAGATGGCAGGATGGCAATGGAAAAGGACCGAAACAGCAACATGGGTGGAAATTGTATTCTGAACTTGAAATCCAATCCTTGACTTTTAAGTGTCATTTAAATCAAAGCTTATCATACAATCATAGAATCAATAAGGTTGGAAAAGACCTCAAAGATCATCAAGTCCAACCTGTCACCCAACACCTCATGACTACTAGACCATGGCTCCAAGTGCCACATCTAATCCCCTCTTGAACACCTCCAGGGATGGGGACTCCACCACCTCCCTGAGCAGCACATTCCAGTGGCAAATTACTCTCTCTTATGTTAATAACAGTGGAATGAACTACAGGCTCCTCACTTAAGGCACCTGGGCTGAACAGTGGCTTGAAATCTCAAGTGGAAAAGGAACCACAATCATGTGTCAAATATGTCTCATTCTGTCAAATGCCTTAGGAGTCCCACAGCATGTAATACCAAAAGAAATGAAGATAAAATTACTGATCTTTTCTGTGGGAGGCAAAATTTGGGGGTTTAGTCTGAATTAGCTAATTTGTGGTCAAAATGCAGAAGGGGAAAGAGCATAATGTCATGTCCAGTGAAGAAGTGACAGATCCTAACATTTACATCTATTTGATAATCCATAGCTGAATTACAGATATATTTATTGTCACTTGGATTTTACTGAAAGCTAGCTGGTTTGCAATGAATATGCTTGCCTGCCCTCAGAGAAGATTGCTCCTGCTGTTGGAAGAAAGAAAGAGGACTTTTCTGTGTCCTTTCTCATATTCCGTTCCTCTGCTCCAGAATATCGGTATAGATTTGCCTTGATCCCACCCTGGTCTTTACAGATCACTTTTAAATGAGGTATTTGCATAGGAAGACACAGCAACTGATGCCTGGCTTTTTAGCTGAAATACGTACCCAGATTTGGAGCCAGAATGTGGCCCAGAGCTGCTGAAGGATGGTACTCCTGGATGTGGGAGGATTACAGATTGGCCCAAACCTCCTTAAATTAGCAATGATTGAGGGCTGAGATTTTATTCTGGGGGATATGTGAACTGATCTAGTTGTCTTTTTTCAGACACTGAGAAGGCGCTTGGAGGCGTTCACAGCCCCACCTCTACTACAAGAAGCCTTTGTTAACACCCAAAAGCAGCATCCATCAGCTCACTGGATCTTGTGGGATTGATCACCGAAGTGCTGAATGGGTGAGTGCATGCCCCCATATATCCCCCACTCTCAGGAGGGGCTCTCTTTCCTGTCTTCTTTTCAACTTGAATCTGTCATCATTTCAAGAGAAATATCTTTTAGAGTCTGAACATCCAAAAAGTCTGATTCAAACACAAATGCCTCTTGTTCCCCTGCAAGATGTAGCTCTGGCCAGCTGCAATACCTAGCTGAACCCCAACAAGTACCCAGTGTGTATGACCGAGCAATGAGCATTTGCAGCCCAGAAGGCCAAAAGCATCCTAAGCTGCATCAAAAACAGCATGGACAGCAGGTTGAGAGAGGTGTTCCTGCCACTTTACTCTGCTGTGGTGAGACCTCACCTGGAGTACTGAATCCAGCTCTGGAGACCTCAACACAGGACAGACGTGGAGCTGATGGGGAGGGTCCAGAGGAGGGACACAAAAATGATCAGGGGCTGGAACACCTCTGCTACAAGGACAGGCTGTGGGAGCTGGGGTTGTTCAGCCTGGAGAAGGCTCCAGGGAGACTTACTAGCAGTCTTCCAGTACCTGAAGGGGACTACAAGAAAGCAGCAGAGGGACTATTTGCAAAGGCCTGCAGTGATAGGACAATGGGGCAATGGTTTGAAATTAAAGAAGATTTAGACTGGATGTTAGGAACAAGTTCTGCACCATGAGGTTGGTGCTGCAGTGGCGTAAGTTGCCCACAGAGGTAGTTGAGGCCCCAGCCCTGGAAATACTCAAGGTGAGGCTTGACAAGGCTCTGAGCAACCTGATCTAGTGGATGTCCCTGCTGACTGCAGGGGTGTTGAACCAGATGACCTTTGGAGGTCGCCTCCAACCCAAACCATTTCATGATTCTATGGTCCCCAAACCTGGGCCAGTGGGGACTTGTGCAACATGTGCATTCTACAAATATGGCTGAAAGATCACTTCCCCCCTGTGAAAGGGGGAACTGTTCATTTACTATGGCTTGGGAGATCAAAAAGATCCAAGAACTGCTCTGAAACCAGGGAAAGAAAAACCACAAGGAACAGGAAACGCAAGACAGATTTGGGGGGGTGGATTTCTGATTAATTTATAATCCACGATTGAATGACTGACAAAACTGTTCAGTCCATTTGAATCATCCATTATGAAGGCTGAGCTTTATCAATTAGACACAGATGTTCCCTTCTGCAACAAGTTAGAGACTCATGGCCTTTTGACAGAGGCACGCATAACTTTGTCACATTTCTTAATCTTCGCACATGATAAGTTATTGGGCTTTTAAAAACTACACTTGATCTATGCCCACACCAAATAGGTCAGTTATGAGAAGGGGGAACCAGACTAGCAGTCCTGTTCATCTTCTTTTCAGTACTCTCCACACTGGCTAGGAGTCCCAAATGTTTAAAACAGCTGTATTGAACTGAACCTTCAGCCTGCTGTGGTCAGACATGCCTGACCTGCCCCGTGAATTAGGAGGGCTGCAGGAAAGTAGTAACTCAAGTCTCAGCTGTTGCTTCTTGGCCACGAAACACAATAGTTGGGTATTTCAGAACATGTCAGGATGTTTCATTCCCCCTTTTCACACTACACAGCTCACTTAGAATCTTAAATCCAGGCCCATTACTAAAACATGCCCCATTGTCACGCACTTACCTCCTGCTGACATTTGGACTCTCTAGAAGTGAGTAGTGAATATTGGCTTAATATCTGCTTTGAGCTACTTAATTAAGATACACATATGTAAGGAGTTACAAGGTCTCTGTACCAGGAAACACAGGGCTAAGGAGTACAAAGAAGACCTTGTGCTAATCCCTTGTAGTTATTTCTGGCAGTGGTGTCCTCATGGTATGATGAATGCTGATGCCCTCTGATGTGTAGGCTTGAAGCAGTCCCATGTGTGATGCAGTTGTAAAGAGACTGAGAAGTTTTCTTAAAACACTAAGTTGTGCTGGGTCGGTACAGATGTGGCCACAAAGGACTGCAAGTTATTGTTCAGAAGTCTCACCACAGACACTAACATCTGCTTCCTGAGGAGCACCGTTTCTCACTGAAAGAGCAAAGCCACTACATGATTTCTTTAAGCTGCACAGTGCACACCAAAGAACTCTTGAGAAGCAAGTGCCACTGATAAAAAGACCCACACAAGAAAAGGAGGAAATAATATATCTTTTTGTCAGATGTGAGTTTATAATAAGGTCCAGCCAAGTGTATGCACAGGAAAGAGGAGTTGTCATCATCTGAGCAACATATCCCTCAGCTCTGCTCTCCACTCACACAACACCTTCATGTGAAGCCCTGGAGCCTCTACAATATTCCAGTAGGAACATCGTCAGGGAATTTAACACATTCTAAGGGAATCCCGCTCACTAAGAGAATCATTTAGTTAGCATCCTTTCTTTAATCATAATTACTGCCAAAGAAGACACCTGACTAGAGCTAGATCAGAGGCACGCACAGAAGCAAGCTCTTTGTTTTGCAGCCACTTACATCAAAGTCAGGAGACCCTCCTGGCTGCTTCCTCAGAAGGAAGCCAAGCTCAAAACCTGCTGGAGGGACTTTCAAAAAGCCATGAATGGCAAACTGCAGCAGCCTCTAGCTGGTCCTTGAGCACTCTTTAGAGATGGGTACCATCCTTTGTCTGAACCACTAGAAGCAGATAAGGCTCGGTTTCTCAAGCTCCTCTGTCCCACCTCCAAGATACAAATGCTTCTGGCATGAGGTGATGCTGGAAGCCCAGAGGGAATGTGGGGAGCATGCTGTGATATGTGGCTGGTAAATGGAGGTGACATGGCCATGTGGTTTAGCTTGTAAAGACATAAGCTCTGCTGAAGAGAAGTGGAAACAAAGTGATGCAAGGTCCTGTCTCAGCTCTTTTGTGCTCATAGTTTTTGCTGAAGCTGAAAAAGGTGAAGTGATGATAAATTATCTCCATTCATGTAATGCTAGGTACAAGGAGCTGCTGTTTGCACCATCCTGGAGCATGCTGTTTTGCTTGCATCCCAAAGACTGTTTATTTTTAGAGTGTAGTTATTTCAAAGAAAAGGCAGGAAGACATCCTGTCTTGATGTTTGTCATTCCTCTGTGAACACAATCTCAGACTTTCTGGCTTAGGACCTGTCCAATGGAACTTGTTTTCTTTTATAACACACTCACCCAAGAAAACAGCAAATTCTCTTGATGCATTCCAAGGATTATACTGAAAACCTCAGCAAAGGAAACTGGAGACACACAGCTGAGGCACTGCAGTTTTTAAGACATTCTCAGGGGCCAAGCCACACACTTCATAGAGATTCTCAGTTGCAGGCATGCAAGGAAATAATGTGCAAAGGTCATAACTCACTTTGCCCTCATTAATGCTTTATGCTCATCTCCCTGTCTGTGCCTTTCTCACATGTATTTCCAGTTTCAGGCAGACTTACAAATGTCACTTTCACTTGCTTTTAGAAATGACAGCAAAGGAATAATCCACCCTACTTCAAACTGTCTGAGCATTTAAGACATGCTGCATTTATTAGTCTTTTCAGGAACAGGCATACATGATCTCCTTACCCATGTTAAAGGGCTCTGCTCAAAGACTGTACTAGAAAGATTTAACACTAGTGACTGAAGGTGAGGGTAGAAGCTATTTGTTCAGATCTTAGGCCCTTAAAATAAATCACTCTGAAGTCAAAATACTTGGTTATGATTCTGTGCTTTTGACCAAAAAAAGATTTTTCAATGTTTGGTCTCCTCCTGTAAAATAGTTCCACTGCATACATCATTCTGCATAGAGCTTTTTGGCTTTTTTCAGAGCTGGAAAGGGAGACCCTCTCCCCACAAGGAATTTTTGCTTCACTTAAAAACCAAATTCCACTGCAGATGCCTGGGCCCAGAACAGGACTGCAGGCAGTAAATGGCACTTCTATAGTAGCCTTATCTTGTCAGCTTGCAGCTGGTTCAACAGCAGCCGCAGAGGTATGCAGTTAGTTTCTGGACAGAGATGGATGCAGTCTTAGAATCCAAGATTGTTCAGTCTAGATGACTAAATTTAGCCATCTGAGCTCACTGTAAGTATCAGTGGGGTGAAAATCCAGCAAGCTCTATTTAGGATCACTCACTCCTCCAAAATTAAAAACATCTTATGTGCACACATGCACGCACATGTGTGTTTCTTTCAAAGAGTTGGCAACACTTTGAGACTACCTCACCAGCTCCATCACATTTTATTCTGCCCCAGGGACCTCTTTAAAACTCTGGCTTCACCAGCATCTTTGCAATTGCTCAACACATGCAGGGTGAGGTATGGTATCTTGGTTACTTCCCTCTTCTCCCCTCCAAACATGGGAGATTCATTCAGAGTTAAAGTTCACTCAGGCTCACCAAGGCATTTGAACAGAACCAGCCTCCTGTGATGACATATGAAGTTGCCCAAACTATCAGCCAGAGAAGAAAGAAAGTGCTAAACTTAGGGTTTTCAAAAGAAAAGAAGAAAGGCAAAAAGGGAAAGTGGTCATTCCACAATCCTAGCTGAGGGGGAAACCCAAAATATAGACAAGCCTCCACTCGCTGATGTGGCTGGAACTAGTTGAAAACCTACCAGAAATACAACTCTTGTGGTTCCCAGCAAAAGCCTCAAATTTTCCTCTCACTGTATTTCCAAGTTAGGGAAGTCTGAGCTTTCTGGATACTTGTGAAATGCAGGATCTGAGAAAAGACTATCCCACGAGTAAGATACAAAACTCTAGTCTGTCAGTTCAAGAAGTGACCACATTTACTTCACTATCTGGCTGATGTAGAGATCAAAGCTCATAGGAGTTTTTCCTAGTGGAGGACAAAGTTAATTGGAAACTTCATAAAATAAGCATTCTTCTTAATTTTGCATTTCCAGCTCATCTTTGCAAGATTTATTTGCTCTACTTAGCATGAACCAGATACAGCAGCAGCACATCTAACCTATTCTTCTACCTGGCAGTACAAGAATTCCTGGAAGTGCTTCTGGAATTGCCATTCCTCTCTCTGCCAAATCGCCATTGCTGTCTAAAGCATGAGGCAACAGCAAAAGGAGACTCTCATCTTATATTAGGGCAATTCTTCAGGTACCTCTGGATGCTTTAAGGTAGCAGACCTGGCAGAAGTAGATCAGGATGTGGGATTGACAGTGTATAACAAAAATTGCCAACACTTTGCTTAGTTACTAGCAGACATTTTCCCTTGCCTTCTTTTTCTAGTGTTTAACTGTGTTTAGTTTTCATATTGATCTCCAAAAGAGTTCTCATCAATTACAAAATTATCCTGCTTGGTAAGGGGTCTCCTTTGCTCTTCCACTAGCCCTGCTCCAACACAAACTGATATACCTGCACACACATGTCATGTTCTTCCCTTGCTCTCTAAGAAAGTCACATAAACAAGCACGGAAGAGAGAGATGAGTTGTGGGACTCTGAAACTGGGCTGAGCACACATTTGCTTTTAACACCTTTATGCTATCAGAGCTGTTGCACTCATGCCTTTTAAACCCTTGTCTGATATTTCTTGGTTTAAGCAAAACCAAAACTGCATTTTTTACCAGATGCTCTGCTATTTCAGTGGTGGGCAGCAGCAGTGCCACCACATGAAAGTGATTATGGATGTGCTATTTCCACTCTGCAAATCCCATTCTCAGGCAAGAACGCAGCTTGTCTTATATTCCTTTTTGGCACACATCAGACAGCTTCGCAGAGCTCTGTTTTCACATGTATTACAAAGTTTCCTATTTTTATGGGGTTTAATGGTTTGCAGGACACTTGAAGAGAACTAATGGAAGGGTAGGAAGGGCAGGGGACTGTGGAAGCCTGTTGCTGCAAAAGACAAAGTAAATAAAAATGTTAGAAGAGTAGAGGGGGGGAACAGGATGAAGTGTAGCAGTTAGAGTGAAGAATGCAAAGTCTGGGTGAGACTTCAGGGCTTGGAGACCCCAAAATTCCTCAGACTGCAGGTATGCTGTTTTCTCTTATTTGTGACTTTGCTGCAGCTGAGCCCTGAGCTCAAGCATCACAAGAAGATTGCTTGGAGGGCACTCCTTTATTTCACCAGAGAACAGCCAACCTTCTCACTTCTTAGGGGGAGGAAAAAATTAAATCAGGGAGAATGGTAATGTTTGTATACCCTTGGGCAAAGGCAGGCAGGGTGGAAAGAGGCTGACAGGGGCAAGGACATGCTCACCTGCCCTAGGTCTCCCGGCCAGCTGCTAGCACCGTCCTGGAGATGCAGCGTTTGCTGCGGCAGCTTGGCAAACCGTTAGGCAGCCCATTGCCACAACAAACCTCTGCGAATCAAAGCAGCTGCAGAAGAAGTGGCAGGAGAAGGTCAGCGATCTCATTAGAGCCAGGAGGCCCGGGCCCCCCAGCCACAGCGAGGTCCCAGCTTCACAGCTGCAGTGTATTTTGATACCTGGCCTCAAGCAGATTGCATAACTGCACCATGAGGTCATCATCCCTCCTCCTTGATCCTCTCTGAGAACAGGAGGTGGAGAAAAAGAAAAAATCACAAAAACCCAAACACAGGCACTCTGACAACCACCAGGCACAGCAACACCCTCCAGTTTCTGTGGAGAACAACAGGGCTCCTCATTTAACTCCAGAGATGTAAAGCCTTTTTCTCTTCACAAAAAAATGCTTGTTTCCAGAGACACAAGCAGGGGCTGTTCTCCAAACCCATGGAACAGCACAGCTTTCCATAGTGTGATTAGCAGGATGTGCATGCTGGCATACATTGTAACTTGACATTTTGTGCTTGTCTTAGGAGCAACCAGAGGAAAGGCAGCCTGAGGCTCTACTGTTTGGGGAGATTCAGGTGAGAAGTGTAACTAATTTAGCCTCATTAGGCCACAGATGCCAATCTCCACTGTAGTTATAAGCAATGGTCTGCAGTAGCTGCGCATATTTTGAGTAGGTAGGTTCCTACGTGAGGCCATGAATGAAGATCACCCAGCTCTGGTGTGAGGTTTTGCTGGCTAATCTGTCTTGCCTCCTTCCACCTACAAAAGCCAGAATTGTTACCTGCAGGGAGAAATTCAGAGCAGGAATTAGAGGTGGTCTTAACAGCCCTCTGAAGAATATCTCCCCATCCTAGCTGAGGTGGGACTTTAGGAGGCTGACTGGCTAACTCAGCTGTCTAAAGAGTCCTAGGTGAAATCTCAGGATATTGAGAAGATAAAAGCATTCTTGCTCCTTTTCTCCGTGTCAGAAATAGGCAGAAGACTTACTCCTCCCCTTTCAGTTCTCTAATTGAAGGCTGAGTTGAGTCACCTACAAGACATCTTGCAAGCTACAGGTATGTAAGTCTGGCTAAGCAGAGGTCTCTCTCCTTATCCAGTTCTTTCTTTTATTTAGATTTTTAAGGCTATGAATTGTTCTGATTGACAGTTTTTCCCTGGGCTTGGCAGCAGTCTGGCAGTTTATGGGTACACTTGCTACCTGAGAGTTTCCCAGGTTGAAGTTACCACCATAGGAGTAACTCTGGCATTCACTGATTACTTAGTCATTGTTGTAGGCCAAGGTGTAGATGTGCTCATGAAGTGGCTAAAATATTGCTAGCAGTGTGAAATACAGATGGAAGCACTCTGGAAGAGATGTAGGCCAAGGTAGAGGACATTTCACAACAGCATATTAGGCATAGGAACTCGATTATCTTTAAGGTCCCTTTCAACCCAAATCATTCTATCATTCTACAGCATCAATTTTTTTCTTTCATTTTATTAGATCCAGGATCTTTTAGATCTTTGATCCAGGAGCTTTTACTAGAAACTAAATGCCAGTTCTTATTCTGAACTTTTTATCCTTTGTTACAGCCCCACTTTTCAATATTAATTTCATTCTTCTCATCTCAGTGTGAAAGAGACAAAAGGCAGATTGTTTTTCTATTAAATTATTTGGGGGGGGGGAATCTATTTAAAATATGCAAATCCAGTGCTTGGAAAGACCCATTTGACTAGGCAGTGTTCCTTTGGGGACTGTAACTACTCATAAACCCAGAACTATTTTAAGCCAAAACCTGTCATTAGTATCTCGTACATTTATTTTTGTATGTTCGTGCAACAAATGCAAATGAGATAAATCATTAGGTGAGAAGTCTGAAAGGTTTCCCCTTTCATCCCAACATTGGTCTTAATGGCAAAGGAAGAACACAACCTATATGAGGTAACTATGGAAAAAAAAAGAATAGAATAGAATAAACCAGGTTGGAAGAGACCTTCAAGATCGTGTCCAACCTATCAACTAATCCAACCCACCTAAACAACTAACCCATGGCACCAAGCACCCCATCAAGTCTTCTCCTGAACACCTCCCATGATGGTGACTCCACCACCTCCCCAGGCAGCCCATTCCAATGGGCAATCACTCTCTTTATGTAGAACTTCTTCCTAACAGCCAACCTAAACCTCCCCTGGCGCAGCCTGAGACTGTGTCCTCTTGTTCTGGTACTGGTTGCCTGGGAGAAGAGACCAACATCCACCTGTCTACAACCTCCCTTGAGGTAGTTGTAGAGAGTAATAAGGTCACCCCTGAGTCTCCTCTTCTCCAGGCTAAGCAACCCCAGCTCCCTCAGTCTCTCCTCATAGGGCTTGTGTTCCAAACCCCTTGCCAACTTCATTGCCCTTCTCTGGACATGCTCCAGCAAGTCAACCTTCCTAAACTGAGGGGCCCAGAACTGGACACAGTACTCGAGGTGTGGTCTAACCAGTGCAATGTACAGGGGCAGAATGACCTCCCTGCTCCTGCTGGCCACACTGTTCTTGATGCAGGCCAGGATGCCATTGGCCCTCTTGGCTGCCTGGACAAACTGCAGGCTCATGTTCAGCCTACCATCGACCAGTATCCCCAGGTCCCTCTCCACCTGGCTGCTCTCCAGCCACTCTGACCCCAGCCTGTAGCACTGCATATGTTGCTGTGGCCAATGTGCAGAACATGGCACTTGGATGTGTTAAATCCCATCCAGCAGGGAGTACTACAATTCACATCAACAACCAGCTTTTTTCTCTTACAATCCTCAGAATAATCCTTATGGGGAAAGGATGGAAAAAAATGCCAACTCTTGTGACTGGACACAAATAAGAATCCTCCAACAAAGATGCAAGATGCCATAGCAAATAAAATCCTGCATCTATACACAGCTGCTCTCTCTGTTCTAGCTGTGGGTGGGTAGTTTTTGCGGTGGTGGTGGTTTTTTTTTCTCCAGGAAATACCCTCATTCAAAGATAGGGAAAAAATGTGAAGCTCTTAGGAAGAGAAACAAAGACATCATTTAGGGTGTCTCCTCAGGCTAATAATTATGAATATGATGGGACCATGGTAAAGAAAAGTAAGGCAGTGTAATGAAGAGCTCAGGATGCCATGGCCATTGGCTTCAGGGTTTTAATAGATCAGCGTAGGTCTTTTTTTCTACTAGAGCAAGTTCTCATTAACAAAGTGTACACAACACACCATAGAAGAAATTAACAGTGACCGATAGGATTAATGGACACTCACAGGGGTGAAGAGGGAGTTTCCAGAAGATCAACCTGGTTTTCATTTTCTGTGAATTGTACAGGCCAAAGCAGCTCAAATCAAAGAGTAGAAAACATGGTGGGATTGTTTGAACTGCTTGGTAGCCAGATGAAATATATATAATAAAGCAAAAGCCATAGCACTGCAGTAAAAGTTTACATGTGGAGTTCTGTCTAAAAGTCCATTGGGCAAGCTATGTGTGTTCATAGGAATCTGTCAAAAGGCTGCCCTCAAATTAATGTTATATACACAACCTCCCAAATACATGGGGGAGTTTTAAATAATCAAAGCCACATGCAGCTCAGGTGCTCAAAAAAATGCTTTGTTTTGTTTTGAAAGCACCAGAAAGAGGAATGCCCATTCCCCAGAAAATAAATATGGATCTTTAAAAGCAAACAAAACACACAGAGATATACATGCGAAGTGGCCTTGCAAAAATTAGTTGTTTGTGCTTGGATTCCCAGCTGCACTGTCCCATTGTTTCATCCAGTCACTTCAGATGTTGCACATATTGGAAGTCTGTTGTACAAACACATGGAGAAGGAAATATTCCACATGTGAAAGCCAAAACCTGGAAATAGTTCCACTAGCAGGCTACAGACCTGTTGCTGCAACTGCTTTGGGAACCGGGGTCATTGCTTCACTAAATGTCACATAGCAAGGGAGAGGGCTTATGCAAAACCCATGGATAGTGATTCTTACAAGGCAGACAAACAAAAACTCGCTCCCTTACGAACAATTTTTTTAACTAGGCTTCCAAATGAGCCATAGCTACAGCTGAGGCTGGCCAGTCAGAGGTCTGTTGTGGTCTGAATACACATCCTTAGTCTTGGATGATATACAAACAGCAGCGCTTTTCCCCACCTCATTGTTCCAGGATTAGTCTCCTCTTGTGCACTCTGCAAAGGGAAATTTCCAAGACTCCGCCTTTGCCAGGATCTCGGAGGGCAGGATGCTTGTAAAGTTTGCTTTACTGCCTACACATAAGGAGAGACCATGAGGGCACAGCAGGGAGAGTATGGGAGAAAGCAGAAAAAGGTATTGCAGATATTGCAGCCAGAGGAAAAACCAAGCACTGGGTTTGTTGTTAGAGTCCCAACCAGTGAGCAGTTTATTTTTCCAAGTAAATCTGCTTTGCAGACATCCTTTCTTCTTCTCCATTCAAGTTTCAAGCAGGAAACCTGGAATACGTTACTGTTGATTTTAGAGGCAAATCAAAGTGTTCAGCCTGCTGAGCTTGCATTTAAAGTTAGTCTTGATGAGCAAGTCCTTGGCCCTTGTATTCAAATAGTGAGGTCTTGGATTCACCTGAACTGCTCACCCATGTAGATCCAGAAGAGAGGCAGGGAAAGAAGGGGATGTGCAGCCTGGGCTTCAAGCCTCAGTTCTAATAACAAAGATGGAAAATACAGAAAAGCCGGAGGGGGGAACCACAACCAATCTCCCCAATAAAACTTTAAACAGTCATTGAAAACAGTGGAATATTTACTAACCAAGACTAGGAGAGGGCTGGATTTAGGTAGAACAAGTGGATTAGATCTTCCATTGCTAATCCCAAATTAAGTATGGTGCAGAGCAGGCACACCCTTCTTGGAAGGGCTGAGCAACCAACATTCTGAGATTTAAATCAGGCTGAACTTTCAGAGGCATTTCATCCCAGATCTCCTCTATTCAGGACTCTCTCCTTATTGGCATCCTTGACACTGACCCTTGATACAGACCTGCTACCCCTTGACAGCATAATGAAACACAAACACTATGGAAACAGCTCAGTGAAGTTCCAGAAGTCCATTCTTCAGAGCTGACAGTAGTTCTGAATAGAGGCTTGTACCAGCCTATTTTGTTTAGCTGGTTTGATGTTGCAACCTGGCTGCTAATATAAAGAAATGAGAAGAATAAAATACTGGATGAAAATGAGATAGTGCAGCAGGTTATGGCTTGCATGTAGCAAATTTGCTTTTGTTTTGCCACTTTGAACACCACCCACCCCTGCTTTATATTGAAGCCTAATGGTGCTGCCTGTACTCCCCCAGGACCAAGGATTTCACATAAGTTAATAGTTTCTGTAATTAGATATTTGTGAAACTCTGAAATCCTCTGATGAAAGGTGCTGTAAAAGTATTACCAACTCTTCTACCATAAAAGGACTCCACCCAAACCCAAATACAGATGTTGTCCTCAATATACATCATCACTAATCCAAGCCAGGAGTACTTATGGCCTGATTTAAATCTTCCCGAAGTTCCAGATGACATCTATGGGCTCCAGCAGGGCCTCAGTAATTCTAGAAAGGAAATATAGGCAAATTAGCCTTTTTGCCTCTCAAAATTGGAACCTCTTTTTCATTGGCAGCAATGGGAGTAAGGATATTCAAAATAAACCATAAGGCCATTTGCTGATGAAAGCTTGTAAGAGGAATGATAATGTTCTTATACTGAGAGAACTAAGGCTGCCAGGGAGGTTTTTTCCCTATGGCTGCACGTACTAATGCAAAATCCTATAGTGTCCTGTCCCTGCTCCACTCTCCTCTTGCCACGGATTTGTACGAGTAGAAGAGGATTCTTTTTTCTCTTGAGTACTTCCCACACTCAAACAAGTGCTTAAACACAGAGTCAAATATTTATTATTCATAGACCTGAGATATCAATGCACAGACTGACCTTGTAATAAGAACATTGTGTAATGGGAAGAGCTGCTCTGCCAGATCTGATCTAGTTACACTACTGCTGGGTAGCCACTCTGGTATCAAACATGCCCCAAGTTCTTCTTTTAAAGAAGAAAGGGAGACAGGAAGAGTTGAACATTTTACCACCATACCTGGTCTGTTATGCAAAGAAGCAGATGGGGAGAACAGTACTTATCTGCTGGTTACCACAGGAAAGTTTCTTTGCTGGATCTTTTTAAGCAAGAGCAACAGGATTGTTTGCTTCAACTTACTTAAAGAAACCAAAACTTTTTCAGTGTTTTCATCCCAAGAATGGCTGGCATCTCCAGAAGTACTGCACTCTTACAGCTCCTTCTCTTACTTTGGCTGCTGCTTCCATTTCTGGCCTTGGCAAATGGGAGAATTATGGTTCAGCTCCACAAAGAGAGTCTCATGTGCTGTGCAGGACTTGAGGCCAGCCTCATCCATCTCCTCAGCTTTCAGCTTCTTCAGTGCTTCAGTAATTAGAATTATCAGGACTAAAACACTGTGGACATTATCGCAGCTTAGCGTGAAGCTACCAAGAGAGCTCCAGGTTTACAACATTCTGGCCAGACAGAGAATTAAAAAGAAGTTACAAATCATTGCCCAGTTCCAGGGATATGTACTCGAGGATCTTATTTAGCCAGAGACTCCACGTGAACTTTAGCCTCTAGAAGAAATCCACCTGCATTTTTCTAATTGAAGTACTAGTCAGACCAGCGGTGGGATGCAAGCTAACATGCATGAAAAATAAAGGTTCAATGACCCAAATTAATTATGTTTTAAGGGCATTGCTCTGGACTCAGTAAGAAATATTTTAAACAGGATAAAGAACTAAATAGGATCATTCATTGAACTGACCTGGAAGTGAGACAGAAATTTGGTAAATAAGTTCAGTGAAGGGGGCCTACAGAAAGGCTGGGGAAGGACTTCTCAGGATCTCAGGTAGTGATAGGACTAGGGGGAATGGAATGAAGCTGGAGGTGGGGAGATTCAGGCTAGATGTGAGGAGGAGGTTCTTCACCATGAGAGTGGTGAAACCCTGGAATGTGTTGTCCAGGGAGGTGGTCGAGGCCCCGTCCCTGGAGGTGTTTAAGCCCAGGCTGGCTGAGGCTCTGGCCAGGCTGATCTAGTGTGGGGTGTCCCTGCCCATGGCAGGGAGGTTGGAACTAGATGATCCTTGTGGTCCCTTCCAACCCTGAATGATACTATGATAAGTCAGTTTTATGTACCAGTTGTAGTGGACTAAAAGACAAAACAAAACCCACAAAAACCAACCCACACCCCCTGCCCCCAAAACAAACCAACAAGCAAAGCCAACAAAATAATTAAGCTGTGACATTTCCTAGGCTCAAACAATATTTCAGACTTCTGGGTATTAAAATGAACAAACAGTGCAGTAGAATGAAGCATTCCTCATGCTTTCCTTGAGCACAGGCAGTGTAACATAGTTTAATTCCAGGCATAAAAAAGAAAAAGGCAGATTATAGCAATCCAGAAACTGCATATTTATTAAGACAGGACAACCTGCAGGCCTTTTGTATATATGTAAAAAAACCAATTAAAGCAATTTAAAGCAAAACCAGCTTCTGCAGATCAGAACCAACTACTGCAGCATGGCTGGATTTTTCTCTTTTTAAAGCTCTCCTGCTTCAGAATAGATTAAAATAGATGTTCCCCAAACTGGCTGAACATCCAAACTCACTGCACAGTAAATATCTGCCAAGGTACCTTGTAAATGCAATAGGACGCAGCTATGGCAGTTAAGGAAGATATAAAGAAACTAAGAAAGATCTATCATTTCTCTCCTCCTAAGGCACAAAGTACCTTCACAAACAGTGGAGAGATTAATAGATTTTAAGCTCATTGCCAACAAAACTTTCAAATTCTTTGAAGGTGCCTTATTTGCCTTGACTGGCTTTGTTTCTTGAGGCAGAAAGACTGCCTGGGGTGCATACAGCAACCTGTAAAGCAAAGGCTACCTGGACCTAAAAATCCCATTAAAGTGTTAGTGAAATAATCCCCACAGCTGGCAGCAGCTGGGGTTGGAACCAGGCATGCATTACAGCTGGTTAAAAAGGGGCTGCTGCTAGCAGACATTTAGCCTTTTGAGGGACATACTTTTCCAATCCAGCAATTGTCTGGAAAGACTTGATAGAAGTTATGTATTTTGCCTCCCCTTTTCTCAAGCCAGAGGCTGCCCACTAACAGACCTATTGTCTGTCAATTTCAAACATTTGAGAATTTCCATATCCTCCCCCCTCCCCAATCCGAAGTGCATATTTTGCTGCTCCAGTTGCATAATTTACTGATTCAGCTGCATGCTTGATTGATCTGGCAGGAGACTAGTACAGTAGTCGAGATCCTGGATACATTGCCAATTGTGCAGCATGCTTTGTTGATCAGGGCCGCAGAATTTAATAGCTGAAATTTCATACACTTTACTAATCAGGCCACATTCTTTGCTAATTGAGGTGCATATTTGAGTAGTGATTTTTGTGTGTGCCTTTTGTTTTTGGTTTTGGTTTTTTGTAATCCTTCACTGATCTTGGGAAGGATCCTGCTCCCTCTGAAACCAGCAAGAATTTTGCCATAGTCCTCACTGGGAGCAGGACTAAGACTTTCACTAGCAGGTCTAGGATGGCTAACATTCTTCTCTTAACAGGAACACAAAAGATGTTATTTTTTTCCTTAAGACAGCATGTGAACAGAGGAATACCAGATGAAGAATGGCACTGGCATAGAGACCTCCTCCACAAGGATTTGATCAAACAGATAACATTTTATGGACATAGAGAGACACAATTTTGACTATGCTAGTCTTTCATCAGGCTTACATTCTTCCTTCAGGATAAACAAGCCACTTAATCTGCACATCTTGCTTCATCTGATACAGACACACAGGAGGAAACATCATACACCTTATCTTCAAATTTTCTTTCATTTGATCTAACTCCTATTTTTATACTGCTGTAGTACTCAGTGAAGAATTCCAGAGAGAGCTCTACTTTGCCACAAAATTTGCTTCAAACATCCACACTACCTCACAGCATCCCAAAGTCCTCAACTTTGAGTGGCAGAGACCACCTTCCTGGATGAAAAGAGCAATTTGGTTTCCTATACCGCATGCAGGCTTTGCCATTGCCAAGGGAGTTTCTGTTACGCTTTTGTATTGTTAACTCTAATCCAGAAGACAATTAATTTCTCATAAATCTTTGAATATCATTTTTCAGCTGCTAAATTGAACTACATTTGAACCACCAACTTAGAGTGGGATGTGTATTTTTTTTTTTTTACTAGCAGAGCAATACTATCAGAATGCAGCCAAAAAAGATAAAAATAATGAAGCCTACGCAGCATAGTGCAGTCCTTGATGAGCAAAGAGCAAGTGCAACTTACTCAGGAAAAAACCTCCAACAACAACAACAAACCAACCAAATCAAAACAGTGTGTTTGCACACACAGAATTTCACTGTCGTATTTAGGAAGACAAGCAACAGAAAAGTCCTAAATTTCATTCTGTAGAATAAATTGTCCAACATGTTAAGAGACTACAGACAGTACGTGAGCCGAAGAATAACTACCACAAGAAGTCATGCTGGGGAAAGTATGCAGGAGGCTGTTGCTTCTTCATCAAGGAGTACTGTTCTATAGCACTGTTGGTCAATGCTTAGTTCAGACGCTGCCTGATAGGAAATGAAGCAGTCCCGATTTCAGGGTTAAAGAACAACATAACCTGGCTAGGAAATGTAGGGGGGAAAAAAACAACCAACCAAACAAAAAAACCCCAATCAACCAAAAAATTATGCAGCTTGCTGATGTATTCAGTGTCCCACCATTGTCACTCACACTTGCAGACACACCACGCAGCTAATCTTTGGTCTATCTCATGACCATACAGGCAAAGTCAGAACAAAACTAGCACAAGAAGGATAGGGCAATAAGCAAGTTATGTAGTTTAATAAGAGAAGTATGCAGCTGGATGAGGGAGGGTGAACTTGCAGGTTGTGTGATGCAATTCTTAGTTAAAAGAGAAATAACAAAACCCCACAACTGTACAATCAATAGATTTAAGTGTGCAGCTTTATAAAGTTAATACCTAGTCCTTCAGTGCCAGCAATGTAGCTTAATTAGGTTCTTGCTGTAGCTATCTTCGCTAGGATACCAAAGTGAGATAAAACATCTTCGTTTCAACCACAAAGTCATTGCTGTGTTCCTGAGTGCTGTGACAGGGAGTTGGTGTATTAGGCAGAACTACAACGCTGTTTTCGCCCGGGAGAAGCATCCCACCTTTTTATATATATATATAAAAAACCCAAGAGACATAAATGTATGGAATATTATTTTCATATACTGTAGTGGTTCATGATATATAGACCTGAAAACTTCAGAAACGTCAAATTTTGCTCCAGTCGTGGTCCAGAAGAAAAGTCCCACTCACCTGAGAGGGACCAGGACTGCTTACCCTGCCCAAAGCTCAGACCAACTTGTTTGCTCTGTAACTGCTCCTAAATGTGGGCTACTCTGTGCTTCCTCGTTGCCTTTCCACCAGTGTTCTGGTTCCCCTCTTGCCCACTCAGTGGCTCCCAGCCTGTGCTGAGATCCCTGAGAGCTGTAGCTCTGATTTTCGCTGTTTACTTGCTCTCCGTACTACAGACGAGGTGCACAAGAACGTGGGGAGAGTTAGGCTGATGATTGTTTTGGACTCCCCATGCCAGCCTAGCCCTCGCTAGGGATACCTTGTTAGGGATGCAAATGCTCTGATTTCTGCTGAAAATGCTGTTCTATCGGCTTCCAAGGGGCTTACATCAGATTTTTTGGTCTGGCTATATAGAAGCAGAGAGGGTGATCGAGACAAACGCCTGAAGCACCGTGTGTCCCGGTGCCTTTTGGGCTACGAGGCGAGTCACCCGCCAGCGCTGAAGAGGCGCACCCAAACCCCGTCGCTGGGTAGGCAGGGGCCGAAAGGACCCCCTTGTCCCAGGCAAAGGGACAGCGCAGCCCGCCCTGGCCCCGGCAGTCCCACCGCATCCCTCTTTCCTCCAGGGAGCACCACTAGTATCCCTCGTCCCGGCGCTCCCGGGAGCACCACTGCATCCGTCTTCCTGGGACTCCCGATACCTCCCTTCCCCATGCACGCCGAGCCCCGGGGCACCCCATCTCCGTCGTGTCCGCCGCTGTCCGCACCGCGTTGTGGGCCCGCCGGTGCCGGTGGAGGCGGGCAGGGCCGCCCGGTGCCGGTGGGGTTACCTTGCCTCCCGCCTCGCCGAGGCAGAGCGCCGCGGCCGCCGCCAGGACGAGCCCCGCGCCGGGGAAGCTCCGGACCATGGCGCGGGGCGCTGCGCCGTGCCGAGCCGAGCCGTGCTGCGCCGAGCGGAGCAGAGACTCGAGCTGCCGTGTCGTGTTGTGCCGTGCCGAGCCGTGCCCCGAGCGGGCGCCGCTGACAGCGACCCCCCAAGCCCGGCCTCCCCGCCCCTCGCCCCCTCCCCCGGCCCCTCCCGGTCCCTGCCCTCCCCCGGGGGGTCACCTGCGGCGCGGCACTCGGCGGGGTGCGGAGGGGGTCGGGTGGCCGCGGAGCTAACCAGGGCTAGAGGGCAGCGGAGGAGCCTGGCCCGAGTTCCCCCGCTGCAAGCAGAGTCAGAGCAGGGTGCCCAGGGCTGTGCTCTCTGCGGGCTTGAGAACGGCCGAGGATGGAGGAAGCCTCAGCGCCGTGAGCGGACTCCTGCGCGGAGAGCTGTGAGGTGGGGAGATGGAGGGGCTGCTGCCCTGGCACTATAGTGGGGGCAGCTGCCCTGGGCAGCCTACCTGGCCAGTGCTTCGATCTCCTAGCCAGATCCTGGAGCTCAGTCAGGGGAGTGCATTATCAGAGGAATGGGAAATAGAAGGACTGAGGTCTTTCCAAGAAGTCAAAGTCACCCCAGCTTCATCTGAGCGTAAAGGAGAGGGAAGGAATATTCCTGGACATCCTGGGGAGCCCAAGCGAAGGAGCCGCACAAAAACGAGTGGTCAGGATACTGCAGCTGCTTAACCTTTCTGGAGATCATGGAAGGACAGAGGACACCCTTTGCTTCTGAGGCAGTTTTCTGGTTTTCCAAATAAGACCCTCTCCTGTACCCCACATGCTGCAGTGAGTGTTAGGCAGCCCCACAGTCCCCAACAACCACTGCAGCTGGCAGTGAACACATACTGCTGCAGTCAGTTCCTCTATTCTATAGGAAGAGTTGCAAAAATCTATTTTAAATTGGAAGTATTTGACAAAATACTGTGGGTTTACAGTTGTAGCTGCCTTTTTTTTCTTTTCTTTTTCTTTTTCTTTTTGGCTCTGTTACACCCTCACAGTAAGCAGCACCAAGGAGCCCTCACAGATCCAGCTCTAACTGTCAGGCATGGGAGAGGAACCTGCCAAGCAGCAGGTTGTTATGGGGTTTCTTACACCTTTTCCAAAACATTCTTGTGCCAGCCACTACTGGAAAAGAGACAACACACTAGCCATGCTGTTGGACTGTGCTGGCATACCAGTTCCTGAATTCCACCTTCCTGAAGAGCAGAGATTAACCTGCTTTTCTGAGAACAACATAATCAATAGGAAAACAAACAAACAAACAACAGGATAATACATTCAGTTGGTGCCCAAGTGGGTAAATATAGTTGGAGGAGTTGTCAAAGTTGGAGGAGTGGTGTCAAAACTTTCTTTTTTCACAAATTCCTGAATGTACTTAGTATTTGACTTCCCATATTGTTGTTTCATTGTACAGATCACTAGTAATGTCTTGAATTTATACTTTGTAATGAAAGCAGGAGAGGTTGGGCACAGGCACTGTTGTGGGTTGAAGGCACCGAGGCAGCAGTCTTGCATTGGAGGCACGTTGCTGCTGAGCTCATGTGGAATCCAGGGCTATTCACCCACCCTACGGGTTTGATGTCCTGTCTGTAGAAAATAATCCTTGACTCCCACAGAAGTGAAACAGATATCCATGTAATCCCTGCAGTGCTTGTGATATGAAGCTGCCTGTTATCCTTTATTGTACAAACCCGGGACACCTAGAAAAAGTAACAACGTGATTAGCCCAAGGCTGAGAGGAAATCAGTACAGGACTTGGAGTGCTTGCTGCCCTCTTGGATCACACCACCTCCCTGGGAAATTTGCATTTGCTAATCTAGAAATAGCCCTTTGATGAAGGGCTACACAAGGAGTATGTTGATAGTTTAATTGGGTTGTTTTCATTTCTCGTGCTGAAGTTGGAGGATGCAAATCTTTTTTTCTTTCTTTTTCTTTTTTGTGTGTGACCAACTCTTACTTCACTCTTCTCTTTTCAGGGCAAATTCTGTGTAAAGAGTGTTCTGAGGCTATGACCTTGTCAGTTATTTACTGTGATTGCTCATGTTCAGATTCACATTTTGCTCCTCCTGGGTAATATTTCCTTGAGTTACCTGTCAAATGAAAAAGCATCTATAACTACATGATATCTGTTGTGAATGCACATGACTTAGGACACTTGGCTTCTCTGGCAAGAGGGGGTTTGGGGAGAGAAGAGATGTTTTTCCAAGCAGAACACTTCTGCCTGAAGGGCAGTCTGGTCTCCATAGCACAGTGCTGTGGTGCATTGCTTTTCTTAACACTCACAGCTGAATCTCAAGGCGATGTCACCATAAATGTATGTTAAGCTCTGAAAAATCCCCCAAACAAGAAATCCACTTTTCTTGTTGTTTTGTTTTCTTCCACACTGAGGCTCAGTGTGACAGAAGTAAATACAGAGATTCCATCTGCTGTTTCCTTATGTTAATGCACAGTTGTTGAGGACGTAAGTCAAGGACTAGCTGGCAGAAAAGGGTATTTGAAAAGTGATTATTTTTTTTTTCTTCACTTGGACAGGGCTGGAATAATAATATAAAAAATCTCAAAATGAGGGGGAGAGGACATGCCCAAGTCTAGCAATACAGCTCTCTTTTTAAGGATCTTACATCCTTGTTATTTGGATTCCTTTCCAGGGGTCATCTGAGTACAGGCACCCATAATCCTCCCCGGGCAAAGAGGCTCCTGTGTGGGCTACGTTGTTGCTGCAAGCTGTAGACCTTGAGCATGTAGCACAGAAATAAACGTATGCTGATTTCTCATGTTTGTGTTTACTCAAGTTTTGGCCCATCTAATTCTGCCAATGCCTTTGTTCCCTTATCTCAACACCGCTATGCTAGCAGGACCTGTCCACGCAACATTTCATCACTATGGCTTAGCAATGGCTTAGCATCTAGAATTAAGGATCAAAGTTATAGTAGTCTGCTCACAAGTACTTTCCAGCTCAGATTGGTAATCCTTTCAAACCATAGTTTTTGTGAAGATTATATTTTATATTTATGAGCTCCCTCTGTGAGCAGGCAGTGGGACTTGGTACAGGCAAGGGCAATTTAGTATGGAAACAGCATGTAACCAGGTCCAAAAGTTGTCTAACTGCTCATCAAAGGTAACTGCCTTGCAAGTGGTGCACCGATCCTGCAAGCAGGACTTTCAATGCCCCTTCCAGGGAACATCTAGCTGGGAAGCTGGCTTTCAACTGCTTGTTAGACTACCATGCAAGGCAGCTGGAGGTAGACCAGCAATAGATTTATTGGAAGGATCAAGAAAGGACAAATCAATAAAAGGGACTTTACTTCCTGCCTCCTCTTTATTCCCTATGTTTCACCCTCTACAGCTCCACCTCTTACATCGCTGCCATCTAGCCCAGATCAGAGCTGTACCCCCTTCTCACAGTGCATGGGAAGGGGAGATGCAGGTGCAACTGTGTACATCCCTGAACAGACAAGGCAAACTTCTTCAACAGTAATTTCCATCCAGTCACTCACACACACAGACGCACACACTGATACATGGGAAGAGAACTTTCTGAATTAATTTCCTTAAATATGTAAAGCATCTTGGTACCAAAACTAACCCTCCTCGCCTAGGGACACTGTGGTGGAATGTCCCACAGCAATGAATGCAGCTCTTAGCAGCTTCTGTTTTCCAAAACAGCTGTTGTGACCAAACTGAATCTAGCTTCAAATAGGAGGGGGGCATTTGTAAGATACTTTCAGCAAGACTTCTCCTCTGCATACCTTAAGGTTGCACAACCCAGCTTTTGATGCCCTCCCAGCCTTCTCTTATGTAGAGTAGAGGTTGATGAAATCCATTCTGAGCTACGCTGTTATAGCAGACACGCCACAGTTATATTTGAGTGTCTCCTCTGTTTATAGAAATGAGTCAGGAAAGTAACACTTTAAATAATTATCTATGCTAAAACAGACATGCTAGAAATTGCTTAGGTAGAATGCTGGACAAATGTTTCACATATGTACATAAAATCTGTAAGTAAATCAAATTTATAACTAAAATATTAAGGCAATCTTTAACAAACCACATTTCTGAGGACCTGGATTCTAGTTCCATAGTCTGTACTTAATACAGGTTTGGTTTCTTTTTTCCTTAGTGCCTGTGAGAGAAGAGCTGGACGCCTCAGCCTGATTGCAGTCTGCCAGTAATAAGAGCTATTTATATGTGGTTAGCACAGGTTTCTTTTTTAATGAAGTTTTTGCAGACTGAGTGACACCAGATAATAGAAATATGTAAGCAGAAAAGCATGCAGTAAGCAGAGGGAGTTGGAACACGGTGCTGCCAGTGGTTAGAGAACAAGATCTTTGCTAAGGAAATATTTAGAAAAACATGTTTGTAGCTGTCATAGCTGTATCTGGAAAGCACCAGGCACGGGCTTTGTGCTGTGCAGAGAGTGCCACCCTCTGTTTCTGCAGGGTATACAGAGCCTTGCTCTCCTACCTGACTCTTCCTCTTTTGCTAGTGCTATTCTCTCACACACAGACGAGTTACAATACCCTGCTGGACAGGTGATTCTGCAAGTGGTCTATCATTCCCTGTGAATTTCAATCACTACCTCAGCTCTTTAATTTACATTATATGCCCTCTTATTTTTCTCAGAGCAAAGATTAATTAATTTGCCTTCCTTTTTTTTAGGGCCAAGGCCATGTGGGATCCTGAAAAAGACATCTCTTGTTAAGGTCTCAGGAAGCTCACCTGGAGAGAAGGCAGCATGACAGTTCCTGCAGGCAGCCTAGTTGCAGGATAAAAGAATGCTGTGGTTAGCTGTGGTTAAAGAGCTCTTTGTAGTATCTTCTGATTTTAACATTTGAAGAATAAAAGAATCATAGAATCATAGAATCAATAAGGTTGGAAAAGACCTCAAAGATCATCAAGTCTAACCTGTCACCCAAGACCTCATGACTACTAAACTATGGCACCAAGTGCCACATCCAATCCCCTCTTGAACACCTCCAGGGATGGTGACTCCACCATCTCCCTGGGCAGCCCATTCCAATGGCTAACAACTCTCTCTGTGAAGAACTTTTGCCTCACCTTGAGCCTAAACTTCCCCTGGTGCAGTTTGAGACTGTGTCCTCTTGTTCTGGTGCTGATTGCAAAAGGAACTTAGGTAGTCTTTGGGATAAGCCAAAGGCTCTTTGTTTGCTGGAGGCAGAGACTGAAGTTTACACAGCCTCCTGCAAATGTACAGGAATCCCTGCATTTCAAGGCCCCATTTGTGTTAGTGTTCAACAGCTTTTCTGGCTTTTTTACACAACTGCCACAACATTCCTCTGCTGTGCTAAAACTTCTGTTACCAATGATAGATATCTTTCAGTATGAAGGATCCTCTTTCTCATTCCAGAAGCCTGTTTAAGCCTGCTGCAGCTTTGCACTGTGCTTGGGCGGCAGTCTCTAAACAAGTGGTTATTCCTGTAGTTGGAGGGCTTGGTGCCATGTGGCAGGCTAACAACTAAAAAAAGAGATACTTTGGAACTTTACCCAAGTGAGAAACTGTCCTAGAGAGATGGGATCAAAGTCAAGAAGCAAACATAGACAAGCACTCCAATTGAACAGCTACATCAGTGACTCAACAGTTCCAAAAGTCCCAAAGCAACATTGAATGGATATTAGGCATTTAAATCTACCACACCATACTGCCCTTGACATCTTCTGTGGAAGAATATCCAGCAAAGGTCACTGCTGAGGGATTTGAAACACACATTCAGACACATGAGCTCTTGCGACTTCCTCTCCACTCTCCACAGGGTCTCATTCTATTAATGTCCCTTACACTCCACTCTCCCTCACCCATACAAACCACACATATGGTTCAGAAGATCAATGCAGAACATGTGCATCCAGCCAAGAAGGTCCAGCTTCAGTTCACACTGGTGCTGAACCACACAGCCTTGGACTGCCCACTTGTACAGGCATCTGGCTCCAACAGCAGAACAGCAGGAGGCTCCTGGTCTCTGAACACAAATCCACATTCTCCAGATACCTGTGCACATCTCCTACTGTCTGCAAATTCATGAACAGTGAAAGGTGTTTGTTTCATCAGTAGAGTCTCTAAGAATATTGTGCTGAGGCATGCACTGTGCAGTCCTTGTTGGGGCTCACTTAGTCCACGCTTGATGAACACACTTGCTAGCTTCTCTCAGATCCATGCATTTGCACTTGAAAATAGTCCTCTTCCTAAAATAGTTTGCAAAGTAATATTCTTTTCCAAATCATGACTTGAGGGCTGCCTCTGCACAGGAAAACACCTGGTTACTGTCATTAGCAATGTGCCAGGAGCTCAGTTAACAGCTTTGCAATTTAAACATTTGGAGTTGCTAATGGTTTGGGTTTATCTTCCTGACTTGTCCAACAGCTTCATGTCTTCCTAGAGAAACAGCTCAGTGGGTTCATGTTTTTATTAAAGGTGATTTGGAGAGGTTGATAAAACAGGAATACCTGGAAAAGTGGACTGTGTATGTTTATCTGGCATTTATATTGAAGGTAACAATATGATGTCAGAAGGTGTTTTCATTATGAAAATGGAAGTGTTTGGAGTTTTATGACCTGTGTGGGAGGGCAAAAATGTGACCTTCCAGAGTTTTCCATACCCATTTACTAAACAATGTCCCAGTCCATACCAAGTCTCTAGCACAGTTAGGAGAAACATCTACCTAAACAATAAGCTCTTCAGCAGCCCCCAAATAATCCCAGGGTACCAAGATAAGCCACTATACCAATGGAAAAGCAAACCCCACCAGTGCAGTGTAGGAAGAACCAGTTGTGTGAGCACCATCCCGATGCACCAGTTCCCGGTACCCTGGAGGGTCTGTGGGGATGCCCAATGCCAAGGACTGATTTGTGAGAAAAGAGCCAACAGCGAATGCTGGAAACACGGCACTGACAGGACATATCATCGCTTTCATGCACAGATTTAATTTTTAACGTATTTAAATTTTAGCAGGTCGGCTGTCGCCCTCGAAGTCCTGCCCGGAGAGAGTTAGTCCTAAGCCAGTCTGGCCCCGGCCCCACTGCGGGCTCTCCTTAGGGCAGACAAGACGTCGCTGCACAGAGTCCCGATCCGCCACCGAACCCCGATCCGGCACTGAGAGGAGCCCAGCCCGGGCTGCGGGGGGTCCCGGCGAGAACAGCCTCTCCCCCTCCCGCCGCTCCCGGAAGAGTCCGTCTGCAAAAGCCGCCGCCTGCCCAGTGGGCCTGCTTGGCAGCAGCCGCCGGTCTGCTGCGCTAGGCTGCCGCGGCTCCCCGCGGGGGTGCTCGGGCCCTGGCTGTCCAGCGCCGGTGTTGCCCCGGGGCTGAGGGGGCCGCGGGTCGGGCTGGACCCGACCCGGCCGTCAGCGGCGGCGGCGCCCGGCTGACGGGGGAGGGAGAACCGCGTTGCACCGCCGCGCCCCTTCCCGGCGGAGGGAACGCCACGTCTCGGGCAGGAGCCGGGCGCCAGGCGGGCAGCCGCAGGTCTGCGGGGGTCTCGCTGGGAAGGGTGGCGGCGGGGTGCGGGGGCGGCCGAGGTGCGGCTCTGTCCGGGGGGTGGCCGGGCTCTGCTTCAGGGCGGGGGAGGCGCGCTCGGGGCTGCCCGTCTCCTCTTCCTGCGGCCTGCCGGGGTGCGAGGAGCCGAGCCGGCCCCGCGGGCTGCGGCCCCGGACCTCCGGGTGCCTCTGCTGGGCCCCTGGAGAGATGCTCCGGCCCCTGCCCGGGGAGCCCTCGGCCGTGTCTCGTCGGGCGGTGCCCCCAGCCTGGGACCGCGCTCCCTTGTCCTCTGGTTATGGGGAGTGTTCCAAACAAAATCGCTTTCGTTTCGTATAGCGCTTTTCCCTGTGGTGTGCCTGTTGGGTTCCTGTGGCGTGCGTACCTCTGTGCGGGGGGGTGTGTGTGTCTGCCTGCGCTCAGCAGAGATGCGAAAGGACTTCGAAGGCAAAATAACCTTTGATATTTGGGAGCGTGTTGTACAGGAGAGAGCCATTCTTTATGGCTGACTATTAAAAGGTGTTTAATTACAGGGATAACAGACTATCTAACGTTGGCAGGGCTTAGCCAAAGCAGTCTAGATTGTGCTGACCTGTTGTTTGCCATACCTCTATGACTTGCCATGTATTATTTATTTGCTGTGCAACGGCCGTTCTTCCAGAAGCTTTATTGTAAACCTTATTCTACAGAAAGCTTTATAAATCAATAATAAATCACAGCAAAGGTATTACTCTTAAGTGTTGGTGAAGGTTTTTCCTTTAGAAATATGCTTCAGGTTTCTGGCTCCATCGCAGCTCACCTACATAAGGGTCACATGCATATTCCTCTAGGCCTGAGTATCCTGGGCTGTTAGCACCTTCTCTAACATTCTGGTGGTGTTGCTGGGTGCCTCAGGCAGTTTAATACAGTAGCAGTTACACAAGTACTCTCTGGAGATACAGAAGGAATGTTGATAAAAATGTTTGTGTTCATGTAAAAACCCAATTAAAATATCCCTGACTTGACATTCTCCCCACAACTCCTCCCCTTTTTTAACGGGGGATTTCTTATGTCTCATTTTTAAACAAATAGGAATCATAACATTTTGTAATCTGAATTCAGCTGTCAGTAACTATGTGAATAACATTTAAATACTTGGAGTGACTATGTACAACAGCTTCTGCCAGACTGTACTAGTTGTCTGGGTCTATACCCAAAGATCTGAATGTCTGGGGAATCATTTGCAGATTCTATAAACTATGCTTGGAAATGCTCCTCTTGACTTGCCGTAGGAGATGATGGTGTTGAACTGTAGCCCAGGCCACGTTCTGCCTGCCAGTGTGTGCTGTAATTAGTAGGTCGGGTTCTGCATAGTGATGCATGCTGGTTGCTGTGCAGACAAATAAATAGTAGTGATGTCATCCGGTTTTTAAATAATAAATCTGAATTCCATGCTGCATTCTAGCTGAAGTTACTGAAACTTAAATAGCAGGAGGGCCTTGAAGTGAAATACAAGGTATGAAAATCCAGACTGTAATTTACAGAACAAAATGCTACTCTGGGTACTAGCTTGCTTGTCAAAGCAGACACTGAAGAGGCATTTCCATTCAAAGGGATCCTGATCTTTAAAAAGGACATTACTCTTGTCTCACTGAATATTCTTTTCTTTGCCATGATTATTTGTATTTCTTGTCTTTTTGCATCATTATGCTGGTATGAATGCTACTGACAAAAAATGATAATAAAAAAGGCTGTTAAACAGATCACTTATTCACAAAAGCTAGATAGTGGCTCGTATATCCTGGTTCTGTGCGTTGAAGCTGGGCTGGTGGGTAATCTCTGAGCACTCCTTGTGTTTTCACTCCTGGTTTTGAATCTGTTAAGAAGCATTTGTAAACTTACTACATTTTGTTTCTAGAAGATGCAACTTCTTGATGATTACAACTTTGGCTGCAAGCTGTTTTCGTGATCTTCTGGAAACACTGGCTGCTTGCTGCACACCAGCAGCTGTAAAGCTCAGAACTGCGCTGCTGTTCAACATCTCGATGCTGCTGTTGCTGATGGAGAGAAACAGGACTTGGTAGCTCGCCTGGCAGCAAATTATTCAGCAGAAAAGCCTCCAAAGGATCGGGATCATTTTTACCATGGACTCCTTGTCTGTCCAGCAGGATGTTCACTTGCAGAACAGAAGCAGTAATGGGGCCTCTAGCAGCTCTGAAGAGCTCTTGGATTGTAAAGCCAAGTCAGATTTGCCTGTTACAACAGATGAAATTAACAGTAAGTTGCTTTATGTGTACCACATAATTTCCTAGCCTTACCCAGGCTTCTCTACAACCATTTTGTTGTTCAGGTGGTGCTGGAAGACTTTCTTGTTGATTTATTGTACATCTTTCTTGTACTTATTTTAAGCAAATGTGGTGAAGACTATGGCTCTGTGTGTGGGAGAAGTATTTTGATTTAAAAGTTCTTCTTTCAAAACAAAACCAGCAGGGGAGTATGTTCTGCTTAGGGAGTAACTCTCTCTTCTGATAGTGTTTCCAAGAGTGTTTACCTGAAATTCTCTAGAACTAGCAGTTCTGAAACAATCGTTAAGGAGTAAAGTCATGACTGGAGTACTTCATTCTAGCAAAAGATAAATACTTGTGCAGCTGTTTACAAGAATCTTCAGAGAGTGCTGATCTGAGTAGATTATAGAAACAAACTTAAGTTGTGAGGGATCTCAGTCAGTCACTCATCTAGTCCAACCTCATGCACAGAGCAGACCTAGCTGTGAAGTTAGATCAGATTGCCTGTGGAATTCTGACAATCTCCAGAGAGAGGTTCAACAACCTATTCCAGTATTTAACTTCTTTCATAGTGAAAATCTCTTCCCTGTATTGAATTGCAATCTCCCCATTTCTGTGCAGTCATCTAAGGATATGGTGGTATATGAGGATATGGTAGTAGATGGGTGGAGGGGATGTTGCAGTTGCGTGGATACACACAAGTGTGCAGGCTGCTTGCGTAAAAGGAGGCGATCATGTGATGAAGTTGTTAGCTTTCTACCCTCCTCATACCACAGGTTTGGCATCTTGTCACTGGCAAGGAAGTGGAGACCTGAGACTTTATTTGCATTTCTTACACTTCCTATTACCAGGCTGGCAGGGTGTAGTTATATGATGATTCATTCATCTTTTATGGAGTCGGAGATCACACTTTGCTATCTTCCCTTGTGTTGGACATTGTCCAAACAACTGATTTGTGTCTTACAAATAGGTCCTGTATCTTTCTACTGTTTTTAATCTAATAGCATCTCCTCCCTCACTGTTCCAAAAAAACCTGCAATTGTGTTAACACTACTGCAATAAATTACTTCAGTTCAAGGAAGCATTTAGATTCTGAGTATCTCATGGCCTCAGGAAGTTGCCAGGAAACCATTCCTCCAGAATTCTGCTCCATCATCTTGTATATGTATACCACCCACAACTGTGAAGACAGAAATGTAAATAAAGTATAAACCTGATGCAGTCTTAGCTGCTGTTTTGAAAGATGGGCAGAAACAGTATTACTGAATGTGCAAGGTATCTTCTTATTTGTGGTTTCTTGCAGCTGTTCTTAGTACTGACTTCTATTTTAGATTTAGTTTTGACAGACTTTCAGTTTTAAAGTGCTCTAAACTCTGTCCTTGGTTGGTTAGTTGTAAAACAAAGCAGTCTTCTCTTCCGTCTACTGCATCCCTGTTGCTCCCATCCTTTCTGTCATCTCTGCAAGTGTTATTGTGCCCACATGATGAACTAGACCAGAAAACTGACTCAGGCTAAAATGGCCTGAAAATGTTCTCCCATGTGATAAATAAGATACTCAACGTTTTTCATTCAGATCTTACTGAATCAATTGGTTTTGGCAACCTAAAGCTGAACATTTTTGATTCTTTTCTTTTACCCCCATTTAGTTTCTTCTGAGCTGGTTCACTGTACAAACATCTGAACTAGCTTAAGGCAGGATGCACTGCAGAGGTAGGAACAAACAGAGATGAAAATTAATCTTTTCCCCTTTAAAGTACTCTGGAGTGAAAGTGGTCTTCAGTAACAAAAGGGAAAACAATTTCAAACAGTCTTTGTGAAATTGCAGTCATCTTCCTGGCTACAGAATATTTCTGTATGTGAATCTTACAAATGCTTGCTTTGGGGAGGATATGATCCTCAGTTCTGGTCTGTTTGGTTTTTTTTCTTTCCCTCCAAATCTTCTTTGGGCAGTCTTAAAAAAAACCCCAAACTACTTACTCAGTTTGGTAGCACCGAGAGGAGGAAACAGGGAACTTGCAAATACTTTGTGATCATAAATGTTAAATATTTCCAAGCATTTAAAATGAAAAATAATGAAATCTTCCATGTTATCCAATGAGTTCCAGTTACTCCAGTGATCCATGGTATGGGAGTGAACAAAAAGTGTCCTCTTCAGTGCTCTGCTCTCATTTGAGATCTATAATAACACGCATACACAGTTTTGTTGCAATAACAGATTCATAAATGTGAGCAGTCCCCAACCAAGTGAGGTACAAACGTGTAAGAAATCCTCTGAAGTGCTGAGGTTGTTTTGAAGATGCATTTTTCCTAATGGAGAAGAAAAATCCAATATTAGTAAGTAGGGATAAAATTCATATTCAAGTAGCTCTTGAATTGCCTTTTGATTGGCATAGCTATTATTTTGATACGTGTGAGCTTTGCTACTGTGCTTCTGAAGATGATGTTCCATTTGAAATAAAATTAAACTGAGTATAAAGTCAAGAAGCTCTGCTTGGCCCAGGCTGGAAGTGGATGCCCAGCAGCATACCAAATAGCTGAATCATTCAGCACAGGCCTGCAGTTGCTGAGTCTTACGTGTAGTAGGCTGCCACTCGGTGTGGGTGTTCAATGCTTCTAAACCTCACAAGATTTGAAATCCCACGTGAGGTTTTGAAGATACTGTGTGATCACTTTTGGGGTCCTGCTTGAAGGCAGCATGGTAAAGCAAATGAAAGGTGCTTGTTCTGGCCTTTTTAAATGAGGAATAAAAAGTCCTTTATAAAGTTCCTCCTGCCAGTTGCTGCCCCTGGCATTTTCCATGTTCCTGCAGTCTGAAAGTACTTGTAGTAGCATTGTATTTGGGTGGAGGTGTGAAGAGAAATGGGGTGGCTTGAAGTGTAGCTCAGTGAAACTTTCTTTTCCAGCTACCAGTATTAACATCAATGAAGTGCCAAATGAAGAGGGAAGTCTGGAGATAACCACCAAAGTGGACACCTGCCAGAATGGGCCAGAGTCGCTCTTCCCCAACTCTCCTGTATCGTTTGACCCCACCAGCAGTGCGCAGGGTCAAGAGTTGTCCCCAGGTGTGACTGGTTTCCATGACAGCCTAAGGAAGTCTCAGGGAACTAGTGCTGAGGGCATAGTTCTTAGAAAAGAAGCTTTGCAGTCTCTCAAACTAAGTCTTCCCATGCAAGAAACTGAATTGTGTAAGCATCTGTTTATGGTGGTGCCCCTGCTTTCTCTTTGCTGCATAAAGCTTTAACTCTGAGCCTGGCTCTAGAATCCTATAACATCATTTCAGCTTGGACTAAACTTCGTTTCCGCAGTAAGCTTTTACTTTCAACTACAATTCATTTTCTTTCTGTAAACCACCCTCTGCTGCAGCTGAGGCACGTGCCTTACTGTTTAAAAATTGTTCTTGTGCTGGAGGGGAATTTATGCTTCCTGGGGCTGATGCTGTTCTATTCTTCTTGCTTATTAGAAGTAAAACGTGACATTAAAAAACTGCAACAAAACAGCAGAACCAGGTGATCTTAAGCTAAGTAATAAAGTGGGGGGGGGGAAGAAAAGAGCAATAAAGGGAAGAGAAAGGAGAAGCCTTTGTATTATAGTGCAGGAGTTCTCCAAAATAATGGCTTTTAAAAACCTTACTATGGGGAAGACAATGTGAGTTCACAAAAAGATAGAAAATGTATCTAGGCAGGATCATTCTCTGACCTGCAGGGAATGAGTGGATGGCTTAGGTCTTGCTTAGTGTTATAATTTTAGCACTCTCAGAAGTGCAGGGCAGTGCAGGTTAAATGACAGTAATAGCTTTGTTCTTTGTAATTTCTTGTCATATATATGTGGAGGAACTACCACATTTGCAAACTGAGCAATGGAAACACACAGGCTTTGTCAATGCCTGCACAAGGGTGTGTTAGAAGGCAATATTCTGAGGTGCATGCCGGTGGGCTTTCTTTCCATTCCTTGCTTAAGCATGCAGCATGTTGCTGATGGTAAAAGGGGCTTTTTCTTTTTGCATTATTTTGCCCCTGTTGGAGTTTTCTGTTTGACTGTAAAGGCACCTTTCACTTACAGGCTCAGCAGAATCTTCACTTCCATTGGAGAAGGAAGAGATAGTAAGACTTCAAGCAAGGAGACGGCTGGAAGAACAGCTCAAACAATACAGAGTGAAGAGGCATCAGGAAAGAGTGAGTGCTGCATCAGGAAAGATCTCGTAGATTCAGGGTGCTGTTGAGAAGCTTGAAACCTTTATCCTTTCTGTGCTCTAAATTAGTCTTTTCAGTAGTTTTCTCAAATGTCAGAAACCATTTTTTTTCTTCTGGACATGCAAAATTCGTTTCTCTGTCCCCTCATTGATAATGTATCCTTTTGTGCTACTTAAAACAGGGGGGGGAAAAACCCAAGCCTGAAACTTAAATAACCTTAAGGTTTGATTTTTCTTGTTTTTCAGTTAGTCTGTGGAGTCTACCTTGATAATTTTCAACAAGTATATGCTGAGCCTTGCTGGGATTAATTACTGATGTAATGCAGCTTGTTATTGAAATGCTGCATATATTTAAATAGTCATGCAAAAGTGTAGAGCTTTGCATATTAATGTAAGTCTTTGTTGGTTCAGGTGTAGCATTCTGGAATTCATCACTGACTCTTTTTTGCTTCTTTTAGTCAAATCAGTCTGCATCCAAGAACCGGCCCTCCAGCACCCTGGATCCTGAGCTGATGTTAAACCCAGAAATCTTGCCTAGAGCCAGCACTGTAGCAATGACAAAAGAGTACTCCTTTATGCGGACCAGTGTCCCCAGGGGGCCAAAGCTGGGTAGCTTGGGACTTCCAGCATCATCAAAAGAGAGAAGAAGTTCAAAATCTAAGCCCAGTAAGGTCCGGTCTTTGGCTGACTACAGAACTGAAGATTCAGGCACTGGAAATGCTGCTGGGAATTTCATGGCTACAGATGCATCTGGCGGGACTCTGAAGCAGAGTAGAAGTGGCCCAACATCAGTTGTTTCTGAGATCAGTCTGCCCTCTGACACGGATGATCGACTAGAGAATTCCTCCTTGGCAGGAGATAGCGTTTCAGAGCTTGATGGGAGTGAAGCAGGAATGAGGCTGGATGGAAATGAGAGTGACAGCTCTACCTACAGCAGTGTCTCAGGAAAGGGGCTGTGTAACAGTTTACAGAATGCAGAAGGCAAACAGGGTGTTCCATATACAATAAATGGTCAGAAGATACATCCTGATGCAATGGGGCAGTTTCCTTCCATCAGTGAGGTGCTGCAGGCTGCAGCAGTGGAGCATCAGGCCCAAGAGCCAGAAGTTAATGGGGAAGTGCAGAGTAGGAGAGACAGTATTTCTAGCAGGTAAGAAAGGTCACTGTACAGTGAGACCACTATTGGGCATTACACTTTCTTGGAATAGACAGCCTATTACTTTTACCCTCTGCTTAACTTTGGATCCACTTTTAACTTGCATTCATTGTGATCAAATCTGTTCTTAAAGAAACTGCAAGGTCACTTCACTTGTGTACCTGTTCACTATATCTTTAGAGAAAGACATTTTTACCACTGCCAGTGGTGCTTTAAACATGCTGCTAGCAGTTGCTTCTATCTGCATTTACTTGTGAAGGAGGCATTCGTTCACTGCATCACTGCTGTGGCATTAAAGTGTGAAAAGTGCAGACTCTGATATTGTGCTTTTGCTGATGTACAAATGTACCTTTCAGACCTCAAACAGTTATGAAATGGCAAGAGTCTTGTCCTAGATACTCTTACTCTCTTCAGCCCTTTGGGATGAGATTATGTGTATATCATAGGTATTAAACTGGGAATCAGCAAGCAAGTGGATGACTGGTAAAGCTCCTAATGCAGTTGGGTTTTTATCAGTTGTCTGCAGGTGTCTGTTTTAAACATGCTAATTTTGAAATGAACTACTTTTTTTTTCCCCTGTTTTTAATTTTGGTTGGAATAAAGTGTCATGCCCTTAGATGTTAAGGTAAAATCAGTTGTCAACAATTATTCCATCTTAGTCTTAATTCTTACACTAATGAGAGAGAGAGATCTTTTTCTCTGGACTCTGTAGCTGAATATGAGGAATCCCTTACACCAAATGCCTGTTCTTCCTTCTTTTGCAGCAGCAAAATTTATTGCTATTTCTCAGGCACTCTCACATTAAAAGAGACCATTGCAGACAATACTTGTGGAGGTTTTGTGCTCCCATTATGTCCACTTGTCTGCTTATAGTAGGATATGCAGGTAGAATGTAATGAAGTCAACTATTGCACTTCTGTAAATGTGTGGGTGCCACACTAGGTTTTAGCTGCTGCAAATATAGGTAACTAACTCAGGAAGCCTTAGCCTGAAGATAGGTTTTTTTATCTCTTTGGACAGTAACAGAAGTTGTTTCACTGTGTTCTGGATCCATCACAAAGCCAGAAAAAATGTCCTAAATTCTAGGTGACATGTGGAATCTTGAGTAGCTCTTAATTTCAACTTGACTTTCCTGCAGCTAGCTGAGTGCTGTATTCTAACCCTTTGACTGTGTGTGTGCTGTCTCTGTCTGCAGTGTTTCTATGGAAAGCTCTATCGCAGGAACTCATGATGAAATGTTGCAGGTTCTGAAGGAGAAGATGAGACTTGAAGGGCAACTAGAAGCACTCTCACTAGAAGCTAATCAGGTAGTAAATGAAATTGAATTTCAGTGTTTAGCAAATTATATTAATATCTTAATAAATTCTCAAGAGCCTCCTGCATATTGCACTGTGCAAGGATATTGTGATAAGACGATTCTGGCTGTACACCAGGTGCCCACCAAAGCTCCTTTGTTACTTCCCCTCCTCTGCTGGAAAGGGGAGAGAAAAAAATACAATAAATGGCAAAGCAGACTTGACTTGGGGATGTTGGATTAATTTACTACCAGTCACAGTAGGATAATGAGAAATAAGCCCAAATCTTAAGACACCTTCCCCCTACCCCTTCCTTCTTCCCAGGCTCAACTTTACCCCAAAATTCTCTACCTCCTGCCCAAAAGTGGGCAGGGGTAACAGAGAATGGGAGTTGCAGTCAGTTCATCACATTGCTTCTGACACCCCTTCCTTGTCAGGGGGAAGACTCCTCATACTCTTCCATCTTAGGGTCCCTCCTACAGAAGACAGTCCTCCATAAACTTCTCTGAGTCCTTCCCATAGGCTGCAGATCTTCATAAACTGCTCAAGCATTGGATCCTGTCCACAGGGTATAGCTCTTCAGAAACAAAACTGCTTCAGTGTGGGCTTCTCTCTTCATTGGGTCTGCAGGACCTGTGTCACATTAAGAGTAGTGCTAGCAATGTCAGTGTAATTGTATTTCTCTGTGTGGATTGCTGGTATAACACATGTAAGAGAAACATTCTTTCTCACCTGCCTTAATAATCCCGCCACAGTTTTTGACCTGGAGTGCTATGCATCCTGCCTGTGCTTTCCTCTATATTTTTTGGACTATTTTAAATACCTGCTAGGTGACTGCCACTTAAAAAACTTTTTACAAGCAAGTGGTCTTTACCTTAGCAAAGCCATTCTGTTGGGCATTATTAGTCAACCTTTAATGTATTTTCTCTTAAAACTTCTGTATTTTGGTTATCCGGACACATTCAGGCTCTCAAAGAGAAGACTGAGCTACAAGCACAACTTGCAGCTTTGAACATGAGGCTTCAGGCACAGATGGAACACAGCCAAAGTAGCCAGCAAAAGCAGGAATCTCTGAGCTCAGAAGTAGCCACGTTAAAGCAGTCTTGCTGGGATCTGGAGCGAGCAATGGCTGACCTGCAAAACACCTTAGAAGCAAAGAATGCTAGTTTGGCTTCTTCAAATAATGATTTGCAGTTAGCAGAGGAGCAGTACCAAAGACTCCTACTGAAGGTTGAAGATATGCAAAAAAATGTCCTCACCAGAGACAGCACAGGTGGGATGATGTAAATGTCAGTCTTTACAATTTGTTATTCCATAAATCTTTTTATTTCAACGTAATCTGAAGTCCAGGAAGAAGAAGAAGGAGTTAAAATTTATGTTTCATTAATGTCATACTAAGGGAATGGTCTGAATTTTAAGATGACTATGTTTTGTTTTGTGTCTCAGAAGTACTACAGTTTGCAATCTGCCTCTGCCAGCTGGAGAAGAAGGCATAAATATTTAGTGGGCTAATGGTTTATAGACAATCTTACAAATCCTGCTTTGTATGTAATGATGTCTCTGCATGTCAGGAGAGCTCCTTCCTGGTTTTTAATTAGCTGATATTTTTCTGCCTTTAAGGAACTATGAATGCTTAGAGAAGTGGTTCACTGATTTTAATTCTATTCTGTGCATGACCTGGTACTTTGGATTCTAGCACTTCTCCTCACTTTTGCAGGACAAGCCAATCTTTCTGTAATTAGGCATACATGGTTTTGTTCAAAAAGAAAAGAAAATAAAAAGCTAAGAACATGAGAATAACCCTTGAAAAGGTGTGCATAAAAATAGAACACTGGAGTGCACAAGTCCAGATTCTTCCTTCTTTCCCTTTTTCTAGTTCATGATCTGCGGCAGCAGCTGGCTGCCTTGCAGAGCCAGCTGCAGAAGGTGCAGCTGGAGCGGACCACGCTGACCAACAAGCTGAAGGCCTCAGAAACAGAAATCACATCGCTCCAAAACGTGCGGCAGTGGTACCAGCAGCAGCTTGTGCTAGCACAGGAGGCCCGCGTCAGGCTGCAGAGTGAGATGGCCAACATACAGGTGTTTAGATTTACTTGCCTGTGGGAGGGCTGAGATCTGTTCTTTATGTTAGTTTTATCCAGAGGACATTGGTTATGACCTTGGATAAAGGAGGTGCTCTCACCTATGTATTCTTCAGGTGGAAAGCAGTGGAGGATGGCGTTTTGTTTTCATCGTGAGACTCATACGAGTTCACTTGACTGCTGAGACATAGATTTAGCCAAAGCACTTGCCTTTTGTGGGTGAAGATCGATCTGTAGTTAATAAAAGTAGTGTCTGAGACAAGGCCCAGATAAGAGTCAGCATTGTTTGTTTGTTTTTTTTTTCCCCAAAAACTTAAATTTGTTGGCCAAATTTTGCCTCTTGGTATTCAACAGATGATTGATTGATTTATTTCCTTTCTTTAGGCTGGACAAATGACTCAAGCAGGAATGTTGGAACATTTGAAACTAGAGAATGTGACACTGTCTCAGCAGCTGACTGAAACACAGCACAGATCCATTAAAGAAAAGGAACGTATTGCAGCACAGCTGCAAAATATTGAGGTATGGTTGTGGGTGGTCTTCATGAATGATGCCTACATAACAGCCTAGGCTGTGTATTTAGGTTTTGCAAACTCAAGGCTATCCTGGCAAAGTACTAAACAATTCCTATGACTTGGTTCAAATGCTGCATTATAAAAACCAGTGAATATCTCAGAATAAATAAATTTGCATGACATTACAAACAGTAAGAGGGAGCAAAACCGTGTGTTTCCCATTCCAAGGTGATACTTGCATTTTCAGCTCTGGTATTTAATTGAATTTTAGAGGTGGATGTAAATGTTCTTCCTTGCTCATTCACAATTTTTTTTTTCAAGAGACAACTTAAATGGAAGTGAAACTAAGTCAGTAATACCCTTCTTAAGTGTGTGAAATTGCTCAGTAATCAGTTTGTCCTTCTTGCCCTCCAGTAAGAGGAGATGGATAAAATCTGAAGTGCAAGTGCAGTACAGTCACTTTTAAAGCACTTAGAGCCTTAAATCCTGTTGAGTTTCACTGACATTCCTGCTTCTAAGTCTCAAAGGGGGCAGTAAAGCAGCAGGTTAGTGGCAGCATCCCATCTCCAGTGTTAACAGTAGTGGTTGCATAAATGACAGGAGTTGCTATTTCATGAAATAGTTGCAGCATCCAAGGAATCCTTTTTTTTGTTCAGAATTTTTTGAAACAGCTTGATTTTGGTAAAGATTCTTTTTCTTTATGACTTGATTCATTACTTTAGAAAGGGTATGGTGTTATTCAAGAGGAATTCTGGTTGTCACAAGTAGACAAGACGTTCACTGTTACTCTAAAGTGTCATAAGTGTAGAATAGGTGACTTGTCTAATGACAGAAGGTGTGTAAGGCAGACATCAGAATCGTGTTTGCTTGTGTCTTTTTTCTAGAAGCTTTCTTGATAATTCACCTTTTTCTTTCCCTCTTTTTCCCACCCCTTCCCCTCCATTGAAACTCTAGAAGTTGATTCCTTGCTTTTTCTGTGCAGGCTGACATGTTAGATCAAGAAGCTGCCTTCATGCAGATCCAGGAGGCTAAAACCATGGTGGAAGAAGACTTGCAGAGAAAACTAGAGGAGTTTGAGGATGAGAGAGAACAGCTTCAGAAAATGGCTGATTCTGCAGCAACACTGGAACAAGAACTGAATCAGGTAGACTGTTAAGTAATTCCTAAGAGTTTCAAGGGAAACTTTTGGTTGCAAAGGCTATAGTAAATAGCTCTGTTTTTTTCTTTTTTCAAATGTGAAAGATTGCTGCAAAACCAAAGTCCTCATCAAAGTCAGTGTCTCAGGTGAAAAGGCTCCCTGGTTTTCAACCATTTAAGTAACAGTTCTTTTTGCTTTTAATTTCAGAACTACTGCCTGTCAGGGCTGTTTTTTTTCTAGTGAGCTCAATATGTGATTAATCTAAGTATAGACAAGCACAGGTCCATGTTCAAGGCTGTTAGACAGCCAGGATATGGCTATACATAGGTAGGGCACAATGGATGTGCACTTGGCTTACAGAGTCCTGCTTTGCCTTTGTAACATCACAAAGGCAACAAGTCAAGGCCTGGAATCCTACAATGGCTTAGGTTGGAAGGGACCTTCAAGGTCATCTACTCAAACTTCCCTGCAGGCATGCCTCTCATCTAGTCTTGGTTGCTCAAGGCAGGCCTCATCCAGCCTGGCCTTGAACACCCCCTGGGAAGAGGCATCCACAGCCTCCCTGGGCACCCTGTTCCAGTGTCTCACCACCCTTGTACTGAAGAACTTCTTCCCAAGATCCAGTCTAACCCTACTCTCTCTCAGCTAAAAACCATTCCCCCTTGTCCTATTGCTGGACACCCTTATCCTTGTCAATATATAGCACTGTCATTAACAACACTGAATGTAACCAGTATATCTACTGTGGACACATTTCTTCAAACAAAAATCTAGAATACTGTGAATCTTAAGAATGTTTTAGGTTTTCCATTCTGGCCATTGCTTATCTGGAAGATTACAGATGCTGCAGAAGGCAATCAATGCAATTAGTAGGGCAAATAGAAGAAGTGGCCTGAGAAAGTTTAAAAAATACTTTCACCTTCTGCTGTTTTCTCCTAGAAATGAAAAGATTAGTTAAAATATTTTTTATTTTGATTGGAGTGCATTTGTAAATAAAATATTTTTTTCTAAAATACTTCCTCAGGTGAAGTTGACTTTGCAACAGCGAGATCAGCAACTCGAGTCTTTACAGCACGAACACCTAGAGCTCATGAAGCAATTCACTCTGACCCAAGAGACACTGCACACCAAAGAGCAGTCCCTGGATGACCTGCAAACACAGTATGATGAACTGAAGGCCAGATTAGAAGAGTTCCAAAGTGATGCTACTTCTAAAGATGACATGATCCAGTATTTGCAGAATGAAAAGATTATCTTGGAAGTAGCTCTGCAGGCAGCAAAAGCAAGCAAAGAGCAACTTGATGAAGGAGCAGCACGTCTTGGAGAAGATGCTGAAGTAGCATCAGAAATCTTGGAACAACTGAGGCAAGAAATGGCAGTCAAGTCAAGCCAGGTAACGAATCCCTACAAATATCTTACTTAAAGTAACTGTTGCAGGGAAGTTTTGCCACAGCTACATGATAGAGCATTCCTGAGGGTTGAGACGGCTCACTGTGTGGTGACCTGTGAATCTTTTTCTGTATACAATCATAGAATTGTCAGGGCTGGAAGGGACCTCAAGGATCACCTAGTTCCAACCCCCCTGCTGTGGACAGGGACACCTCACACTAGATCAGGTTGCCCAGAACCACATCCAGCCTGGCCTTAAAAACTGCCAGGGATGAGGCTTCCGCCACCTCCCTGGGCAACCTGTGCCAGTGTCTCACCACCCACATGGTGAAGAACTTCTTCCCAACATCCAATCTGAATCTACCCACTTCTAGTTTTGCTCTGTTACCCCTAGTCCTATCACCACCTGACATCCTAGGAAGTCCCTCACCAGCTTTCTTGTAGGGCCCCTTAAGATACTTGAAGGCCCTGATAAGGTCTCCTCAGAGCCTTCTTCTCTCCAGACTGAACATTGTGTTATCTAACAATGCCATTGAGAAGCCTTTTCAGAAGAAGGACCCTCCTTAAATTAGGCAGTTGGTACAATCACAGGAAAAGACACTGTCACTGTTTGGAATAGTGTACAACGTGACATTTGGTATGCAAAGCAATATGTTTGCTGCTTTTCCCTTCTGGCAGGTGGAAAATCTGCAACAAGAAAATGCCAGCCTTAAAAAACAGGTTCAGAAAGTGAAGGAACAGTTCCTACAGCAGAAGGTAAGAAAAAGCAAACTTTCAAAGACACAGAATCACATTCATTTACTTCTGAGGGGTTTGTTGAGGACACTTGGATCAATTTGATGTATCAAATACCTTTGTGACATAATTACACAGTTTCTGTATTTCACACAGTAGAATTTTTGTTTGCAACTAACGTAAAAGCAGATCCACCAACCAATTCCTACTGTCACTGGCCTTCAGGGAGTTTGCTGAATGATCCACCACATTCAGTTTTGCATTGCCAGAAGCACTCACTGAAATCTTTAATTGTTGTCATTTCTCTGCAGCTTTGAAAAAGTATAGTTGCTTTTGTAGTTAGATGGAAAACAACTGCTTTATTGCAGGTTTTGTTCTGAATTTACACAGCTTTTAAGCATTCATTTGAAATTGATATGCTGGTAGTGTTGCACTTATATATGTGGATGGCACCATTAATTTTTACCCATTGCTTGCTTATTAATCCCAAAGGTTGTTTTAGCTTGTTAGTGGTTTAAGTTTGGGAAGACTGTTTAAACTCACAGTCAAGCCCTCTTTTCATGGCAAACGTCATTGATGTCTGCATGGGATGGTTAACGTTTTACAGTTTGGTCAGCTTCCAAAAATGGCACATAATTGCTGCAGTGCCATAAAGAATGTGCAGAAGAGTATCCCCATACTGCTATGGACACTCTTACTCAGGAGGGATTTATCATCTGCTCATAACGAGTGAGTTTGGGTATCTGAGCTTACATAAAAGGCTTTGAACCAGAGTAAATATGTTACAGAAGATGGTGCTGGTTTGTATTCTTTGACACACACCTCCCATCCTCTCCCCAGCCTGAAGTAATGTCAGTAAACACTTTATAGTAAATTACTGTTAAGTTTAGAAAGTTGTAACAAAGGTGACCTTGTCCTCTTGAACTTTTTGTGTCCAAAGGTAATGGTGGAAGCTTACCGCAGAGATGCCAGTTCTAAGGACCAGCTGATTAGTGAACTGAAAGCTACAAAGAAACGTCTGGACTCAGAAGTGAAAGACTTGAAACGAGAGCTACTGAAAATTCAAGTTGAAAAACAGTCGCTGGAATCTGAACATTCCAAACTACAGAAGGAGGTGTCTCAGGTTCACCAGCAGATGGTGGAAGTAGAAAATCAACTTCAGTCAGTGCAGAGAGAGCGAGACGATATGGAAACACGCTTACAGGTATAGGAGGTGTTAAGCTTTGGCCGTTGCAAGTGTTGCATCCAGAAGACATTGCCATTTCTATTAACTCGCATCCTGGCTCTTTCCAGAGCTAAGCTTCTTGGTTACATATTTCTTATTGTCTGTATGTTTGGATGATAAGTTGGACTCGATGATCTCAAAGGTCTTTTCCAACCTGGTTAATTGTATTCTATTCTATTTGAGTGTATCCCTAACAAAATTATCAACATCGGCTTATCAACATCTTGTGTATGTGGGAAGAAGCACACTATAGAAATGGTAGAGGTGTGATGTGAGAGCAGTTTTCCTGCTCCCAGAGTGAACTCCTTCTGAGAGCAAAGACCTAACTAGAACTCAGTTCACAGATGATGTGGTGGTGGCAACAGAGGGAAGAATTAAATAAGAAATGAAAGAATCAAAGAATCCATTAGGTTGGAAAAGACTTTTAAGATCAAGTCCAACTGTTACCCTAGCCCAGTCCACCACTAAACCATCTTTTTACACCACATCTGCATCTTTTTTGTATTCCTCCATGGACAGTGACTCCACCACTATCCTGGTCAGCCTGTTCCAGGCCTTTAAAATCCTTTCAGTGAATAATTTTTTCTTGATATGCAGCCTAAACCTCATCTGGTGCAACTTGAGGCTGTTTGCTGAAGAGGAAAAACATGGAGACTCTTGGAACAGTTTGTATTTAGAGATGGAAGTAATTTTGAAATGTCATGTTTACTCTTTTATAACCCAACAAACAAGAAGTATCCTTTGTTCCTCATCTCATGAGTGCTTTTTTCCTTCCTATTAAGTCTTTGCAGTTCGATAAGGAGCAAATGGCATCCCTGGCTGAGGCAAATCAGGCATTAAAACAGCAAGTAGAACAAATGCAAGAAGAAGCAAAAAAGTAAGTGTTCTTTTAGCACAGACAAAAGAACTGCAGCATTTGTTTTGCATATTCACCTTTTTCACAATCACTCTTTTCCCTATTCCCCTGTCTCTCTTTTGAAAAACTTAGATAAGAGTGTCACAGAATCATAGCCATGGCAAAGTGGTGGTTGCATGTTCCACAGGAGTTGCAGCTCCTCTTTTGGTTCACTTATGCTTTTAGACAGCAGTCTCTGACATACAACATACATACTGGAGCTAATCCTAGTAACCACTTGCTGAATTTCAGCCCTGACTGGCTAAGATGTTGGCATGAGTGAGAAGCAGTTGGTGGTGTTTTTGTCTTCCACTGGTGATCACTGTTTTTGTGATACCTGACACATCCACCAAGGAGCTCAGACTGGATTGGATTCTTACTCTAAAGTCTGTGTTATTTTTATATTCCTTCATGTTGGAGTTTTAATACTTCTGACAAAGACCTCTAAGTATTGTCTTAGAATATTCTCAAGAGTCTTCAAAGTATTGCTTTGCAAAGGGCCACACTGTACCTTTTCAACCTGATGGCTTTCTCTGAGGAGATGTGTGACGCTGGGACAAGGGGAGAGAAATGGATGTTGCTTTTTGGTAGGGCATGTGAAAAAGTAATCTTTTAGCACTGTTTTCAGGCTGGTTTTGTTTTAACCTTAGGTTTTATCTTTTACTCCAGGGCCATTACTGAGCAGAAACAGAAAATGAAGCGTCTAGGGTCAGATCTGACAAGTGCTCAGAAAGAGATGAAAGCAAAGCATAAAGCCTATGAGAACGCCGTCGGCATTCTCAGTCGGCGGCTACAGGAAACCCTGGCTGCAAAGGAGTCTGCTGAAGCTGAGTTGAGCAAACTGAAAGCACAAATCACTGATGGTGGAAACAACCAGATTGCTCAAGTATGCAAATGTCTTTTAACATTGTTAGTACAAAGAGCTACCTTGTTGCAAAATACAAGCCTTGAACTGTTTTACACTGAAGAGATGAAAATATTTGGACTCTCAAGCTCAATAAGGACATTGTAGCAGTGTTCTGAGCACTGAGAATTTCCTTATCTGCATTTGAGAGAGGTGATTTGGCAGGCTTTGATTTGCTTAGTGGGTGTGGGGTTTTTTTTCTTTCTTATATTCCAAGTTCAGGAGGATGAGCCTTAGTGCTACATTTCCTGGTTAATTTTTATTGTTGATTGTTTTTTTTTATTTGCCTGCCTCACCCCCACACCCCACCCCTTTTTTTTTTTTTAAAGGCTCAGCATCTGAAGATTTTTCCACTTTCCTACTGTTTTTTCTCATTAACAGTTAATGTTCAGGGTTGCCATCTCTTACTCATATACGTTATGCCTATGATAAGAAAATTCATTTTGTGGGGAAAGCTCCTATTTCTTGGATCAATGGAGCAAAATATCAAATACATTAGCAGCAGTAGCTGAATGCAAGGGTGGAAAGCTCTGAGTAAGAACTTTACATTAACCACTACATCTCCTTTAATATTTGCTAGAGAAGTAGGCTTTTTAAGAAAACCAGAATTGCTCCTTTAGATGGGGGATGCATTAATCACACTTGTCATGCATTTGTCTTTAGGAAAGGATTCAAGCTCTGGAGACAGAATTGCAAGCCGTTAGCAGCAGTAAGTTGACGCTGGAAAAAGAGCTGCAGGAAGTGATTTCACTTACCAGCCAGGAGCTTGAAGAATACAGAGAGAAAGTGCTGGAACTTGAGGATGAGGTGACTGCTTCAATTTGCATGGTAGATGGGAATGTGACAGTAAAAAGTGCCTGAGAGGCAGGGAGAAATTATAGTACCATAGCTGTAGTCCAACAGTGCAGGAAATCACAGGAAACATTGTATTGGTGACACTTGCCAATCTTGGTGCCCTGCTCTGGTTCTTTTGGTTTCATGAATCATTGTTGTGTAGAGGAAAAGAAGATGAGAGAGAAGTCATTCCTGTATTAAATGTGTCTGGTCATGAGACAGTGAGGATTCATGAATCAGTGTCTTCTGGAACTATCTGAAGTCATAGATGGTCAGTGATCTTTGAGGGCAGGGTGGCAGCTATATATATATATATATCTGTCAACTACTCTTGATCTTCACCTGACCAGTACTCCTGGATTCTGCTTTCTAGCAAGCATTTTTGTCTTCCAAATAAACAAACAACAAAAAAACCCTCTAACTGAACTTACATTGAAGTGTTTGTTTAAAAAAGAAAAGAAAGGGGGTGGGGGGAGGAAAACCTCACCAAGGGAAAGCAAGATGTTTAACAAGTTTAGGTCACAACTTTTTTGTCTTGGTAATCTGGACTTCTTTGGGTTTGTTTGATTTGTTTTTTTCCCTCTGGTTATAGCTTCAGGAATCTAGAGGCTTCAGGAAGAAGATCAAACGTTTAGAAGAAATTAATAAGAAGTTGGCCCTTGAACTGGAGCACGAACGTGGAAAACTCACAGGTCTCAGTCAGTCCAATGCTGCTTTGCGGGAGCACAACAATATCCTCGAAACAGCATTAGCAAAAAGAGAGGCAGATTTGGTGCAACTGAATCTACAGGTATTTGACCTTTTGATACGATATCTTAAAGCAATTAGGTGATAGTTCTGATAGGATAATGTAGACCTCTTCACTCGTGTGATACAAGGTTGGTGCATTTTCTCTAGATCTGTGTCTCCAGTGTGCTGCATAACAGCAGTAATACAGGGGGCTAAATAAGATCAGAAATGAGATTTTGCACCAAATAGTGCTGTTTCTTCTGGGGGAAAAAGAAAATTACACTGAAGTATTTGCAGTAGTATGGCTTGCTTAGGTTAGTTGGAACATGCCAACTGTTCCATACAGATTCTTTGAGATGAACAATTTTTATGCAAAGAGTAACATGTTCATGAGCAAGTGGAAATCTGGGCAATGAATACCATTTAACCATGGCTGCTTTGAAGGTTGAAGGGTACACAAGGAAAGAGTTGGCACTGAACAGCAGAGAGTTTTGTAATCCCTGCATTGGCTTGTGTTTATATTTCCTCTACTGGCACTTCTGGTCTTCCACTGAGCCTGCAAAAAATGTGCATTGTGTTTGTGATGTGATACAGGTTCAGGCAGTCCTAAAGCGGAAAGAGGAAGAAGATCAGCAAATGCAGCAATTGATTCAAGCTTTACAGGCTTCCTTAGAGAAAGAAAAGGCAAAAGTTAAAGACCTTAAGAAGCAGGTAATAGTTCATCTTTTATTTTATTTACTTATAAGGTGATTTAAATGCCAAGTATTTAAAAAGCAGGCTGAAACAAAATCTGTGCGCTATGACATACTGCTGCCTGCTTGGTCTCTGTCATGGTGACTGGTGCTGAAACATCAGTTGATCTCTTCTCTGTTGTGCCTGGTGTTCAGTTCACTGACTGACTGCCAGGAAGGTTTCATTATGACCTGTAATGCATCCTGAAGTGATGGTGTCATCCAACAAGACATCATAAAGCAGCTGTCTGGCAAACGTGCTTCTTCCATTATATATGTTATTAACCACCATTAGCATTAATAAGAATAACACCACTAATAATAAGTCTTCTAGACAAAAAGAGAAGTGTTAACAGCTGCACAACTTCCTTCTTGATGTGTTTTGTACCCCTTTAGCTGAGCTTCTGTTATGATTCACCTAGAGGGATAAACTGCTTCTTTTTTGAACTGCAGGAGGCAGCAGCCAAAGCGGATGCAGCACATAACCGTCGTCATTACAGAGCTGCTATGCTTGAGCTCAGTGAAATCAAGAAAGATCTACATGCCAAAGAACTGCTTGTCCAAGCCCTTCAGATTGAAGTGGATAAACTGCAGTAAGTAAATGTCCAAGGTCTTAGAGAATAGTAAATAAAAGAAATCCTCTGAACAAGCCATACTTTACTGAATTTGCAGTTCTGCCACTCCTGAGTGGCAAGAAATGTGCCCCAGCTGAGCCTCACTGTAAGATCTATGTTTGGACTGTAGGTGAATACTTGCATTTTTCTCTCTCCATAGTTCAGCTAGTGCACTGTGTTTAGTCTTCACTACCTTCTTTTTTTCCATACCTATCCTATTATTATTCTCTCTCACATCCTCAAGCAGCTACATAGGGGGAGTTCAATTCAAGTTCAGTTTGGTTTTGTGTATAGAAGATCACTTTTGTATAATTTAGGAAAGTATCAGACCTACATAAGAATGGTTATAAGGTTAACCCTATTCCTCTTTAGGAAGGCTGACAGGTGTTGCAGGTGTTAGTTTTTTGTTGTTGTGTTGGGTTTATTTACTCCATAATTTGTCTGTTTTGTTTGTAACTGGACTATTACTAGCGCTCCAATATTATTATGGAGGTCTCTATCCATGAATTTGTCCCTGTAGGCAAAGCCTTCAGTCAAAGCTATAACCAACCAGGTTCTATGCATGTCATTTGTGGTTACATAGCTAACCTAGTTAAGTACTTGTTTTAAAGAACAGATTGTTGAACTGTCTGTTAATGCTTCTATGCAGGACAGAGGATGAAAAACATTCCCAGGAAGTATCACAGTTTCAACAAGAGCTGGCAGAAGCCAGGTCTCAGCTCCAACTTCTGCAGAAAAAGCTGGATGATAAGCTTAGTGAACAGCCTGTAGTAAACCAGGAGGTAAAACTTGCACATTCACTATGTTTCTCATTATTTATGATGCATTTTGTGGCTTGCTTTGTCTTTAATTCATTTTTTTAAATGAAGTTCTGCTAGGTTTTCTCAGAACCTAGCAAGGGTTTGTGAGACAGACAATATATTTCAGATTTCACCTACAGATAATTCCAGGTATCTTTTTAATTGTGTGGTTGGTCTTCTTGTTTCTTTGGGTTTTTTTTATACCCTGGTAGGTGGAAGACCTCAAATGGGAAGTAGAACAAAAAGAAAGAGAAATTGAAAGCCTGAAGCAGCAGTTGGATATGAGTGAACAGCGCAGCCACAAGGAGTTAGAAGGGATACAAGTTGTCTTGCAGGTATTTATTCTGATGGCATTGCTGTAGGGACAAGAATTAAACCATATTTTTTGTCTAAATCATATTTTCCTCATGCTTGTAAATAATATTTGTTAATCAAAATGTATTCACTGTGTTTTGCAATGTCTTCACTTTTTTTCAGTTTTTCTTTGGCTGTGTTGTTAGCTTTCTATTTCCTTGACCTTATACCATTAAAATAGGCTACTGACTGTTTAAAACCTAATTTCTGGTGTTCTGCCAGGGCAAATTGGTTTCAAATAGCAGTGTTAAATGTGATTTCATTTTCTAGTTTCCCCTGGACATGAAAAAAGATGATAGAAACATTAGCTGGCTGGAATTTTTATCCTGTTTCCCTGTATCATGCTGATTCTCTTCCCATTTAGAACATCAAGGCTGAGTTGGAAATGGTAAGGGAAGACCTGTCAGTGACACAGAAGGATAAGTTTATGCTGCAGGCTAAAGTGACTGAACTGAAGAACAGCATGAAGTCACTGCTGCAGCAGAACCAGCAGCTGAAGTTGGACCTGAAGCATGGCAAGATGAAGAAGGTATTTAAATAGGAAGCACAGACATTACAGGGTACCAGAAAATACTCTGCTGCAGGAAACCTTCTGAAAACTCTGAATTTAAATGCCTGCCTGTGATACAGACTTCCTGCTGTTCTTATATTGAAATGATAAATATGGGAAGGTTTGCAGGCAAAAGTAACTGTCCTGATTTTGACTTCCCACCTTTCACTTGAGAAATCTTTGTGTTTAAGGTATCTTACATTTACATTTTGATTTACAATAATAAAGCAAAAAAAGGTAGCACTTAAGTAATGAATCATGAGCAAATATGGAATTAAGAACTTCTCATAGTTAATACTTTCTTAATGTTCATGTGTCTATCCTCTCCTTACTGTCTAGTTTGTCATCATTCCACAGCTTCAAAAGGTAACTATTAGTGGCTTCTTTGAGTTTTTTTTACTTGCTGCTAGTACACAGAGAATGTAGTATTAGCAGAGCTCTTGTTCTTTTCCTCCCTGAAGCAATTCCTTCACTTAGTGAGGCAGGATTTCATGTGGAAGCCTCCATTTCATTCCTTTAGACATTGATCCTAATAACCTCATCCTGCAGGTTCCAGAATTTCCAGAAGGTCTTGTGTGATTCTACTTAACTGATTCTTTTCTTCCTAAACTGTTCTCTTAAGTATACTGAAAGTTACTAGAATTTGTTGTGAAGATCCAAGTAATTTGCTTTAAATCCTCCCTGGTTTGTTTCTTTAGTAGGGTGAGTTCTTGAGTAGGTTCTTCTAGATGCTGTTTGTTTATTTCTGAGCATGGCTAGATGACATTAAGTTAGGAACTTTTGCTTGTGACCATGAATATGTGAAGTCTCAAAGCTTCTGATTCCTGCTCCAGAATGCAGATATGTACCAGCAGTTTGATGTGAGACTTTCTATGGGGTAAAAATTACTTAATTGTGTTTCTGGCTCTTATGTTTTAACTTTAACTAGAGGAAAGAACTGAAAGGAGAGAATAACTCCTCAAATCCTGTGACTCCAGTCAAGATTCCTGATTGTCCAGTGCCTGCTGCCTTGCTGGAAGAACTGCTGAAACCAACAGCTGTGAGCAAGGAGCCTTTAAAAAATCTGAACAGCTGTCTCCGGCAATTGAAGTATGACCTGTTATTTTCAACCACATTAAATGCTCTTAAAAATGTTTCCAAGAAACCAGCTGCCAGCCTAAGGAAAAAAGGATATGGGACTTATTTGGACTATATTTAGGAGAGTAGGATGTTCTGTTGTAGGTGCTTACATATGTGGCAGTGAAATAGGGAAAGAAGCCTTTACAATGAACTAGACAAAATGTCCATCAGACACAGCAGAACACACCAGGAACAGCTATTTCTAGTTGTCCTTACTGGTGAAAAGCTGGTGTTTCTCTCTTCACAGCATCAGAAAGGCTTCCTGTGATAGCCCCGCAGTGTGTTAAGAAATCTCTGCAGAGGAAGTTCATTCTGCCAAAAATATGTTTTCAGATCTTCCCTTACAAGGTTGCATATGAGATTCTGAGCAGGAAAGCCACAGCTTTAGGAAGACAGGCAGGTCAGATTAAGAGAGCTGAGCTGCTATTATCACCTCAGCTGTGTTTGAGGGGAGCAAGCCTATGATACTGTTCTGTGATCCTATACTACCAGACCAGTCCCTTTTCTAAGTAATGGGTTTATCTAGTTATTTTTTTCTGCTTTGGTCACCTCTACCCCTCCCACGTTGTCTTTTATACCTGCAAGATTACCACGTTGATCAGGTTGCAGCCTCCGAGGCCTGTACTGAGGAAATAGCGCTGCATCACCCCTGGCAATGAGTACTTGCAGCAAAGGAGCTGCTGCATTGTTGACCCTTACTTTTGAATTAAGCATACTGCATTTGTTTTCCTCTTAAAGAAAGACAATGTAAGCTTTAGACTACTTTGTCTGGTGTACAGCTATATCTTAGATTACATAGTCTTGGTATTGAGAATAAGGAAAGTCATTTTCTGATCTTGCATGTAACAGCTTTCTGCTTGTTAATTTTTTGCCTTTTTTTTTTGTTCTCAATGCTTTCAAAAGGCAAGAAATGGACAGCCTTCAGCGTCAGATGGAGGAACACACCATTACAGTACATGAATCAATGTCTTCGTGGACTCAGATTGAGGGGCAGTTAATGGACCTTACCTCTACCAGTCCTGCAACTGCATCAGACCAGCAGGAGATCCCTACTGTAGATGAAAAGAATCAGAGTTGTAGCATTAGTGACAAGGAAGCTTTGACACTATAACCTCCTTATCGGTTGTCTTTCTTCCTATGGCTTTAAGTATGTAAACAAATCTTTATCAAATTTATTTATTTATTTCCTTTTTAAAAAATGATGTTCAGAGTTGTGCTTTTGTCTGTAGGAGCCAAGGGCGTGGTTTTGAGAAACTGGTGTAACAGTAAGTGCAGAAAATTCTCTTCTAAGCGTTTGTTTGAACCCTTACCATAATAATTCTGTCATGTTGGGGACATCATTGGGGTTTAGAAAGAGATATTCAGATGAAGGTTTAAAATGAGGTCAAGAGGAGCACCTGGTTCCAGGTCTGTATTTATTCAGTCTGGGTGAGTTTGTTAAGGAATGACTGTTAAATATTTAACATCTGGGTTTTGGTGGTGGGTTTTTTTAATGTTGGGAGGGGGTGGTGTTTTGTCGTTTTCTCCTACCTTGAGTTGTATCCACGTCACAGGGCAAAATAAGTTCTGTTCATGTTCAGTCATTAGCAGTGGTTGAGACCTGGATATTCTGAGTATCTTCTCTGCTCCATCCTGTGATCTCTTGTTCTTGAAATTCAAGTTACATGTATCTGTATGTAAGAAAATGGCTTCAAATGATTTTGGCTTCACATGATTATTTTTCCCCCCCCCTAGTTACGGAGATAATCTCTGCCCTACAGTAAAAGCAACAAGACTGTAAAGCCATGCACACCAGTGTGTATCTTTGGCAGATTTGCCTGAGTTATTTTTTTGAAGTATCAGTTATTCTTTTACAGCTGCAGGCCAGTAGCGAGCTTTGCTTCACTGCACAGACACTTATTGCACCTTTTTAGTTCAACTTTTGAAGTAGACACCCTTGAGAAAAGGTATGTGTGTAATATATATATATATATATATATAAGAAAAAAGAATAATTTTCTGACTTTGAATATCTGTTTTAAGATGCTTATAAACTGTAAGCTAAGGCTGACATGAGGGTTTTTTTGTTACTGTCATTTGTTTTAACGTTACATTTAAGTTTGCTGGGTTTTGACATACTGTACAAATGGCTTAGGGGAATTAGCCCCTAAAGCCACAGCTTTTAGAAATGTAATTTTTACTTTAAAAGACAAAATTATGATGCCTATAAAATTATTATTATTTTTATTAGCTTTCCATTCTCCCACACACTTCCTCTACTTTTTCACCCTCTTGTCCACCCTGAATGGAAATATTGTACCGTGGCAGCCTCTCTGCAGAGCACCTTGCCTAGATTATGATTAAAGCAGCCCAGTTTAGATTCCTTCCCTTTTGGTCCTGTTGTTCTATGTGGTTCACAGCCCACCCTCTCCTCATTCAGAATTGGGAGTGTGGAGGTACTGCTTTGCCTAATGTGCTAACTGCTAAAGCACAAACTGAAAGATACGTGACAAATATTGTATGCTTTAGTCTTTAAAAGATAAAGAAAACAGGTCAATTATATTCATTATAGTTTTGCATTAAAAAAAAAAAATTAAAAATTCTAGTAAGTACAAGTAGGTTAAGTGACTGGCAAAAAAAAACCCAACCAAACTCCAGTTCATGTATTTTTTTTTCCAAAGAGATTGTTGCTGCTTTCGGATAGGTTTGATTGTTTGAGGGGGAAACCGTTCCAGTTTGCTTAGCAGTAAGGCAAAACTGAGCAAACAACAAACCCCAACCCACCCCTCTTTATCTAGAGTCTTAATTTCTCATCATTACTAATTCAAGCTCTAGAGCAGCTGAACACTTTGCACTTCAGTGTGTCTATACTGACTGATTTCATGCCCCTCAGCTACTGGATCTTAACTTTTAAAATCTGGATCAGAGTGAAGTGATGCAAAAAGTCGAGGTTTTGAAATTGGTGAAGAAAGAAATGCGTTCATGTGACATTAGGTGTCCATCACAGAGAATTAGCAAACAATTCAAAGGCAAGTCAAAAGCTTTTCAGCCTAATTTAGAGGTGTTAATGTCTGCATAATGGTGCAGTTTACTGTGCAGAGTAAATGGTACTGATTAGCTTGCTGCTGTCATGTTCTTGAAGTTGCCTGTGTATTAAGCTCAAAGAAGAAAAAAAAAAAGCAGTATTGTTAAAGAACAAAATTAAAACTTCATAATTAGTACTATTCAATTAAAAAAAAAAAAAAAAAAAAGAGCTCTCAGATGTTTAGGATTTTAAATAAAATACCACTTGTGCAGTGTTAGTGTTGCTGTTCATTTTGGTGAATACATGGCCTACGGTTAAGAAGCCATTAGGTTTTAATCTCTTAAGTTTGGCAACAGTTGTATGGATAAAGGTTTTATCTGGTATCAAAGAAAGCTAGAATTGTTAGAATCCTTCATTGTTCTTCAGAATGTCTGCTCTCCTCTCACAGTTCATTCTGTTGCCAGTGCAGCACTGCATTTTCTCACTAGCTCCTATAAAGACGTCTGAGCCTATACAACCAAGTAGTCATAGCCACATGATTTCCCTTTGGGAGATGAGGGGGGTTGTGAAATGCTCAGATTAGACTTTTGCAGCGACACACCTGTCTTTCACTGCAGGTACCTGGACAGGATTTATTTCCTTTTTATACTCAGCATGTGTTTTTTCCACAAACAGAAGCACCATGACATTTACTGAAATGAAAGACAGACGGTGAGACTTGAGGGTCAAAATCTGGTGAGGTACTAAATCAGTTAAGTTATGGAAGTCACTGGGAAGCCTTCTAGAAGGAGCATGCAGAGTGTTATAAAAACAAGGCTTTTTCTTTGAAGCTTATCAGCTCAGATTCTTAATTAGCCAGAGAAATAGTTGTTGTTTTATTAAAAAGCCTCACCCTGAGGCTGAGCATGCTCACTCTACAAAGTTTCAAGTGTCTGCTGTGTAGGCAATAAAACAAACTAGACATAGGAATGAGAACTGTCTCCCCTCTGCCTATTGTAGCACTGCCAAATAGATATGAGGAAAATCTGAGGAATAATCTCTTGGACATTAGTTTTTTTCTCTTTTCCTTTTTCAAGCACTGCAATAGAATGTATTTTCCATGTCTGTTCCTTCAGTGGTTGCTACCTGTTAAACCAAATCTTGTTGATGAAGGAGAAATGTTACTGTAATGTGAGAGTATTGCCCAAGTGATGAAAAATAGTAAATGCTGGAGAACAATTACTTTTCCAGATGCTGTTGGGCTTTTGAGGATTCTTGAATAATTGTGCATTTTACAAAACAAAGGAACCCCAAACCAGCAAGCCCTACAGTGGAAAAAGCCCTTAGTTCCTGAGTCTCCAGTGTTGCTGAACATTGCATAATGATCCATTCTATTGTCTTCCAGATGCCTTGGAAATATTTGTGCACTGTATTGGGATCAGCTGAGCCTCTTACCCACTCATGCAGTGGGAGGATCTGATCACTTACAGTTTATTCAGGCAATATTTGAGCTGAAATCTGTGAGCATTTCATATATGTAGAGTAATATCCAGAAGGGGAAGTTCTAGTGCTCATATTTTCATGGATTAATTATTCCTCCTTAGAGGAGTGAACTGCAGTGGTGTGGGTGTGTCAGTGTTGCCTATGACAACATTAAAGGGACAGCATAAATTTAACTCAAAGATCACAAATTGACTACTGATGATGCAAAAGCTTGTGATGTATGTTTTATTAACTTTGGGAAAGTACCAGTAGTTGCATGTAACTTGCTGTGACCAGAGCATTTAAATACTCTCATGTGAAAGCAGTTGCAGTCCAAAGTAATTCCTAATGCTCATCAGCTGTCATCTGACCCTCTGACTATTCTTGTCTCCTATGAATGTATAACACTTCAGTTTTGGGCAGGAGGGCAGCCTGATTTCCAATACAGATGCACGTATTTCTAGGGGAGGGCAAGATGTTCTGGGTATTGTAAACAAAATACTTCTTAGGCTGTATTTGTAAAGACAGAAGTTGTTTCATGTTCTTGAGTGGGTAACCCAGGGGATGGAGGAGTTATGCTATGTACAATGAATGTTTATGATCATACAAAGCATGTTGATTATAAAACTTCCTTTAAAAGTTTTGTGCAATAAACTATTTTTGGTAAAGGGTTCCATGTTGTTTCTACATTTAAAGAGACATTTACCTTCTCTTTGGTTTCAGGCAGCAATTTTTATGTTTATGACTGAACACCCTCTTTTCAAAGACAGCATCAGTGTGTATTGATTTTTCACGTCTCTGAAGTTGATGATTCTTGCATTTCTATTCTACTGCTTTTTTTTTTGTCTGCTGAACCTGTGAGGGGAGAAACACAATGCTTTTGTCTCTCTTGGCTTGAATTTGTCAACAGCAGGGGATCTTGTCAACTTCTTCAAGGCCTGGCATTTTCTCTCATTGTTTAAACCAGCAGCTGCATGGTTTACCTACCTATGGTACAGATAGCTGTACGTGAAAGGTAGTGATGTTACAGCCGAGGGGCTGCCTAGCTGTGCTCTGTGAAGGAACTTGTTTTGTAATGCGTGTGGAGCATCTTCCCTCATGGTTCTGCACCTCAGCCGACTTATTCCAGACTCCTACAGCGGCTGAGTTTGAGCCTTCCGCAGTACTACACGTACAGCAGCTAGCACGTTCCTGCCCGGTAAATACGAACGCTGTATGCCAATAAACACTGTAAATATACAGCCTTAGGCTTTAGAGGGAGTGAGTTGCTCTGCCATTGTCAAGTCCTGCGTTTGTTAAAGCATTTCCCTGTGCATTTCCTCGACTCTGCACCTACTCCGAGGCCAAGTGCCACCGCTTGTTTACTGAAGACAGCCTTCCGCACAAACAGCTCTAGCTCGGATAAGCTGAAGGGATACAAACACGGCCCCCGTTGCCCCCTGGGCGTGGGGCGGGGTTGCGGTGTTTTTCTGTCAGGCAGCGGGGCGGGCAGCCCTGGCGCTTGGCGGGGCGGGGGCCTGGCGGGGCGGACAGGAGGGGAGGAGAGACGGAAGCCGGGAGGCCGCTGAGGTACCGTCCCCGAAGGGCGTGCGGGGAGTGTCTGTGTGCAGCGGGCGGGCCGGGGCCAGGGCATGGAGCGGTGGGTCGGGGCTGCAGGGGGCTGGGGCTCCCTCTGGGGAGCCGGTTGGGGTCGCTGGCAGGGCTGGGAGCTCCTGGCCGCCTGCGCGGTTATCGGCGCCGTGGGCTGGCTGCTGCGGCTGCTAGAGAGGAGGCCGGGGGGCCGCGAGGCGCCGGAGGCGGCCATCTCTTCCCCGGCACCGCTGTCTGCGCGGAGCCGGCGCTGCAGCGGGAGCCGCCCAGGTGAGAGACTCGGGGGAGCACGGCGGGGAGTGGCGCTGTCTCTTGCTCTGAGAGACCCGGCGGGGCATCGGGCATCGGCCAGGGAAGCCTTCGGCCGCCTGGGCCTTCCTGCCTCCACGGCCCCCGGGGGTCTTCTCCCACGGGCGAAGCTCAGAAGTGCCCGCCCGCGGGCCCCGCCGAGCCCGGCCCCGGCCCCGCAGCAGCGGCCCTGCTGCGCGCGCCGACCCCTTTTTGTCACGGCCGGCCCCCGGTGCTGCTCTCCGTTCCCCTCGCGCGCCCCTGCGCGGCTCGCGGCGGCGGGCCGGCTGCTGCCTGCTCCACCCTTCTCGCGCGTCCCCGCTCTCTGCTGCCTGAATCCTGCCCCACGCCCAGCCTGCCTTCCCTTACTAGCTCTAGGAATACGTGTTTATTTCTCCTTCCTGAGAAGTCATCTCTGCTGTTGTTGTTGTTCTCTTTTTAATCCTGCCTTTTCTGTAGCTTAATGCAAGTTTCTTTTGCGGTTGTTTTGCTGCCACGTAGTTCATAACTGTTGGCTAATTTGGCAGCAGGCAGCATGGACTATCACATACCCGCAGCATAGCAACAATTATTCTGCCACGTGCGAGTCCCAGCAGCCAAAATATGGCCAGAGACAGAATGTTTCTCGTTCAGTTCCTGCCTCAAAAAGCAAAACTAGTGCTCTCTTACATCCTTAAACATCAGTTGTTCATTCATGCTAGTCTTAATTTTTTTGGAAACAGATCCTGCTGTTTCATACTGGTGCAGTAAGACGAAGGAAGTACATCTCATATTAATACTTTCAGGGTTTTGGTTCGTTTGGAAGAAGCTTTGAACATTTGTTTGCTGTTGGTACAGTAGTTATTTGTATTTGTAAAGCAAGACTGTGTGTGCAAAAGTAGAAGAGGTGCGTGCTTCAGTGCTGGCTGTGCTATGGATCATTTGAAGTTATGTAAAATGTGCTCTGAGGTTCAAGTAATCACCTTTTACATGTGCATCTAGCAACAGATCAAATGAAGCTGTGGATGCCCTCTCCCTGGAAGTGTTCAAGGCCAAGGTTGGATGTGGCCTTGAGCAAGCTGGTGTAGTGGAAGGTGTCCCTTCCAACCCAAACCACTCTGTGACTAACTTAGGCAGTTTCTGAGCTTTGCAAGTCACGTCTTTTGTACAGATCAAAACAGGTGACACAGTCAAAAAAATTAATAAATGCATGTCCACGTTGGCTGAAAGCTTAATTTTGGAAGACAAACATTTGATGCAAGTTCTCTCTTTCAAGTAAATTTTGAGGCTCATTAAAATTGATGGCATTCTGTTTGAAAGATTTTTAGACATGCTGTGAAGCAGTGGCACTGTGTCAAAGTGCATGTATGTTTCAACACACTTGGTCAGTGAAAATGCCTTTGCTTTGGCATTCCCAGCAACTCTGATGCTTTGAGAAACTAACCTGCTGCTTCAGGACAGGAAAATAGTTGTCATCATGAAAGAAGTTGGGAGGTCAGTTGAGTATTGTTTCTGTGACAGCTGAGTGGCTGTTGCCATTCCAACAATGTTTTTCCTGTTTCCACAGCAAGCTTACTGTAGAAGACACTTTGTGCTAGCAGTAGACCTTAAACCAAAAACTGATTCCTTCTGTTGGTCTGCTTTGTCATTTCACTCTCCAGTTGAGCTTTGCCAGGGTTGTAATGGACATGGAAAATAATTCAGTTTTATTTTTTGCATAGCTGAGGAATAAAATTGAGGTGCTAAGCTCTGTCAAAACATAAGCTACCAGAGAAATCACTCCTTCAGGACATTTTTTACTTAACCACAAGCCAAGAAGAAAGACTTCCTGTGTGTACCAGCATTCTCCACATATATGAATTATACAGGTGTATGTGTCTGCTCTTCTGCAGAATGATTGTGTTGGTTCTGACCCCCCAGAAAGAGGAGAATTCCCAGAATTATTTCCTTAAGATGTTATCACAGTATCACAGTATAACTAAGGTTGGAAGAGACCTCGAGGATCATTGAGTCCAACCTGTCACCACAGACCTTGTGACTAGACCATGGCACCAAGTGCCACATCCAATCCCCTCTTGAGCACCTCCAGGGACGGTGACTCCACCACCTCCCTGGGCAGCACAATCCAATGACAAATGACTCGCTCAGTGAAGAACTTTCTCCTCACCTCAAGTCTAAACCTCCCCTGGTGCAGCTTGAGGCTGTGTCCCCTTGTTCTGGTGCTGGTTGCCTGGGAGAAGAGACCAACCCCTTCCTGGCTTCAGGTAGTTGTAGAGGGCAATGAGGTCACCCCTGAGCCTCCTCTTCTTCAGGCTAAACAATCCCAGCTCCCTCAGCCTCTCCTCATAGGGCTTGTGCTCAAGGCCTCTCCCCAGCCTTGTTGCCCTTCTCTGCACACATTCAAGTGTCTCAATGTCCTTCTTAAACTGAGGGGCCCAGAACTGGACACAGTACTCAAGGTGTGGCCTAACCAATGCAGAGTACAGGGGCACAATGACTTCCCTGCTCCTGCTGGTCACATTATTCCCAATGCAGGCCAGGATGCCGTTGGCCTTCTTGGCCACCTGGGCACACTAATGGCTCATGTTTAGGTGTGTTTTCATTGAGTTGTTTCTGCAATAAACTTTTTTTTTGTGTGTTTTGTTTATGTGTTTGTTTGTTTTTAGTTAAGCTCTCTCAGAAAGAGAAGCCTTAGGACAGCAAGTTTTGGTATTGCAATCGACCTCAGGGCCACATTTTATCCTTTCATTGAAATGTAATAGTAGCATTTTTATTTATTTGTTTATTTTTAAATAGAGGCTCTCAATAAAAAAGTGAGAAGATCTTTCACATCTGTCTTTGTAGTCTTTTGGGTAAATCAGATCATTGTAACAATGAGGTTGCTTGGAGGTTCAGGAATCATAAGGGAGCTAGAATACCTTGGGGAGGTAGCTCAGCAGCATCAACTGTGATGTTGCTGCAGTGTGGACTTATATTTTTTTCCAACTGAAATGCTCTGATTTCCCATCATTTAAGTGAGGTTTCAGTTAATATTCATTAAATATTCAGATACTCAGGTGTGTTCTCTAACCCAATAAACTTGTATGCTCAAAAAAATGCAACTCTCAAAGGAAATGGCCCTCCAAGAAAACAAGCCTCAAGCTCATACAACTATCCAGTTGGAATAATAACTGAAAACCCACTTCAGATTTGGTGCTGGCATCTTTTTCTGTGATATTTCTTTTTAGAAATGTAACAGTTTTGAAGTCAGGTTTCAGTGCAAATTTTGTTTGGTTGTATTGTCTATTGGTAAAAGTCACAAACACTGCTGAATGTGTTTGGGTTTAATATGTGAAAAGCTTAGTTCTTTACTGGTGATTTAAGACCCCAAATTGTGTCCCTTTTGTTGATTTGTTTAGTGATGCTGCTGTTGGCAATATACCTGGGAAAATGAGGGAGTTTCATAGCATCATAGTATCAGTCTGGGTTGGAAGGGACCACAAGGATCATCCAGTTCCAACCCCCCTGCCATGGGCAGGGACACCCCACACTAGATCAGGCTGGCTAGAGCCTCATCCAGCCTGGTCTTAAACACCTCCAGGACAGGGCCCCACCCACCTCCCTGGACAACCCATTCCAGGGCTTCACCACTCATGGTGAAGAACTTCCTCCTCACATCCAGCCTGAATCTCCCCACCTCCAGCTTCATTCCATTCCCCCTAGTCCTATCACTACCTGATATCCTGAGAAGTCCTTCCCCAGCCTCCTTGTAGCCCCCTTCAGATACTGGAAGGCCACAGTGAGGTCACCTCTGATCCTTCTCTTCTCCAGACTGAACAGTCCCAACTCCTTCAGTCTGTCCTCATAGGAGAGGTGCTCTAGCCCTCTGCTCATCCTCATGGCCCTTCTCTGGACATGCTCCAGCATGTCCATATCCCTCTTGTAATAGGGGCTCCAGAACCGGATGCAATACTCCAGGTGGGGTCTCAGCAGAGCTGAGTAGAGAGGGAGAATCACCTCCCTTGACCTACTGGCCACACTTCTCTTGATGTAGCCCAGGATCTGACTATATTGTGAGTCTGTGATGAAGATGCAGTTCTGGAATTACCTCTGAGTTTGTACACTCTAACAAAATGAACAAGTAAGTTACTGGCATCCAGTATTTGGAGTGCTGCGTCCTGTGCTACGTTAGGGTGCAGCAATTCAGTGTTCAAGCCTCACATTAGTTTCCCCAAGGTTCTTGCCCATCAGAATGGATGTTCTGACTTGTGTTAAGGACTCCTTGTGCACCCTCTTCGTACAGCAGGAGAGCTCATAAGTGGGGGACGTTTCTCATGATTTGTGCATCCACTTTTGAGGAGGTTTATTTTGAAATTACAGCTGATGCTGATTTCATACCTGAGAGATTGCTTGGTCCCTAGTGGAGTTAGATTAGGACCTGTGTCGTTACAACTATAGCCTGATGAAAAAATAAATGCAGAGCACTTCATGTGGAAAAGTTACAAATGTGTGTTTGGTAGTCTTAAGTGTCATATACCGAGGATGGAACCTGCAGTGGGAAATAAAGTACTAAAAGTGCTATACAGACCTGTCAAACCTGTACATCCCATAAAATGGCTAGTCAGTGAAGGAAGCCTGAGTTTAAGGAGGCAATGAAAGCAAGCTGAAGGGATGCAAAACCAGTCATCCAACCTAAAGCTGTCCTTTCCAAATAGCAGGAAAAAGGCACAGCCTCTGTGGATACATGGATGCAGTATCTGATGAGATAACTTCAAGGCTTCTTGTGTTCTCAAGCTGCCCAAGTCCTGATTTTTTTCAGTAGTGTTTTCCACAGCAGGAAATGTGTATTGGCATCATTGGTTTCATATCTTCTTGCTGAGCATCCAGAGGTGGTAAATGTGTGAATTACACATCGGGTGGTGAGCTGGTGGACTTGTAGTATCATACAAGAGGGAAGACGTTTCCTTTGGAAAGGGAGATGTTCTTCCAGACCCTGTTCTTTTTCAGAGAGGGGAAATCTGAACAGATGGGCTGTTCTTCCGCTGTTTGCTCTGAAAACGGGAGCTGGGAAACAGCATGTTGTGTAAACAATACCAGCCCCGCATCGTGGCCAGAGACAGGCTCCCCTGGTTGCTGCATCATACTTAAACCTTATGCTTTTGTCACCTAGAAATTCTTAAGGAATTAGCAGAAATAATGCTGTGCTCTTAGCTTTGGATGCTGCCTAACCAGAGTCTCTTCCTGGGGCTAATTACTCATCCTGTTCTTGTATTCCATTCAGACTGTACCTTTCTTGGCAGAAATCAAATGCTTCTCAACCTGCCCTAAATTTTTATGCACAGATACTCTGAGTGTAATTTTCAATCCAAAAGAAATTTGGAGAGGACAAAGGAGAATAAAATTGAAGCTCTAAATACTCTTTCAAGTAGCTGTGAGAGGAGAGGAAATAAACTCTTGCAAGAAGTCTGATAGCTTAAGTTGAAAAATATTTTGTCCTCTCTGCAACTGTAATCATTTGTTCAGAATCAAAAAAACCATGAGACTTTTCCCCCTGGTTTTAATATAGCATTTAAATAGCAGAGGGAAAAAAAAAAAAAAGTAGTGTTGCTCTTTACAGTTTCTCTCCTGTCTTTTCTGCCTGTAGGTGAGATAACAATGGATGCAATATTATCCCGACTGAAGCAGCTCAGCTCTGATGAGCTTAGAGAAGAAATTGTAAAAGCAGGACTGAAGTGTGGGCCCATTACCTCCACTACTAGGTTTATTTTTGAAAAAAAATTGGCTCAGGCATTGTTGGAGCAGCAAGGAGGTTCAGAGGGCAAAGGATCTCTGTCAGAGGAGGCTGCTGGAAGTGCCGCATCTGATAGCAGCCGGGCAGAAGCACAGAAGGCTTTGAAAGGCACCGCGGTGAATCACAACAGTCACGGAAGTGCTTCTGAAGACACAGACTTTGGGTACTGTGTAGGTCTGAACCCTCCAGAAGAAGATGATGTGATCCACATGAAATGTTCAGCTCCTGTCTGTGGAGCAGGATATGTTGATTCACAAATTAGTACTCAGGCACTGTCCAAAGAGCCTCCATTGTTCTATGGTGTTTGTCCGGTTTATGACGACATTTTGGCAAGAAATGGTAAATATTCATTTTCTTTCTTTCCAGTGATAAGCTTTTTGCAGTCTTGTCTAAATGGACATTTTTCTGCATAGCAGGTGATATGAACACCACTGTATTCATGTTCAAGGACTACTCAAAGCATTTTTGTGTGTTTCTCTAAATAGTATTTGTTGGATCTGTGGCATAGAAACACTGTTCAGAGACATCTCAGGTGTTCTGCCGTCAGAGTTGATACACTTAAGGGTCCTCTGCTTGAGGTAGCTCAGATGAAGAAAGTTATTTCCTTCTGCTACTCTAATGCCCATCCTGTGTCTTCAATCTCTCTCAAGAATAAAAAGTAGTCCTACAAAGAAACAATCAAAATCTATTTAGACTGTCATTAGTTGAAGCTTAAATGCTCCCTTCTAACAGAGTTTTGTATTTTCTTTCCTACTTTAATGCCAAATGGTATCTAGATGGATCAGTCATTTGTCACATGTTGTTGATGAGCACTGCAATAAGCAATTATTAAACTCCCAAGTGGTGGGATTACAGTAGTGCATATTCTTTCTCATTAGAAGGATGTTCAGATGTCTTAATTTGAACAGATAATATTGATGCAAATGGAGAGGAGAAAGAAAGATTTCATTAACATCCAAGGCTCTGTGTAGAAGTCTTAACATTGTGACCATGGATCACAGTTGATCTTTCTGGACAAGAGAACATGGAAAGTGATGCAGGGTGAATTTGAATTTGCTTGTGAATTGAGTTTGCTTGTCACAATGGATGTGAAACACTTCTTTGCTGGCTCTGGCCCATCTGTTAAGATGTTCAGATATTGATCTGAATGGCCAAAGACCATACAGATAGCACCTGATCTTAGCTGGAGCCTGTAAAATTCTTCTACTCCATTTTCAAGAGAGAAAATTTAAAAGGGCTTTTGAGTCTTACACCAGTTTGAGACCAAAGCTGGCAGGATAGTCTGAGAATTTTGTAATCTGTTTCTAGGAACAGACCTGAGATTATTGAAATAATCATTTCACTTTGCTTGTACTTTGTTGCAGAGAGAATACATGTTTATGAAGATAAAAAGGAAGCTCTCCAAGCTGTTAAGATGATTAAGGGTTCCCGTTTTAAAGCTTTTTCAAACAGAGAGGATGCTGAAAAATTTGCTAAAGGCATCTGTGATTATTTCCCGTCTCCCAGCAAGTCTTCTTTATGTTTGTCTCCTGTGAAAATGACATCATTTAACAGAGGTAAGTTCATCTCTGTAAAGGAGATGCAATATACACTCTGATATTTGTTTGTGAGAGTAGAAGCAATAACTTCATAACCAATACACCAACAGACAAAAATTGAAGGGGTGAATCATCTTCATAAACTGAAGTTCCTTTAGAGTGGTGGTGTTTAAGACAAGCTGTAGACAAATGTTAGATCACAGCTCCAGAGCTTTCTGACCAAATGAAATGACTGTATGAGTAGATATGCCAACCAGTATTTAATGACATTTTTCTGTGAAAGAAGTTTGAAACAGGCAATGAAAAGTATATTTTAATTTTGGATTCACATCTCATTTTACTTCTGTATAAAGTTGTACTGGGGAAGTCAGCCTTAAAAAGTTAATTGATGGTTTTGCCAAGAAAGGAGCACCAAAGTTTATGTACAAGAAGTAGAATACGTTGGAATCCTGCTGTTTCTTCTGTAAAGAACTACCACAGAAGTAAACCAGAGCCTCAGGAATCATGTGAAAATCTGGGGTCTGCCTTTTAAAGCAGAAGATTTGGCCTGCAGTGTATGGTCTTTGTGGTCTGTGTTATGATAAGCTAAACAGGTTCCTCTTAAGAGCAATTGTTATTCTGGTTCATGTGAATTTTACACTAAAAACTGTTGCTATTCTTCTAAAGCTGTAGTGTTGGTGGTGGCTTTCATGGACCTACTGCTTAGCAGTCTGTGGTTACATTGGGCAGGGTTTGATTTTACTCACAGACTGCAGGATTTTCAGGTTTGACCAAGACACTGATAAATTTGCACAGTCTATTGAAACTGTCCTTAATTATTAAGTAAGTTCATAGGTCCAGAAATAAAGTGGTAACCACTGAGCATATTTCAGTGTTCCTACTTGCTAGATTAAAAGGATTCAGTCACAAAACTGCAAAAAACCTACTCAGAAAATTCTTACCTCTTGTTGAATTCTGCATTTAAGCTTGGAGGAAGGAGAGTAGTCATTTTAAAGTTTACCTGTCCCTATTAAAGTCTGAAACAGTTTTACAAGATGATTAAGTCTTACTCCTCTCCCTCCCTATTACTAACTACTGATACTTTTACATCTCTGGTCATTGACCTCATTTTTTTTTCTCTTGTACGTGAAAGCTGCAAAGTTAATGCACGTAGATAAAAAGCTTACTTTCATATGGGTATGAAAACTGTGATCACTGAAAAGAGTGTATCTAGAAATAGATTACTTTATGTTTTGACAGATGGCTTATGTTCTCCTGAGACTGAAACTGCTAATAAGGAGAGAGCCAACAGTTATAAAAGTCCACGTACTCAAGATCTTACTGCTAAGCTTCGGAAGGCTGTGGAGAAAGGAGATACTGCAACATTTTCAGAACTTATTTGGAGTAACCCCCGTTATCTGATTGGGTCAGGAGACAACCCAACAGTTGTACAGGTAAAAATAAATAGAAAAATCCAAGTTCTGGTTAAGTGATTTAGCTTTGAGGCCTGCTAAGCAGAACTAGAAGGACTGTTGTTGCCTACTCTTCCTTCAAGAGGTCTTGTTTCCACTAGCGCAGAGTTTCTCGATGTTTATTGGTACTAGGTGAGAGCTAAGAGGAACATGGCAGAAGTCTTGTGTAAGTCACCCATCATAACTGAGGGTTCGGTTTGCTCTAGAAGAGCTCAAAATATGTGTGCAGTTCTTTGGGGGAAGAATAGTATTGATCTCCTTAGAATGATTCTAGTCTTTTAAAAATAGAGTGATTCGAAAGAAGAGAGCAGTGCTTCGGCTGTGGCTGAGGTTCTAAGGCACTGCTTACCTAGGCACCAGACATGCTTTGCAGCCAAAATCTTGTGTGTAAGGTACCATTTAGCAGATGCTAGCAATCTTGCTTTAACAGATGCCTTCTGTCAGGCCAGCTTTGTGAAGGTCTTGAAATTTTGTGTGTAAATAGTAACAGCAAAACTAATTTTTTTATATATATACATACCTGTGCTTTCCTGCTTGACCAGTTCCTATCTCCTCTTATTATGTGATGTCTGAATATACCTTCTCTGCCATGTTTTTGCCCTAGATGTAAGAAAAGACTCTAGCTGAGTGTCAGAATAATTTTGCTGCTTGTAAGAATGTGTGTATAAAGATGCCTGTCTTTACAGTGTCCTACAATTTGCTGCAGTTTTAGAATCATAGAATGGTTTGGGTTGGAAGGGACCTTAAAGATCACCTAGTTCCAATCCACATGCCGTGGGCAGGAGCACCTTCCACTAGACCAGGTTTCTGAATGTTTATGAACTACTTTATAAACATCTTTTCCATAACCACCCCTCCTCTCAAAAAAATAAATCTAAATACCAAACTCAGCGTGGAAACCTTTCTATTTTCAGAGTTAAATCAGGTGAGCACATGGGTGTAAGAAAGCTGTGTCTGTTCAGTCTAATGTTTGTCCCTGTTTTCCAGGAAGGGTGCAGGTACAATGTCATGCATGTTGCTGCCAAGGAGAACCAAGCTGGTATCTGCCAGCTATTACTGGATACTTTGGAAAATCCTGAGTTTATGAGGCTTATGTATCCAGATGACGATGATGTAATGCTGAAGAATCGCATCCAGTACATTGTTGACCTTTACCTTAATACACCAGATAAAATGGTAAGGTTTGAGGGTTTGCCAGTTTCTTAGTCTTATGGAAACAGCTGGAAGCTGTTAAGGATGTGTAAGGGAGAAGGAAAACGAACAGGAGACTTGTGGCAGAATGAGCTATTAATGAGTTTTGTTGGTTTTAATAATCATTGTTCTGCAGTACAGTGGGAAAAGATCTATTAGGAGCTCTCATACTTAGCCATGACATTTATTTGGGATTGACCTCATTGTGTTTCCAAATAGATGTGAATTTTCCCTTTTTTTCCCCCACTGCAGGGATTTGATACTCCTTTGCATTTTGCCTGCAAGTTTGGGAATTTGGATGTTGTTAATGTGCTTACCTCACATCCAGCTATTGTAAAAAATCCAAGAAACAAATATGATCAGACTCCAGCAGAAGTAAGTCTCTCCATGTCCACAACACACCCAGAAATGTTACATCTAATTATTTTTTTTCAAGTTCAGAGATACTAGTGTCATAATAGTATGTAAATCTTTGAAATCAGTGCAAGTATTTTACATTGTTTGGGGTAACGTTCTAGATTTTATGTTTCACTGCCCTTACCCTGTCTGTTTTACAGATATGGGTGGGTTTTAGTGGTTTGTTCTACTGTGAGTTGTAAGTACTGGGTGAGATGGGTAGAGGCCAGTAATGTAACTGATTGCAGTTGATTTGAGGGTGAAGTCTTATGCTCTACTAACAAACACCTGAAATTTTATTAACAGGTAGTTTGTGAAAGAAGCAAGAATAAATCTGCAGAACTGAAAGAAAAACTAAGAGAGTACTTGAAAGGTCTGTATTCAGTTTTATGCTCTGTCAGGCCTGCATTTTGCCTCTTTGCTGACTCCCATTCTGTTTTGTTTTCTGAGAGAAACTCTAAAGCTGGCAAGGAGCAGACAACTTCCTGTCTTTTAAATTAGTCAGAACTCTTGCCGTTTGCCTCACAACATTATCCTACCTTGCTCTGTAACACAGGCATGGCCCTTACTTTACTCAGCCAGCCTGAAGCAGAAAGTTCAATCTAAAAGCAAACAAAAGATCCTGACAGAGCAAGAGATTTGTTCCATTGGGGGAGTCTTGTAATTTCTTTGACAGAGAGCTTTTCATTGTGGGTTTAAGCAAAAGGAGATTTTGAAATTTGTTGATGATCCTTAGTGAAGGGATGCATGTTTCAGTGCAGGTGTTTGTGTGAGAGAAGGGAGCCTGTGCTGAAAACCAGTCTGTAAGAGGGCTGTGAACGGCAAGTAGTTTTACTAATGAAGTCAAGTCAGATGGCTAAGTGTATGAGTGTATTGATACTCTAGGAAGAAGGAGCAGGCTGATGCAATAAATGTGTTAAGAAAGCTTTTTGTTTTATATTTCAGGTCGATACTATGTACCACTCTTGAGAGCAGAAGACAATTCTTCAGCTCCTGTCATTGGTGCTCCATGGTCACCTGATCAGACAGATGATAGCCCCCAAAGAACTTTATCTAAGTACACTGGCAGCCCCAAAGATCCAGTGTTGTCAATAAGAGCATTTGCAGGCCCCATGAGCCCCTCAAAGGTAAGGAGAGGACTTGCATATAACTGTAATGTTGTGACCTGGAGTGCTGTCTGCAGCTCTGGGGCCCCAACAAAAGGGAGAAGTAGACTTGCTGGAGCAGGTCCAGAGGAGGGCCACCAAGATGTTCAGAGGGCTGCTGTGAAGAGAGGCTGAAAGAATGGGGGCTGTTCAACCTGAGAAGAGAAGGCTCTGAAGAGATTTAGAGCTGTCAAAATCTGAAGGAGACCTACAGGAGGGCTGGGGAAAGACTGTTTAGAAGGGCTTGTAGAGATAGGATGAGGGGCAGTGGTTTGAAACTGGAGTGGGGAGGTGTAAGTTGGACATCAGGAGGAAGTTCTTCACAGTGAGTGGTAAAATACTGGAACAGATTGCCTAAGGATGTGATTGAGGCCCTGTCGCTGGAGGCATTCAAGATCAGATTGGATGTGGCCCTGGGCAACCTGCTTTAGTTGGAGGTGTCCCTGCTGATTGCAGGGGTGTTGGGTCAAGATGATCTTTGAGGATCTGTTCCAACCTAGTGCAGTCTGTGAGTCTGTGGTGCCTTTATTTTGTTGTTTGGGTTTTTTTCTCATCAAGGACCATTAGGAGCTCCATCCATGCTTCGTTGTGTGGCGTAGCCTGCTCCTGTTAGAGATTGTGGCTCTCTTTTTCTTGATGAGAAAGAGGAGCATAGAAACTTCTAAATACTTTTTGTTGCTGAAAACATAGAAACCTGTGGTATAAATAAGAAGAGTGAAAGTTCAGTCACAACAGACTTGTTTAGTTCTCTTTCCTGTTCAAAGAGTGCTCTTTGCAAACCTTTCATTGTCTTGCAGCTAATTGCTCCAACTTTCTAATCTAAAACAGTCTTTCAATGTGGCTGTGAATCTGGTTAAGAAACATAACAGTATTTTTATCTCCTTCCTAGAAACTGACAGTGATGTTAGAAGCAGTTTGCCACCTCTGGGTGCTGAATTAACCTTACCCTTTTTTTCTAAATGGGAAAACTGATGAGCAAGGGGTAGCTGTGGGGAGTGTTCTGGAAAAGTGTTGCTTGTGCAGTAGAAAAGCCAAGTCCTTATTTTTCAGGAGGAATACTTGGACAGCAGCTTCACAGAGTATAAAATTATAGACATCTCTTTGACTCATTTGTTTAATGTTAACATGCTGGATTATGACAGCTTTAGAAATAGTGAATAAATACAACTGATGACTTTCTGTTATTTGATGCTTGAATTCTTCTAGGACAGAGTTTAAAATAAAACCCACAACTTAATGGTTTTTTCTTCTAGATGTACACAGTGCTCAGTTCTCCTGAGCAGAGGTAAAAATATTTTATACTCTGAAATGCTTTCCCTAGAGTGTAAACTGTGCATAGTTAATGCTGTATTTTAATTGCTGGCAGATACCTTTAATCTCTTAGTGTAATTCTTAGTCATTGTTGCTGATTTTTGTCATAGAAAGGCACAAAGGTTGAGACTTTACCAAAACACATTCATTTATTTCCTTTAGGAGTTCAAATTCAAACTTCTGAATATACAAGGAGAGTATATTCTAATAACTGTAGCATGGCATGAGATTTAACACATCCAAGTGCCAGGTTCTGCACATTGGCCACAGCAACCCCATGCAGCGCTACAGGCTGGGGTCAGAGCGGCTGGAGAGCAGCCAGGTGGAGAGGGACCTGGGGGTACTGGTCGATGGTAGGTTGAACATGAGCCTGCACTGTGCCCAGGCAGCCAAGAGGGTCAATGGCATCCTGGCCTGCATCAAGAACAGTGTGGCCAGCAGGAGCAGGGAGGTCATTGTGCCCCTGTACACTGCACTGGTTAGGCCACACCTCGAGTACTGTGTCCAGTTCTGGGCCCCTCAGTTTAGGAAGGAGGTTGACTTGCTGGAACGAGTCCAGAGAAGGGCAACGAAGTTGGTGAGGGGTTTGGAACACAAGCCCTATGAGGAGAGACTGAGGGAGCTGGGGTTGCTTTGCCTGGAGAAGAGGAGACTCAGGGGTGACCTTATTACTCTCTACAACTACCTGGAGGGAGGTTGTAGACAGGTGGATGTTGGTCTCTTCTCCCAGGCAACCAGTACCAGAACAAGAGGACACAGTCTCAGGCTGCACCAGGGGAGGTTTAGGTTGGATGTTAGGAGGAAGTTCTACACAGAGAGAGTGATTGCCCATTGGAATGGGCTGCCCGAGGAGGTGGTGGAGTCACCATCATTGGAGGTGTTCAGGAGGAGACTTGATGGGGTGCTTGGTGCCATGGGTTAGCTGTTTAGGTGGGTTGTTTTGGTTGATAGGTTGGACGCAATGATCTTGAAGGTCTCTTCCAACCTGGTTTATTCTATGTAATTCTGTGTATACATACAAAATACCACCTTTGCATCCTAGAAACCCGTGAACAAGAGAGCATTTGTCATCAAATAAATTTATAATAACGTGGCAGAATTAAAAGGCAGAGTTCCCTGCTGCAAAACAAATTAAAAGCAGGCAGGCTTAGTATCAATACAATTTAAGATGATTGCACATTATGATCCTTACTCTTCTAATATGCAGTTACAAGATCAAAGTAACCAGTGACACTGGGAGGAGTCATTTTAGAGCCGGTATGAGATTCTCTGCAGCTGGAGTTGAGCAATACTTGTGGCAGAACTTGAGCCTGTTTGCTTGTAGACAGCACACAGCTAAATGTGTTACATACCTATGGAGAAACAGTTAGCCACCACTGGGTTAGCTTCATACTGTGAAGAGGGGGGTGTTTAAAACATTGTTTCTGTTTTTCAAAGGCTGAAGAATTCCGCAGGCTTTGGAAGACTCCACCTCGAGAGAGAGCTGGCTTCTTTCGTAATGTCAGGAAATCTGACCTGGAGAGAGGTGTTGAAAGAGTTGGAAGGTATCTAAAAGACTTATCAGTATAAAAAAAAATAGCAATGGAGCAATGAAAAGCAAAAGACTTGTGCTGAGAAGTGTGGGGTTTTTTTACTTACTGAACAATATCCTAGGGCAGAAATATTTTATGAAGTGTATTGTGCTTGGGGTAAAGAAAACAGCTAAAAATGTGAGAGCAAGCTTTCTCAGCTTTGAAAATAAAGATCCTGTCGTTGAGGGTTTGTGTATGTACTTTTCTCAAACATTTAGCTGGCTGCTTTGTCAGATGTAAAGTTACAGGCAGCCTGCTTTTACTTGCAAATTGAGGGCTTGTTAGAAAGATAGCAGAACAAGAAGATCCTAACACAGGTGTTCTGCTTATAAAAGCTGTGTCCTTGTTGTTGCAGTACCTTGTGTCAGCAGTGTATGGACACCCTACCCCCCCATATCTTATTAAAACCTCATAAGATTTCTTTCTTTGAAATAACCCCTGGCTTCTTCCTACCTTCTGCCATTCCCAAGTAGGAAAAGCTATTGAATGGAGGAGTTATTGTTCAGGTCATGCCTCCATCAGTGGGGATTTATCTCTACCTGGTGTCTAGATACAAACAGCTTAAAAATAGCAATATTCATGGTTCTAAACTTAAGAGTAATAGTTTAATGGAGTGGGCTGCCCAGGGAGGTGATGGAGTCACCATCCCTGGAGGTGTTCAAGAGGGGATTGGACGTGGCCCCTGGTGCCATGGTTTAGTAGTCATGAGATGTTGGGTGACAGGTTGGACTTGATGATCTTTGAGGTCTTTTCCAACCTTATTGATTCTATGAAATTTGATAAACAGTACAGAAAAAAAGATGTGAACTAATTCTGTGTTTGCTGAGGATGTTCATTGTCGCTTTTGCAGTCTGTTGATTGTTGTGGAATTGTGTTGCCTAGATGCACTTGTATGCTCCTGTTAATAGATGATAAAAATGTGTTCAGAATGAAAAACAAAACAAATGCTTGTCAAACTAATCTGTCTGTCCCCACAAATGATTCGTTCTATTTTATTTATTGCAGGGAGTTAGCTCATGAGCTGGGGTTCCCGTGGGTTGAATACTGGGAATTTCTGGGCTGTTTTGTTGATCTGTCTTCCCAGGAGGGGTTGCGAAAATTAGAAGAGTACCTGAGCCATCGGGAAATGAGCGAAAAGGCTCAGCAAGGAACAGGGGAAAATGAAACCTGCAATAGATATAAAACTCTGCATCTTCCTGGTAAGAAAAGGGCAAATGCGACAAACAACGGGGTGCACCTGGGGAGAAGCAGGAGAGAAGCAGCTTGGTGCCCAGGGGAAGCATTTACCTGTGGTGGTTGCTATTATTAATCTGCTATCCAAACAGCCTGATTGTAGTGCTGAAAATGGAGCTAACAATGCTGAGTGCAGGAGAATTAGACCAGACCTCCTTAGCTGTTAGTTACCTTTCATATCAAAGTATTTTGATTGTAGGCTCCAAATGAAATTCCCATAAGAAAACCTCTATCTTCAGTATGTTTTCACTTGGAGCATTTGGGAATTCAGCTTGGAGTACAGAATTTTGTAATCCACAGATAGAGAGTAAATAACTTCTTAACAGAAAAATCATTCACAGTTGAGGGTGAGAGATACACCGAACAAAACTCAGGAAAGCTTTTGTGCCTTCTCAAATCAGTGCTTGCCATGGTGCACACACACGTTGCTTATGGAAGGTGCACACAGGTCATAAAGCTTTGTGCTATGTCTGATGATAGATCTGAAGTGGCTCTCATAATGGAATAAGCCTGGGCTGACAAGACCCTGAAGGATGGTTGTTGGACTAGTCATAAGCCTTTGTGCTTTGGAAGAGATGAAAACTTAAGCTGTTTGATATTAGTAATATTTTCCTGCCTTATTCTGCTTTATCTTGAGCTTAGCCTTTGTCACTGGTTAATGTTTGAAGTGAGGAGTGTGGGAAATAGAGTTCTCCAGTAGGAGATAAAAGGTTATTTGCAGAAATGATACAGATGTAATTTTGCATTTGTAGCTTTAGTTAGGTTAGTTCATGCTCTTGCAGGAACAAAATTAGAGAGGGCTTCGATTAATAGGCATAAAAAGTGTGGATTTCTTGCTAGTTTGTTTTGGTGTTCTGTTGAAAGTCTTTTAATATCTGTTGCTCTTACTAAAATTGTTTACAGGCAAGAGTAAGAAATGCTGCAATTCTATTTCTGTTGGGGCATTTTTGGATGAGGATGATGATGACATGAGCTTAGAAGAAATTAAAAACAGACAGAACGCAGCACGGAACATCAGCCACCCTATAGTGTCCCAGGAGCCCAGCATCAGTGAGATTGGAAATGCCCAGTGTGATATCTTGTCAATGGAGAGGGCAGTAAACATCATAGAAACAAGAGATCACCCCAGACACTATGAAAAGGCAGCTTCTTCCAGCAAAAATGGATTCTGCAATCCTGTGGCCACCGAAAGGATGAAGGGTGACCGAAAGCATTTGCGTGATGGAGGAGGATGCCTTGGATCGTCACCTGTCTCCAATTTAATGTCAGAATTTGAAAGTCTCTCTGTCCAAGAGCAACAGCTTGCAGGAGAATCAAACACAATTGGTGCAAAAACTGAGGAAGGGAGAGTTGTGGCTGAAGGAACGAGTCAGGGGAGAACACCCAAGGACCATATGGATAAGGCCTGCTCTGCAGTTTCACTGGCCAGTTGTTCTGAGCCAGGTGTTGCAGGTAAACCTGGAGAGATCAAGTTAAGGACAGAACACAAAATACCATTAGAAAAGGAGAGGCTGGTCGTGGAATCTGGAATTCAAACTAACGAGGCACAACAGCGTCAGGAACTTTCTTCCCAGAAATTGTTTTCGAAGGCATCGCCCGCAAATGAGACTTGGAGGAAGCTGTTCCTGCTTGGGTGAGAATTGGCTTTTCTGACACTTCATTGTCCTTTGGTTTATGTATGCAAAACAAGTTGGGTTTTGTTACATGGCAAAGTTGAGATGATGTGATACTGAGCAACTCTAGTTGCAGTCAGCTGGAGTGCTTCACTGCTTGGACAGTAGTCACATGGGGATGCAGCTAATTGCCTGAACAGCTTCTCTAGAACAGAAGGAAAAAGAAGAGAATTCTTTGATTCCAAATCACTTGCAGTTAATTTGCTGTTTACCATTCATCTGGCAGGCTTGCAACTCCACAGCATGCCTGACTTAGATGAACAAAGTGTTTACTGCACTCTTGGGATGTCCTCAGATTACATCTTCAGAACTTCTGTTTTATGAAACTGCTGTGTGATATTGGTGAGGCTGCTGGAGAGAATTCACAGGGAAGCTGTGTTTAGAGGGGAGCACGAGCAGTGTGTTTGCTTGTATCAAAAATACGCGGTTTGGAATTGGGCTGGTTTATTGCCTGAACAAAAGCATTGTTCCCTTCTCACCTAGTCCTGTTTCTGTTCTAGGGAGCAGCCCTCAAAGCTGGACAGCGATGTCTTGGCAGCTATAGAAGCAGTGGAGGTCGACCCACAGAAGTATCCCTTTGTTTCCAGATGGAAACACATGGTGCAGTCATACTCCCCATTGGACAGGCAAAGGTATGGCTGCAAATTCAGCCAAATGAGTTGAAAGTGTTTTTGTAGCAGGTCAGCTGCAGAACAGCTGCAGTAGCTGGAATTTCAGGCCTTGGTTTTTATGAGCAACTGGTTTTAAAAATTCAACTGTATTAACTACTGGTATGCTTCTGAAATCAATCACCAAGCCTATTGGGGCTGGCATCTAGTAACAAGGAGTGTTTACTGGTGCTGCAGTCAGATTCCATCCACAACACTGCAGTTCCAGATCACTTCAGCATATCTGCACAGACAAATCAGACAAGAGGAAGATCTCAAAAGCAAGCTTTCTAGTTGGCAGATTCCTGTTTGCAGATGTGTTGCTTTCTGTGCGGATCCCTCATTGGTCTCAAGGGTAGTTGTGGTGTCAGTTGGTAATTCACTGCTGTTGGGGACACAGTGCAGGAATGTTGTATTGCTTTGAGGTGCTTGGGTTGTGCAGTGATGGTAAAGTGCATTTAGTATCATCAGGCATCCCCAGTGCCATACAACAGACTGAAAGGGGGCAGAAAACCCTCCAGTGCCCTGTACTGACTTGTTTTCTCATGTTGTTTTTGCTAGCTTTCACAAATGCATGAAATCCCAGGTATTATGAGAACTATTTTCACTAAGAAGTTGTCAGTAGAAGTGTTAAACATTATTAAACATGGTGCTTTGATTCTGAGATCTAAAGCACTTCTCTCCTTATTGCAGCTTTCTCACCAAATGACTTCTTGTTTCTTTCAGCTGGCCAAGTTCAGCACAAAAGGTGAAGCTCATGGCTCCTGGCCTTCCAAATGCTTCAGTGTATTCTAATTCAGGAAGAAATAGTCCCATAACAGGAAGCCCAGGAAAATATGGCAATGCCACCTCGTTCTTTCCAGACCCTGGGAGTCCTGGGCGCTACAGTCCAGCTGGTGTCAACCATGCTCTGCTGAGACCGCGTTCTTCTTCAGAGCCTGCTGCCCACTAAAACAAGGTTCATCTTCCTGGGACTTCAGTTGCATTTTCATTGGTAGAGTGGAGGAAAAAAAACTACAATGTTACTAAAGTGACATGAGGTTTGTGCCTGGCTATTTATTTTTCCTCAATGGAGGACAAACATATGTTCAAAAAAAGAAGTTGACTATATGTCTTTATGCCATACATGGGATAGAATACTGGTGATATGCAAGAAGTTAGTGACAGTGCAGTTGTCCTGTAGCTATGAATTAACCCTCGTTGCCAGTAAAGCAGTGAGCTGAACCTTTACTTAGAAGTGGTGGGATTTTCCCCTCACCAGTTGTCATTGTAATGAATCTCTTAGCCCTCAACTGCCTTGCTTTTGCTGGGGTAGTCTGGAGGAAGCACATCATCAGTAAAGAGAAATCTTAGGGGAGGAAATTGATGGCAAGAAATAAAACCTTCCTCTACATGCAGGGGGAGTGCTCAAAGTTGAAGAGCCTAAAACAAAACCTAGGTGATGACAGCTTTGTTGTGCTGAGAATGACTCTGATAGGTTGTGCATAAACAAAGTGTTTATAGCCAGCAGTTGGGTGTAGAGGGTTGAATACACACACACACACTTCCCTATTTGTGTGTATTTATGCACTTACTTACACAGAAAACCTTAAGCCTTTGCTTTTAAAACACCGTGACACCACTTGAGTGTTTTAGTCAGGGGGCACTAGAGAAATGAGTGGGGTTCCTTTCAGTGGTAGTGGGAAGATGTTAAAAAAAAAAAAGCTAAGTTAAAAAATCAGCTGGTTTCTTTTCCCCACAGCAGCTTTTTAACATGAGCAGATGTTAATAGACCTTGCACAAAAACACATCAGCAATAATTTGACCAGTTTTACCAGCAACGTAACCTAAATGGTCTACCTTAATGGTCTAGTTTGTAATGCAGTCGAGTGGTAGTCAGTGGCCCAGGGTGTGGCTCCTTAGTTCCCAACTGAAAAGAGGGAGGAATAAGGAGGACAAGTACTTGTATTGAAATCTAAGCTCTAGTCTTGATGTGTTTTTGTTAGAGCAGTTCTATGCTGTAGCCTTCTGCAAGAATGACTTGTTTGGACAGTATAATGCCCAGACTGAAGAATGCTTTTCAAAACTCAAGACAGTTTTCCATCAAGCTTAATGGCTGTAATGTGAGCAAAGGGTTCCAGAAACAGAGCTCTCTAGTGCTGAGAGCACCCTCGTTAAAAAGAAAGCAAGCATCTAACAACCTACATCTGAGCAGTGCTGGTAAAAAAGGGATGGATTTAGAGTCACTGGTGCCACGCAGTGAGGGAGAAAGCACAGAACCACCCTGGCCACAGGGTGTTTGTCTAAACCCCTGTGGTTGTAGGCGGGATGGGGCCATGCAGGACTGGTTGCTCCCTTAGCCAGCAGCGCAGGGGCTGGCTTTGGGCAGGCTCTCAGGCTGTTGCACACGGCATTGACTGTTGGTACACAAACATACACCCCCTGAACAGGTTCGTGATTGGGAACTAACCTGACACTGCACTAATGCTTTTGCAAGCTCGATAGTGCCTTTTGTAACGTCCTTTTTTTTTTTCAATTGAATTCTTGTTCTTTTAGAAGTTTAAAACAAAAGTGGTATCCACTTACTATGGGCACATAAGATCCAGTCTTGATTCTGGGCTTTCCAAACAGAACCTGTTTTAATGTCTCTTTCTATGTTTGGTTATTCGGTGCACAGCTCTCTGCTGGGGGAGAGCATTCCTGGTTTAGGAAAGGCTTATTTACCTCTCTATAACAAAGCCTATTTCCAGTGAACTGGACATGAGGAAGAGCTATTTTACACAGGTGTCATTCAGTGCTACTCCAGACAAGCAGCTGGGCTGGGTGTAATTCTTTTTAAGAGAGGTTTTAGAAACTTGAGACCATTAACCAGCTGTTACCAATAATGGACTTTTTCAGGTGCAGCAGTCTCTGTGGTCTCAACTTTTTTAGGTCCCTAATTCCTAGAGTTTTATTTTAAAGTTTTTTTTTTTGTTGTTGTTGTTGATTGGTTTTAAAAGGTTTTTTAATTTTAATAATTTAATGTAAATGAAGTCTTTGTCATTCTGGAGAAATTATCTGACTGATGAGTAATTGCCTAAAACAATGTTTCAGATTCATGTGCTAAGTTGCTGTGTGTGCAGCCGCTCTTCTCCACCCTGCTCTCTCTGGAGCCATCCTATTGGCCTTTTGGTAGGAGTTTGTTCCAGAGCCAGGAGCCTGACACTAACACTCTAGGACTCATTCCTTTTTGCCCTACCTTTGTTACACACTTTCTTTTTTTACTACTATGTAACTGTATATTACTGGTATGTACATGCATACAAACACACACACTCCTCTCTCACACGTCACCAAACCCCTGCCTGTCACTTTGTCATTTTTCTTTTGGTTGGGTCAAGAGAATATTTTAAGTTGTATTATATGGTGTGCATTAGTCCAGTTGTGCTGCATCTCAAGAGGTCATTTTTCTAACAGCCATTGCTGTAGCCCTTCGGTCATTTGTGATTGTGAAGACAGCTCTTCCACACTGAGCCTGTGGAGACACCTTACATGAGGTTCATAGTGTTTCAATTGTCTTTTCATGGCCAAAAGGTCACTTATAAAGTTGCAAAAGTTCAGTTGTGGGGTTTTTGTTTGTTGTTGGGTTTTTTTTTAATTAACCAAATGCCACATTAAACCTGCAGTCACCCCACCTGCTGTTCAAAGATGAATGAGTAGCTGCAAGTATCACACTGCCTGTAGTGTGGGACACAGGGGTTAGGAGCTGGGTTGGGATCTTGACATGGCAAATCCCTGCTTTGTCTAGGCCTTACTGACACAAGTACTTTGGTGTGTGTGTGCACAGTGACATGGGGTTGTGCCACTAAAGACTTGGACGTTCCAAACCTTGAAAAGGCAAGCAGTGAAAGCACTGTAAAAATGATGTATGTACTTAATGGTGAATTTCCTTCCCCCTCACCCTTAAGTGCCCCTGCAAATGTTGTCAGTTTATTTCTGTACACAGGCAAAGAGGAGTTGTGTCCTCTGGCTGCCCACCAGGAACCTAGTTATTGGCATGGGAGTGTAAAGGGTCTGTATGTTAAGAGGGTTTGTGTACACACACACACACACAAATAAAAATGCACAGACTTCTCATCTGCCTGGCTTTCATGCTCCTGTTCCATGCTGTGCTGACAGAGCCCTGCAACTCCCAAAAGCCAAAGGGTGTACCTGGGCTTGGGCAGTCCCCTCCTCTACGCTGCTGTGCTTGCACCCACCTATGTGTAGAGGCAGTTTGCTCTGGGCCAGCTGCTCTCTCAAGCTGGACCTCCAGCCTGTTAAGGAACAGTTGCTCTGGGCACTGTCTGAGCTGGCAGAAGCACACCTCACTGCACACCAGGAGGCAGTCACACACACTGCCACTGAAGAGACAAGACAGACAGGCAAGTTGTTTTATTCAAAATGTTTAAAAAGTTAATAGATAAAAACTGATAAATTATTCTCATTGCATCCATGAGATACATTGTGATGGTTTCCTCTTGCCCCCACACCTTGCGCTACACAATGATCAGGTTTTGTTCCCCCCCTAGCCCCAGTTTCCCTCATCCTGATGTAGCAGTCCTGTACCAAGCAAACCATTAAACCTTATCTCATGAGGGTGTGTGCCATGCTTGTGCTTCACACAGCTGACAGGAGTGAGTGTAGGATCTCATGGACATTCTCAGTGCTAAGAGCACCTGTCAAACAAGTTATTTGTGTTTGCTGCCCTATGGCTCGTGCTTTCTCACCCAGACAGGATGGGTACAGTGACATTTCCCAACATTCCAGGTATTAAGTGAGCTCACTTACTACTCTGATTCAGGTGCCCAGCAACCAGCCCTAAGAGTAAATGCTTCTGAGCCCTCCCCTCACTACAACACCAAGTTCTTGGCCACCTGTGCATTTCCTAGAGCAAGTCCAGCAGGCCAGGGCTGTACAAGAGCCACATAAAGCATTCTGCCTGACCTCTGTACTACTCACTTGGTCTAGAAAAGTCTTCCCACAGACGTTTTTATTCTTCAGGTACCAGCAATTTGTCCAAATACTACAGACCCTCTGACCTGAAGTATCTTTGCCTTGAACCCTGCAGTGTTAGTTCCCCAAGAGCAGGACATCAGCAAATGCTGATCAGTAGGAACCAGCACTCAATGCCAAGTCAGCAACTGGAAGCACTTTCAGAAGGTGGCTGCTTTCCTTCCATCTCACTGCTATAGACATCCCCACATCCTGCTACAGATCAAGTTTTAGTTAAAGGCTTTATGAGACTGAAAATCATCATTCAGAATAAAGCACTTCCTGAGGATGGAGAACACTTAGTAGAAGCAGCAGTTAATTCTAGCACCACAGCTCTGGAGCAAAGAGCAGGGGGGTTACCCTCTGCTTTATGCTTACAATCTCTAGGCACAGTTTACATGAGCTTTTTGGAGGGCAGAGGGGAACAGTGAACCAACAAACACATCCTCAGCAGCTTACAAAAACTGAAGCCTTATCCCTTTGTTCCTTGAGCAGCAGAATACCCTGTTTGTCACCTCCTCTGCAGGGGCTGAAACCAGCTGGCTTGTCTTCAGTTTTAGCTGCAGTGAGCTACAAGGCTGTTCCTTCCAGAGCCCACACCAATTGCTTTCCTGCACAAGAGAAATACCCACGAGAGCACGCTTTGGTTATAGAAATTCACACGGGGGGGGAAGGTCAGTGCTCTTGCAACTGCTGAGCACACAGACATTCAATCTCTGTATTCCACAGCCCAGCTTTGCATTTTGGGGAATACTTGAGGACTGGACAGCTTCAAGCTTACAAAGATTTTGTCTTGTCTGGACTGAAAGGCAGATATGAGTATGTATGAAAGGGGAAGGGGGCTAAGGGATGTTTTGAAGACGGCATCACACCCCAATGTAACAGATAAAAACCTAGTGGTACCATAGCTGAATGACTAGTGCAAAGAGAGCAGAGGCAGCTGCTGGCCAGCCATCAGTTTGGCTCATTCAGGTGCGTGTGATTTTATCTGGAGGCATGAAACCTGTGTCACCCAGCGTTCGAAGTGCCACTCGCCCGTTGGGCCGGATCACCAAGTGAGTTATGCTGCCATTGTTGAGAGACATTCGTAGCCAGCCTTCTGGGGGAAACTGCAGTGCTCTAGCAAAACCAAAAGAGAGAGTATTAATTCATAAACAGGTAGTAACATGACCTCACAGCAGCATCATCTTCTGTTCCAGATGAGAAGAAAGAGACATTTGTTGGGCATTCTACAGCTTGGGTGCAAATGCTCCCCCAGTCAGTCAGCCTGAGACAAAAATCTTGTGCAACTGATATGAAGAGGCAGTGTTGATACCTGGACCAGTGCCAGCAGTGCCCTTGCATAAGCAGAGCCCAGCAGATGGGTATGATTATTGCAGACAGGATTAATTCAAATCGACAGAAGGCAGGAGCTGTAATGCAGTCAGGCTGCTGGGAGTGCACTGAGCAAACTCCTAACAAACACCTAAGACAGCACAGGTCAAAGTTGGTCACTGAGCCAGCTGCAGTACTACAAAACCCTGGGTAGTTCAGGAGAGGTAGAGAAGATGGCTCACCATACCCTGGACTTCCTCCACAGACCAAAGGCACAAGTGGCAAACAGCACTTCAAGGCACTATTTTAGCCTTACCAACACAGGTAGGTAAGCAACAGCAGCAGAGAAGCAGGGAATGAAACAGACCCTTTCCAACCCTAACAATTCTATGATTCATTCTAGTTGTGCCCACGTGTGCCTACAAAAGAAATTCACCAAAACTACTTTCCATCAGCTGCACTGCTCCCCAGAAGCAGCAAGAAAAGGTACTTCAGCTGTGGTGCTGTATTGCCACAGAAATCACAGTCTCCAGCTATTCTAAACCTCCTAACTCCACAGCCTCAGGAGGTCAGCTGATGGTAGTAAACAGATAGAAAATACATCATGTCCTCTTAAAGACATTTTGCCTCAGATACTAAGGAGTAACTTGGTTTTGGCTCTTAGGGCAGTCTTTTAGAAAGGCTGAGAAATTAAATAACAGCTCCAAGTCAAGGTAGATTCCAAGGCAACACGCATTGTGTGCCACAGTGCCATCAGTTAGCCTGGGATGGGAGGCATGAAAGAGGAAGTTCAGAAAGAAACAGCAAAAAGCATAGAAGTATTTCAGAAAAAGCTGAGGTAGCAACAGGACATCTGTTTTTGGCACAGGGAAGAGCATTCTGTCTACCTGATCAATAATTTTAAGTATAACAGTTTTGAAGAGCTCTAAAGCAGTCCCACAGAGCAGACAAGCCAGCATTAAACTAGCTCAGCTAAATAAAGCTACCTGAAATTGTTGTAGATATTGATCAGATTAAAGTTTAATCACATCTGTCTGCTCAAGACAAATTATCTTACAGACAGTGCTTTGTTGCTAGGGAAGAGGAATAAACCTTGCTCAGCTGACTGGATACAGACAAAGATCCACAACTTTTTTTCTCCTTCACGAATGACCTCGATGTTAGGAGAAGGATCCAATCTCCTGATCCAGTCCTGGGTGTTACTAAGAAAGCACACCAAGACAACTTGAACATCATGCAAACACTCCATTAGTAAAGCATTCCCAAAACTAAATCATTCCATCAAAACACCTAGTCAGATGCTCTGTTTGTTGTCTTTCCCAACACTCCACACAGGCACTGTCCTCACCGTCATGGAAAGCAGAAGCATATGGTATTAAAGAGGCTGCTCAGACAAACAGGAAGGTTTGGAGTCTCACCAATTTAGCCATTTCCCCTTCAGAATTGGAATGGAATCACAGGATGTTAGGGGCTGGAATGGACCTTGAGAGATCATCCAGTCCAGTCCCACTGCCAGAGCAGGATCACCTGTACCAGGTCACACAGGAACACATCCAGGCAGGTCTTGAATACCTCCAGAGAGGGAGACTCCACAACCCCCCTGGGCAGCCCATTCCAGTGTTCTGTCACCCTCACAGTGGAAGAGTGCTTCCTCCTGTTTCTATGGAACTTCCTGTGCTTCAACTTCCACCCATTGCCCCTTGTGCTGTCATTGGGCATCGCTGAGCAGAGCCTGGCTCCATCCTCTTGGCACTCACCCTTCATGTATTTATAAACATGAATGAGGGCATGTGTTCTAATATTCAGGCTTGTCCTGTATCTGTAGAAGCAGCTGCTCACAATGCAGGCACTGAGCTGCAACCACCTCAAACAAGCCACCTCCAAGCTCAGCAATGCCACACACCACCACCACCCGAGCAGCAGGCTGAGCTCTCCCAGGGCAGAGCCAAGGCGTACCTGCAGACGATGTAGCGGATGACGTTGGCGTGGCAGACGAAGATCTCGTAGCTGTCCTCCTCCTGCTTTGCATCAGCTCTATGGATGAAGTTTCGAAAAGCAGCCTCGATTCGAGCTCCATCTTCATAATACTGCTAAAGGCACAGAGCTGAGAATTGGACACTGCTCAGAGCAGCACCTGCCCCGCTCTGTGCTGGCAGCTGGGCTGTGTGTCCTAGGAGTTCTTCTTTATGGCAGGGGTGCAGGCCTGAGGCTGAAATAACGCTCAAGGACTAGGAGTTATTTTAACTGTTCTGCACACTTATGGGGAGGGGGAAAAAGGTATGCAATGACCTAAGGTCTGTCATGAAAAGGATCAGCTCAGACACTGTGAGTTATCACTACTGTCAATAGAAAGGGTATTTTCAAAGCCCAAACCTAACAAGCAAAGGTAGAAACTTAAGTAAAAAGTTACCACAGCTTCTGGTTTCCAATGAGAGACTGGAGGGTCTGGTTCTATAGGTGCTCCCTCTCTCAGCAGATCAGTGCTAATTTTTTTGACTCCTGAAATATCAAATGCACATTCAGAAAGAAGTTGTTCTTTCACATGCCACTGCAAACAGGCCCACAGCTCTGCAAGCAATACATTGTTCATGGTCTTTCTTCAAGGAAGTCTTCCTCTCCATCCCAAAGACCACTTCAGCCTACACACTTCCTGTCAAGCCCCCTCTCCAACACAACTGTTTGGTCATTAACAAGGCAAAGTTTATTTCAGCTGAGAACAGCCAGACCAGCCTGGTACAGTGAGCTCAATCTCCCCAGTCTGCTACACTTTGAAGAAATGCACTTGCAAAGATGTTAATCTAAAGCTGTCAGTTAATGCTTACTGCTAATTAATACTAATTTATGCTAATACTACACTTTTAATACTTAATATTTGCCTCTCTTACTCTGAGGGTGGGGTTTTTTTGAAGCAGCTCATTTAAGAAAGCAAACACAGAGTGACTTTCAGCTCTCTTCTGTACCTGAGTATCTACTAAAACACCAGACAGAATCATCTACAGTCAAATACCTTTATCTGCAATTCTGGTATGTCTGAGCAGCAGGAGAACAAACACCACCACCCAACCCTCTAAACAACAACCCAAGCACCTCTATAAACAAAGCAGCCACACACCCACATCAGAAGCTCCCCACACTTTTGTGGGTGTGCCACATCTTCCCCTGCACACAGGAAGGGCCTCTTAACTAACCCAGTAAACACCACACAAGAACTGGAGTTTATGACCCACTCCTCTGAGAGTCTCTGCTTTACAAAATGCAAATGAACAGCAAATGCAGTTCTCCTACACAGCAGCACCTACAGGTAGCAGCTGGTGAGAGGGGCAGATCCCTCTTGTATTTTTAAAGAGCTGGAAACAAGCAGAATCAGGGTTGCTGCATTCTCTATAAGCAGACAGAGAGGGCTGGGAATTGACTAAGTAACATCTCAACCTTAAGGACAAGCTTTGAATGCTACACTGGAATCAGTTTTAAGGATCACAAGACCATACAAACTCAAGGGCAGTCACTTACCTGGGAGATGCTTGCTTATAATTTCAGTTGTTTCAGTTGCTCTGGTCATGGAGGAGTGGATAATCTGATCAAATTTTAATCCCAAGCTTGCCAGCCTGTGTCCGGTCAGTTCAGCCTGCTCTCGACCTTAAAAATGGGAGGATATAAATTGGTGATGTTATTCTAAGTGCCTCACACAAACTACCAAAACAGTTGTCCAGTAGATATAAAAGGTCTCCATCAATGTCAATGTCTTTTTTTTTTTTTCCAGTAAGTAACTGTAAAACATTTTTGCCAGAGTCACTTTTCACCCAGATCAAGCTTACTGGCTGGACAATTTCAGCCAGGAGGAAAAAAATCAGCTGTTTGGCTCTTTTTAATTTAACCCTCCAAAACATATCAAAGCTTATTCAGAGACTTTCAACAAAGTACTCAATATCCCTGCTAGCCCCATCCCAAGGGAGCCACTTCCAATAAAAGCCAGTGCTGAGCCAAGCCATCTGGCATCTCAGTGCTCAGGGAGCACAGCAGAGGAGGCTGTGTCAAACAGACCCACTCACACCTGACAACATTAAGGGCAACACCAGCTTGGCTCAGTTAAGAACCACAGCATTGAGATATCCTAAGGAAGGCTGCATTCCACCTTCCAGGTGCAAAGACAACAGATAGTTGAAGTAACTTACCCTAGGCACAGGATAAGACAAGACTAAGGCTATACTGTCAGTCCTGAAATCAGCATTTCACTTCTATTTGTACCCTGATAATTAAGACTTGGGGGGACAAAACAGGGCTTTATAATAAACGTTTGGTACCAAAACCTCAAGCAAGCACTGAACAATTCTTCCCCTCTCAAAACAGTGTTGGCATACATACAGTGGAGAGTGTGTCCACTGTTCTTAAAGTGCACTACTAAAAACAACACTAATTAATATTTGAGCCCTTATCATGGGATCAGTGAATAAAGATTAACACAGAGGTTATCCTCATTTCACATAATGGATTAGCAGTATTCCCAGGAACAGTGCTCAGCAGCAAAAGTGGAGATGTTTTATAATTAAAAGCATTTAAGTGAAAGGGAAGTCAGGGGACAATTTCTGGTTTTGAACATAAATCAGCAAATTAATTAACAGAAACACAATCCACCTTTGGAGAGAAAGCTACAAAGGCAGTCCTGGAGCTAAGTTTAAAACCCTCAGGCCTGAGGAGGTAGCTCAGCTAGCACAAGAGCTTGCTCAAGCAACATCAAGATAGTTGGAAGTTTCCTTTGTTAGGTTTCTTTACAACTGAGCTCTGTAAAGCTCATCTTAATGTTTGGATTTGGAGGATCAGTGTGGTGGGTTAACGCCCATTCTGAAAACAAAAAACAAAGCAGGGTGGAGGGCTTGCGGGTGCTTTGCCCTCCCTGCAGGGCATTTTCCCCCTGGGAAGGTGAGTCTGTTCCACTCCCCCCTCTCTGCCCAGCTAGGGAATAAAAAGCAGGGCATTGCAGCTATTAGCTCTCCTTTTGGCTCCTGCCTCTCCTGGATGAGAGCTACTGCGGCTGCTTTCCTGCTCCTCTGCCAGTGGTCGGGCCTGATCCTTCTCCCTGTTGCCTCCATGCCTCTTTAGAGAGACTGGTTTTGTATTACTCTTTTTTTGTCCCACTCCCATCCATCCTCGTTCCTTGCCCTTGTGACCCTTACCTGTTATTATTATATATATATTGTTTAAAGAAAACTCTTTACCTCTCTACTTCCAAGCCGACTCCAAATTATTGTTTGGTGGATTTGCTCCTTCCTTCTTTTTTCCCCCCCTCTCTGTTGGGAGGGAGGAGGGGGGAGTGGGGGAGAGATTCACAGTATCACAGTATAACTCAGGTTGGAAAGGACCTCGAGGATCATTGAGTCCAACCCATCAACACAGACCCCATGACTAGACCATGGCACCAAGTGCAACGTCCAATCTCCTCTTGAACGCCTCCAGGGACGATGACTCAACCACCTCCCTGGGCAACCCGTTCCAATGACGAATGACTCGCTTGGTGAAGAATTTCCTCCTCACCTCGAGTCTAAACCTCCCCTGGCGCAGCTTGAGACTGTGTCCCCTTGTTCTGGTGCTGGTTGCCTGGGAGAAGAGGCCAACCCCTTCCTGGCTACAACCACCCTTCAGGTAGTTGTAGAGGGCAATGAGGTCACCCCTGAGCCTCCTCTTCTCCAGCCTTAGCCTTGCCCCCATCTGAGCTCTTAACTCCCAGTTAAGGCTTAAACCATCACAATCAAAAACCCCACAACTTATCCATGACAACTTTCTGCCACAAAGATCCAGAAAGTGGATTAAGGTTTGGCAGTGAGAGCCAGGACAGAGCTGATCTGTACTCATCAGCAGCACCTGAAAAAGAGTTTTCTCAAGACACTACCTACCAGGGCTTCCAGCACCACCTACCAAGTGGGGTCAGAGTTCTGTCCTTGTCAGCCCGGCCATCCAAATGATACTGAGAGTGGCGGATGAGGAATATGTGCCTGGTGGCTTTCGCTTTGCAGTGACCCAGGCGGGAGGCAAGTTCCTCTTCCCCAGTTTCTTCGTTTTTCTTCTTGAGGTTGACAAGAGCCAGCGGTTCACGTCTAAACACACACATTTGAAATGTCAGGGTTTAGATACAGGACACTAAAATGCAGAGGAATTTGGCAGAGGGCTAGTCTTGTCTTACTTCTAGATCCAGCTGAAGTACTGGAATGGGTGGTCCAGGGAGGTGGTTGAGGCGCCACCCCTGGATGTGTTTAAGACCAGGCTGGATGAGGCTCTGGCCAGCCTGATCTAGTGTGGGGTGTCCCTGCCCATGGCAGGGGGGTTGGAACTAGATGATCCTTGTGGTCCCTTCCAACCCTGACTGATGATTCTATGACTAAAATTGACTAGTCAGCCATTTATAGACAAAACTGACCCAAGCCACTGTGCAAGAGCTGTAAAGAAAAGCCTGCATAAAATCATGGAGTACATGACATGGGATAAAAGGTGTAACTGACACAGAAAGATCTGCTGTTTAGGGACACCTCTCAATTAATTCTTGGGAGGGAGGTGGGGGGAGAAGAAAGTGACAAACACACCATAAAAAAAAGAGAGTTAAATCCTAAAGCAAACAGATGGTGTACACTAAAATACATGGAAGCTACGTACAGCCTGCCCAGAGAAGGAGATTATAAATATTAGCAGAGATTTTGTATTTTAATTCCTGTTGAGTCAATAGCTGTCCTGGGGATTTTCACTCATTTTCAGTCACAGGTATAATGGCAGGAGTTTTGACAAGCAAAACTAACCTGCATGTATTAAAAAAAGAATTAATCAAGACTGTAGCTGGACAGAGCTTTGCTAAAAAGCAGGGGCAATGCCAAGGACTGTCTAAACTTCACTTAAACAGAAGCACCACTTAACCCATGGCAGTGGACTTCCAGTGTTCTCCCAGGAAACCCTGCACACCCCTGGAACACACCAGTCAGCCTGGCAGATGTTTTAATTCTTCTGCCTGTCACGTTTCTGCCTATGGCACACAAAAACATCAAGATTAAGACCCTAAGCAGGCATAGCAAAAGCTGTGTCACACCACCCTGGTAGGCACCAAGCAACAGAAAAACTAAACCCGATCTGTGATAATGTATTTACACAATGCACTTCCACTGTTTGCACACTGTGGTGAATGGTGATGATAGCACACTAGCCCTGACTGCTATTAGCTGTTATCTAGCTGTATTTGTTCAGGCAGTTGTGACAGCTGCATGACATAGCACAAGCTCTGCTTCCTGAAGGGGTTTAAAAAAATAAATGAAAGTAGTACAAGGGTCTGAAAGTACTTTGGAACTCCTAAAGAAAATCAACCATTTAGCAGAAGCAGAAAGGCCACAATCTGCAGTTAACCAAACAGCCTCAGCACCTCCCTCCATGTAACTAGGTATAACCCTGTTTAATTAGAAGTTTGGGGTTTGTAATTAGGGAGGACACTGCCCTTTTTATGTAAGCATTTCATTCTGCAGCCTCTCAAAAATCAAAACAGGATGTCTTACACAATAAAAACCTGTTAGTGCTTAAGTTTGGATTTACTATTATTATACTGGAGCCTGACATAAGTATCCCCAGGGAGATAATTCTGCCAGACGGCAACTAAATGAGCCAAAGCTCAAGGCAGATATTTGCAAATTCTAATTAAAGATTCACCCAGAAAAGGGCAATTAACCCTTGTATTTCGGCAACAATTATCTTCGTAAGGCTTTAAGAACACTGCCTTGCAGTTCCATGGTGAACCTAAGTAGCAGGCCTGCTACAGGTCCAGCACAGGTGCTCGTTTGTCACCCACAGGGGTGCCGCAATTAAACGGATACATCTTTGTGCAGACATAACTAACACCGAGACACTGTTAACATCCCGCTAAAAACCCAACAGGCGTGCCTTCTAACAGTGCTCACCTGATTCACCGTCTCACTGGCTGAAAGCGTCAGGACAAGAGACACCCGTGCAGCTTTGCAGCGGGGGTGTGTGTGTGTGTGTCTCTGAACTGGCATCCCTTCAGAGCTCTCAGGTGCTCCAAAATGTCAGAATTGTTTTAGCACTTTACCCCCCGGGATTTCACCTGGAGACGGCTCCCGCGTTCTCCTGACTCAAGGCTGAAGCGCCGGGAGCTCCGTGGCCCGGACCGATGCACTGGCCGCAGCGCGACCCGGCCACGGGAGAAGGCAGACAGGCAGAGGAGGGCCGGGGCAGGGGGACTCACGGCCGCGCCGAGGCAGCGCCCGCGGGGGCGGACGGCAGGTCTCTTTTCTCCCTTTCCGTCAGAGAGCTTAGCTCGCCCCGAGCTCGCCAACGTCCGTTTCTCCTCGTAAGTCTCCGACAGGGCTGGTTTACAGGGGGCTCCCGCCGCCCCCTCGCAGCTGGGGGTCCCTCCCGGCCCCTCACCACAGCCACCGTCCAGGCGCAGGGTCCCCACCCAGGCGGGGGAGTGAGACCTCGCCACCACAGCTCCGCTGCACCTACCTGTCCCAATTGTTGTCCCAGTAGCCGCCGGTACCCGGGGGTCTCTCTATCCAGCCAGGGGCCGGCGGGCAGGAGGCGGCGGGCGGCAGCAGCAGCAAACCTGGCGGTGCGGCAGAGGCGGGAGGAGCGGTGGCGGCGGAGCCCCCCGGCCGCTGCTCGGCATCGCCACCACGGGCCGGCTGCTTGCTCACGGCAACAGCAGAGAAGAGGACGGAGCCACCGGCCAGCCCGCAGGCGGCCAGCGCCAAAGCCCGGCGGAACGACATGGCGCAGGCGGCAGCCGCGTGCCCCTCAGCCCTGGCGCCGAGCGCGCCGCCCCGCCCCGGACGGAGCGCGGAGTGGGGCAAGATTCCTCTGCGAAGGCGCCGAGAGCGGCGCGGGGAGGGCAGAATCGGGCGTGGGGGCTGCGCCAAGCCGGGCCCTGCCCCTCCTCGTGGCGAAGAGCCGAGCGCGTCTCGCTCAGCCGCCGGGTCTGAGGCGCTGGGGCAGTGCCTGGGGAGTGGTCTCGGCCCTGAGCCTGTCCTCTGTGCAGTCTTAGCTCAGCCTCCCTCAGCCCGGCCGGCTCTACAATCCAGTCGGAGGCTTGGGCAGCAAGCTGAGGGGGCTGATCCTGCCTGCCCAGTCGAAAACCGGTTTCAGTTCACAGTTGTGTCGCCGGAGCCCGGGCAGGTGAGTTTAAACCATCAGGTTTTAACCACCTAATTGCAGGTGGCAATGTGAGCACTCTGCAGCATGAACAGCAAGCTGCAACTTTTCATGGCCAAAGCGTGCATCTTACTTAATTACAAGTCCTGAACTAACTTACATAGCAATCAGCTTCTTGCAGCCACCATTGGTTCCTGGCACTAGAAACTGGGAAATGCAAGAGGTGGCTTGCACCAGGGATGGGCATTCTCATTCCACTTCATACAACACTCGATCTTCAGAGGTCCCTTCCAAGCCCTGACAGCGGACCAGCACTGTGCCCTCTTCCCTCAACGCTGCTCCTCTCTTCACAAGACGACTCCTTTCTGCAGCCAGATCTCAGTTTAGGGCCGCCAGCACTGTGTTGTGCAGAAGCAGCTATGTGCTCAAACGGGTACATTCGCTATCTGCAACGGTACTGGCTTCACCTCGCCTTGGGGAAAGAGAAACAGCACAGAGCAACTTTTTCCTGAGCTGACATCTGAAATCCCACACTGATTTTTCTACCTGTTAAGTTCAGCAGTTTGTAAAGGGTGACAGAAATGCCACTGCATGTGGATCATAGGATGCTGGCAGATTTTGCAGAACCCATTAGTCATCCTTTGCATATTTAATCAGGCATTCTTATCATTCCCATCCACCTGTTCCAGCTTTGCCTCCTTATTCACATTCCTCACACTACAGGTTGCAGTGTTTGTGTAACTCCTCTAATATGCTACCTGGATAGACGTTTTCCAGCAGCCATATTTCAGTCAGTGTGAGGGACTCCAGAGCAACTGAAAACAGAGTCTGTTTGCTTAGTTGTGGTTCTGCTGGACTTAAAGCAAAACTACAAAGATGCTGTGCCTGCCCAAACGAAAATGCTCTTTCTCCTAAAGAAGTTAAATCACTTCCCAGCTTAGTGTCTTTCCCCTGTCCACCACTTTGTGTCTCTGTTTCACGCATAGATGGTGCAAGATGGAGAAAAAGATCTGACTGTGGTGCAAGTCCCTTGGCTCTTGGACGTTTTACTTATCAACAGTGGCACCCAGGGGTGAGACAAGTGAATCGGAGATGACACTGATAAAAATTTGCACTGGACTAGATGTTCTTTGCCACCTCCTTTAGTCTTCTTGCCTGCCTCATTCTTTAAGGTATCCATTTTTCTGTTTCTTTTTATATAGCTTTATGTTTTTAATTTAATTACTTTTATTTATCTTGAAACTATTCATCCTTATCACAGAGGCAGATGTGTATTTGTGTTGTCCATGTTCTCTCTTGTAAAGAGCTCAGGAGGAAAAAGTTTATTTTCAAAACTTCAAATCCAGTTTTTCATACAGAGTTCTCCCCCAATTTCTTAGTCACCTAGCTTCCTGCAGATGACTTCTAACTCGTCCCCCCCAGTAATGCCTTTTCTCTTTTATGGCTCATAACACTCATTCTCTATTAACCGTCCCACTTGTATCCTACTTCTTCCCCTGCAGCCTGCCCTCTAACCTGAATCTCAGTTGCAGTATTTGACCTCCCAACAACTCACAAACTAAGGGAAAATCAGCACCTGATACATTCAGCTGGGGCTGAAGCTGGATGGGACAAAGAGTACAGGTCCTTATAAATCTCTCTAGTTGCTTGAACTGAGCTCTGAAATCACATGGTTCAGTTTGAAACTTCAATGCCATTAAAGGTTCTTTGTGCAAATATCTAAGACTTGGTCAAAATCCCACTACAGACAGAGGCAAGTTTGCTGAGTGCAATGACAGTGGCACCAACTTACACCACCACCAGAAAAGCCTGAGAACCCTGTTAAACAATAACAAAATTAGTTGCCTCAGCAAAAATCTGTTGCAGAACATCTGGGCAATGTCATCATGCTAGAAAATAAAAATGGATAATATTGATTGTTGGCCTCAGAGCTGCACTTTGAATGTCACTCTTCTGTGATAACACTTCCCATCAGAATTCTCCTGCTCACATTCTGCAGTCTGTTTGCTTTAGGTACTAATGCACTGAGACACCTTATGTCAAAGGTCTTTTGAGATGATTTTAGAGTTTGCTCAGTAAAGTCTAGAAATGGTATTTTTGATTAGATTATCTTTACCACTTTGTGAAACTTGCAATTCAATTAGGCTAAAAAAAACCCACCCCAAACTCTAAAAGTAATTTGTTGAAGTGTTACCACTAACTTCAATATTCAGTCCTGCAAGACATCAATAACTTTTTGCTCTTTGTTTTTTTACATGTATTCCTACTGCTACTATTCTAATCCAATTTTATTGTGTTGTATTTCAGCTGTGAGCAGAAAATCCATATAAAAGGATAGCAACCTACTGATGGTGCCCACTAATGGAATTATGCTGTTAGCTAAACCAGTAAATGCTTCTGCAATGATTGCAAAACTCAGGCATGATTGCCAGGGAGTTATCCCTTTTCTGTGGCTAGATGCAGAGAGAACTTTGAGCAAGGTGCTCAAGGTGGCCTCTTAACTGTCTTGTGACCAGAACAAAGCAAAACAGAAGTCAGAAAGCCAGTCCAGTGGGCAGAAAAGTCAGTAGAGATGTGGCCTGACAAAGGTGTCACTTTCCCTCGGCAGGCAGAAACACCCTGTGGTGACAGCTGGAGCAGCAGCAGCCCTTGGGGATACCTTCACTACATGAGGAATGTGAGAATCTTCTCTTGCCTGCATGGGACCTGGATCACTACAGGGATGAGTCAGTGTTTGGATGTTTTGCCAGGTCTCTAGCCTATGACTGGCAAGCAAAATTTATGACCTTCCAGGCATTCTTTTTGTTTTAACACATGGAGTAATAAAAGGACATTTGAAACAAGAGAAATGTGGGTTTGGAAAAGCCTTTTGCATGACCCCAAGCACATTTGCTCACCCTGTATCACCTTCCCAATGTAAAATAAAGGGAAAAAAAAAAAAGCTGTAAATTTGTTCTTGAAAGAGACAGAGAGAAAAGTAAATGCTATGTAATTTGATCCAAAGGGATTCAGACAAATACTGTGGACTTACTGCTGGCCTTCTTAAAGGAATATTGATGTAATCTTGGCCTTCCTCAGACCCAGCAGAATTTAAATGATAGACCAGTTAAAACTTGTTAGTTATAAAATGATGCTGCTTAAGCTCCCTGAATACATTTTATTTTTAGAGAGCAGGAGAAAATACTGCCTTTAAGTAACTTTGGCTTGTATGATTTGATCACTTGAAAAACAAGTTAAGATTCTGAAGCATATGCTGGCATCCTGAGCATCTCTGACTGCCTCACTGAGGAGTAAGCACAAGCACTCAAGTACTGTGTTAGTTAAATACAGCACAAAATTTAGGGAGATTTTGGCATGAAAGGAAGTGTGTGTGTGTGTATATATATATGTATGTATGTTAGCAGTGATTCAGATCTTGAATTTAATCTAGGTGTTGTGAATCACTCCAGGATCATTCATATTTCTTTTGATCTGAGAAAAAAAAGGGAGGGAGAGAAGCTCATTTTAGATGAAAGACTTGTCCTCTTCCTCAGACATGCTCTCTATAAGCATACTTAAAACTAGGCTTCACCTTATCCAGAGCACAGAAAGTCTTTGCGTCACAAAAGATTCACCCATTTCTTACCCTTACACTCACAGTCACATTCTTTCTAGCTGAAATAGGCTGAAAAGAATTTCTGTAGTAGCTCTGGTTATCACTAGTAAACTGCATGAGGTTCAACAAGCCCAAATGCCAGATCCTGCATTTTGGTTGGGCCAGTCCCAGGCACAAATTCAGGCTGGGTGCAGAGTGGCTTGAGAGTAAGCCTGAAGAAAGAGACTTTGGAGTGTTGATTGAGGAGAAGTTCACCATGAGCCAGCAGTGCCTTCGTGCAGCCCTGAAGGCAAATCATGTGCTGGACTGCATCAAGAGAAGTGTGTGAGGCCAGCAGGGCGAGAGAGGGGATTCTGCCCCTTTACTCTGCTCTTGTGAGACCCCACCTCAAATACTGTGTCCAGTTCTGGTGTCCCCATCATAAGAAGGACGCAGAGCTGTTGCAGTGAGTCCAGAGGAGGGCCACAAAGATGATCCAAGGGCTGGAGCACCTCTGCTTTGAGGACAGGCTGAGGGAGCTGGGTTTGTTCAACCTGGAGAAGACTCTTGAGGGGACTTCAGAGCTGCCTTCCAATACCTGAAGGGATCCTACAGGAAGGCTGGAGAGAGACTTTTCATAAGGGTGTCTAGAGACAGGACAAGGGGGAATAGTTTTAAGCTGAGGGTGAGCAGATTTAGACTGGGTCTTAGGAAGAAGATCTTCATTATGAGAGTAGTAATTTCTGAACTGGTAAAATTCCATTTTACTAACAGAGTCTCAAGGCCTTTCATGAAATAAACACATCCAGTTCTGCCCCTTGTGAAACTAAGTTTATAAGAGCAACACTAACACTAATGTAATGCTCTGATAAATGATGATGTATCACACCAGAAGGGTTTAATTCGAAACAGATGGTCTAAGGAATGGAAACATAAGCAAAGTATTTTATTGTAATCACTATCCAGAGAAACAAAAGGGGAATTGACATTATTGCTTCAGGGACTGCTCTTCCCCTTCAGCGTTTTTGTCTTGGAGAACAGTAAACTTTTATTTCTCTGTTGAAGCACAGGTGCTGCCGATAGCTCACAACAATGACACAGACCTTGGGCATTTCTAATCCTCATTAACCAGCATTTGCTTTGCTGCTTTGGCAAAGCTCAGCTGATCTCTCTTTACACTGCCTCTCTTTACTTTTGTTTTGTTTCAGAAAGGAAAAGAAAAACCCCAAACTTCTAGTTGTTAAAAACTTTCATTGCATTTGATAGGAAAAGTTGCTACAAGTCTATGCCTAAACCAGCACTGCTTTGAGGTGCACTGTCAAACCATTAAAAGACTTGATCTGTAACATTCACTTAGCAGGAAAGAGAGCACTGTGCTTGCAAAATCATTGGGAAGTAATGATAGTGATGTAGCTAATTAGACAGTTCAGGAGATTTCTAGTTACACAGATTCCTTTCATGCTTTAGAAGAAATACAGAACCAAAATCCTAGCTGCCACCAAATGGAGCTTCTTTCCTATTTCTGTCAGGACCTGTTTCAGATATTCCTTGCCTTCAGAAAAACTACCCTAAGGATGAGCTTGGCACAGGCTCTCTAAGCCCCACTGTTCCTTTTTTTTTGGAAACAAGCATTTAAATGCAGTGTTTTCACACACAAGCTGCATTGAGGCTGTGTAGGCAAAGCCCTAGGGTGAAATAGTTTTTGGGGAAGTGATGCTAACTCCAGGTCTGGGAGCGTGCAGGATAGCCACACAGGGGACATTCTCTGCTGGTGGCACAGCAGGAATAGCAGCTGCAGCTCAGATTTAGCTTGATGAGCTTTCCAAACAGAGAGACTAAAGCCCAGACCAAGGAGAACACTGGCTTAGACTGCACCTGTCCTCAAATACATGAGTCATTTTTCTGAAGTCAGTAGACCTTGTGCCAGTGTTTAACCCCCCACCTCCAATCCACCCCCACTTCTCAGGAGGAATAATGAGCTTCACACCTATTTTTCTCAGGTTTTGGAAAGGTAGCATTTATGTATTTCAAGCTTTTCTCTCTGATGCAGAAGACCATTTTTTTCCCCACCTCTGCTGAAACCCTCTCATAAGGAAGTGTTTACTTGAGACTTCAGGATCTTAGTGCCTTAAAAATCCCAAACATGGTGAGATCAGTCCAAATAGCTTAAGAAGTAAGAAAATTTAATGGGACATTCAATCGTTTAGCACAGATGTGTGCATCTTATTACACATTAGTCACACTACCTTGTAAGCTTGGTATAAAGCCAGGACCTAAGAAATCTTTAATATTTATTGCTGTTCTCTTGAGTTACTGTGTGACAGTAATAAATGGCCTGAGAGCATTGTCCTGGGTGCTCTACAAAGACTGTGTGAGCACTGGCTTCTTTCAGCCCCCATGTGGATGAATTTCATCTTGTGTTTGCTGGGTTTATACCAGAATGAATGGCACTGAAATGATCAATTTGTCCCCAGTGACAGCGTTTCTCAGGAAAAGAAAAACCAAGAGGATGTGAGGTACATCTACATGACTGATGAGACACAGAAATAGCCTTGCCTCTGCTGAGGGACATGATGGGCAAAGCATCAGACTAAGCAGTGCTGTCTCCCTGAGAGCCGCTGCTTGCAAATAAGAGTTAGTGTAGTTCTTCTCTCTGTCCATGATTTTTTTTGTTGTTGCTGCTGGTGGGTTTTTTATTTTTTTCCCCCCTGAACACAAAATGCAAAGTTCAGAACTGAGTCTCATCTCAGAACAATCAGCACCTGGATCCCCTGAAAGTGTTGCAAACTGTCATTCTGGGACCTGTCCTGTAGCATAACACACACACACTCCCACAGCCTCAGCCTCCTAGCTGGGAGCAGCACATAATGAGGTTATTTCATCTGAGAATCATATTTTTTTCCCCCTAATCAATAAGCAGATTCAGATTACAATACTCATTACTACATGACATTGCCTTCCTGTCTCATTCCCAACACTAATAAGCACAGGACCTAATTATCCCCATTTATAAATAACTTTCTCCATCCTGTCTCTGCCCAACAACATTTTGGCAGGCATCCTCAGCAGAAGATTTGAAATTTTGTCCCTGCCAAAAACTCTTGCTGCTGCTGAATCACAGCACACACAACTGAAAGCCTGTGGTTGCTTTTATAAATATCTGTGCAGATAAGTGACTTGAGCATCTCCCCTATGAAGAGAGACTGAGAGCCCTGGGGCTGTTTAGTCTTGAGAAGACACAGCGGATCTGATCAATGTCTATAAATATCTGAGGGGTGGGTGTCAAGTGGAGGGGGCCAATCTCTTTTCAGTGGTGCACAGTAATAGGACAAAGAACAATGGAAACAAACTTGAACATAGAGGGTTTTCACCTCAACATGAGGAGAAACTTCTTTACAAGGAGAGTGATGGCACCCTGGAGCAGGCTGCCCAGAGAGGTTGTGGAGTCTCTCTGGAGACTTTCAAAAGGCACCTGGGTGCATTCCTGTGTGCACTTGACAAACACAAGGCACTGAAGGCTTAAGTATTGCTTAAAAATGAATTACACATTTTATACTGAAAGTGTCCCTCCAAGAAAAGCACAGAGAAACACAGAATTGCCAAAACCTGATAGCTGCCCTGTGAGGACAGAGCTCCACTTGAACGATTCCCTGCCAGCCGGCTTTCAGTCCCCAGACAAACCTGTCATAAGATTCTGAAGATTTATACCTTATACCCCTGCTCTCATCAAGGCCCTGCCGACATTAAAGCCTTCTGGTTTTCTGCAAAATAATGATAGAAGATCTCTTCTTCCTGCTCCAGATGGATTTCCATGTACTTAACAGCACGCTGCCTGACCCAGCCAATCAATCCTTCATGCTGATAGAAAACGGAAGAAATTTTTCTTTCCAACAATAAACCCAACTGCTCTTTGCTGTCTTTTACCAGTGCCTGCTCCATTTCATGTCAGCCAAAGGTGCTTCTTTTGCCTGGGTCATTACCTCTGCTTTCTCTTTGACCTCACCTAGGGACTGTAAGAATGCCCTCTGAGGTCTCACACATCCGCCAGAAGGCAGAGTGTCCATAGGTATGGTCATCATACAGCCTCTAACAAGCAGTGCCCTATAGCCAACAGATTTCAGATGTGGGAGGAGCAGAATTGCTTCAGGCAATGAAGCATATGGGCTCTTGGAATGAGGACAGTGCTGGGTATTGCACAGGAGGTTTGGATTGTAAGGAAATATGCAGGAGGTCAAGGGAAAGGTGGAGGCAGAAATATCTTTCATATATTTACAAAACCAGCTCTCCACAACCGGTGTAACAGACCAAGACTTCTGCCAGCAACACCTATCACACAAACACCCAAGAATATGACCAGTACTGAAGCATTCATTTGAGGTCAAATATGCCCCACATCTGCCCTATTCCTCCTGGATAGCTATGGGATCCATCTGCTTGGCCCCAGCTACACAGCTGACAGCAGATTGATGTGGTTTGAGCCTCTCACAAACACATTTGTGAGGCCAGGAAGTCACATCTGATGTGGAGTGAACAGGCATGGAAAGATGTACAAGTAAGCGGTAATCTGTAGTGGAGCTAGGAAGCGGTGCCAGAATGCCTGAAGCTCATCCCTGTGCCTCAAATGTAGACCATGCTTCCAGCTGAACATCTAGCTGGTACATCTCTTAACACTAGAAAACTGCCAACAAGATAGCAGTACAAAGCATGTGCATTTTGAGATAGAAGACTGTGGCCAACAACTGAGCAGTTTGTCTGCATTATGTCAGTGTGCCTAAAAAATTAGTCATAACCAAGTATCACCTATTTATAACTACTTAACTTCTCTGTTATCTTAGACATCTGTCAATGGAACAGTAAGGACTGATCTCAAGGCCACATAGATTCATAATATTTGAGCTGCAAAACCAGGATCACGCTGTTACTCACCGAACTTACTCAGACACTGCAGTTTCTACAAGGTGAGTTTTTCCTAAGAAAAATTAGCATTGGTTTGTGTTTATAAAAAAACCCAACACAAACCAACAAAAGCTCTTTCACCATCTGTTCCAATGACTGTACAAGAGAAAAAGCTGACAGCAAAGCTGTGCTGCTCTAAACCACCTGTGCCAGGACTACAACCAGATTATGATGCCATTTTATGAGCTTCTACAGTCATCTTTGATCCAAAGATCCCCATCTGCTCAGCACCTACAGAACTGAGAGAGGCTTTTCAACATGTGTGCTCCATGGCTGGGAGGTGTGCTTTGTAACTGGCACACATAGGGGCTGTCCACTTCACATCCATTAAAGCAGTGACTGCAGGAAGAAAACACTGCCTAGGAGACACTTACCTGCACACCACATGAAAGAAGCTGGAAGGCAGAAGAGCACCATGTTGCTGCTTCACTAGTAAACACAAGTTCCTCCTTGCTGCCTGTCATTCAAAAATGCCTACATGAAGAATATTTCTGTATGTTCTCTGTAGCAGGGACAGAAGTTCCATTAAAAATAGCTGGCCCAAAACTGGGATGTGTTTGTGAAACTCCACTTTCCCCTTTGTCCCCTGTCGTGGGAAAAACAAATGGTAAGTTTGCTCCAGGTTAGAGGCTTGAAGAAGTCCTAATGTCAATGAAGCATGGCAGTGAGCTAAATCCTGTGGCTGCAACCCCCAATGGCCTGCTGAGTATGACAGTCCATTAACATCAAAGGAAATAACTACCATTGATTTCAGGGGAGCTAAGATTTCAGTGTGAACTAGGCATGGCACACATGAGCTTAATGTACTATTGTGCCACACTGAAAACAAGAATTCCCACTTGAGGTGTTCATCTCAGATATTCAAGGCTTGTGATTTTGGTGTTGCAAGCCCTACATTGTTGACTCTGTGTAATGACATGACTCATTGAACACAAACTCATGGGCATGCTTTAGCTCCAAAACAACAGTGCTAAGTAAATGATAGTTCTTCATTTGCATGGAAGGCTGCTTTTTCCCTTAAAGTGTTCCAGACGTTGCCCTTTCTCCAGCTAATGAGACACATCCTCCCCATCACTTCTTTCAATTGCCACTGAATTCAGTGGAAGGGTTTCACACACAGAGACAATGCTCAAATGCATCCTTGAAAATCCTGTTCTTATCCCACATTGCAGAAATGCATAGATAATACAAATCCCATGTGGAGGTTAGGAGTTTAGAGGTGTGAAATAAACTTCAGGAGGTAGTGCATGGCCCTCACAGTTTTCACGTGGCAGATACTTCACAGTCTGCTGAAAGGAAGGCTTTTGAATGACTTACAATTGTAAAATTGTTTTATTCCAGAAAGGAAAGACTCTTTAAATTACAAGACTTACCTGTGGTATCCCTGTCACTCTAAAACACACCTGAACCCCTAGCAAAGCTAATAACTGGTTTTACTTGAATATATGTACACAGTTATGGATGTCTTATAGACATATAGGCATTATATATACACACAGATCTGCAAGGCACTGTAAAATGTACCATCACTTCTCTAGGGCTGCTTTTAATCTGCAAAAGGAGATTACAGTTCTTCATATAATTTAAAATGTCTAACCAAGACACTTTAAAAATGTTTCAGGGGTACAGAGATAATCAGCTGTGAAATAAGTCTCACTTAAAAATTCAAGTCATTGTGACAAGAGTATCTATTTTGACAGTAATTCTAATCTATTTATTATAGAACTCTTCCTCCCTTAAAAGATATATTCACCTGCAGAAATAGTTTCCTTTGTCTCTCCTCATTGTGTTCCAAAATATGAACTGAAGCTCGTCCTGCCGAATAAAAAAACCCAAAACACAATAATGGAGAAATGAATACAAACATGGATAATTGATCCATTCCCCAGAGAGAGGAAAGGCAAGATTGCTGTAAGCCATGCTATGCTTAAATAAAATGCACCAAAGCAGATCAGAAGCTTATAGAATTCTGTTTGATGTAGCCCAACATCAGTGGAGCCTGGTGATTACATTTGTGGCCGGTTGATATATAAGGTAATCTCTGTCTTGTGAAGACGAGACGGCAGACAAACATGACTGGCATCTATAATGAACATGCTTAAGGTAATTAGCCTATATATGCAAATTACAGCATCAGAAATCATGCAGCAGCTGCTGTTAGGAGGGTTTGGCCATTGTGTTGGAAGCCAGTCTTGCAGATCAAATGGGTGTATTTTCAAAGGCCAGAAACAGAGAGATGAAGATGGACTGGAAATTGTGCACCTTTAGGATATGTAAATCCAGATATCCCAGATAGAACATTTCAACAAATACCAATTTAACATTTTTTTCTGCCACAGTTACTCTGTAGCAAGGATGCACAATTGTGCTGGACCCCAGCACTCAACCCCACACCTTCAATAAAAATCAGTGTAGAAACCTACATTTAACATCATTCCATTGGTCATAACTAGGACACACTCTTAAAGACTCAGCAGATTTTCTACTCTACAATAAGCACCTTGAAAATGAGACTTAACTTGCAGTCACTAAGGGTGTCTAGCAATAGGACAAGGGAGAATTATTTGAAGCTGAGGGAGAACAGGGTTAGATTGGATCTTAGGAAGAAGCTCATCAGTACAAGGGTGGTGAGACTCTGGAATAGGTGGCCCAGGGAGGTTGTGGATGCCTTCTCCCTGGGAGTGTTGAAGGCCAGGTTGGATGAGGCCTTGATCAGCTGAGTCTAGCTGAAAAGCATCCCTGCCCGTGGCAGGGAGGTTGGAGTAGATGATCTCTCAGGTCTCTTCCAACCTAAGCCATTCCAGGATTCTATGAATTTTGCACTGGAATTGGCCTTTCCAATTCTACTGCTTCAGTTCATGTTTTGCATCAGCAGAAGAGGGCAGTACGCCATGAACCATCTTGGCAAACAAATGCATCTGCAACTTACCGGGGTAGACCAAACACTTGAAAATACTGAAGTGACTCAAAGGTTTAAAAAATATATATGTATTACGAGAGCCACAAAAAAGGTTACAGACAGAGCTCCACAAAGCCTGCACAGATACATTCCAACAATTCAAGGTGGCAGAACAGGTGAAATACAGACTATAAAAACAGTTCGACATGAACTTTTCCAGACTGTCAGAGACAGCAACCTTGACCCCATCTTTCCCACATGAAAACAAAAAACCCAACCAACCCCCAAAAAAAAAGAATATATATATATCTATATATCTATATCTCTAGTCTGGACCACAGATAGAGTCCAAAGAAAACCACATTGCAATTTCCACATTAGGCTTCTAGGAGAATAGGCATCATCTGAGGAAGGTCCATTGTAACACCCGGGAGGTGATTATCTTAGGCCGAGTTGACAGAACATTATGCATGGTTAGCAATTTGAGAACAGCAACACCACACAGTTCATTTGCTGCACATGGCTACTGACACATAGCTCTGTGCAGCCCTTAGAGCTGACTTGAACCAAACCAAGTAATTACATTTTTGTTGTTTGTTTGTTTGATTTGAAAAAGCAAGTGCAAACATAAGAGGTGAGGGCAGTTCCCACTATCACCTTTCTTACAAATTCAAGACTCGAAGACTTCTTTAAGGTACTCTGCTTACAGAGACGTTTTGAGACTCTGTTAATGAGCTTCAGGAAAATATGCCACCCTCAGGGTTTTCCCCTTGTACACTTCAGGTTATGTCTGCATCCAGTTTTGACATAGGGGGGGCCAAATACTGGTTGGGTATCAGTGCAGTATTTGGCCCAGTTTCAAAGTCTTTGCTATTCAGACTTTCCTATGAGGTCAACAAACAAAGTAGTTAAAAAAAAAGAAAGAAAGAAAGAAAATATTAAGGCTTCAAGTAAAAATATTTCCTCTCTCTCCCACCCATGTAGTAAGGTACATTTAATTTCATAATACTCAATATATTACACACTTAAAGATACAGAGATCCAACTTTTCAAGGCAGGTTGTACTACAATGAAAACCTGGAGGCTAAATGGGACTGTAAGAACAGGGCACAAACAGCTAATAAAATGCAATATGCAATGAAAACTGCTGCATAAGCTACAGAAAAACTATTGCTGTGTTTTGTTTTTTTTTAATAAGTAATACAATCCACAGCTAAAAGATAAAAACATGTTAAAAAGATTTAAGACTTCTGAGACATGAAATAAACTTGAGCAAAAAAAAGAAGAAGCTGCTTTACCAGGTGTGTTAACTTGTGCTGGGTTTTCATGGCTAATCCCCACCTACTGTAAATTAGCATCACTTAAATGAGCTTTGATGGAGCTGCACCAATTTACACCAGCTGAAGATCTGGCCTGCAGTGTCTGCAAAAATGGAGACTACCTGGGCAGAAGAACCTTACTGCTAATCTGGAAACTCTTGAAGAACTGTGTTTTCACATGAGCTGGATTCTGCTCCAAAAATTAGACTTCAAAAATAAGTCCCCAGTCCCGCAATAGGAGCTATGGAAACAGACACTAACATTGATGAGAAAATAGCTGCAGGTTCAGTGCCTTGGATGGAAATGAGGCTGGATTTGCTGCATGCAATTTCCTCTTAACAGTTCTGTTTAGGTTATTCTTTCAGAAGATTTGAATAATTTACTCCAGGCTATGTGCACTGAATTATATGCAAACCTCAAAAGGAAAACAAAAAGGAAAACAAATACTTTGGTACCATTGTAAACCTATTAACAAGTCGAATATCTCCCATCTGTGGGCAAAACTACTCACATCTGAACCTGTAATGACACAGTGCAGTCAATTCTTTCTCCCTTACCCCTTGTGAACTATGTCAAAATAACCCTGGATATTAGTGCTTCATACACACAATACTGTGTTTAGTCTTACTGAGAAATTCTCTCATGAACTAATGTAGTTAACTTCAAAGGCTCCTTGGCCCTTCAAGTTCCTCAGTAGCTTTTATGTTTATAAATGCAGGAGAAAAGAACAATCAAAGTGGAGCACCGCTGGGATGCAAATCTCAACTATTACAATGGTGCAAATTTTCAGCCTGCTTGCATGAATTTCATGTACATATTCAAAGATACATGATAAAATGTGCCCTTGTCTAGCTCTTGAGCCCATATTCAGTGTGTCCCACATCCCCTCTTTGTCAGGGCTTACATATGGCATACATCATACTTTGAAAACAAGTAAGTCTTGTGATACTCTATGCACCAGAGTGAATTCCAGTCCTTGAGGAAGTACTGCATCTTCCTGAGGAGTTAACATCAGGGTATAGTTGCAGATTAATAACAGCTAAAGATGGAAGAAATCAATAAGGCCATTTGGTCTAGCCCCTTGCCCTTGCAGGCTCACTTCTTACAGAACTGTTTTTAAGGACATGTCCAAACACTGTCTGACTGTCCTCAATAGTCTCCAATACTCTGCCTTGGAAGACTGTTCCATTGTCCCTTCCCCTCTATCTTTTCTGCTCCCTTCTAAACATAAACCACTGGTTACCGGTGACAATCCCTTGATTTACCTTTGGTTTAACATCTTTTAACTAATGTACTTGTAAAAATTTCATACTCAATTTCCACTTCATTGCTTTGCCAGTGACATATTTTTAGCCCTTTAAACCTTCTCATCAGCCAGTGCATCCAGTCTTGTAATACATATTACTCCATCTATACCTGATCCACTTTGCCTGTATCTTTGTGTTACTGTGGTGCCTCCAACTAAAGACAATATTCTACAAGCCAGTGAGCAAATCTGCATAGAAAGACTATTGCTTCTCTGCTCTGCCATGTCCCTGCACTAAGCATTTAAAATATCACCAAGGCAATAAAATGCACACTGATTTCTAGTTCACTCTCATGATGCTGGCTTATTGCAGCTGCATTGCTTTCCAGGTTTCTCCCTTCAGGCCACATAGAGAGATGATTAACTTTCTTATGTTCTCTTCATCCTGTCTATCCAAAAATAAAAGATCTGATATACAAGGGACATCATAAGCAGGTATTGCAGCAGACATCAAGATTTATCAAATCAAAAGATAAATTTTACCCAGGCAAAACTGAGGTCAACATTTGCCTTCTGGAATAAGTAATCTCAACATACATGAGAACAAGTAAGATGTTATCAAGACATTCTGAATTGCTACCAAATATCTGGAGAGCTCTCCATTATAGTCGAGGACTGAAAAGGATTCAACCCCTTGAAACAAATACCCTGAAAAACAATAAATACAAATTTAGCTCTCTAGTCAAAATTCTTCACCAAGAGAACCAGGTGGGCAGTGGAGGTTTTTGATGCTGATTGGCTCAGTGACAATCATTTTTAGTGACTTTGGCAATCAGGATATTCTCAATCACACACATGGCCTGGCTGGTTAGCATTGATCCAGCTCTCAGTACTTTTGATTTCTGAGGTCATAACTGAATGGGAAGGAAAAGGAGACAAAGAATGGAGAAAAGACAAAAAATATCCATTTGTCCCCAAATTTGAGTCCACATATTTGTGACAAAAGTAGTGCACCCCTTTCTTGGGTTGGTTTTTTGTTTTTTAATAGTAAAGTTTCTTTAAATCCAACAAAGTAAATGTAGTTTTCTGGAGACAGGAAAAGGAAACCTCAGAAGGTTAAACAGATTTGATTGATATTACTTTAAAAAGTTGTTCCCCAAGGGAAAAAAACCCAAATGGAAAATCCTTTGTCTAACAGTACTGAAGACCAGAGGGAATGTGCTAGTAATTAGGCAGAGAGAAAATTTATATCCATTAGATGCATTCTTGGCTCACTTACACACACTGTAAATGCAACAGATCATGATAACCTTGCTGCAGGATTACACAGGCGGCACCAGGGCAAGGCAGTAAACCATGTTATTGCCTAAATCCAACAGGTAACAAGGAGGGTGCACAGAAAGCAGCTGACAGCTGTTTAAATTATGTTCCCATCCAAACATTTCTCCTTTCTTATCTGCTTGGTTTTGTTTTGGAGTCAGAGAAGCCTTTAAAAACCAGAGGGAGCAAGAGGTCAGAGTGGAAGATCCTTACTGGTGTTGCGGTCCTTTTCCACGAGAGACAAACATGCGTGCGCACACACACACACAATTCACACACAGGGAGGCGAGTGGCAGACAGTGAGAAGCTGTTGCTATCCTTTCTTCTGCCTCCATCTGTGATCAGGGAGACTTTGAAAAATGACATGGCATTCATGGCCCAAGTGCCCTTGCCTTGCTCCTTCCAAGGAGGAGGAACCAACCAGCCACACCTTGGGGACACAGAGCAGTTCTCGCACAGGCAGACTGCCTGCCACAGGAAGCCAGCTTTCCATGTTGGTAGGAAAACAGCAGCTGGGCCTCTGACTCCTGTTGGACACACTGCTGGCCAGAAGAACTGGGAAGGGGCATGGGAAAAACCGAATGATCCTGGACCGAGCATACTTTTTCACAGCACAACTGGTACACAACAGGTGTGTTGGACAGACACACGCACAATGGCTTTAGCGCTCTCTTGCACGAAAGAATCCGCTCTGTGGGTGTGGTGTTAGGTCGCAGCCAGCTCTTGCCCGTTGGTTCTGGAAGAGTCTGATAGACTGTACAATTTTATTCCCTCAAGAATAAGGCTGCAGCTGCTTTTTTGGCCAAAAGAGAAAGATGAAAATAGAACAAACCCAAAACATGAAAAGGAGAGTGGCCAGCTGCTGCTGCTCCTTCTTTGTTGTTATTTTGAGTCTTCACAGTGCTCCTAGCTTCATGGCTGGCTGAGTGGATGGCTCTTTAGTTTTAATTAATTTTATTTTACACTGAAATTTCATAGGTTGTTCCACCAACTCCAGATACCTTCTTAACGTTTGAGTGTCTAGCAGGGCTGACAGGTGTCCCCTGGGAACTTGATGTTGAACCCAACCTGGTTATTCCTTTTGGCTGTCCATTTACTTTACTGTGAGGTGTCTTCAACTGTATGTCATCCCTGCATCAAAAGAAATATCAGAAGATGCAATGTTAGTGATCAAAGCGTGACAGCAGAATGGCTTCATTCAGAAGAAACAGTTCTTGTTACTCTGAGACCCACTGTTGCAAAATATCAAGCATGGGAGCAGCCTGGCTGAAGCCAAAAAACTTGAAGGAAAGCCACTGAAATGAGAGAATTCATTTAATTACTTGCTTAAATGCTTTGTTGAACCAAACTAATTGCATGAGCATTTGTAGGATGTGGGAGGGTTTAACTGCCACCACTGCTGACCTTAAGCCAAACTGTGTCTTGCAATTAGAAATAAAATACTCAGAAGAAACCACTTCTCAGTTAAATATCCAGTTAAAATGATGTTGGTCATCTCTAAAAGACATTAGAGAAGTGAAGCGTAAGGCTTCTTCATGACAGAAGACACAAAGAGAATGAAGTCAGGAAGCACTCTAGGATGCCTGTAATTAAAGACCATATTCCAGATGGACTCTTTAATTTCCTGTCTTATGACCTGCTCCCAGGGAGCAGGACTACAGACTTTCCTCAAAAGATCTTTTAAATCTAGGCCACTACACACTAAAGCTTAATGTGTCTCTTCCCCCAAACTCACAAATCAATTAGCTAAAAGCCTATCAAGGAACTTAGGGATGTTCTGGGAGTGCCAGCACAACCTGGGTCTGCTGTACTCTCACATCTTATGGTCCATTCCAACCTAAGCTACGATATGATTCTATGACCTTACTCCTGCAGTGGATGTCTGCTTGGGTTTCCCTCAGTCAGAGGTGTAAGACTGGCTCATGCCAGCATCAGTGACTGGGGCCTGAAATACCTTCTAGAAAGGAACACTTCCTGTCTGCCTGCAAACAGAGTTGTCTGAACTATTTCAGACAACTCTGGCTTTTTCTGGAGGCCAGACAGTTTGATGGATTCACTAAATTCAAAAGGCACTTTCTTTCTTTACATGTGTCTGCAAAACAAACCAAAGTACCTTGGACTTTTACACAGCTTGATAGCTCAGAATAGCTCCAAAACTAAAAGCACTTTTTATGTGGCAACCTGGTCTGACAGCTGTACCCTGGAGCAGCAGGTCCAGCAGGTCCCACCCAGCTTCTGCTAAGCATTAGGAAATGGAGTCATGGGGATCTGAACATACAGAAAGAGAGAAAACCCTGTTGTGGTAAAACACTGTATCCCTGAACAGATGAAATATGCAGGGAACAAATTCTATGTTCACCTTGTCCTAATTCAGTGCTGAAATTCCCCTGAAGAACACAGTCTGCCTCCTGAAATCAGGCAAAAAGGGAGCTGGGGAGTCTTAGGGGAAAGGGAAAGTGATTTGTAGTGTTAGAGATAGGGAAAATGTGCTTGGTTTACAAAGCACAGTGTCTGTGGGAGGTTTACTTCACTTGGTGAAAGACTTGAAGTTTATTAAGCTATTTATGTATTAATCTAGGTACTTGACTTCAGGAACGTCAATAAAGATTCTCTGCCATGGTGTCTGCAACTTTAATATCTGATGGGATCCATAGCTATTGTAATAGCTAGACCACTTTTGCCAAACACTGTAATTTTCATTACTTCAAAGAGCTGGACTATAGTGAATTTACAGGCTTTACATTTTTAACCAGCACAATGTAAGAGCAGTGGCATCAAAAGGATGATAACATAACCAAGAAGCTGAGATGAAGAACAGGCAAACAGCTTTTCATATTAACATCTTTCCTACAGCAGCAGCTGACACATCCAGGTCTCAGAGGGCACAAAGACAGAAGAATGTCCACAGATTTTCTGTCACTGAAACAGAGTTTTTGCTTTAACACATGGGAAAAGGAAATAAAATGGCTGTCTACCTCCTGGAAGTTAGATCTCCCACCAGTAGACAAATCATTTTAACAACTACAATTCACTTCACAACATTGAGGAAAATCTTGCTGGCACTGAACTTCAAAAGATCTCCCACATTTCAGGACCTTTCCCAAAAGTGTTGGATAATGCTGGAGTGAGAAACCTGGGACCTTAACCAGAGGACAGCATAGTGCAGTAAATGCCAGATGCAAACAAAACTTAGATATTTCTGATGAGCCCTCCAGGCCCCAACTCGGCTGAAACACTGCATCCTCGGTGGGATCATGTACCTCTTCTCAGACTTTTCAAGCTCTATAATCTCCAGAAGGAAGAGAAAAAGAAAGATAAATGCATGCAGAAACTGCAGCTGGGGATCTTGCTCAGATGCCACCTACTCAGCACAGCAAATCCTCTCTTCCTAAGCTTTCTCTCAGAAAGGAAAGAGGCAGCAAGGCCATAACACAATGCTGAGATGTCTGTGCTTTTGTCCCCAGTTCTGTACCATGGGACACTCAACACAGCTGAATACACAGCCCTTTATGTCAAGCACAGTCTCCAGGACTGGCCTCAGCTCTGTTTTCATTAATGCAGGGTACACTTGCACATGCTATGATCCCATCTTTGATTGTGTGCCCAAGCAATGGCTGGGTCTGGCCTCCCTTTAGGCTGCAAACTAAACCAGCTCCACCATTTTGTGCATAAGGGAGGGATAATCTGCCTCACAGCTTGCAAATAATTATCCAATTCTGCTAAGACACTACATCCCTGTGACTTTTACAGCTCAATTGACCACCCACAGTTCAAATTCCAGCAAACATGCAAACATTTTGTCATGATGAGGCTGCTCTGAGGGTGTTGCAGAACTGAAGAGCACCCACAAACCTCCCACCCTTGCTGGCCTCCAGCAAACATGTAATGAGGGTCATGCCTCCAGCAAAGTGCTCTGCACTTGCCTGCAGACACTGACATTGCTGAGCAGCACCTCGAGCAGTACCTACCTTTGTGCTCCCACTGACTGCACCTCTGTAATTTCCACAGTGTTTACAAACGAGACAGCCTTCGGGCCTCCGTAAGAGGGTGACCTAGGCATTCCTGTGGGGGATGATGGGACCTGGTGGCCTGGGGATTTGTAGGAACCATTGCTCACCCTGCCCTGCAGTGCCTGATGGGACTGGACATTATTATTGGCTAAATCAGCTTGCAGAGAGGTTGTGGAAGTCCTTGGTGCTCTTGTCATTGCACTTGAGAGTGAAGACACTGAGGACTGCAGTATAGGGTTCCTTGTGCTAAAAGTGGCAGCAGCCATCAGATTGTCTCTAGATCCATATCTCATTGCCATGCTGCGTGGGTCTTCAGAGAGTGTGCTGACTTGCTGAAGGCTGTAAGAGCTAGGGGTGTCATAGACACCTGAGTCTGCAAACACCGAGTCAGGGTGCGAGTGGAGGAGCTTCTCCCTCTCTTCCATCTCTTTCCTCTCCTGGATGGATGCCATAATGGTTTTGGAAAGGTTATCGTAGCGGACTGGGGAGGGGTCTCGCTGATGTGGAGCTGGCCCCCCCAGCACAGGGCTGAAGCTCTGTGGTGGTTGGCGCTGCAGCTCGCTCCCTCGCAGGTGGCACATTTTGGCTGACAAATAGGGGGAGTGGTACCCGACGGAGCTGACCGCGGAATGGGCGATGCACTTCCTCCCCGAGGGGGACATGGGGTTTAGCAAACTGTCATATGAAAGACTCCCATTTCTGTTTGACAGGGAATTGGGAGAAAAGATGCTCCTGTAAGGGGTGGAAGCTGCCCCTTCAGACTTAATTGGATGAAGGGGCACTTTTTCTGTCCCTCTCCTGCCGGCAGATTTCAGGCTCAGGGATCGTGAATTGATGGCAAAGGAATCTATCTGGAGCGGGGAAGACTGATAGGTCTTATGGAGAGAGCTCTTTCGGTAGCTGGGGATGTCCAGGCTCGGTTCGGATTGGTAATCAAGGCTCCTGCCATCCTCTTCTATCAGAGCTCCTTGACTGTGACCCTCCTGCATCGTGATCTAAAACAGAGGTGAATATGAAAAACAAAAGTCAACAATGTGTAACAATAGGTTTGCTCTCCATGGTGAGTGCACAAGAACAGAGCTGGAGGCCTTCTCTCAGGTTGCCAGTCCAGCTATGACTTAGGTTTGTTACAAGTAATCTCCTAACTCCAGTCTAGTATATGGGTAAGCACCTTAGAAGCAAGGACGAGTTGTTCCTAAGTGCTAAATAATATTGACAGTAATGGATATGTCAATACATGGACTGAAAACACAGAGTGAGAGACCTGCTAAACTAAGACCCAAGTCTCAGTCAAGGTAAATCAGATTGTAATCTGATAATGCAGCCTTGGAAAAACCACTTTGAATCTTCTACAAATAGCTTTTGAGTTGAGGGATGTCTGGTTTTGCATGCTGAGTCAGAAATCCTTTAGGCTTCATTTCAACACATTGAGCACCAGCACGCTCTTAACCACTTTATTCAGAGTTGAGTACTCAGTAATTCTGAGTTTCTGGTCATAGGTCTTTGAAATTAACCACCTAAGCTTAATTAAAGCCAACTGGCTCCTTCCCACCACTTAAACATCAAAATGAAGCAATTTTCTCCTTTTTAGTGTCACACCAGAGAAGGAAACACAGGGCATAATATATACATGTGCATTGAAAACAGATAGGACTTGACTTTGGTTTATTCTATGAAAGATGGCTTACAGTTCTGCTCACTTAAAATGCCATTCTGTGCTAAGCATACCATTTTTGCTGTTATTTTTAAGGAAGAGTTTGCCATGCTGCACAATAAATTAGCTACACTGGTTGTGCAGAGAAAGATTTATTATCAGTCCCATGTTTAATCAGAAATGCAGTCAACACAGTTTGTTCTATATCTAATTTATTTTAAAGGAAAATTATTTCCCCCCCCACCAAAGAAAAAAAAAAAGCCTAGCTGGCTAAATTGTGGCTTATTTTGTATTTTTCTTCAAGGAGTTTTTGGGGGGTTGTTTCTTTCCTTTTTCATTCTTGAGCCAGAAGATAGGGAAATATGCAAACTAGCTCACTATTTTCTAGAGCAACATGCTAAATTTGGCCTTCTCTGGAAAAAAGGAGACCAAGTGACAGCCTGTAAAGGAGAAGGAGAGAGCAATGACGTAGCTTGTAAGTATATTTGTGCTACTTATCTTTGTGCCACAACCCCCCTTTCCTAACAGCTTTCACTGCTTAAATGCAGAATTACATTGATAGGCTGAAGAACTGGTACAGAAGAGGCCACATGATTTGCACTTTTTACTTAGGTATGGCTTGGCAAACAAAGACATGCTACCCTGTCAGCTTGCCAAGTGAACTCATTTCTATAATATTCCCACTTGACTACTAGAAATTTGTGATTACTATAAAACTGAACAAGGCTGCATAAAAAAAAACTCCACATTATGCACACCAGTCAGCCTATAGTAACAGCATCTCTTTTAGGTTGGGATGGAAACAGCAGCCTCAGAGTGAAGATGCTGTACCCTATTATCATTTCATAGCACTGCGCATTCTGCCGGCCTAATCAGAACCTATCCTGTATCATTATTGCACCTAGGACTATATCCTGAAGGAATAAAACAATCTTCCCTTCCACAGCTCTCTGACTGCATCATGACCCAAAATACTGCTGCTACACAGCTCAAAATTGCTGGCTGATGCCTGCAAATATAGTATTTTTAATTTGATGTCAAGCCATTTTTCGTGTGGTAGAGTGAAGACGATAGGGTATCACACTCTTGAAATACACTGAACACACTGCTGTTCTTAGCTCTCTTTCATAAGCCAATCTTTTCTTCACTAAGTGGACAAATCTAGAGAACAGGATTTACAATTATTGTAGTCAGACCAAAGCCCAAACTTGGTGGTAGCTGGAATTTCTTCTAAATGAGAATGATACTAGAAATGTTTTCTTTACTATTTCAGGAACATTCTGTCTTATCCCAGTGTTGCTGCAGTCAATTACAGAACCACAGAATAGATCTGGTTGGAAGATACCTCAAAGTGCATCCAGTCAAAGCTTCAATTCAATACTGAAGGGTCAATTATATATAGCTCAACCATATTTTCCTTCCCTTACATATGTCCTGTTATTGCAGAGGTGATATTGGAGGACCTGACAAAATATATTGTGAGAATTCACTGTGTGTGGTACCTGTGTTTTAAGGGTATCTCCACTGCTGTGGGAAGACTTGGATACTCATTGCAAATATACAAGTTAGATCAGTAATTTTCAAACTGCTGTTCTCAGGTCCCAGGGAGCCAGGGACTATTTGCAACAAATCCATGAGAAATAAATGAGAAAAATAAGCCTATTACCAGCGGGTTTAGATTTGCTCTCTGCTTCCAAATGAAGAAGTGTAAATTGCTGCAAAACTCCTGAGAAAAAGAGGAAACAGATTCCAGAACAAGTCTCTCTAATTGCTAGGACCTCAGTTTTCCAGACAGGAGGAAATAATGCTAAGTGTTGGGAAGCTGTTTTTTTTCACTACGTAACCCAAGTGCACTGAAAAGGCACTAAGGAAGGTCAAACGTGAGGAATCTTCCATTAATTTTAACTAAAATATCTGTTGGGATGCTTTAAAAGTTCTTTCTGTTTACAAGCTGCCATCTTAAGGAATCACTGAACATGTTGTCTGTTGGCTAAAGGGGCTGATCCAGGAAAGCACTAAGCATGCCCAGCTCCATCTGAAGTGAATGCAAGTTGGCATCCATGTCAGGAGAAGCCAAGGGGAGGTGACACTTCTCAGCATCTCAGGATCAGGCCAAGACACTGATAAAGCAGCAGTGCACGCCTGTCAGCGGGACAGATGTGTCAGGCTCAACAGCAGAAAGCTGCAAAAGCAGACATGTTTTCATGAGGAGCACAGTGCAAATGTACACTGTTGCCCAACAATGCCAAGGGCTGTCATTTACTTTTACTCTCTGACGTTCACCAGAGGCCAGTGGCGAATCTATCCGCAGCTCCATGTTGCCCAGAGTTAGCTGGGAGCAGATTCTCCCAGGCCCACTCACCTGCTCAGCTGTAGCATGGTAGTGGACTTTGGGATTGTTGCTGAAAGCCGGTCGATACTTGTACATGGCAGGTGTAGGGGGGCTGATGAGTTTGGGTGAAAGGCCACCTTCTGCAAAAGAAAGAAAGAAAAAAAACCAAATCAATGAAAATGTGTGCCAGAAAGTTCTCATGCCCAATTCCTTGCTATCCATAGTGCTCTGCAAACAGAGCTGCTCTGGAAAGAATAAAACTTGCAGCAGTTTTGTGCAGAATCCTGCCAAAATCAATGCGGTCCCTGTGGAAATAACAGAACATTGCTGCCAGATCAGCAATCTCAAGAGAAAAAACAAGGTGTAACAGACTCAGTGGGGTGGCCTTTTGGTGAACAGTAATTTTGTCATCATTGGAAATATTAGGTATTCGAGCTGAAGTCGGCTACAAGTTTTGTCTGGGAAGAAAAAAAGGTTTTATAATCACATCAAAGCTTTAATTTCACATTTCCATTAATTCTGTTTGTAATGCCTAAACATTTCTTGTTAGTATTTCTGATTCCCCAGTTCAAACTGAAAGTTTTTGGTTGATAATTGATCAAAAATTTAAGAAGGGGTTTAAAAGGGTTTAAAAACTTGGTGAAACAGATAGGAACTATCCAATCCATGCCTGAATGAACCGCTTCAAGCTGACTTTTCTCTCCCTTTCCTGCTGTTTTTACCCCCTCACTCAGAATAATTTTCCTATAAATAGAACAATCTCTTTCACCCAGATGCCATTACTGTTTTGAAAGAATACCAGAAGCCTTTTTAAGAGGCTGGAATATGTTCTTATTAATAAAACACCAACCAGGCAACTATACCTTCACTCGTCCCCAGCTGCCCTTTCAGTTCAGAGTACTTGCTTGGATCTCCTTTGGGTGGTAGAGGTGGTTGCACATCCATACTTTTATCCTCCAGACCTTCCAGGCTAATTTTAGACTGAAAATGACCACAGAATCAATCAGCTTGGTTAAATAACAGGCATGTGTCAGAGCGCTGGCTGTACCACAGAACAAGAGCTACCTATACCTATAATGACAAACGTGATTTAGCATCCACTGAGACAAGGACTGTGTAAAATTAGCATCGTCATAACAAGCCAGTGTAATTTAAAACACTCTAGCCTAGTCTAGTTGGGATGTTAAATAATATTACCATCATGCTGATTAATTTGTGGTAGAAGACAGTGGTGGGTTTTAGCATTTTTTCCAGCAACTTTCCAGGCAGCTCTCAGCAAGTAACTGCCCAAAGAGTGTAACAAGTAACTACCTACAAAAATCTTCTGAGGTGGCTTCTTTTGTATCCACTTCTATTTATGTGACTAAACAAATCCTGCTCTCTATTTCATGCCAAGACAAGCTGAAAAAAAGAAGAGAGAACTCAGCTTCTGAGCCAATATTTATTTCACTGGACTCCAAGCTTTCCTGCAGTCTTGAAGCTCAAAACCTTCTTTGAAGCAGAACAGCTGACCTGGTGGTACAAGGATCCTCACACAGTGTAAGGTTTGTTACAGTTAATTTGAACACCAAGAAGTGGCAACTCTTTCAAAGACTACTGCAAGGAATAGCCACCTACTATGAAGTTGAAAAAGGGCTGTTACTGGATCAAGAGTGCTGTTACTAAACCTGGGTTACTTTCAGAGGATGATGAAGCACATGACAAGGACTCAACCTCTATCATCTCCAATAAATGCATAATCTCAAAGTGATTTTCAATTACAAAGTAATTCCCAGACTTGATAATGCTCAACCCACACTCTTCAAAAGCAGCACTTGAAAGCTACCTCACCTTGCTCCTGTTGAGGTTGGCTTGGATCCCGTTGTCACTGATCTTCACTGTGATCTGCCGCTCAGATAAATCAGGTCTGAGGAAAGGAGGCTTCACACTCACAGCTTGCTTTTTCTTGGGCTCAACTACGTACCTGATTCAACAGTTCAACAGTCATTAAAATAAACATTAAGCTGAGAACAAGGCATAGACAACATGAAAATTTTCCTGCTTCCAGGCTATGATGAAAAAAATGTCAGAATATAGGTAAGCAAACTCCATTTATTTCAATGGATGTAGTAATCAAAAAAGCAGTAAAAAGACCAATGTGGTTTTCAGTGAGTCAAAGGAGAGGATGTGTTATAAAATCCAAGCAATGCTTGAAGCACCAAGGGACAAGAGCACAGATCACTTGAAGAAAGCAAGAGGTCTGCCACCAATGGAAGCCACAGCTAGTTAACATGAAACAGCTTCCCTGTGGTGGAAGATGGTGACTGGGTGAGTAAGACCCAGCACATGGGAAGTTAACATGGAGAAGATGCTGTGCTGCCAGTTCAAGCTTACCACATGGTGATGTGTTCTGGAGCATGTTTAGAGTGTTCAAATAAATGGAGGCAAAAGAAACAGACAGGTCTGTAGGAAGCAACAAATCTAAAGGTCGAGGGAGGTGATCCTCCCCCTCTACTCAGCCCTGGTGAGACCCCACCTGGAGTACTCTGTCCAGTTCTGGAGCCCCTATTACAAGAGGGATGTGGAGGTGCTGGAACGTGTCCAGAGAAGGGCCACAAGGATGATCAGAGGGTTGGAGCACCTCTCCTATGAGGGCAGACTGAAGGAGTTGGGGCTGTTCAGTCTGCAGAAGAGAAGGCTCTGAGGTGACCTCATTGTGGCCTTCCAGTATGTGAAGGGGGCCTACAGGAAGGCTGGGGAGGGACTTCTCAGGATATCAGGTAGTGATAGGACTAGGGGGAATGGAATGAAGCTGGAGGTGGGGAGATTCAGGCTAGATGTGAGGAGGAGGTTCTTCACCATGAGAGTGGTGAAAGCCTGGAATGTGTTGTCCAGGGAGGTGGTCGAGGCCCCGTCCCTGGGGGTGTTTAAGACCAGGCTGGATGAGGCTCTGGCCAGCCTGATCTAGTGTGGGGTGTCCCTGCCCATGGCAGGGGGGTTGGAACTAGATGATCCTTGTGGTCCCTTCCAACCCTGAATGAAACTATGAAACTATGAAACTATGAAACTATGAAACTATGAAACTATGAAACTATGAAACTATGAAATGACTGACTTGAGCAACCTGGTCTAGTGGAAGGTGTCCCTCCCCATCACAGGGGAGGCTGGAACTAGATGATTTTTAAGGTCCCTTCCAACCCACACCATTCTATGATTACATGATTCAATGACTTTAGATATCTAATTTCTTCCCAGTGGCCTAGAGTTCTGTAAATGCAGTTGGGCAGTGGCTGTAGAACGCATAAATGTCAATACTCAGCTTTCTCTGGTTTATCTAGGGAATAGGATACTCTAGTAGTGATGCCTCAGTGCCTTTCAATATACAGGACAATCTAAACAGCTCTTCACAAAGCACAAACACTCTACCTGCTGAAACTCTGAGAATAGCCATGATGATAGTACTCACACCTCTCTCTTAACAGCAGTGTCTCCCAGCTTCTAATATCTGGCACTCTTTTAATATCTTGATCATGTTTTTCTATGTTTGAGAAACAGCTTTTCTGGTGCCTTTACCTTTAACATGTATATTTTAGAACTTATTTGTTGCATAGTGAAGGGAGAGGGAAAAGGCAAATAATGGTGTCAGGGTCTGGAGTTCCTCAATACCCTGAAAAGGCTCAAGTAAGTCTTCTTTCAGTACAATTATTAACATGTTTGCAGGCTGGTCAGCTCAACATCCTGGATATTTTTACTCCATCTGATCAATTGTGATAAAATCCCCATTTCAAAATGTGAAACAATAAATCCTTTCCCCCAAAAATAGAAAGCCATAGATAAAACCCCAAGCTCCATGATATAGATCTCATTGAAAAATCTCTTTTATGATAATGAAAGTGCCAGTGAAATTGAAAACCACAGCAGCCTTAAATTAGATTTAAGGACAAAGGCTGACTTTCAATTCCTTCCTTTTCTCCAGCAGACTAGAGAGGATCTGGACACTGACTGTACAGTGCAGAAAGTCGTGTGGGGAATATGACAGCATATGGTAACCTAGCTTGTTACTGAAATCCACTGGATAAACAAGTTGGCAAAGACAAAGGCATCAGCTCTTGATATAATTTGACATGCTCATCTCAAATAAACATTTCTGGGATGAGGCTTATGAATTACATGAAGACAGCAACTGCTTGGACAGGTCACAGTCATGCAATAGTGAAGCAACACAGCTATCGCAGAGCTGCCTCAACAAATGCTTTGCTTTACTTCCTGCTGTTTCATCAATGGTGTTTCACTTGTGAGGTCAACTAAAGCACATTTTCTTCTTTCCTAACAGCTACACTACATCACTCATTCCCAGTTGAGAGCCTATCTCTTACCTGGGAGCCAAGGGGCTGCAGAGCACATGTTCCACATTTCCACAGCATCCTCGCGTGAAAGGATTCACTCCTCCCCGGAATTTGCCTGTCACCTGTAAATGTATTGAGGACAGTGCTCAAAGCTCTGGTTATAGAAAAGTCATCATCCAACCCTAAGAAATCCAAGAACAAGCACGCTTTGCTCTGTCCTTCCCAAACAGGCTGTTTTTCTTTGAATGCTGCACTTCCTCTCTCCTGCTGTAACTCACTACCTCCATCACTGCTTATGGCTGAAAGACACACCAACTAAAGATCCCTTCCAGAAGAGCAGTGAGCTCAGTGTGCCTAGGTTTCAAAGTGAACAGATTCACCTTTCCATGTTGCTTCTGCATTAGATTTGTGCCTGCTGTCAGCCAGACATCCTGTTTTGGTCCTTTCATTCCCCTGTCACTTCCACTCTGCCTTGGCAAGTCCCTTCCAAACAAACAGGAATGTCAATTCAACATCCGTAATGTTGAATGAGAGCAATGTTTCCCTTCTCTCAGCATCCCATCCCTAGTGGCAATCAGTCTGAACCACTGCCTTATGTGGGAGGGTGCCAGGAACTCCCATATGATTATGATGTTTGCTTGGAAATGAGCTAGTTTAATAAAAGCCAAGCCTCATTAGGCTGGCAGGATCCATTCAAAGCTTCATAAGCATTAAAAAGGGTTTATACTCTACAGGCAGATACTTGAAAGTAACCATATGGGGATAAATACAAAGAAAGCCAGAGAGATTAATAGTGGTTGCCATTAAAAGCATCAGTGTCACTGTATGCAAAGCAATGCAGTTTCATCAACTCCTACTTCTGATGTAGCATTACAAAGTACCAGAAACACTTTAATGACTTGCACATAAAATAACAACCATTAAATGATTATGCAATACAGTATGTTGGCTTCTTTGACATAACATAAACCTCTTTAAAAGGCCAAGAGCGAAATGCTGGAAGTTCTGAGTGTTGGAAAACTAACCTGATGAGTAAAACATGGGACTGGGACAATTGGCACATCTGCACTCAAGACTGGGTTTAAGATGACTTGTGCCAGATGCTGGCAAAGCACTTCACATCTGTATGCCCATTTTCTCAAACACAGTATGACAATAACATTTCTCAAACTCCCAGATTACATTACTAATTACATCAGTTTTGTTTCCAAAAGAGTTTGAAATCCACTGATAGAAAGCATTCAGAAGGAAGGATATTTATTTACTCTATTCAGAAACTAAAAATACCAGGCTACGAGCAGATGTTGAGTTATTTTGATTCCATAAAAGACTTCCAGAGGCATTCAGAAAGCTCACAAACATCTAAACTCAGCCATTATGCACTCCTAAATCACAGTCTGCCTACTATGAAAACCTACAAACTCTGGAATGAATACCAAAAATAAACAGTAGAACACCAAAAATGTCTGTACCACTGGCCTATAAAATGTACTGGGAAAAGAAGGCAAGTGTGTCTGAGCATGCTGTAGCTGGAAAGCTGACAGCAGGTAACCGTGTGAGAGAAGAGAATCAATACTTAGATGGCAGGAGAAAAGTGAATGCTTTAAAAAGGCATCAGAGCCAGGGGCAGATCTCATATGCATCACTCCTGGTCTAGTGCTCTAATTACTTAGATATTGCTCCTTTGAAAAGGAGCTGAAGGCTAGGAACATCCATCCTCCAGTCACGGATAGGCAGTACATACAACTAAAGAGATATTAACACCAGGTTATATTTAATGTTCAGAAAACATAATGGGGCAATGAATTAATCTCAAACAGTATCTCAGGAAACCAAACCAAGCCAGGATGCATTTTCCAATAGTTATTCCAATCACCCAAATGGGCATAGACACAAACATAAGACACTATATTGTATGCCCCCTTTTTTTTTTCATTTGAATTTTTCCTTCCTCCTCAGCCTAAAGTTTTCATGGACAGTTTTCATCACTTCACAAAGGTAAGTCTAAGGCAGACCAGGATTTGGGCTATGAGACTGAAATGCCCTGGGTTTCATGCAACTATGGTTAGTACCATCAAACCTAATACTTGGCCAAAATCAGTTTTAAAATCCAGAGCTGCTGGTTCCAAGTAGGACAGCAAAAAACCTCTAAAGATCTAAAGCTATGGTAAGCCTGCTTTAATCAAAGGCCATGTTAGGCAACAATTCAGGATGACTTCAGATTCTTTGCTTATGTAAACCTCCCACACTATTCTGGAGAAAAGTTTTTATTGTCTCCTGTGGGATAGGAAACAATCTCATCCCAGTTGACAAAGGCCTGGCCTCACAAATGTCTTCAGCTCTAACAGTCTGCAGAGCAGCCATGCAAGCTTCATAAGCACGAAGCCATCAGCCTGCAGGTCAGACACAGCAGCACACTGCTCAGCATGAGCTGGAGAGTGCACAGAGATGCCAGAGCAGTGAAAACTGCAGAGGTGTGAGGGGCACTTTGGAGGTATGAAAGGGTAAAGAACTGGAATGCACACAATTCATTAGCCTTGGGAAGAAAGGTGAAAATCCTGTGTGTAGATGGCTGCCATACTGAGTGACCCAGTGTGAAGTTTTCTAAGGGTGCTGCCCCCCACAAACAGGGGCATGCTGTTGAAGCTGTGACTAGATCACTAGCACCCACATCATGCCAGTGACAAGCACATGCATATAGATGTGGATTGGTCACACAAGGGCTGTGGATGGTATACATTTGAGTAACTGCAGGGGAAGGAAAGTTTTACAGGCTTTTTGGCACAAGATGTCATGCTGGCACTTGGTTTGAAGAAGCAAAACAAGTCAGGTCCAATAGGCTCTCAGTGTGCATGTGCACATATGCATGAGCAGAAGAGAGAGACAAAGAGAGTGAGACAAAGAGCTAGCTCAGTCAGACCTTATTATGTGCAGTGTGGGCTAGCTGGGGGAGTTCAAAATACCAGGAGACAGGGCAAAAGCATGATTTAATCTTTTCCTTTCTCTCCATTTCATGGTTTGTTCGGTCTGACTCATAAAGTTCCAATTTCTGGGGTTGACAACACTCATCACACAAAACCTATTTCAAGGCCACAAGTAGATTTTTAATGGTAAATAAACCTGGGATGATCCTTTGTGGTAAGAAGGGGGAAATATTTGCTTATAGTGCACTCAAGCAAAAAAATAATCTGAAAATAAAAAGCTAGGGAATCTTCCTAGCTCTGCACAAAAGCTGCACTAAGGGTGTTACTGCTAAGATTTGGATCACTTTTTGCTTTACCCAAGCTGACTTGCCAGCTTTACTTCCCAACTCAACATCCTAGTCACAAACCCAGAGAAGAGGTTGCTCCTTACCTGTTCATTCGTTGTGCGCCCTCGGGCCACTAGAACGATATGGAAGCCAGTGAGCCCGATAACTGGAATAAAGAATAAGCCAGCTACACACATGACAGCCATTCTGTACCCAGGAGTTAAAGAAACTGGGATGAGTGAAAGGAAGCAGAGGGAAATGAAAAGGAAAATAAAGCACCACAATTACACATCTTTTAAGTACTCCCAGGGATGATGATTCCACCACTTCCCTGGGCAGCCTGCTCCAAGGCTTGGCAACTCTTTCTCCGAAGAAATTTTCCCACTAGTTCCAGAAGGACAAATCTTCAGATTCATCCTTTCATATTTTCCTCAAGGCCACCTTGAGTCTTGGAAGACCAAAAAGAAGGATACGTAATGGTAGTGTGAGCTGCTCCCAGCTTCTCCATATGGTTTAGCACGAAGATGAGCCCAAAGGTGAACACTCCAACCATGTGCGTGCTTAAGGACAGCAAGAAGAGGAAAAAATAGCGGTAGTTCCTCCGTCCTATGCAATTGTTGACCCATGGGCAGTGATGGTCAAAATCCTTGTAAAGAAAGGGAGAGAGAGGGAAAAAATATCCAAATGCTGAGAAGAACTGTATTTTCTGAAGAGGTAAATCTGAAACAGTGTCATCCAAAATTACATCAGGCTAGTTCTGCAGCTTTACAACGTGCTAGGCTCTATAAGGCTCTCAGGATCAGCTGGTTTCCATACCTATGGATGGAGAGGTATTTCAGGCTATTTATCTGCTAGCAGCAGAAGCATTAGTTTTTATCACCATTAGCATGAGGAGTCAGTTACAATGACAGAGCTATAACCTGCAAAATTCTGAAGATGATACACTGTCCCTGGAGGTGCTCAAGAGGGGATTGGATGTGGCACTTGGTGCCATGGTCTAGTCATGGGGTCTGTGTTGATAGGTTGGACTCGATGATTCTCAAGGTCCTTTCCAACCTAAGTTATACTGTGAGTTATACTGTGATTGGATGTGGCACTTGGGGCCATGGTCTAGTCATGAGGTCTGTGGTGACAGGTTGGACTTGATGATCTTCGAGGTCTCTTCCAACCTTGGTGATACTGTGTGATACTGTGATACTGCTGCAGAATTCTCTGCCCCATATTGCTGTATGAATGAGCCCACTTTCAACAACCACAAAAGATATTTCTTTATCAAGCAGGTCCCCAAAGAAAAGCCACAGCTGATTAAGACACAGGGAAAGTTCTAGACAACTTCATTAATAGTTATGAACCCAAACCTAACTAATTGTCTCAATCAAAAGCTCAAAGACCCTCATCAAATGAGATCCCTTTTAACAGGAGATTTAATAATGAGGGCAAGCCACAGTCACCTTTCAAGTGCCTTTCCACAGTTTTGTAAAGCAGACAAATCCACTGTCTTCAATGGGATTATTCTTGACATGAAAAGAAGATCAGATGCAAGAAATAAATCCTTCCAACCCCTAATATTCTGTCATTTTTGATTTCTCTATTATCTGCCCTGTAGAACAGATCATAGAATCCTGAATGGTGAGGGTTGCAGGGGACCTTCAAAGAGTCCACCAAATGAATTGTTTATTCTTTGTTTTGTGTCAATACTGTTCTTAAATGTTCCTCAATGAAGACAAAGGGGGGGTTGTATTTGTAAGTTTTTCCACAATGTATTTACCAAAAATTTACAAAATACCAGAAAATGGCTTAGAGGTTTCTGAGAGCACACTAGAAAGTGATGGGAGCAATTTAATAAACAGCATTTCAGGCTGCATGTGAAATGATGACACAGCATATCCATTATGCAGCCCAAAAGATCTATGGATTATAAACCTATTTAAGTACCCACTGCAAACACTTCAGTGACGAAAACAAATCTGACTGCTTTTGTCACAGATTCATTTTTGGGCCCCCTCTAGTCATAGCAGGCTTTAGGTTTTAAATTTGATTTCTGTTGAGTGTTGTCAGCTTTTGTCATTTGTTAACTTGCATCAAATTAGCTTAGAAGCTTTAAACTTGGTGGATGAATTTTTATTGCACATTCTAGACTGAAAGTGAGGAGATGTGAACTACAGCCCTGAAAGGGTTTCACTTGGAACAGCCAGTAGATTTGCTCCTATAACTGTCACCAAGCTCTTCTAAAACAGACAGGTGAGTGGGAAATAAGCACTAGGAGAACCAAAAAAGCATGCTGTTTAAGATCACAATGTGTTGATTCAAAAGTCATTAATCAGGAGGAGACTCAATAGGGTGCTTGGTTGCATGGTTTAGTTGATTAGGTGGTGTTGGATGATAGGTTGGACACGATGATCTTGAAGGTCTCTTCCAACCTGGTCTGGTCTATTCTATTCTATTCTATTCTATTCTATTCTATTCTATTCTATTCTATTCTATTCTATTCTATTCTATTCTATTCTATTCTATTCTATTCTATTCCATTCCATTCCATTCCATTCCACTCCATTCCATTCCACTCCATTCCTTTTTGCCTATGTTCCTCCACAGCAGTCACAATTTAATTAGCAAAGCAGAGCTTCTTACTTGCCCACCAGCATAGTGAGGAACATTCAACTGTTCCGACGATCACTAAAACTTCTGGAGAGCGAGGCAGAGTCACCTTGCATTCTGCTATTTTATTTAGGATACTTTTGGATTCTCTCCCATTTTCATTGCTGCTGCAGCACTGACTCCCTTGGAGGCCTTATGACAGCATGAAATTGCAAGTATTTATATCAGTGAGTTTTGAGCAATCTTTTTTTGAGACTACTTCATTTGTTGAAAATGAATTTTCATGCTGAGCCACTGGGGAGAGCAGAAGAAATAAATTCCATGGGACAACAGAGAATTTACCAGCATCTAAACAATCCTCACAGTCTAGAATTAGCAAAAATATTTCTGTTTTTAAACTAGGAATATGCATCTCAGGTTTGCTACCAAAAATCCAACTGTATTCAAAAATTCACAGTGGTCTGAAAACCAGTATGGATATTCCCCTCTACCCAGGCACCTCAGCAGGTCCTTACTCTCCATCTTCTCAGACCTCACATCCTTCTAAGGCCTTCCATAACAGGACAGCCCTGTCCTATTTATCGATGGTTACTAGGCACAACACTGCTTCTAGATGATTGTAACTTAGATATATACTGCCCTGAAGGAGAGAATGACTGACACAAGACAAACACAAGCAACCTTTCTCTCACACATAACTGTGCTGCCTTCTTTGGGACCATTCTCTTGCTTATGGCAAAGAGGATTAGGACAAAGACAGTGTATGCAGCATTCCAGCTGACTCTGGTATTTTTCCCTTTCTGGTCAGTAATTCCTTTCATTTTAATGGCACAACTGAATATATTTTAGACATATTAAAGATTTCATATTTCTATTGGGAAAAAAAAATAGACCTTGCAGCAGAAATGATCCTTTAGAAGTGGAATTTTTTAGCTCAGCAATAAAAAATCCCCCCTGGCAATACACTGCTGTGGATACAGTACTCTGTACTTACAAGTCTGGGAGATGTTTACAGCCCCAAAGGACATCTTACTGTTTGGGGGTTATTTTTTAGAACTCCCACATGCCTCACCAAGACCCTGGGGCTACCAAAAGCCATGGAAGTCCCATATTTCAGAGTGACCAACATTAGGATCATGCATGGGTTCATACTTTGAGTTAGAGTGTTGAAACAAACATGGGGTCCTTCTACTGAGTGGAGAATCGCTTGCTGAATTCTGAGTTTGACTTTCTTAAAGCTCACACACCATTCTAGCTTCTCTGCTTGTCCACCAGTTTGTTTCAAATTAAATGATGAGCTCTAGGCTCACACACAATAAGCTACAACAGCTCACCCTGAATTTCCAGCCTCTTGAACTCTGCCTCTGCCTCAACCCTTCCATTCATCACTTTTTTACAACACAAGTCCTTAGCTACTTCAAGGAAGGCATAGCCAGCATGATACATTCTTAGTTTAATTTTCACAGGCAACAGAGGTGACATCACAGTATCACAGTATATCAGAAGTTGGAAGAGACCTCCAGAGATCATTGGGTCCCACCCCCCTGCTAAAGCAGGATCACTTACAGTAGCCTGCACAGGAATGCATCCAGGTGGGTTTTGAAAATCTCCAGAGAACGAGACTTCACAACCTCTCTGGGCAGCCTGTTCCAGTGCTCTGCCATCCCCACTGTAAGGAAGTTTCTCCCCATGTTGAGGTGAAATCTTCTATGTTCTAGTTTGAACCTGTTGTTTCTTGCCTTACTACTAGGGACCACCAAAAAGAGCATGGTCCCCTCCACTTGACACCCACCCCTCAGATACTTATACACATTGATGAGATCCCCTCTCAGTCATCTCTTCTCAAGAACAAAGAGCCCCAGGGATCTCAGACTCTCTTCATAGGGAAGATGCTCAAGTTCCCTACTCATCAAACATTACTGCACATGTAACATCATAAGTTGGGGTTGGACTCAATGATCTTTGGAGGTCCCTTCCAACCCCTAACATCCTGGGATAACTGAGGGCTGTCTTTCAAACAATACTAGTTACTAGAAATCAATCAATAAGGCTGCAGCTGGGAACTTGCAAGAACTGAAATACCGGGGGAAGGCCCAAACTGCATGTTGCCAGTAGCCTCTGCAACCCCACCAGTGAGGCAAAGCCAGCAGATGGTGGACTCCGCAGCAGCGTTACCTCCACGCAGTTGTCGCAGACGCTGCAGTGGGAGCAGCGCGGCGGGCGGTAGAAGTGGCAGGTGGCACACCATTTCATCCGTACTTGGATGCCTTTAATCTCCACGTTCTTGTAGAGTGGAGCTCGGAAGTCATCGTCCTTATCTTCATCTTCATCTGCTGCTCAATGCAAAACTAGAAGTTAGTGGAAATAACAGAGGCTAAAGATGAAAGAGCTAACACGGGCAGTGCCTTGGGTGCAGGGGAACTGCATGTGCTCTTGGGCTTGTCAGAGAAATAACAGAGTGGTGGAAGTGATGGACTGTCAGAACAGGTTGTCTGGACTGCAGAACACTTCAGTGATCAAGGTTCATTTTAGCACCTCCCATACTCAGGATGCTGTGTTGTCTTACTCATCAGCCCCTGGACAAACAGAGGTGTTTGAGTCTTACCTTAGCCGGCATCTACAATGCAAATGAATGAGGTGAGATGCAGACTAGAGTCAAAGAGGGGATGGAAATCAGCCAGGCGTTTGTTGTGAGTTCTGCTGTGCGTGTTTGGGATTAATTCAATGCTAGTCTACCGGTGCATAAAGTGAAATGAGTTACGTTAAGAACTATTAGAAGAAGGCTGTGCTAACTCAAACCTCAGAAACCAACTCAGATGACCCTAAGTGATGATGATATGTTCAGCACTTTAGTGCCAGCCCAGGATGATGATGAAGCCCTGCTGCTCCAGGAAGTCTGATGCCACAGTGAGATATACCATTCTGAACCAATTTGTGTGCCCATGAGAAGTCCTCGCATCAGCGCTTACTTTCTTACAGCATATCCCATGCTCACCTCCGCACAGCATACCCAGAACACTCTTTAGCAGTGACATATAACTGGGAGGATCTCACCTCTCAAAGAGAAAGCATGGTTTACTGCTCTGAGCACAGGATTGAGAGTCAGGAATTCTCAATCTGTATTCTAATTTTCTCACTCTGTGGCCCTTAGCTACTCACTTAGCTTCTCTTTGCCTTTAGTAAGATGAGGATGCAATATGACAGTCACCTGATTAGGGACAACACAGAGGGCAGATGGTTTATCATCTCAGCTAAGCACTGCCCTGTTTAAGAAAAGAGGCCATTTAAAAATAAATGCACAAAACAGAAGCCTGTCAATAACAGAGAAATATGTATTGTGAAGACAAGGAACAAAAGGAGAATGGCATTCATGAAAGTTCATCTTTTATTCTAGATGCCTATGATCTTTATTTGTTTCCTTCTGCCAGAGAAAATCTAAGAAGTTTACATCTCTTGAACACCTCATTAAGCATTATAGCACAGCTGGCATTGGCTGACTGGCTCTAAATTAGGGGAAATCTGATAATATTTTCCCAACAGGGCATCAATCACTGTCATTTAGTTCTATATTAAATCTTCCCTCGATGTGTTATCATGATCCAATTTCCACTGACTTCAGAGGGATTTTTCTCCTTTCACTTAGATGAGCTTGGGATCTGGCTCAGCTGCAGTATTTATCTTGCAAGAGTATTCTCTGGATTAACGTCTGTGCATGGAAGCAGAGTGCTGTGCTGGCACCATTCTCTACAATTTGCCTTCATAACTAGTCAGTGGGACTCTTAGTGAGAGCTAGACTCTAAATCCCTTAGGCACTTTTATAAATACAATCTGCAGGTTCTTCAGTGCTATTATAAACTAGCCCATGCTGGGCATATGGGCATAGGAAAACAAGACAACAGAACAGTCAAACCATTTAATGCTCTTGTGAAATACTGACTGTGCAGACAAAAAGTCTGTACATTGTATATATTTACTTATGCAGAAACATACCAGTCTGGCAGAACTGACACACATTTGAAGAGTTTGTACAAAATAGATTCCTATCAAAAATATTGGAAGGCAGTTTGTAGTTGGAGCCTATTCAGCAACAAATGTTGTCAGTCTCAACCCAGACTCTAAATCTCATTTCTCAGGGTACCCCCAACTTCAGTGATTTAATACTTCCTTTTCTTCTCATTCATTTCAGTGTTTTAATGGCAACCCACTCACACAAAGCCAATCCTGATTCATACCAGAAACATTAATAAAGCAAACAAACTTAAAAACTCACTCAAAAATGAGTAAAGGACCTGGGTGTTTGATTCAGGCCCTGTTCAACAACATAAGAATGAGTTTGGTTTGCTTCCCCCTGTCGCCCAAGTTCTATCTGCCAGGGATCCTGTAAGCTCCTACATGCATTTCCAGCTCTCAGTGATCCTAGCAGAAGAACACATCGGCAGAAGAATGTATCTGACTACACAGATTCCAATACTCTGACCCACTGACACAGGGTAGCCAAGTCTTATTATATTTGTGTAACAGATCTTGGGGGCTTTGGTGGTTCCTCACAGGAATCATTTGATTTCATTAGCATCTCAGCTTTTGTGCTGCTTATTTGTTGTTTTGGTTTGGAAATAACTTTGTAACTGTCAAAAATCCGCTAAGGTGCTTGAAAATGAAGAAGATTGGGCTTAATTTCAATAACAGAAAGCAAATAGATCTATTGTATGTTCATTTTAAATCACTCCTACCATTTTTGAACCCCTTGCACTGGCAGCTCTGCGGGTGGCGTGGGGTGGTGATAGTTTTTTTCACATGCACACTTGTAATCTGCAATAACATCTGCTCCTCTTTCCTCCCAGCACTGGTATTTATAGTCTTTTCCATCTTCTCTATTCCTTATCAGTTTGCTTCCTTCACATATCTAAACTCCTACTCCACCACTTTCTTCCAGGATGGCTTCCCTCCTTTTTCTCATCCTTTCCTCACTCCCCTTGCTCCCAGCTTCTTCCAGAACAAGCACATGCACAGCACAGAGATAAAAGGCCTGGGCCACAAATAAAGAGAAAGAGACAGAAGAGCTGTAGGAACTCCTCCTCTTCCTGCACTGCTCTTGATTCCCTTCTGTTAAGGGACATGAGAAGGGAAAGAAGGTGATGAGAAAGTTTCACTTGTTCTCCCTGTGTATTTCTCCTTTAAAAGCAAAGTCCAAAATAAAGAACTAACTTGCAAAATTAAGTTAAGAGAATCTTGAACAAATGACTGTCTCTTGCCTTTGCCTTAGTTTGCCTTTACACACAATTATTTCTCTAACTGCAGTGCTGCAACACTGAACAGGGATTCAGAAGCTTCAGCTGAAAGGAATGGCAGAGAGCTGCTCATTATGAGATGCTGCTACCTGGAGGAACCTGGCACTTGCTGTTCAGGGAAGCCAGCAGGACAGGTGCCTTGCTCTTGTCAGGTAGGGATTCAAAACAGATATTGAATTCAGTGAATAGAGGTGAGGAAGCACATCTTGCAGAGAGCACAGATCTATCAGTTTAGCAGGACTGCCTAGAGCAGTCTCTGCTGCAAACTGCATGTGATTAATTATTGGAAGATGGATAAAATGAGGTGATAATTCTCTCATTAGGATGTGTTAAAAGAGATAGCTGCACTGTGGTTCCCACTGCAAAAGCTGAGCGATTTTTATCTTATTTAATCAGCTGTGAATCAGCACTAATTTAAGCAGGCATAGCTTTCTAAATGTAGACATTTTTAGACACTCTATGTCAAGCCTTAATCATTATCTCTTTAGTATTCAATGCCTTTGTATTTGTTTTAAGGCTTTTTTGGAAGGTCTGCTTTTGATGAAGCTGTTTCAGAAAGTTTAGCCTCTCCCCTGTTGTGAAGACAGTGACTTAAATCCAATGTGCCAGCAGGAGACAGGGCATGGCAATTGAAATCACATCAGTCAGGAGAGCTACTCCAGGAGAACTATTGTATGCAAGCCTGTGCCCTCGACTGCCAGTTTCAGAAAGTGCAAGGACAACTGACACCTCCTAGCTCAGAAGAGAGATGGAGGGTATCCAGCATTTCACTACCATCTCACCTCTACTGCCACCTGAGTACAGTAAATAAGTAAAGAACACCCACAAGAAAGAATACCAGAAGAAAGGGATTAGTCAGCAAACAGTGTATATAGATACCTAACACATCCTTTGGCTTGGGTTTTCAGATACCCCTCACCAACCCCCCGACAGTCCCATTCTCTATTACCTCTTGGAAAAACTCCAGGGTCCATGAAAGTTGCCATGCTGAAGTTTGCCAGTACAAACAAGAACACGAGCCCATTGTACACTGGGATGGCTGGGGAGATGGCTTTTGTCAACCAGGGGCACCTGTGGAGAAGAAAAGTTACAGGTAAGGGCCCCTTCAGCTGCAATATGTAGTTTATGATTATTCTTCCCATTCACCATCATCACATAGCCAAGTAGCCTGTCTCATTCCCTCCCCACCAGCCATGCAGAAAGGCTGAATTTGCAATTTAACAACAGAAATTTCCATAGAGCCAGTTTGAGTGATCTAAAGTACCCTGCAGACACCCTCTGTAAAGCTGCTTTGTTCCACAGCACAGAAAGCACCAATTGTTCACAAGGCTCATAGGGCTTTGCAGCTCTATAGCCTTATCTGCAGCATGGCATTTGGCTTCTCTCTGTAAAAGCTTCATCCCATTGTTGCATTTCTGTTTATCTGCTATATAGCCTTGTTGCACTTGGTGTCACTTTCAGTTTTCACTGGTGTAAAACTGAACAGGGATTCTTAAGCCATGGATCTCTGCAGCAGGTACCGAGTGAAGCACGCTCACTTCGCACGACGCTTCCCCGAGTGCTTTTCAACTCCAAATAACACTCAGAACCAACACTACAAAACCACTCCAGGGGGAAAGTCAGACTTCAGCAGGAGCTCTGCAGGTATGAGCAGTATGTGAGAATGTCATATCAAAGAGAAAAGTGAATGGCATCTGCCATGTGAACACTTTCCAGAAACACTGGAAAGGCTGCAGCCCACCCAGCAAACCAACTGAGAGGAGCTGAAAATAAAGGAGAAAAAGTAGGAGACTTTGGAAAGAGGATGGAGAAATGCCTGCTTGTTATAGCAAGACAGCTTTAGTTGCAAAGAAGAACACCTCTCCCAGTAGAGCAGGGCAGGACCAAGGCAGACAAGAGCCCGCTTCACAGGCCGCTTTACCCAATAAAACGCAGTGTTTATTCACTCATCCGTTTTCAGCCTCTCTAAGAGTTTCTCTCTAAACACTAGACTAAATCTGCTTCACTCTTCTGTATGAAAAGGTTTGGTCTGTTGCAGGGCTGCTGAGGGGAAAAATCAGATCAATCTCATGAACCCTGAAAATGTAACTAAGGGGAAAAGTTGGACAAAGAATCTCTCTGACAAAAGTACAAAAGTGAGACCCCTGACTGAGTAGCTCCTTCGGTTGCCACCTGCCTTGACAGGCAGGACTCCTCCAAAGCTGCCAAGCAGATAGCCATTCAGCAGCAATAGCCTTGCTGCCACTAGCACAAATCAGACATCAGCACACGCATTTGGGATGGGAGCCTGAATTACATCTACAGCTGAATCTGGTTGTCTGCCAGGCTGAAGCCTGTGGGGAGAAAGAAAAAAACAACAACAAGCAACCAGCATTCTCCCAAATCTAATTTGCACTGCTTTTGCTACTGATAGGCTGTTTTGAACAGCTGAGAATGGTGTTATTGACCTTGAAGGGACACTGTTAACCACGCTCTTGTGGCCAGTGTTAGAAGGACACCATGTTTTCTCCTCCCATTTCTTTGTGAACAGGCAGGAAGAGATTGTTTTGTGCTTCCCTCCTGTTTGCAGCCAGGCTTTTAATACTTTGCTGCTGCAAACTGCTTTTATAAGGACCTTTCCCTGTGTATGCTTCAATCAGCCTGACCTGGAGCAACAGTCCTGGGACTGTTCTTAGTAGACAAAGGCCTATGAAATTAATACCTATGAAGAGAATAGGAAAGGACTGGTAGTTCAGCAGAGAAGGGTTTCATTTCTCTGGTTTTCTCTTGAATTTGAGTCTCATGCAGGTGGTCATGGAGCTTGGGTTAAAGGAGCAGGTCTTGTAGAAGAGAAAGCTGATAGAGATGAACTAGCTCGAGGTGAGGAGGAAGTTCTTCACAGAGAGAGTCATTCGTCATTGGAATGTGCTGCCCAGGGAGGTGGGGGAGTCACCATCCCTGGAGGTGTTCAAGAGGGGATTGGATGTGGCACTTGGTGCCATGGTCTAGTCATGAGGTCTGTGGTGACAGGTTGGACTTGATGATCTTTGAGGTCTCTTCCAACCTTAGTGATACTATGATACTGTAGCTCAGTCAGACCCAGGTGAAGACAGTTTGAGTCCATGGTGTACCCCAAGACCCTTACGTTTCCCAGCAGGTGGAATTTCAACATGCAGCAAGATCATTCTGACCTGCTATTATGCTCAGTTTTCTTCAAAGCAGCTGCTGACAACTGCAAATCAAGGCAAGGCAGAAGTTTCTTGCTTGCCATGAAATGAAAAGTTGCAGGCCTGTCACTAAGAACAGTTTCTGCCAGATCCTTTGAAGGAAAGCAACAGAAATCCTGAAGTAAGCAGTTTAGGATGAATTCTATCCAGGCAAAGACTCTTTCCTCTACATTATAGTAAAATTAGATTTAGTAATGGGCATGACAGACTTAATTTCTTCCCATGAAGAATTTGCCTACACAGAGAAAGATTATGAAGTTACCCATTGCTTGTCAAGTGTGGAAGAGAAACTTCCTTGGCAGCAAACTCAAGTAAGTTGGCAAATCAAGGGACAGGAAACCCTTTCTTATGGATAATTAGTAACTGAGAACAATATTATGAGAGACTGTCTGAGATGATTAATGTAAGCATTTGTCATGGTCCCAACAAATACATCAAAATACTAGGAAAAACTTTAGCCATAAGATAAACTGAACAACTCATTTAATGGGTAAACAGTGTACCTGAAAATACTTCATGAAAGTTGAACTTAAGGGTAGAGTGAGTTATGATACATATTAGCCAGAAGGGCTGTTCACTACCATTCCATGTTTCCTTCCTAGAATCTTTATGCAGCATCCCAGATTACATCAAATTAGCAGGGCCAAAAGGGGCCTCATTTGGAAGCTAGACTGACCAATAAAAACAGATGTGGAAATCAAGGCCTGGCTCCTAACTGTAAAAAAGTCTGAAAAAGAAAATAAAACTAGTGCTAGGATTCCCCCCAAAAATGCTGCATGTTCCCTGGCCCTCTTCCCCAAAGCACACATCATTTTAGGCAAAGTAACAGCAGGTTGTTTTATCACTAAGCCATCATGCCAAAATCTTAGAATCATAGAATAAACAAGGTTGGAAGAGACCCCCAAGATCACCCAGTCCAACCTACCAGTCAGCCCTATCCAATCAACCAGACCATGGCACTGAGTGCCTTATCCAGGCTTTTCTTGAAGATCTCCAGGGACGGTGACTCCACCACCTCCCTGGGCAGCACATTCCAGGGGCAAATCACTCTCTTTGTAAAGAACTTCTTCCTAATATGCAGTCTGAACCTCCCCTGGCCCTTCCCATAGTTAAGGTTATTGCAGGGCCTCCCCTAAGCTTGTTGCTGCTCCCTCCCAGACAATTCCTTGCGCATCCCCAGCTTCAGCTGCCATCATCTTTGTCTCAGCCCGCCTGGATAGAAGATGCTACTTGGAATGGATCTGATGGGAGCATTTGTTCAGCACACTGCCACCCAATCCCTGGCATGGGAGCAGATCCCCAGCATGTCCTTCCAGGCAGTTTTGAGGAGCTTTTCAGTCATCCCAGATAGCCCACAGGTCATTTGTATTCCATGAGCTTCTGACTCTCTGCCTCAATAAGAAAGCTGCAGACATGTTTGGCCACGACATGTAGTGAGTTTCTTTTTAACTTTGTGCATATCCTCCCTCCAGGAGATCTGCCTCCAGCAGCAATAATGCCAATCCACAGGACAAAAGTGGCTGAACCTTTCAGGTGCTTTTTCTAACAGAAGTTGTTATGAATCCAGATAAACAACACATGCAGTCAAAGCTTTCTTTGGTTACTCAACCCAACATTTCAGAAGGCTACGTTCTTGTGTCTTCAACTCCTTTCACAGTGGAATTACACAGCATGAAGGGTTGCACAAACTTTATAGGGCCATACAAATAGAGGCAAGAACAGTGAGTAGTTCCTTAATGGAGCACCACCAGCAGCTTTTTCTGAGAGAAAAATGGAACCCTGACATCTAGGAGCAAAACCTCCAGTCCAACCCCAGAGCTCTTCTATTACAGTTTAGTTATTGTCAAAGAAAGCTGCACCCTTTGTGTGTGCTGGAGCACTTGCAGAATCATGGTCACTGCAGAGGTCAAAGGCAATACCTTTAGAGCACTGAAAAGTTAAGTGAACACAGCACCAGATATGCCATGATATGCTTTTTGCATAAACAGGTAGATACACCTCACCTGGCATTTGTCCAGCTCAGAAGACTCTCTGTTCCCCACAGCCATTATTCCTCAATGCAGAGTCAGTCATTGAGTCATAGAGGAATGATTTGGGTTGGAAGGGACCTCCAAAGGTCATGTTCAAGCTCAAGGTAGATGAGAAAATAAATGTATGGAGGGTGCTCTGTTCCAAGTTAGTTTGGATCCCTCATTTGACCCAGGAGACCTGAAGGATAACATTGCTACTGCTGCAGGTACCAGCCATGCCACACCAGGAATGGCTCGGGAGAGAAACCTTCAATGGTTTTGTTTGGTGTAGAAATTAAGAGCCAGCAGATGCCACCCTGGCATAGTAGAGATAATTATGGAGCCCTGATTCTTCTGAATGAAGCACACAATTACATACACAGCATTTCCCTCATAATTATACTTCCCTGACATAGAGTGATTCTGTTCACAACTCAAAGGAGAGTAACTCAGGGTGACAGATTTAATCTCATTTATCCTATTTGCTCTTGAAACCCTATCCTAATAAAATGGAAAGTTAAAAAGATTAACAAATAGGATCACAAGACTTGCTAGGTGTCAGATAGACTTAGGCATCATCAGCTGCCTTCCTCTGCTAAATTAGACAACAAATAATCCTTTCTGCCTTCTCTTTTTCTTTTCTTGGTGCTTTGCAGCAAGACATGTTTGTGCCTTATAATTAAGTTTACCTATAATTATGTAATTGAATAGGATGTTTTTGTTGGATCCTGCTCTGAATTAAGATTTTATGTTTTTCATTAAAACCTTACACAGGCTTAGAGACAGCAGGCCACAGATGGACCCTGTGATTTCAAGAGCCGAGCCGAGTTTTACTCTTGGCTCTGACACTGGCTGTAGAGTGATTAAAAGCTGTTTGTTTCCCCACTTCACCCATTAAGAGTTTTTGTAAATGAGACACAAACTCCTGACAGACCATTTTGCCCACTGCAGGACAGAGAAGAGATTACCTTTGATTCTGCAGATCTCAAAGTGTCTGTGCTAGGGCACAGTGGCCTTAGTGTTGGCTTCCCTGGAGCCCAGCTTGGGGCACCCAGCACCCTCCCGTGAACTGGGCAGGTGTGAGGCATACCACTCCAGGATGCATCTGTGATTTACCTCGTGAAGAAGGCAAATGGTCCATTTTACACTCAGCTTGCAGCACAACAAGCACACACACAGAGAGGCTTCTTTGGAGTGCTGGGTGCCTACAAGTCAGAGAGGACCAGAACATGAAGCATCGCTTCACAACAAGACAGAGAGTGAAATCTACTTGTGAGGAGAGAAGGTGTAGGAACATCAAGAGTACAGACAGGCAAACTATGGGTTCTTTTCCACACCTAATAAGAAGACTCCAAGACCTGTCTACTTGGCTGCTCAGCTGCACCTAATATTTGATCTGAGATTACCACACATCACTCCCTTCGGTTTCAGACAGGTAGCTGATAGGCAACAAGATGATTTATTCTGCACAAATCACAAGGCATAGGTTTATAACATGGAACACAGCATCTCCTAACTTGGGTTAATTTCTTCCACCATTAGAGTGGCAGACCAGTATCATGGCATAGCTGATTCAGTGCATACAAGTAGAAGCAGTTCAGCGAAGAAGGGCCTAATTAGATAAGAGGAGTCAACAAGCAAAAGTAATTTGACTAAGCACTGGTCCTAATTTCACCTAAAACTTTCAGACTGTGTCCATCAGTCTGTAGCAACCTGTCTTCATGTGATTCCTCTCCAAGGGTTTCCAGCTAAACCCTGACAGTTAAGAACAAGTACCAAGCTGTGTATTGCAACATCCATGTATACAATTCTGACCAAACAGTTAACATTTCTACTATTATCTTGATACCCAGCAACCCTGGGAGCTGGACTCAGCATCCTGGGCTGCCTGAAAGCTGCCCTACCATGACAGACACAACAGCCTGGATGGCTCAGATGATTTATCAGAGGAGAGGCAGGCACACAGAGGTGAAAGTCCTTCCAATCTAGTACCATATCAGCTGGACCAGAAATGAAAGGGCTATCAAGGGACTGATTCTAAAGACCTGTATTATAGAAGAATTTGGAATGATATGTAAACATTGTACCTTAAAGCCCACTCCCAGTGTGTACACAGGACAGAGAAGGTGCCAGACAGCACCCTGAAGGCTGTACATGGTCCAGCCTGCACTACAGAGCAGACAAGGGCAGGTCTCTTTTATTCTCTAGCAGTGAAAATCTAACACATTCCTCACATACTCCAGTCTGGGAGAGATTTTTCCATTTATATCCTCTTTCCTACTCTGAGATCACAGAAAAGTACCTTTCTGGAATAGTAACAGAAGGGGGGGAAAGCTCATTTTCCATTTTCTGTGGCTACCAAAGATAGCTTAGAGATTATTGTATATCTAAAATTATTTTCCAAGGTGCTAAGACATCTGTAGGTTTAACAAGGCATCACTGGAGACAGTCAGGAGAGAATGTATCTGAGTGTCAAAACCAATGTGAAACAGAATGGCAGGTCTTCTGAAAATAGCAGGAGCTTCAGGATAGCCAGGTCCTTTGCTCAGCTCTGCCACATCAGATTTTGATAAATGAGCTAATTTCTGCACCATATCTTACTCACTGGCAAGACTGCAGATAAAGTATTGTTGCCATAGCACTACATCCTCACTATGAGTACAGCAGTTGTACTGATAGAATGTGATATCAGAACAGAGAATAACAAATCTCAATGTTACTTAAAAATGGGGGAAAGGAGAAGTAAATACTGAAGTATTTACTACTGAAACTCAGGAGCGGATGAGAACCCAGTGCCAGATGGAACAGCTCATGCTGGTGATCAGTGGAAGATACCAAAAATCTACCCCGGCTTTCCAGGTGCAGTTATCCATCACAAGAGGCAAAAAATCCCCAAAACTCCACCACCAAAACCCTCATGAATTTCATGAGCCCCTTCCTAATTGAAATATAACTGAACACTAGAGACAGATGTTCAAATCCATCACCTGCTCAACTCTGTTTAATTATTCACAAGAAATGTGCTGGGCTGAAATTTACTCAGGTTTAACAAGGGCTGATGGGGTTTCAGTGAATTTTCCATCACACCCTGGACTCCATCCAAAGGCTAGTGGTTCATTTCTGGCAATGTACAGATCAGAGGAGCTAAATCAATTAAAAAGTTAACTTGAGATCCGATGGTCCTTGGCAAAAAGTCTTATCTGGGCCATATACCACCCCCAAAGTAAAATACACTCTAGCCTTTTCACAAAGCTGCTTGAGTGCTCCTGGAGCATGTTCCCATTCTCCTCTTTTAAAGTCTCCAAGTATCTGAGAAAAGAAACTACTGTCATGTGAATTGATGTGGAAGAAGTATAGAGAAGGAACAGGAATACCAATAACCAATCCTGAGTGAGACAACCACAGGGGTAAACATATCCATCATCATCCTCAAGTTCAGGAGCCACCCAGCCATCCCAGACCTATTGCAAAGGCACAGACTGACCCTGCAGCCAGTGGGAAGCTTTTAGGAGCTACACACACAGAGTGACTACACCATGAGCAGACAGGACTGATTGTGCTAGACTCAATGTACATGCTGTGCAGAGATGCTCTCTGCATGGTCAGTAGCTGCTGGGAGCCCAGGAACCTGGTAGAGCACCCATAAAAGTAGCAAAAACATTGGGTACTGCGTTCACATGCTCACAGCAGCAGGACTTGGGCAGGCAGGGGCTGGGCTTCTTTGCAAATAACACAGTGCTTTTGAAATTTGTGTTCTGCAGTGGATTCAGGGCCCACCCAGAACCCATCAGCACTCACTGAAAGCCCAGGAAAAGGAATAAGCCGTAGCAGTGTAGCAGCACTGGAGAAGCGCAGCCTTTCGTGTGCACTTGTAATTGGAGGCATTCACTGCACACCCATGCTATAGGCTGGAGTACACAGCAACATTGTATTAGGAGAAGGATAATGCTCACAACAAAGTGAGCCAGTAGGTCTTCATGGCACTTCAAGCATCTAATGGACTGCAAACAGAGTCACCCTTGGCAGCAGTAAACCCTCTGGTGCCTCATGGAAAGGAGCTGATTGCCAGTGCATGGGCAAATGAGAGTGAGTGCACAAATCCAGAGACAAACACCCTTATGGGAAACTCCTGGGTTTGCTTTCTCAGTTCTGGATTTAGCAAAGCCTAAAATGCCAGGCAAGCTGGAAGAGCCAAGGACAAATGTAATCCAGGGTTTCTCAAACGTGCAGCAACCTTTTATTAGTACCACAGTGGGCAGCTGGAACCAAACCCCACTGTTTCCAGCAGGTAATAAGAGAGCTGAGTGTATGGCTGGTCTTCAGGTCATGACAGTAAGGAGTCACTGCAAAATAACCACACCAGGAGAGACACTAGTTGTCTTGTCACACTGGAAGCTTTAAATCCATTTGGTTAGAAAAAGATGGAACTGCTGCCCAGCAACATTCCTTTGCAGTTCTGTCTGCATATGGCTAGCCACCAGCATCTCTGTACTGCAACAGCTGAATAACTTCCAGCCTGTTCCAAAACTCACATAAGGGAACTATCAAGCCACAGAAACCTTACTAAATGGGAAATTGGAGCATTACCTCCAAAAGATGCTGGATGAAGCAGTAATTCATAACACAGCACGTAGCTGCACTGCTCTCAGTCTGTGCTTCAGTGAGCACCACTTCCAGCAACAGTCCATCTGCCCAGCACGGTGTGCAGGGAGGTTGGAAGCTACTTCCCTCTGTCTGAAAGGGATACACATGCTGCACACAGTGAGTTTTTCTGAGCATTTTCAGAGATGCCATGTGGAATGCAAAAGAGGGTTTCTAATTTGTAAACATCTCAATTGTTACATTAATACTGTATCTACTATAACAGTGCTCAAGAGACAGGCCCCCAGCTTGAGTCCACTGAAGTTGCATTTCCTTGAGTAATGAAGAGCAGTTTACTTGGGTTTTACACCACTAGTGACCCTCATGATATTCCAGACCTTTCAGCAATCTGTAACCCAAGTTTTTTGTTGAACAGACAGAACTGTGTTTGCCAGAGCTTGCCTCTCTGATGGAAAAAATGCACGGGGTAGCTCCTCCCTGACTGAAGGCTGTTCTCCAGCTTTCCCATCACAGTATCACAGTATCACCAAGGTTGGAAGAGACCTCAAAGATCATCGAGTCCAACCTGTCACCACAGACCTCATGACTAGACCATGGCACCAAGTGCCACATCCAATCCCCTCTTGAACACCTCCAGGGACGGTGACTCCACCACCTCCCTGGGCAGCACATTCCAATGACGAATGACTCTCTCCATAAAGAACTTTCTCCTCACCTCGAGCCTAAACTTCCCCTGGCGCAGCTTTAGACTGTGTCCTCTTGTTCTGGTGCTGGTTGCTAGAGAGAAGAGACCAACCCCTTCCTGTCTACAACCACCTTTCAGGTAGTTGTAGAGAGCGATGAGGTCACCCCTGAGCCTCCTCTTCTCCAGGCTAAACAATCCCAGCTCCCTCAGCCTCTCCTCATAGGGCTTGTGCTCAAGGCCTCTCACCAGCCTTGTTGCCCATATTGTCCCCACCAGCAATGCAGAAGTGTGAGTGGCTCTGGGATGCTGGACAGAGCTGTTTTTAAAACTAAAGTCAAATTATCAGCAGCCCAATTCAGCCACACTCGAGGTGACCTCAGCTACCGACGCAGAAGGATTTGTACGGACTGCTCACTGCATTCCCAAACACACACCAGCAGAACACATCTAGCACACCTTCAGTCTTTGAATTAATGAGACAGTGATGTAGTGGAAACAAGGCAGCTGATTATAAGTGTGCTGCAATGAGAGAGAGAAACAGGTAAAGAAATAGTATGAGATAAGGAGGGGGATGGTGACATCAGTGTAAAGGTACAGTCTAGTGTGGATACTAGTAGGGAATATCCTATTAGAGGACCTTATCTCTCTACCATGTGTGCCACTTGCTTCATGAACTGGCAGGGAGATGCCAGCCAGCTCTGTCAGGGATGTTGCATGGCCTGAGCTAGAAAGCCATGAAGGACCATCCAGCTGCCACTACAATTCAGGTGTTTGGGGAAGGCACACACATTTGTCTGCCAGCTGTTCTTTGCAGCACTGGGGCACCTAGAAAGACTTGTACAAAGGAGAGGAAGGAAAAGTCCTGTGAGGCTGCTTAATAGTAGTTAAATGTCTTCCATGACTTGAGAGAGATGATCAGGAAATCTGTAACTAAGGCCAGAGGTACTAGCAGATTTGTCTAGATCATGTAGTGCCTTGAAATCTGGAAACAATACCTGTCCATGGCCTGAAAAACACATTTCAGAGCTGCTACCCAAGTCCTTTTTATCTATGTAATAGCTTGCTTGTGCAGGGAAAGGAAGCCAGTCCCAATCCCAACCCTCTTGTTTGAAGATTTCTAGACACATATGCTTCAAAATTACAACAGTTATTGCAAGGCTTCCCTGCATGAACCAAAAAGATTAGAGACTTCATATTTTACAGAAGAGATGAACGAAACAAAGAGATAGAGGTACCTTTATTGCAAAAAGATACAGAAGATAGGGTAGAAAGGGTAAATATTCTCATCTACCAACTACTGGAGCAAATATGCAATAATAAAACAAAAGCTTCTCTTAGAACCCCATCTTTAATTTATCTCTGGAATATCCTCCCAAAGGGGTTTTATGAACTGGGAGTGTGACATTTATCTACCTGACTCTCACTGCACTGAAAAAGAGTATTTGCATAGCTGGTATAAGGGGGCCTTAATACATCAGTATTTTTAATGGAGGTTAAAAAAATGCTTTAAATAAGAAAAGAAGAGCACAAGAGACATTCATGCTTCAGCCTATAAACCAAACTTTGCATTTGGGAAGAACACGCCCTTATGGTCACCTGCTTTGAGACATTTTACCCCTTCCCAAGCCACCAGCTGGCATCAGCCACCTCTTGAGACAGGAGATCAGAAGAGAATCACCAGTGATTCAGTCTATTTTGGCAACATTTTAATCACAAGCTGGAACAGACCTAACAACTATGGCCAAAGTAATAAAGCAGAATAGGACACGTTATCCTGTTCAGCCCCCTGCTATCACAGCCCCATCGTGTACCACCTTGCCCGGCCATGCACTGCTCTGAAATCAAGCCACATTTTATACACCAAGTCTTTTCTCTGCAGGATGGATGCCAGCAACAGCAGGGCAGAACTGGGGTCCTCCCAAACCAATTCACAGCCTGTCTCTGCTGGAGGATTGGGACTGTTTCCAGGGACAGGGACACAGCTGAAATATCCTTCTGAAATCCAGCAGAGGGTAGTGTAGAGGGCAAACAAACGTGGCAGGTTGCATTGCAAGCAAGACATGCATGCAATTCAAACCAAACCAAGGGTGCAATAACAATAATAAAGCAAAATAACACTGCTTAGCCTGGTGGAAAAGCTACAGAACTAAATGCACCCCTCCATTTGCATCAAACTGAAGCTTGTTCTCATCTCCACTCTTCCCCAGTAGCATCATCTTCATTTCAGTTGCTAGTTTTGGGAAAGAAAAAACCCCAGGCAGCAGCAGGGTCAGAACAGCCTTTTTCTGAACATCTCCACTAGAAACTGCTTTTCCTCTTTGGAGCCGTTCTCTGTTCCTTGAGTCTCCCAGAGAAATCACTGAATAACTTTGTGAGCTCCATTTCCCTCTTTCCTTCCTGCTATTGCCCTGTTGCTAAATGAATTGACTGAGCACCAACATCCACAACCTGATACAGCAGACAAACTCGGTGCTATTGCTGCTTTAATCTGTGCGTGGGGCAAATTCTCAGGTGCCTCCACACATCTTGCAGCCCATGGGCACATCAGCAGAAAGATGATCCAGGCTCAGAGGGAAAGGTGACACATGCAGGAGATTCATGGCTGTTGCCATGCTCTCTCTCAACAGACACAAAGAAGAACCACTAAAGCAGAAGCAAAGCCACAGCATTCCTGAATGCCTGTGACCCCCTGGCTTAGATGAGGCATTTCCCATTTCATAGCACAAACCAAGCCCCAGTCCCAAGCTTCCCTGCCTGCACATCATCAACTGCAACATCTCTGCTTGCCATCTAACAGGATTAGGGCAGGCTTCTGTAGGCAGCTGCTTCTGCAGGTAAAATCTTATTACAGGACCTATCAGAACCAAAAATGCTTTTGGGGAGCAGTAAAAGCCTAAACCAGTCCACAGTGACTGCCACATTAGCAGTCATATTTTTTTATTTAAATGATGAAGCACGGCATCACCATCTTAGGTCTAAATGCTTTTGTCATCTTGGACAAAATATAAAGGGAGTCTTCCAGTATTTGTTTTGGTGCACAGGTATTAAATTCAGGTTGACAGAAAACAAAATTACTTTGCTTAGAAAACATCCTCAGAGATGATAACATCTTAATTACAGGGACAGGGAAATGGGATTCAGCCTGGGAGATGTATTTATTTCTTGCCAATTCCACTCTAAAGTGCAGCAAGGCAGGGATGTCAGCAGCAGCCACCGTGGCAGGGGAAGTGTCATTACTTTATTTGTATATTATTTCATAGTATCATAGTATCAGTCAGGGTTGGAAGGGATCACAAGGATCATCTAGTTCCAACCCCCCTGCCATGGGCAGGGACACCCCACACTAGATCAGCCTGGCCAGAGCCTCGTCCAGCCTGCTCTTAAACACCTCCAGGGACAACACCCAGCCACCTCCCTGGACAACCCATTCCAGGGCTTCACCACTCTCATGGTGAAGAACTTCCTCCTTACATCCAGCCTGAATCTCCCCACCTCCAGCTTCATTCCATTCCCCCTAGTCCTATCACTACCTGAGATCCTGAGAAGTCCCTCCCCAGCCTCCTTGTAGGCCCCCTTCAGATACTGGAAGGCCACAATTAGGTCACCTTGGAGCCTTCTCTTCTCCAGACTGAACTTGCTCTACCCCAAACCCCATAATTTTTTAAAGGCTGAGGAGCAGCTTGCTCACATACTGCCAAGGAAGCTGTCGTCCCTACTAATACCTGAGGATTCACTAAAAGCCTGTGGGGTTTGTGGGTTTGGGGTGTGGGGTTTGTTTTGGTTTGTTTTTTAAGTCACAAAGTTATCAGTAAAGCTACAGTTATGCTCTAGGCCTGATGAACTAAAAATCTTCCAACTCTGCTGTGATAATTCAGGAACATAAGCCAGGATTACAATTACCTGAGATCATTAACAAAGCTTAATACACTCCCAAGTCAAAATGGGACAATTAGCAGCTCCTGTACCAAAATAGAAGATTGTGGAAATGGCAATGTGTGTCACCATCTGCTAACAATATGCAGCAGGCAAACCAAGTCAGGAAAAGAAAAAGAAAAGAAGACAAATTTTTGTGATGAAACTTCTTGTCATTTCCAAGAATCAAAGTGAATATTCATCTTCAGCATTACACTTCCCAGATTCCCAGCTGGGACCAGAATGAGAAGCATCAAGCATCTTATGACTTAACCATTGAGAAATTTCCAGGCCAAACTTTCAAGTAAGAGGTTTGGATACAGATCTGAACTGTGGGAAGTCTTGTCTGTGGAGTTACATCATGGCTTCCAATAGCAATAGCTAGCATTTGTATGCATACTTTTACAATACCCAGTTGCTCCTGAACCTTGCTGAAGCTTTCCACCTCCCCACCCCCCTGCCTTGATTTCATCCAAAAAGTAGGGACCATCATTCTGCTTTTCAGAAAAACATGAAGTTGGACTTGATGATCTTTGAGATCTTTTCCATCCTTATTGATTCTGTGAAATTCTATGAACATTTACTTCTTGCTGAGCAGCTGTCATGGTGTAATTAAAATGATTTACTGCTCAGTTTTTCTGAACCCCTTCTCCCTCCTACTCTTCCCCTCCTGAACAGTTCCTGAAAGGCATGCCACAAGCAAACTAGTTTTGGATTATACTACAAAACATCTTAAACTCTGAGATACTTTCCTTTACATTCCTCTTCAACACCAGACAGAGTCTAGTGGGGCTGCACACCACAGAAGAACAGCCACAGAGACACAAGCAAATCTGCCAATGTGCTTTCATCTCCTTTGATTTGAGGGAGAGGAAAACAAACAAACAAATCAGAGTATTGCAACCACTACAGACCTTTCCTGAAGCTGTCTCATGAATTTGTGACATAACACAAGCAGCTCAAAACTTCCTGCTCTCATGTATCACTGGCAACATTTTTCATAGGGATTTTTTTTGTTTTCAACATGACTCCTGGAAAATCCAAACACAGAGCTGCAATTCATATTCCAAGGAAAACTCTTGAAAGAAGCTCCTAACTTCTCCAAATGGAGCACACTGTACTCCAGAGAGCAACACCATGCTAGAAATGAACCATGTTCTGGGAAGCTAAATTCCTGAAGTACTCTTTGAATATGAAAAATAATTTCTTTTCCAGAGCAAAAAAAAAGTCTTTTTTCATGTCTTAATTCCAGGATGCATATTTGAATCCTACCAAAAGTATTTTTCCACCCACCCAATGGACTTCAGAAAGGCTCTTTCTTATTCACTTGAAGAAGTACACTCAAGTAGTTAGAACAAGTGACCTAGTCAAGGATTATGTTTTTTTCCACCAGTTTGTCTATATATAGTTCACAATTTAGCAAGTTTTTTCACTTAAGGAACAGCTCACCTTTAGCCATAACTGCCCTCCCTCAGCAGTGCTGGGGAAGTTTTCCTTTTAAACAAATACAAAGATATGTCAATAAAAATTAACTGGAAATTGCTACAGCCAGTCTCAAGAGATGCTGATCAACTAAGGACAGACACAGATTTAGTGAAAGAATAGCTGCAATCAATGATTATCAGCAACAGACACTACAGCAAGTCTTTAAATCAATATCTTGGCACTGCTGCAGGAGATGCAGATGTGAAGTGGGGCCCATCCTCTTCCTCATCTATCACAGCAACCTTCCCAAGGCTTCTCCTTTACACTGTACTTAATTTTCTGACACACTAACAGGCCTGTTTCCATACACTGCAGTTAGGAAAAGAGCCTTTTTACTGTTTGTTCCTCAGCCATGAGAGGCACACTCACTTCATCTGCTCTTCAACATTTTGCTGTTCAACATTAAACACAGATATCAGCAGGGGGTTAGATTTTTTTACCATATCAGATCAATCAACTAATTGGCAAGTTAACAAATCTGTTTGCTTTTCATGGTGCTTTGCTTTGATTTTTTTTGTAATTAATCAGAAGACTGTTTGGATCCTGCTTTTTCCCTCAAAATGGAGCACTGCACATACAGACACTTTAACTTTATGTTTACTTTCTGAAGCATCATATTCTCTATTCTCCCTCTCTGTGGCAGCTCAAGGCAAACCACAGTCCCTCGGGCATCTGGAGGTTGTGGTTTGAATGAATCCCTTCCAGCCATGAACAAAAGCAATCATCTTTGCTTAATTAATAAATACTTCAGACTCGTTAGTATTTCTGAATTGCAAAATTCCATGCTTGCAAAGGCTCTACAGAAAAGAGCCCTCCTTCAAAAGGTTCTTAAAAACAAAAACAAAGGCTCTGTGTCAGTTATCTTAACTGCAGAATGAGAAAAGGCATCTGCCATGTGTCTTTAATTGACACACAGCAGCTCCTTTAGTATTTCTTGCTTCTCTTGAATTCACTTAACTGTGGCTTTACTTTCCCAGGGTCTTTTTGTGGATGTTGAGGGGAGAAAAACGGCTAGAGGTAATGATATGGTTATGCAAAAGATACAGTGAACACAGCCAGCAAGAAAATGCAAGTGTCTTCATCCTGAATAGCAACAGATGACAAGAGAGAAGAACCCAGCCTTGAACTGGAAATGTTTTAAATTATATACCGTTGGTGCCAGCAAGATAAGGAAGGGGTTAAAGTAAATCCAGAACATCCTGTAAGCGCTAGAAAAAGCAAAGAGTTTGACCAGAGTGTGCTCCCACCGGAGCCGCTGTACCACCCCTCCCCACGGGGTGAGGACCGTACGGCATCTGTGCACTCAAACCATTCCAACAAAGCTGCGCCCTTCTGAAAAGTCAGCCTGGGTGTGCACTTCTGGCAGCAAGGCTGCCTGGGCAGCAGAGGGGAGGGGCAGGCAAGGAGAAACAGATTCACTTTCCACCAGGATTTTGTTTCCCACATATTCACCTCGACTTCAAACGCTCGCCTTCACAAACACACAGGCGGTGAATTGCTCCAATTACAGACAATTGAGCCTTGCTCATTTACGACAACACAACCAGCGACAAAGAACTTCAGTTGCTCAGATCCCTTCGAGCAGGAAAAAGGGCCGTGGTGACAGGCTAGAGAATGCATGACTTGTTTTTCCACCACCCCGTGATGCACTCATACCACACCGCGTTCGGCAATCTCCAGAGCAGCTCTGCGCACAGGCTCTGAGCAGTTGTCTGCAGGAGAGTTCAATCTCCAGCTCCCCCTCCCCAAGTACATATCGCAAAAAAGCAGAACCTCTCTGGAACATCTCTCTTGCAGATTATTGTAATTTCCCATCCGTCTTCAGCTTGGATGACTTCCCCAGGTCCACAGGGGACGATTTACAACATTCGTTTTGGATTAAGGGTTCCTAAACTGTGACTCAGGAGACAGAGTAAATGATCTGCAGCTGCCTCACAGAGCCACGTTAAATGGTAAAAGTGCCACTCTCGTGTGGTTGTTGGTACTGGGTCCTAAATGAGTTCAAGTCCAGCATTTACCACCTGCTCTGAAATGTTAGAAATCTGTGACAAGTTGATTTGCAGACTGAAAACAGTGTGAAAGATTTGTTGGACATCCCCTATTGAAAAGGCCTTGGGTTTGGTCAGGTTTTTGTTTGGGTTTTTCTAAGCAGTGAAGTTGTTGGCTGAACAACACAACATTTTCTCCTCTTAGTGGCACCTATTGCTTGACATTTGCTTTTGCATCAAAAGCTACTTCTAACACCACACCTTCCTTTGTGTGCAAACAATATTAAAACCAGTTGTGTTCGGCCTGACATCCAGTCTAACTGCAGTGTGACTGCACAGACGTCAGTGAAGGCAAAGAGGCAAAATAAGAACTGCATCCTCTGGATCATAAGAGGTTTCCAGAAGGGACACACTCCTTTGCTCATTACTTCTTGGGCAACTTCTGAATTCTGGAAACTTACGGATTTTTCAGTAGGCACAAAGTCCTTTTTCTATGACTTTTCTAGGAGGAGATGCTTTATGCTTTTCTGTGTACTTGATGAAAGGCAAGCACACAGCACCACACTAACCTGTTATTTTACCTTCCCCTCAATTTTCAGTTTTCATACTGTCACATCTTAGTCAGTTAGTTGTTGCTAAGTTGTCTCCAGGGCTATAGGAACTTTGCTGTATCACAGCACTCACACGTGGAGGCTGGACCCTGTGTGTCACCTTGACATATTTTGCTCCTTAAGCATCCCCTTTCTGCATAAAGGACACAACCTTACAGGTGGATGCTGCCAGCCCATACCAGGAAATTAACTGCAGTCTGGTAGAAAACTCCATTAACATAGCTAAGCCTAAGATCGATCTCCTGGATCAGTGCAAATCTGCAATGCAGATGCTGAAGCCTGTGTCACCAGTTCACTTCAATATTTTGAAGTTCAGTAACAGAAGCAACTTCACTAGTTAGCTGCTCATCACCTTCCACATGGGGAGAGATTCTTCATAATTTGTCATAGTTCTTGGTTACCAGGTGGTCTGTGTGTTGAAATGTTGTGGTTTGAAAGAGTAAAAGCAGTTGTGCCTGCAGTGTTTGCAGACTGCTGAGATACTCACAGCACAGGAACTAAACAAGCATGAAGAAACACCACGCTGTTTCTATTCAAATCATCTCCTACCATCACAGCTGTGAGAAGAAAATGGTTTAAATGTGCCCAGCTTCCAGCTACTCCCAGTTATATTCTGTCTTAATGTGGCTGTGAATTCCAGCCCTCCAAAGCTTTTGCAACCAAAGCTGCAGTTCCTCTGTGTCAGGCTCCAGGTCCATTCATAGTTTCATAGTTTCATTCAGGGTTGGAAGGGACCACAAGGATCATCTAGTTCCAACCCCCCTGCCATGGGCAGGGACACCCCACACTAGATCAGGCTGGACAGAGCCTCATCCAGCCTGCTCTTAAACACCCCCAGGGACGGGGCCTCGACCACCTCCCTGGACAACCCATTCCAGGGTTTCACCACTCTCATGGTGAAGAACCTCCTCCTCACATCCAGCCTGAATCTCCCCACCTCCAGCTTCATTCCATTAATTCATTCATTCCATTAATTCATTCCACATTTACATTTGAACCAAATCACAACATTTAATATGTGGGCTTTGAAATTCATTGATAATGTGGAACAGACTAATAGACCAGCACTTCCATCTAAGCACACAAGGAGAGAGATTTTCCTGTGCATCAGTGCATTCCTTTCTTCCGAACAAAGATCTCTCATAAACAGGACTGTAGTGCTAAGTACACCAAAAAAAACCCAACCAACCAACCAACAAACAAAAAAACCCCACCCAAAAACTACCTGCCAGCACAGCTGGAGCTGAGCATCAGTTGGAACCAGCCTCACCCTTGCTCAAAAGGGAAGACAATAGCCTAGAGAACATGGCCAGCAACACTGTCACCAACATCTCCTTGTACCAGACGGCCTCTTCTACAGAGCAGCACGTGGAAAGGGAGACAGGACCTTTACAGCTCTTCCTACAACATCCAGTTGCATCAGGGACTGAACTAGTTAAATCACTGCTCCATGCCAGCTGATAAATTATATTCAGAAACCAAGTAAGCATTTTGAAAAAGGTTTGGTTAGAGCTGCCTGGGGGCCTGGCAAGATGCAGGAAACTTATGTGACCCACTTATATTGCTGATCAGAAGCCTTTTCCCAGCAGGCAGTGAGACAGTGCATGAGAGCAGTCAGTGAAGTTTCAGGGGAAAGCTCTCCACAGAAACATTTTGTAGTTCATTGTCTCCATCACTTTACCATCACCATGCAGCATAGCAAGGCACAACCTTTTGCAGTCACTGTGTTCAGCAGGATGAGTACAAATTTTTAACTCAGTCTGCATCTACTACCACCTCCTTTTGGAAGCTCACTTGCATATGGCCAGACAAAGGCTAAGATAAATATATCCTACTGTAGCCACACACCATTAATGGGTTAGATCTGTACCTGGAAGACTCAAGTATATGACATGCTATTGGACGTGCAGGTGCTTGGGATGTGTAAGAAAGTACGAACATAAGCCCCAGTATAGCTCTTACACCTGGATGCATCTTGCTTCGTCTTCACTAATTCTTCTCCAGGCACATGGCCCAACCATTGACAAGTGTGTTTTCCCAGACTGGTTTCCTGGGAGTGCACTGGCTGCTCATCAAGACAAATGTTCCTTTTGCTATCGACATAGCCAGGGGGCTCAGAGATGTTAGCCAATCCTTGTTCAACTAGTGTTACTGTTTTACAGCATGTCATGCTCGGTGATACTGAAAGGAAAAGCCAAAAAAAAAGGAAAAATTAATCTTGTGATTAAACACAACACTTTGGATTGCTGGCTGCTGACACTGGCACCATGCCACCCTCTCTGAGGACAAAACAGAACCTGTCTGCTGTCTTCACCAACAAAAGGATTTTTACAAAATGAGGTTCTCTTGCTATGAATGATCAAAATGAGCAGTTTGGCAAGGAGACCTGACCAGTCAGCAATCACAGCTTTGTTCTACCCCAACTTAAAGGTGATATTGTCCAGCTCCAGACTGAGATGATCAAAGCTCTACTCTTACCATGCCACAGAAGTTACAGCTAAATTCACAAAGCAGAGAATGTGCAGAAAATTTCTAAGAGAGCTAAGAGTTTGAAAATCTGTTTTTAAGATATTTGCATGTGTCAGCACAAAGCATGGATTGCTGTGAAACCTGAGTCCTTGGGGCTTGCTAAGCACCTGCTCCCTCAAAAGCAGGCATATGTGCCATTGAAAGATTGGTGCTGGCCCTTTGGAAAGGGATTAATTCCTTTGCAACTATGAATATTTGCATAGGATACTGTGTTTGTTATCCCAACATCCTCTTTGCTGCTTGCACTCGAGCATCAACTGTAGCTTCAGTAATCACTTACACAACATTCAGTTTTATTCTGCCAAATGTTAAAGTTTCATGTAAACTCTGCTTACAAGGTCTTCCTTAGGGAAATTCAAACACTTAGTGAAAACAAGAAAGCTTCTAAGCATGGCCAAATCAGCATGCACTTCTGAATGACTTCTCTCCATCATTGTGTTAAAGGAATTTGACAGAAACTCCATACTATAAACAGTAGGGTCTGGCCTCTAAGTTATTTGCAAATGGAACCCTTGCTCTTCCAGTCCTACTTTCCCTCTTTCCACACATTCTTTAGCTGACCACAAAATCTCACTGCTTTATAGATGAAGTACTTTCTTAAAGTCTGACAGCGTAAGCACTGGGCAGTCCTTCTGGTTCAAGAAAGCTATCATCCATGGCAAATCATGTGAATGACCAATGCAACTACCATCACCACCAAAAACATCAATCACACCTCCACAGGAAGACATTTTAAACATGAAGAAATGCAAACTCTAATGATTCTAACGTCTTATTTCAAGATGGTTGATGATGTTACAACATATTCGTTAGTTTGGGCAGCATCAAGGCCTCTCAGTGTGATGTGTGATGAATGATGCTTCCTATACAATGCTCCTAAAAATCAGTCCCATCCAGCAGCTGCGTACAGCTGTGTCTCAACAAGTGTGATGACATAGTTGCTTCCCAGTAATTAATGGTAAAGATACCACTGCTTCCCCAAATGCTTCCTTTATGAAATCCACTCCATTTGTACGTTTTATTACTCTCAGCCATTCCTAAACTGTGTCAAAAGAGACACTGGGAAGTCTCACTAAGAAGGTGGTGAAGACACAAGTATTTCAGCCAGAAGAAAACTTTGCCCAAGCTTCTGGTGATGAATAGCAGTAATAGCAACAGGTTTTGGAATCAACCTCTCAAGCTACAAATGGTTGTGGCAGACATAATGGAGTACAACACGTTCATCTGTGTGCCTCCCCCCCCAGTAACCATAAGAAGCTGTTCTTCAGTACAGGCAGGAAAAACCATGTGTTGATAGAAAAGTTGTGTTACCTAATGCTATGAATCTATAAAAGTGATGATGAACAGCCCCTAATGTTGATGCAGTTGCTGAGAAGATGTTGTCAAATCGTTAAGCATAGCCAGGTGATTTGTCAGTGTTCAAAGACGTTGGATTTCCAATCTTCCACTTCCTCCCTCAGGCTCTTTGCACATGCACACGCCCTCCAAAGCCATCTTTCCTTACAGCCTGAGGATCCTGTTTGAACTCCTCCTCTTCTCCCCGTTAATCTTAAAAATCCTCCAGGTTTCCAGGGATGATTTTGAGCCCAGTCTCTCCTTTCTGAGAGAGGCTGGGTTTGTGCACATTTATCAGCACTGGGCTGTGATTATTACATTCAGAGTTCTTAGGATATCCTTGCTGCTGCAGTAGCTGAATGCAGCCATCCTAAACGTGGGTGCTTTTTTATTCCCCCTCCTGCAGCTAAAGACAATAAATACTCCTTATGTATGCTTTTTACAGAGCAGCAGATTGGTGTTAGATTAATTCTAAACCCTATTTTATCAGCTTAGTCTGATTAGCTTGGATTTTAGATCTGTTCTGCAAAACACACTAGAAATCTCTCTCCGGTTTATGTTCTGGGAGAAAAAGCAGTGAATTCTCCAATGCATCATAACAGAGAAACAAAGCCCCTAGTAAAAACAAGCCTAGAAGTGAGAAGCACCAAGGCTGTGACAAATGGAAATAGTAAAAGCACAAAGAAACAACAGGACAGCTCCTCCAGCAACACTCTATCATGACCTATGTGCCCATGACCTTGCTAAGTAGTATTCCAAGATCACACTGAGCTTTTTAAACTTCTGTAACCAATTCTGGTTGGTCCAGAATGACTCTGCATATGAGCAACCTGCCAGGGATGTTTTCACCTGAAGAGCTCATGGTCTAATCCCACAGATACAAGTAAGAAGGTAATTGGAGTATTCTTCGTGGTGTTCACAGGGTGAATGCTCTTCTGACAATCATAATGCTTAAACTGAAAGATCCCATGGGAGCCACAAAGATTACAGTGTAAGAAAAGGATCTTCATAAGCAAAATAAAGACAGTTCTTGCCACATTTCTGCAACTCAGACAATTTCTTCTGGAAAAATCCACTCTTGATGCATACTAATATTTTGCACACAGCAAGCACAAACCTGAACAAGGAGATCTCAGCCACGACACACAGAGGAGCTGATGCCTTTACATTCTCAAAGCTTGGGTCTGACCTGATAGGGGAGAGGTGAAGACACTGCAACCTCATTTTTGGCTCAAGTGATGGCAATTCATCAGCAGCTCTGCACTGCATTAATCTTACTTTGCAAATGCTCCACAACATAGATGGGCTGGGCTTCCAGACAGTTGAAAAAAGTCAAGTGGAAAGTGCCTATGTTTGCTTGACACCTCATTTTCAGGCCACTTGTCAATTGGCATTAACAATGCACTAGCAGTTCTGCTGTGAAACAAATTCCTTATAAATATGGATTTACCAAACTGAAATGCTTGGGTAATAAAGACAGCTAAGAGACACAAACCCACAAGCAGGATCATATTTCTGACTGGTTGCAAAATATGACCAGATTGACAGCACACAACTCTTAACATCTTCCTAAGTCTCAAATATGAGAAATGTGCATTTAAACAGTACAACAAAAGGACAAAAGTAGCATCTGAAGACTCAAATGAATGCAAGTCACAGATACATAAATACAGTATTTTGCTATTGCACTACATTTTCAGGCTGCATAAATAATTGCACATGTATTCCGTGGCTGTACTAAGCCACTGTGACAACTATGACCTTATTGTGGCAACAAAACGCCAAGAAGTCCCCTGAGATTTAGCAATATTTTCTGACACCACAATCCTGCAGCTATCTCCACAAGCAATTAAATGAAAATGCTGCACTGCCTCCTGCTACATTCCAGGGAGCTGGATCAGGCAATCCAGCCTGCCTAAGAAAAACATTGAAGATTTATATCTTGTGACTGACAACTGCCAGCCAGCTCTAGCATACTCACTGCAACTTCTTGAAATGGTTCAGATAGGCTTGCAAGAGCAACACTACACCATCTTCTCCTAAGGATGTGAAAAGTATCATCCAAACAGCTTAATATTCCTGAAAGGGTATCCTTTATTCTTCCACTGTTGTGGGAGATGCCAGCTGGCTCTGCACGTTGTATGCCAACCCTTCCTGCCACCCTCACCACAAGCAGAGAAATAGCCACGCTGCATTGAGCATGGCAGCAGCCCCCAAGAATATCCCAAAGGAGAGATACTCAGCTGAGTCCAGTCAAGCACTCAGTTTTGTCTGGAGGAGCAGGGAGCTTTGCAGCTGGCTTAGACATACCAGTGCTGGCATACAAAAACCTAAGTACATCCTTGAGCTCAAAGCAACCAGAGGCACTGCCACAGTAACCTTAGCAGCATTTCAGCAGTCAAGGTCACCATCACAGTCTCTGAATTGTCAGCATAACCATCAGTTCTTACAGGTTATTCATTAAAAAAAAAGGAAAAGAATGTAACAAGTAGTGGCAAATTTTAGCTTTTCTTTCTTTTCGGAGGTTTCTTGCCTGGTTTTGGCTCTTTGTTCACCCTCAGTCGGGCTAAGCTTAAATAGGTGATTAGCTATGCATTGTCATTCCTGAGCTGGAAGGCACAGAGATGCAGCACCTGTCTGACAGCCTCCTCCTCAGGTTGTTCAGACAATACTGTGTCCACCAAAGGACATGCTGTGCAGGAATCTGACACAGAGGAATTGATTTCAACACGTTACTCAGGGTTTTGCCTGTTTTCATTATACTTTTCTATTACAAGCAAAATCACTTTCTGAAACATAGGACCTGGAATCGAATAAAGCAGAGCCTCAAATTCCTGCCTGGAAGGGCTATGCTACAGCATTTGTAGACTCAATCAAAAGGCAAAGTTTGCTGATAGCCAGATTTTTAAACTTCATTTGCTCAGGCTGTGCCAGAAGCATCCAGCACTAATACAATTCCAGCAAATAGAGCAATCATTTGTTCTGCTTGACAAAGGTCAGCAGCCATCAGCTTGAATCTCCCACTGAAGTCTGTTTACTGAATACTGCTTTCAGTGGCAGAACCAGAGACTTAGTTCACAATGAGGTGGGCCTGATCTTTAGATTGAGCAGTCAGGAACATTATGCCTTTCTTATAGTCTGCAATTTTAAATTTGCAGGGTATAATCCTGAAAACCAGGATTTAATGCAATATGCCTTGAAATCACATTACAGGATGAGATGGTTCCAGACAAGGCTATGCACAACTAAATGTACTCAGAGGCCCAGCACGTGACAGCTATGCACATAACTTACCAATTCTGCCTGGATAGGAGGGTTTGTATCGTTTTATTCAAAGAGATAGTGTGGCCAGGAGGAGCAAGGAAGTCATTGTGCCCCTGTACTCAGCACTGGTTAGGCCACACCTTCAGTACTGTGTCCAGTTCTGGGCCCCTCAGTTTAAGAAGGACATTGAGACACTTGAAAGTGTCCAGAGAAGGGCAATGAGGCTGGGGAGAGGCCTTGAGCACAAGCCCCATGAGGAGAGGCTGAGGGAGCTGGGGGTGTTTAGCCTGGAGAAGAGGAGGCTCAGGGGAGACCTCATTGCTCTCTACAACTACCTGAAGGGGTTGGTCTCTTCTCCCAGGTAACCAGCACCAGAACAAGAGCACACAGTCTCAAGCTGTGCCAGGGGAAGTTTAGACTCGAGGTGAGGAGAAAGTTCTTCACAGAGAGAGTCATTTGTCATTGGAATGTGCTGCCCAGGGAGGTGGTGGAGTCACCATCCCTGGAGGTGTTCAAGAGGGGATTGGACGTGGCAACTGGTGCCACGGTTTAGACATGAGGTCTGTGGTGACAGGTTGGACTTGATAATCTTCGAGGTCTCTTCCAACCTTGGTGATTCTGTGTGATTTCAGTCTTAGTCAAAATCCAAGTGGCAAATTCTGAACACTGGAGTTGCCTGCCACTTAACGGCAACTCTCCTTAAAACTAGCAGCTTTTACTCTGAGGTATGCAAAACGCAGATAGCTTTAAAGAACATTAAGCTGGTCTCTCTTACTACAGCTAAATTCCTGACTTGCTCTTCCCTTGCAGTGGGATTTGCAAGGTAACAGCAAGTTGATACTTTGTCTAATACCACAAGTGCAGAGGTATGCAGCTTGTGTCTCTCATTTAGGTATTGGAGATTTCCAACTTTCTAAGGGGAAAACGTGAGTTGAGTACAAGATTGTCTGCCAAATTCCTCAAACAATTACAGATGTTTCTTACATGTCTGCCCTAAGAGGGCTGACTGCTGAAACCCAGACTTATCCAAACCACTACAATTTCCTCTACAAGCCATTTGTCTAAAGCAAAAGGACAGAAGACCTAGATTTATGGACCATGACACAAACTTACAAATGTTTGCTTTTAGTTTATGATTTGAAAAACATTTAAGTATGGAGTCAGTTGGTTGAGGTAGCTTTTGGTCCTTCAATCTACTGCTCCAGTTTAACAGAGCAGAGGCAGCACTTGTTTCCCTGCTTTACTCTATGTTGACTGCTTTTGTTCACTGACAGTGTCTACAGCAAGAAAGCACATAACCGAAGTTGCAGAATATTGCAAATGCAGCTTCTAACTCCACAGCAGGGAACAGCCCAGATGAGGAACCTTTTCCTCACAGCTTAAACACTTTTCTTCAAGCCTATAGGCTTCCCTGCACCCCAGGAGGCATTGCTGCTGGCACACCAACCATTGCTTCTCCCACCTCATAAAGAGATTGCCTGGCATGGCAGGAACAGACTGGGTCTTTACAGCCCACCTGTCCAACACTCAGGGTCTGTCTGTATCACTGTCACTCAGAAGAGAGGATGGGCTTTGGTTTCTCAAACAGCCTGATAGTTGTGAAACAGCCCCAGAACTGCTCTCAGTTTTTTATTCTGGACCAAGCTTTGCCCAAATTACTGTTGCTTGACATTCCAAGATAAAGAACCTGCTCTCACTTTCATACAATTTGCCAAACTTCAACCATTTTGGGTGACTACCCTGAACACATCAATTTCAGTCTCTGTCAAATTACTTTTTACAAGCAAAAGAAAAAATGCTTCTTGCCCAATTAAATTCCAGTAACTTAGAGTAATGGTGATGAGGTTTTGGGCCACTGACATTTCTTCAAACCAGAAGTTTTAATCATATATTATCCCAATTTTTAAAACAGCTTTCACTGGTTCAAAACACCATTTTTTCAGTGAATGAGCTATTCAAAAATCCTAATCAGGGACCCATTTTACTAGGAGCTGTATAAACACAGCTGCTAGGAAGGGTCTGGTACAGATTGTAACATAATGGTTTGAATTCTGTTTGGAGGAGAACCTCACAGCGGCAAATTAAACATGCCAAACATGCTTCTCTGGCCCCAAAAAAAGAAATGTGATGTGGTTTGGTTAAAAATAAAGTGAGGTTTAATACTCAAATACAAAGAGCAGAAGGTGGAACCAGAACAGCCATGATGTATGTGTATTTGCACAAAAGAGCCACACCACATGAATGAGAGAGGAAGAAAAGTAGCTGAGGAAGAAAGACAGATCTGAGGAAAGAGGAGTGAAAACAACCTGAGGCAAAACCAGAGCCACCTGAGACCTGTTCTGCCTAGCAGAGTGCAGATAGCCCTAGCCAATGAAGCCACAAAGGAAACACTAATCCCAAAGAAAGGCTTCCAGGATTTAGCAATAACACGTGGAGGGCTCTTCAAATTGTTCTCCTTCAGTCAGGTCATTTTCCTTCAAAAGTATTCACCGCTTTCAGGGTCCAGGAGAAATCTGGTGTGGAGCCAAAACCAGATGGGAAAATGTTTACCAATGAGTAGAGCGACTCAGTGCCAGGAGAAAGCCCAAAGAGTTTTATTTGTAGATAAAACACATGAGGCTACAGGTGGAAAGTACTGCGAGAACTGTTTGAAGTGGTTCTCTGGATGCTGCAGGCTCCTCTGGATGCTGCAGAGAAAGATCAAATCCTGGTTATACACACTTTCCAGTGGTTTTAGTGAAGGGGTGGGGAATGGGAAAGTTGGTTGGTTTATTTGCTCAGTGCTGAAATAGCTCTCAGTTCCAGCCACAGACAGTCCTAATCCTAGCAATCATTTTATTGTGTCACGGAAACGTATATTTGAGAGAGTTTGGCTTCAATTTATTCAGTATATATAACAGAGGGAAGGAGATTTCAAAAAGGGTTTGTGGTTGGATTGATAGACATGCAATAATTTTGGAAGGCAAGATAAATCACTCAAACTAGTGAGGTAAAGCAAAAAACCACCATCCACCCTGAATTCTCCTTAGCCAAGGAAACAAAAGAAGAAATGATCACATTCTACACAGACTTTAAGGTATTACAGAAGAAGAAATGGAGTAGAAAATTTTGCAGAATCCAATCTTTGAATTCCAGACTGAAAGGATTTCTAGGTGGCTTCTTTTTTAATGTTTTTGTTTGTTTGGAATGGATGTGGGAATTGTTATCACTAACTACACAGCTTACCTGCTTGCTGGATCTTGTTTTCTCATTCCTAGGAGAGAAGAGGAACATATCAGTGTTGTAATGTTAGGCTGAAGGGGGGGGGGGGTGTGCTGTTAAGAGAATGTGCAGAAATATCTACTTACCTAACTGGGTGTCTCTCAGGTGAGGAAGGTTCCTGTAATTTTGGTTCTTTTGATCATCTTCAAATAAACAAACAAACAAAAAGCAAGGAGGCTGCCTCTCAGATTGCAGACGCTAGTGTCGCCCACCTTGAGCAATGCGTGTTGGCTGCTGCAGTTAACGTTGGCTATGGCAAAGCAAATGACATTGCACAGCAGATGATTTAAACCTGCTTGCAGTCCCACCTATTCTATCATAAAAAAAAAAAGGGGGGGGCAACATTCATTCAATAAGCAGGTTATATTGCTTGCGTTTTAATTTGGGTGCCAGTTCTGTAGACTGGACAATTTTGTGCAGAATAAACTGTTCATTTCAATAATCCCTTAACAGGCTATGGATTTTCCCCTGCCAAATCCTACTTCCACTAAAATCTGCAGTCTCCTCTTGGACTTTCCCCGCTGGCAAGGGAACACCTCATTGCCTAGTCTTTGGATTGTCCTTGCTTGCTTGTTTATAAGAAGCAGTCTGGCCTCTCTAACAGATTGCACCTGTGAGAGATTTGCCCAAGCAGCAAAATCACTCCCAGGGAAATAGTTTTTAACTACAAGCCTTAATAATGATCTCTGGGATGTAATGCCTGGAGTGTGGATTTTAGTATGTTGCTGACTGACAAAATCTTTCCATGAAATGGAGCTTTTAGTCTCATTATGAGGATCCTTCTTGTGGGGGTTGATCTCGATATTCATTTTCTTTATGCAGAGATTGCTGAGGAGACACCAGAGGTCAAACCAAGGACAGGAGACAGGCCACTTGCTAGGGTAACTGTAGATGCCTGTATTTTGCTGCAGTATGATCTGTACATTACACATTGCATTAAGAAATAAGACACAAAAGCCACAAACTGTGTATCATGTTCAGTTCTGGCAGCCTACTTGGGCTACAAAGTCCAAGGCCATTAGGAGGAAGCCTATACCCTATGTTTGACATATGTTTGTTCTTATACAGCCTCTCCTTGTAATTCCACCCTTACACTCCAGTGTCTGACTGTATGGCTCATTTTGAGTTCAGTTTCAGAAGACACTAACAACCCTGACAGAGGTCTTATTTCTACCAAAACAGCCAGCAGATTCTCTGACAGGACACAGGACTGGTTCATTCTGATGCCTCATCACATCTCTTCCACTGCCATGTTGTGGCTGACATGACTTTGTACCTTTAAGCAGAAGTTTCAACTGCATTATCAGGTATGAACCAAGATATTATTTTGGGTGACCTCAGAGAATTGCTTACATGTCAACTCTATGTCTGTAATTGCTGATGAATTTTTATCAGGGGTTGAACTTAATTAGATTTCTGATGATTATCCAAAGCTTTGGAGACTTCTTAACTTTGTGCAACATATTTATTACAGATCTCAGTTATGTGAAGTGCCTCTGATGCCCCTAATGCCCATGAAAAACTTATTTCCCACCCCACTTAAAAAACAGTGAAAGGAGGCACTCAGGATTCAATATTAAAATACTTATGAAATATGCTGATAGCAGGAATAAGTGTACCTTCAAATGGTTGTAGGCTACCTCCCGAGGCTGGGTTGTATGCTTTTATACCAAAAGGCCCTTGGTTAAAACCCACAAAACAATTTTAGGGTCACTGTGTAAGTGCTTTAAGTTTTCAAAGTGAAAAATAAGCAAAGATTGGGTTCAACAGTCAGTTCTCCTTGATAAATAACAATAATAAAGATCTATGAATCATTCTCCCCTTCCTGAGTCAAAGCTTCCCAGAATCATTCCAAATTTCCCTCCCTCCAGCCTTAACCTAATAGAAATCTCTGGTAAAGTAAAATGAGGAAACTCAGCGCTTCTTTGCAAGAAGTATTCCCTACCACACAGCAAGTGTTTTTCCACCCTTGGAAAAGGGTTAGTTTAAAATCTTCTCTTTTCCACCCTTGGAAAAACACTGCTTCCCTGAATGGGGCACTGCATTAAATAGATCTCCCTCTGTCTGACCAGGCAGAGGCAGGAATTCCTCTTGTTTCTGGGGAGGAGGGCAGCCTCCCTGCGTGATAACAGAGTCTGCCCCAGCAGGTGGAGGACGTTGCCTATTCACAACTAATGATCACCCCAGGTATTTAGTGACACAACTGCTGGAGCTGTGCAGCACTCTGCAAAGTAATTGTGCAGGTCAATTCCCTGCTAAGTCTGTTCCACACAAGCATGCACAGTCCATCTCCTGGGAAACCTTTTTCTGCTTCAGCTCTGATAGCATCTGAAACTCTTAATGGAGTATTTGACTCAGCCCTAACATAATTAGATAAATCAGGTAAAAATGTAGAGAATGGTTACCAGAAAATTACCAATTTCAGCATTTTCTCTGACTGAAGACTAGGCAGAAACAAAAATAAGTTTCAATAAGACTGACAATGTCAGGGAGAAACATCCCCAAAGGATGAGAGAGGAACTGGAGTCACAAAACCAAACACATGACAAAGAATCAGAAAAATCCTCTGTTGGGTTCCAACTCATAAATTAACAGGCTGGGGGAGACAGCATTGAGACAAGCTGGTTATTCCCTTTAGGAGACAGAAATAATCTCTTGCCCTTGCTAAATTATCACATGAGGAATCAGTTGAGTCAGGACATCCACTCAGCTAGGTGGCACATGGCAGTTTTTCCCCACCATTGGTCTCCCTCTTCTCTCCCCAGAGGGGTCAGTCCATACTGTTACAACTCACTGCTGAGCTCTTCTCAGGACTGCTGTGGACTTTTAAAGCACATACTGTTGTACCTCCAAAAACCACCTGCAGGACTCTGTGACTTGTGGGAAGTGGAGGGGAGAAAGGTTATCTTTGGACAGTAGAAAAGAAATGCAAACTTTAATTGCCATATAGCTAGTGCCTAGCAGATGTGAGCAGTGAAGATAAGGAAAATACCTATAGAATTTCAAATTGGGATTTAAAGAGAAAGGCCTTAATCCATTTCTAATTAAATCACCAGAAGTAGGGAAGTGACATTGACTAAATATATGTCTGGAAAAAGAGCTGAGACGCAGAGTAACTTATCTGCACATAAGTTAGACTACTTCTGCAATCTATAACTAATCTTTGGGCGACACTAACAGTGCCAAAACTCCACGTGGCCACTTTGAACTGGAAAAGAAGCCAAAACCAGGGGACAGCCGTCCAAAGGGGACACAAAAGAGGATTCCAGCAGCTTTGCTTACGGGCTCTATTCACAGAGCTTAACTCCACACAATGCAGCCTGGCAGCGCTTGCCTGACCAAATTAACAGCGTGTCCCTAATGAGCCTGCCTGACAGTTCAGTATGTTGCCATTAACCAAGCAGTCGATGAGACTTCACAGTCCTCTCCCCACACCCTGCCTAGATGACAGGCTTGCCCCTCTCAGTCACTGCCATTTCCTTAAGGACAGATTACTCACTTGTCACAGAGGCTTGTGATTTTAAGTGGCACTTTCAGTTTTCAGGGGAACTACAGCCTTACTTAAGGCAGAGGGCAGGGAAGAGGAAAGTTCCCAAATCCCCCTAGAATCGCTAAAATGACTTCTGTCCAAAGATTGGGCTTAATAAAAAAGTACAGAAGGTGAATACCCCAGCATCGATCTTGACTCAGGTGCTGCTCATCCAGCAGGACTGGACTCTGTGGCAGCTATATACTATTGTGCCCTGATTCAGGGATGGAATAATACTGTCACTTGGTCTGATATTTTTCATAATGACCTTTATCCCTCCACCCACTCCAATTCCCCTTTCCAACAGAAATGGATGTGATTGGTAGCTTTGGGCCTGCTTAACCCTGAATTTTTTTGATGGACACATGGTTCAAGATGGGCTGCCATCACAATAGTGAACATCAGAACTGACCTGTGAAGAGGCTCAGATAGAGTTGTTCAGTTTATTTAATTAGAGAGTTTACTCTCTTGATATATGATACAATGTGGATTCAGAGTTCCATAGTCTACTTCCATTCACCTCTTTCCTCAATACTCTGTGTTCAAGGGCTCTCACAGGCAAAAAATCACAAAAACAGAATAATCAGCCTAAATGACACTTCAAGACCAAGTTTTCCAAGTCTTCCTAAAGGTGTACAGTGCAAAAGGAGCACGAGAAACTTTCTTCCATAAATCAGAATTCAGTTGGGCTGATCTCTAAAGCAGTTCAGACAGAGAGAGTAATGTAACGCTAAGGTTAGGCTTCATCTTAAATCTGGCTCTTCCACTGAAAGATGAGGTACCCTGATATTGCTATGCAAATTCAAAAGCAGGATATAGGACATAAAATACACATTCAAACTGCCTGCAAGAAGCAAACACAACAAATACTGAGCACATAAGAAAGATGATGCTACTTGTTCCACGTTAGTTTAAAATCTTCAGATCAGCAACTACAAGAGGCGAGAATGCTGTACTGGCAACATCTACGCTTGGCGAGGCAACTGCCATAGTAAGGAGACTCTCAGCCATCCCAGAGTGCAGCCTCTTTAATCCAGATTAGTTTAGCTCCTCTCCAGAGTGTGGTTCTTTCATGATTTTAAAGCACAGACAGAAACTGAAATAGGTCATTGAAACGAGTGATCCTTGATCATCAAAATCCTTCAAAACAAGACCTGAACATGCCTGGCTTCAACCCCTCAAAAGCCACCAGCTCTGTGGTCTTAGTTCTCCAAGGAACAAAGTTCACTGATAGCAACTGCTCTTTCATTTTCAAATCCTTGCTTCATCTCACTGAAAAAGCAAACATTAGTTAAGGAGCCCAGAGGATACCATGTACAGATAGTTAAGTAGTCTCATGAAGCTATTTTGCATTTTAGGAGGCACTTACATTCTTACATGTCTAAATGTTATGACTTCCATCACAAAAAGAAAAAAAAACTCACTCAACATTTTTATCTGTTAAGGTGATAAAAAAATTATTGTCACATTGGATTTTTTTTTTTTTTATTAATTTCCCTTCAGCAGCAAATTTAAAATTTAATTTGCAGTGCAATTTTGTGTGGCTGGAACTCTGAACAGAAGGCATTTCCCAGTTTGTCCCAGCACTCACAGAGCTGTGACAACAGCAAAGCATGCTACTCGCTTTGACCAATGTATCACAGTATCACCAAGGTTGGAAGAGACCTCAAAGATCATTGAGTCCAACCTGTCACCACAGACCTCATGACTAGACCATGGCACCAAGTGCCACATCCAATCTCCTATTGAACACCTCCAGGGATGGTGACTCCACCACCTCCCTGGGCAGCACATTCCAATGACAAATGACTCTCTCTGTGAAGAACTTTCTCCTCACCTCGAGTCTAAACTTCCCCTGGCGCAGCTTGAGACTGTGTCCCCTTGTTCTGGTGCTGGTTGCTAGAGAGAAGAGACCAACCCCTTCCTGGCTACAACCACCTTTCAGGTAGTTGTAGAGAGCAATAAGGTCACCCCTGAGCCTCCTCTTCTCCAGGCTTAAACAATCCCAGCTCCCTCAGCCTCTCCTCATAGGGCTTGTGCTCAAGGCCTCTCCCCAGCCTTGTTGCCCTTCTCTGGACACGTTCAAGTGTTTCGATGTCCTTCTTAAACTGAGGGGCCCAGAACTGGACACAGTACTCAAGGTGTGGCCTAACCAATGCAGAGTACAGGGGCACAATGACTTCCCTGCTCCTGCTGGCCACACCACTCCTAATGCAGGCCAGGATGCCATTGGCCCTCTTGGCCACCTGGGCACACTGCTGGCTCATGTTTAGGCAGCTGTCAATCAGCACCCCCAGGTCCCTCTCTGTCTGGGAGCTCTCCAGCCACTCCAACCCCAGCCTGTAGCTCTGCATGGGGTTGCTGCGGTCAAAGTGCAGCACCTGGCACTTGGATGGCCTTGGACTCTGTCCATCTGTCCAGCCTGTCGAGGTCCCTCTGCAAAGCCCCTGCTTCTCCACAGGTAGCACTGCAAACCAAGGAAGTCCACCATGGCAGCAGTACACATTTGTTCTGGCTCCTTTTGAAGTCTTAACAGCTTTTCTACCAAATAAACAATAGTTTGTGTTCACACAAGCTCAGATAGCTTACAATGATGTGAATTTGAGATGGTTTTGTTTTGGTTTGGTTTTCCTTTTTAAACTTAGTTTCTCATCCCCATTGTTTGGGAAAAAAAGGCAAAAGCAACCTCCAAAACAGAGATAATATTAGCAACAAAGACACTTGTATTCAGATTGCTCTGAGATTGGTGAGGCAGTAACCTAATCTCTTGTTGCTTTAACTAAGTTGCTCAGCCCTATTCTTTTTTCATCTTGCAGAGCAAGATGATATGGCACAAGGGGCAGATTTTTATCCTGCAGTCTGCCACTGTAGTCTTTCGAGCACACAGAAGTTCTACGGCAGAGAGACAAGACATACTCCATGTCACACAACCCAGCACTACACAAAATGAAGCCTTACTTAATTGGGAAATTCAGACAGACAGAAGACTTGTTTAGCACATCTAGTTTGTGTTCCAAGCAAAGCTTGCTTTAATTCCGGTCTATGTTACTAATTATTCCAAAGTGTCTATCTGTACTCAGTGCTGCTAATCAGAGAGTGCAAAACCAATACCCTCTCTGCAGTCAGAGCCAAATTTAGAGGTCTGCTGTCCAGTTCATAAAGTTTAGTGTTTCTATGAATAAGCACAATTAAGCCCTGGAGAACATCCAGGCTTCAGGACATAATTCCCACACAGAGCCTTTGAAGCAAGACTTTCAGCATCTTTCCTCCAGGAGACAAACAGATTCTAGTGAATGGCATCTTTGGGTTTTTTTTCCCCCCTTTAACCTGAGACAGCTTAAAATGGAACATTGTTCTTGAGCAGGAACCAGCTCTTCCTCTAGGAATTTAGTGTATAATGTCCTGGAATTTATCCAGATCCAACGTAAGAAAGCATCCAGAAATAAAACTAAGCAAAGAGAATATGAGCAGACACAGGCAAAAATTAATAACCACCTCATCCTTGGTTGTTAAAATTCACCCATGTGCCCTCAAACTGCTGGAAAACCTCTTTCTTCCCAATCCCTGACTTCTCCCTATCTCACAACAGGTTCCCATTCAAGGCCAGTGACTCAACACCTCAACAGGGAAAACAATCCAGGCTAAAATTTATACTGCACAGGATGGGAGAATGTTAAGCTCATTGCAAGGAGGAAGGAAGGTAAACCCATTAGTAGTCAGAAAGGAAGCACATTTCAATAAGGCTCTTTTGTCTTTAGAAAAGGGAAAGCAAGCAGAGAAACACATTTTTCCCGCTACACAGTTGTGCTTACATAGGCTTCTTGCTTGGAAAATCTTTAATTTATACCAAAACTACACAAAAGAAGAGAAATCACTGAACTCTTTCAGAAGAGAGACGTCCTGAATAACAACAATACACTGCTCTGGAAGAGATCTAAATATTTGCACCTTTCAAGTAAATAGGAGAAGTCAAGGGCTGTAGGTGCCAGATAAAGAACATGCACTAATTTTTGAAGTGTAGCTCTTGAGCAATGGTTGCACAGCAGACTGGCTCTGCATGAGTGGTTAGGCAGAGGCTGGGGCCACTGCTTGGCTGCTGCACCTTCTTCTATTTTCTCTTTCAAGAACAGAAGACACATCATAGTAGTATCATAGTATCAGTCAGGGTTGGAAGGGACTACAAGGATCATCTAGTTCCAACCCGCCTGCCATGGGCAGGGACACCCCACACTAGATCAGGCTGCCCAGAGCCTCATCCAGCCTGGGCTTAAACACCTCCAGGGATGGGGCCCCAACCACCTCCCTGGACAACCCATTCCAGGGCTTCACCACTCTCATGGTGAAGAACTTCCTCCTCACATCCAGCCTGAATCTCCTCACCTCCAGCTTCATTCTGTTCCCACAGGACATCACTCAAGAACATCCCAGAGGTTTCTCTGGTTGCTTCTTGAGACCCCGCCAAGTTACAAAACCTCTTCATCATGCAACTGTCAAGTCTGAAATGGAGAGCAATGAGGTGCTTCTGGAAAGGATGTAAGGGTAAGCTCAGCAGAACAGGGCCCCCAGCATACTGCAGAATTGTGAGACTTAGGAACTAACAAGGCTTTAATGCATTTTTCTTCTTTCTACAGTGAGTTGACCCTGGGAACCAGGCAGGCATACAGCACTGGGAGCCAGGAGGAGTGCCAGGCAGATTCCTCTCTGAAATGGCATCTCCATGAGCAGTATGGGCTACGAGACCATCCATCCACTGGCACTGAGCAGGAGCCCTGTGCAGAACAGCAGCACTGTGCTGCCATCCCTGCTTGCAGCACATGCCTGCCTGATTTTCCAGAGGAGTCGCAGCACCTTCTGCAGCTGTGCCCATCTGTTTCCTGCTTCTGGTGAAAACTCAGCAGCTTGGCCAGACTGCGTCTCAGCCTTAACAGTGAGTTTGAAGGGTTTTTTTCTCCATTGGAAATCAGATTTTAAGCACAGCTATCTCTCAAGATCACAGAAGACAAAGTATTATGGGTTATCATATTAGCTCCCTTCTGTCTGCCAATTCCCAAGAACAGGAGCATTATGTACCTATCACTGTCTGTTCCCACTGAACAAAGGCCACAGTACTTTTATGCTTTCATTCACAAGTTTAAGCTAAAAAGGGTAAGTCCAAAGCACCCCTGACTCAGACAGTTCAACACCCAGCCCAACAGTGGGTGGCACCAACTCAAGACCAGAGCACATTTGCGTGCACTACAGATAGGGTCTGGCCACTGTTCATGCCGCTGCACTAAATGCGCTCTTCAGAGAAGGGCCAAACAATAGAAGGTTTGTGAGATAATGTAGAGGGGCAGAGCTGACTACTTAACATTTTGAAACATGCAAGGGCTGAACGAACTGAGCAGAGGCACACACTGAACAAAACCTTTTCAGAGGCAGACTGAAGCCTACCCACACATTACCATCTACCAGCCTCCAGAACAAGCATGAACTGAGACTCAATTGTGTAATGCAGATGAGAGGCTTTCACCAGAAGTCTGGCAAACTGAAAAGCTCTCTTAAATTTCCAATAGTAGGGCTGTTAGCAGGAGCCACAGTTCATATGACCTCTCACACCCTCCTCAGGGACAATGACCTGCAGGAAGAAAAGCAGCCTAAAAATGCAAAATCAGAGTGAGGATTAGCACTCCTGTGATAGCAAAACAGCCCCCAAAAACATCTGGTATCCCTTTGCTTTTCTGGAAAAGACTTCTCTGCATATTTCAACTCTACACTTTAGCTGGAGAGACAACTGCAGAAGATGCTGTTAACTTACTTAGTCTTATTACAATAATTATTTACACTAGAATCTGTTCTCCAAATAGGCCCAAAACATATTACTGCTTGAGCTCAGAAAAGCAAATTCTCTTCCCAGACCTGCTATGTGTAGCCTGCTCTGCTGTGGGATGGCTGCCCAGGACCTGATGATGATGGAGGAGCCACATGCCCATCTGAGTAGACTATCCCTCCTAATCTGGTAACCAGCACAGCTTCTCCATGGAGACGTCTGGGGCGGGATCTCCTCCCTCCTCCACACAAGGAGTGAACTGCTGGCAGATCCAGCCCTGGCACCAGCCCTACTGCCAGGCCACTCTGCAACAAGTTCCATGATCCTTACTTGACACTGTGCAAATAAAAAAAAAAAAAAAAGAAAAAAAGAAACTACTGCTGATTTAAGAGGGCTCTGGACTACAGTTGTAGGCAGCAGGGAGAATATTTTGGCTGCACTTCTCATCTGGCTTGTTCCAACACTCCTCTTCAGGCAACTGCTACTGGCTACACTCAAAGACAGGATCTAGGGCTAGATGGACCCAGTAAAGCTGAAGTAATAGTTGCAAGAAAAGCACTGTAAGAGGAAATACAAATCAACATAGATTAATCTTTTTTTAGGTGTCATACTGGGAATAATTTGGCCTGCAGAACTTTGGCAACAAGGACAGAGGCTGAGTGTGCTGTGACTTTCAGATCTGCATGCCTGACAGAGCTGCTCAGTTGAAAAGTAATTCTCACCAAGGGCTTTGTGAGGCTACAGGCTTCTCGCTGGTCATTCAGGATGAAATATTCTGTCCAGAAGTGAAATTATTTTCAAGTTAAAGCAGGGGGTTTTAATTGAAAATGATGTTCTTAAATCTCATGCTTTTTGACTTGAAGCCAGAAGTAGACAAAATTCTATTTATAATTACAGGTGAGATTACCTGTGCACTCTTCACACATCCACCTGTTTAAAACATGCACTTTTCATTTATACCTACTCAGGGGAAAAAAAATAATTAAAAAAAAATCAACAAAACAAACCCAAAACCTTTTCATTTGTCCAAAGCCTTTCAGTGACTATAACTGCACTGAACATCACCCACTTCCATCTCACTTCATTTCATTGCTATTCGCTATATAACCTCCATTCTGTGACCAAGTTAAATTAGGCAACAGCAAGAAATAAGGAATTAAACAGAAAGCTGAAGAAATATGACTAAACCTGGGGTGAGTTTGGGCCATCTGATTCTGAATGGATTGGAAACTGAGCTCTTGCCTGCAGCTGATACCTGCCAACATTCCGTCTGTGTGCACACTTCCCACGCTCCCACAGCTCCTCTTCTGCCCTGGGTTAACACCAGACCACAGGTTGTAAAATCCAAACTATGGAACAAGGAGCAGGCCAACACAATCCTTTACAACAAGCAGACTCTTAACAAATGTTAGCTAGGATGCAGCTACATAGCTGAGTTTTGAGTCTGGATTTTTTTCAAAGCAAAAGCTTGTCATCTGGATACAGCAGGTTCAAAGATAGACATGCAATATAAAAAATGCTTGGCTAGTTCTCTATTCAGGTGTCCTCACAAACAAGAACAGTTTATCAATATCTCTTCACACAGTCCTTCCCTTTGCAGTTATCTCAAGGTACTTGTTGAGTCTGGAGAAATTCAAACTTTACTGTCTGCTGCTACAGACAGTAGGGAACCTGGAATGGAAACATTGATTTTTAAAACCATTCATGCTTTGACCTAAGTTTTGGAAGTGGCAGTATAAATGCTGGCCCACATTTCCCCTTGGCCGCCCCTGTTTCAGCCCTGGTACACCCAAAGAGAGCAGAATGGTGGTGTGCCAAACACACAACAGAGAGCTCTTTACTAAAGCTCCTCCTAGAGCTACCGTTGATCCCCCTTATCCAGTCAAATTAAAAACCAATAACATTTCTGTAAGGAAAAATATTTCCTTAATGCTGTCATCTTCTCAACAGTGACATGTAATAACAATGCATTGATCACCTTGGCCTTGGAAACCACACCTGCAGCTCTCGGCACACCTGCCAGCAGGCCACAGATGCTTAGTCACCTCCTCAACAGAGCAAACAAGCCAGCTGCCACCTCTGTGCCTGCAAGTGATTTCAGCTGCAAAGTTACAGATGTGCCTACTCAAAAGCACCCTATAAAGGCAGCTCCTCAGAAAATTAAGCCCCTTTACACCTTCTAAATTATTCCAGCTGTCTGTACAGCAGGGATGTTATTTGTTATCCCATCCTTAGGGATTACAGTTCAATTACTTTGCTGTATATTATCCTCCATCCAAATATTCAAAAATCACCCTGACTGCTTGTCTGTGCAGGAAATAAGAGTTTCAGCTGTATCAAAGGGGAGGGAAAAATCTAAGCTGTGTCTACAGTGAACCTCATCTAACATCCCTCCCCCCAACATCATGCTGTGTGATTTCAATGTCAGCACTATTATAGCTCAGCCAGACTGCCAAAGCCTACTTAAAAACTGAGCAATGGAGATTAGAGATTGAGTGGCTCAAAAATGAAGTTAAGCAAAACCTTTATGCATTTATCATAAAAGGAAAGGCCTCACAGTCCAGGAGCATAGTAGTTGGAAAACGATCTACAACTGTGATGAATTTCCTTAAGCTTCTGCATGCACAGGTCTGTATAAAATGGGATTAATTCAAAACCTTATCAGCAAGAATTCATATGGCTCAATTTATGGATCCTGATTTACAGGGTTAAAATTTAAGCTATCTGCTGTACTGCGGAGGGGAAAAAAAATGTTTTTATAACCACACTTATGATTCTCAGAGCACCATTCTGCCCTTGAGCAAGTTGCTGTTTCATTGTGAATAATGAAACCTTAAAGGAAAACCTCAAAGGAACTAAAAGGAACAAAAAAAAGAAATCTCAAACTATTTTTTGTATTCATCTGTTGTGCTGACATTCCCATTTAGCCAAAATAAACATATAACTGAGGCAGATTTAATTCATGGCTAATTTTTGAGATAACATTGAGCATACCAGGGATTTTAGTTCCACCCTCCTTTCT